>NC_136063.1:550686357-551339357 GCF_964261635.1 Lissotriton helveticus
GCACTGTGGGTGATGAGACTTTTCCTTTATTTAAAGTCAACATCCACTAATATACATATTACTTGTATTTGGACAAAGTTTAGAGACAAATTGATTTTAAGGTAAGTAATAATGATGTTAAAAATATCTATGTTGTTAATATCGATGTTAAAAATATCTCTGTTGTTAATATAATTTACAAAAATATAATTGTTCATATTCTCATTTCTTTGGTGCACAAGCATTAAAAATCGGAAAAGTGAGTCCTTATTAGTGATAAATAAGGAATCGCAAATAAGGATTCGTTTTTCCGGATGCATGTACAGATTCGGTAAATTTTAGCGATTCGGTAAAAATCGCAAAAACAAACCGCATACACAATAGCGATTCCTTAAAAAAAGAAATTGCTATTACCAAATTCAGTATTACCAATTTCAATATAACGCGAAATCGCAAATAGCGGATTCGCAAAAAAAGGGTTGCTCTGGAAGCAGGCTGATGACATCCCAACCAGGAAGTCATCCAGCCCATGCTTCATTCAGTGCCCTGAGGAGCTCAGAGGAGGAGGCAGAGCACAGACGCTGAGCTGAGAGACTTCACCCTCACAACGCAGCCACACTACAGCTATCCAGGATGGACAACAATGCGTCAAATCCATCTGCCGTGCCCAGGAAGAGGAAGAGAAAGTTCTCTGATAGGGACCGGGAACACTTGATAGAGGGGGTGAGCAGCAAGCATGACAAACTTTTTGGAAAGTTGTCCCTCAAGGTGCGAGAAGCGCAAGATATGGCTGTGCATAAAGGAGAGGGTAAATGCTGTGTGTGTCACTCACCGCAGCATTGACGATTTTAAGAAGAGGTGGTATGACCTCAGGAAAAGGGCGAAGGAGCGCATTACAGAAAGGGTGAAGGAAGCAGCTGGCACAGGAGGGGGCACCCATCCAGAGTACCTGCCAACACAGCCCTGGAGGACCTCGTTGAGGGGACTATTGAGCCAGAGGCAGTCGTCGGTGTCCCCCAAATGGACACTTCGGGCGCAGCAACCACAGAACAAGGCGAGATGCATGCCTACCCTGATATGCTGTGTATTGTATACCCATGCACATCTACCCAGGCTAATGACAGTGTGCTGGAAGAAGTGCATTACACATATACCCTCACATACGAATTGCATCATGAGAGTTGTAGTCATGTTAGCCAAGTGTGCATGTATGATCACCAATGTGCAAGAAATGAGACCAGCAGTACAGGTCCAACAGTGTGTCTTAATATTTTATTTATGATGGTAAAAGTAGGTGAAATGATAAACGGATAAAGTAGCAAAATAAAATAACAATGCACTGTTTCACACACAGATGCATCTCCGGTGGACTCAGATGACAGCGAGTGCCTCATCATTTCAGAGACACTGACAGAGACAGATGGAGAGACTCCGCAGGACCGTCAATCCACCACACCACCACCATCAACACCACCACCACCACCACCGACAACACCACCAAGATGCAGGACACATGTCCCCGCCCTGCAGGTAATGGAAACAGAGCCGAGCCCAGCACCCACAAGGGTTCCCAACCAGACACGTGTCACTACGCCAGCTCCAACACCAGCACGTGACCGAGTCAGACAGCAGCGCAGGTCCATGGGCAGTATTGCAGCGGGAACCGAACAGGCACCAAATGTCTATGGTTGGGTAGAGTCCCTGATGCTGCGTGTTCAGCGCCTGCAGGGGAGACATATGGGCACAATAAACCTCAACATCTCCAAACTGGCAAAACACATGTGCACAATGACAGACGCTGTGCGTCACCTGACCACAGTTGTAGCAGAGGGGAATAGTGAAATCAACAAGACCCTACAGGAGCTCACCCGTGCCATCCTTTTTTTAAATATAGCGTCTCCTTCTCTTTAAGATCTTGAGAGCATTGCTCCATCTGCCGGTAGGGTGAACTAAGCGCAGAGATACTCCTTCGGGAGTCGAGTCTAGCGCTATATATTTTTTAATTTGAATTTAAAAAGTATTTGTTAAGCGCACGACTACCAAGCGGTTTCTTGGAGCTGAGGATACCAACCCTAGGCAGAGGAAGTGCTGAAGCTAAGGCAAGAAGGCTTGTGAGAAAAGAAAAGTTTTGAGTGCCCTACGAAACTCTATGTAGGAGGCGGCCGATCTTACAGGTGGAGGGAGGGTGTTCCAAAAAATGGGAGCCAGGGTGGAGAGTTTAATGCCTCCTGATTTTTTCTTCCTGAACCGAGGCACATAGAGAAGTGACTGGAAGGAAGAGCGCAACTCCCTACTGGGAATATAAACTTTGATTGCAGAGTTGATAAAGGCGGGAGCAGTCCCGGCTCGTGCCTGAAAGGTCGTGCAGCCCAGCTTAAAGAGGGCCCGTTCTTGTCTACATGAGCCCCCTCGCGGCCATCGTACGCAAACACAACCTCAGCATTATCTCCTACGCCGACGACACCCAGCTGATCCTCTCCCTGACCAACAACCCCGCCGCCGCCAGAGCCAACCTGCACGAAGGGATGAAAGAGGTAGCCGAGTGGATGACGACCAGCCGCCTGAAACTGAACTCGGACAAGACGGAGGTCCTCATCCTGGGCTCCTCGCCCTCCGCCTGGGACGACTCCTGGTGGCCCCCCGCCCTGGGCACCGCACCCAAACCGACGGACCACGCACGCAACCTGGGCTTCATCCTGGACTCCTCCCTCTCCATGACCAGGCAAGTCAACAACGTCTCCTCGGCGTGCTTCAACATCCTGCGCATGCTACGGAAGATCTTCTGGTGGATCCCCACCGAGACCAGGAAGACCGTCACCCAGGCCCTCGTCACCAGCCGGCTGGACTACGGCAACGCCCTCTACGCCGGGACCACCGCCAAGCTCCAGAAGAGACTCCAGCGGATCCAGAACGCCTCAGCCAGACTCATCCTCGACCTCCCACGAACCAGCCACATCTCCGGACATCTGAGAGACCTTCACTGGCTCCCCGTCAACAAAAGAATCACGTTCCGCCTCCTCACCCACGCACACAAAGCCCTACACGACCAAGGCCCGAGCTACCTCAACAGCCGAGTCAACTTCTACGCTCCCAAACGCCACCTCCGATCAGCCAACCACGCCCTCGCCGCCGTCCCCCGCATCCGAAGAGCGACATCAGGAGGAAGGTCCTTCTCCTACCTGGCCGCCAAGACCTGGAACTCCCTCCCGACCGACCTGTGCCTGACCCAAGACCACCTCTCCTTCAGGAAGAAGCTGAAGACCTGGCTGTTCGAGCAGTAGCGGCACCCCCCCCCCCCCCCCCCCAGCGCCTTGAGACCCTTCGGGTAGGTAGCGCGCTCTATAAGTGTCACTGATTGATTGATTGATTGATTCATGGGGAGCCAATGCAAGGCCTTGAGCAGGGGAGTGACGTGGTGAGATTTGGGGAGACCGTAAGTGAGGCGGGCAGCTTGATTTTGGACCAGTTGAAGGTGTAGTGTAGTTCCTATTATCCCAATAGGCTCTGCGCATTGGAATAATACCTTCAATAGTAAAGGCCTAGACCAGACGTTAACTAGGTCTACTACTGTCGATATTAGACTTAAAGTTTTGGGTTTGCCAGCTAGCTCAGAGTTCACTAGAAACTTTCTCGAATGTTCAGGAAGGAATTAACTTCCCTGATTAGACAAGAAGGGATTTAGTTTCTGACAACCATAGAACATGACAACTTTGCTCTCCCCTAATCAAGAGTGTATCTCGAGAGTCGTGTGAACAAAAGGCAATTTATTTTACTCAGTCAGTACGTGCATTCTTAGTCTCATCAGAATGTAGAGAAAAGGAAGAGACGGGCGTGTTCAATAAAAAGGTGTTATTTATTGATCAGTCTCTTTTCTCATACAAGAGAAATGGATCGATATTATTGCAATACTTATAGCTAAGTAAAGTGCATACATTAAAAGCAATAGTATGAAATAATACTGTAAAAACATTGATATGGTTTCTAAGCCATAAGATGTTTTAAAATGAATAAAATATATTACATACACATATACATTTGACTAAACGTACTCAACTGGTGTTTCTAAATACGCCTTCCCCGTGTACCTGACCTAAGCCTAATACGTGGGCGGGAATAGAAAGTTACAGTTTAAGTTAAGTTTGTTTTTGCCAAGTGAATAACTAAAGAATTCTCTGCGAGGGGTTATTCAGTTCTGTACCTGGAATCTAGGTTGAATGAGGGATGGTATCTCTCTCTCTGGTCTCGATATTCCAGGCTGCCTGCGAGGGCTACCCGGAAGCGCCGGTGCTGGATTTCTCGGCAGGAGAAAGCAGCGCGTCTCGTTCTCAGCGCGTCAGGAAGGCGGGGCTGCGCCAGCGGGGTCTGCTCTGCTCTGGGCTTCGGCAAGTATGGCTGCTCCGTCTCGTCACCACCGCGTGTGTTTGCATAGGGCAATATCGGTAATATTTATACCTTTAAGGTGCCGAGAGTGACGTAAGGATGGACATAGATACGTCAATAAGGATGTCATACGACTTGCTCGTTAGCACATTCTTTTGCTGAAGTTCTCGGTGAAATCAAAACAATGGCCGCAGGGTTTTGCCCAGGTTGTCATAGGTTTGATTTGTTATGAGAACTCCGTATGCCTTATCAGGGGCTGGAGGAATATCGCTTGTCTAATTAGATCGCAAGCGTTATGACCTAATCAGATAACACGTTCCTGTGCCGTAGTGTGACTGCGTCAGATAACGGTATCTGCATCATGGGGGTTTTCTGCCTCATGGGCTGACTGCTAGTTAACTTGTTGGTTTGTTTAACCAGAATAGGGTCAGGAATAGGGGGATCGATTCAGAACCTATAGGAATACATCACACCCACTCCACGCTAACGATGGGCATATTTACTAACCTATGCATAGTAAAACATACTATAGAGTATAGTGTATACCTTACCACCCCAAAATACATAAATGCATTTTGAAATTTCTCAAATATACGGAAGGATTACAATCATATGTATTGTATGCACTCAAGCTGTAGAATAATGCCAAAGTAATCACGCATTTGTATACATTATTGCTATATGGTATATGAGAATTAACACATGAAATGGCTCTTAATACAGAAAAAAAAGTTCGAGACCATTCCATCACAGAATAAAATATTTATGAACATACCAGCGGGCAGCTAATGTCTATAAGCTATCTAAAATTTAGAAACCTTAGTTCTCTAAGAATAGTTCTTACTTTGAGCAGAAGATAGTGTCCCGAAAAATATGCAAAAAGATTTTGGGGCTGCTGAAAAATTGCTGTCCGTGAACTGGAGGTAAAATTGTTCATGTGACTTTATTTTTAAAGTTGAAGGCCGAATTCAGGGAACGCCGTGTGCGAGCTTGCTCAAAAGTCTCTATTTCTGCTCTGGTGAGAACATCATATCATTTAGGCTTTCGAAAAAGCTGTCAACAGCTTCCTGGGAAAGTTCCACTAACTCGGAAAAAGGTGTAACCATGCATTCGTGCGCATGATTGTCTCCATTGACATTCTGATTCGCATTGCTGACAGAAGGTCGTACCTGTTCGATGCTGCTTTCATCTTGAACTTCACTACCCCTTAATCGTAGTGGTGAAGCTTCCACGAATGCCGTCATCAGGATTGGTAGCCTTTGAGGGCAGCACAAAGCGTGAGCCTTGATCGGACTCAACAATGTTTCTGCATCCATTGGCGCATCCGATTGTAGCGTCAGACAGGTGTCTAACACGCATTCTTCTCCGCATAGCAGACACCTTAATACAGGTAAAACACATCTTTGCCACATTGGTCGAAATGATAGAAACCAAGTCATGTTCAGGTCTCTAAGCCGGGAGAGTCCCAGGATTTTTGATATCCGGTCCCGGTATCCAATGGCTAGGATTGTTTCTTCCCTTGTCGCAAGAGTTTTGTCTGTGACATGGGTTGCCATAACGAAAAATAAGGACTAAGAATAGGATTCCTGCAATTAGTCCCAAGATCAGGGGAAGTCCGCCAAAAATCGAATGGACGAAATCTGGAAAAATACCCAGTATGGCTTTGAATGGTGTTAATGCCATCGAAAATACTGTCTTAAATACCTTTGAGACCCCACTGGTATCAGAAATATTTAAGATTTCATTCAGGATTTCTGCGAAATGTATGGGGGACTTAGTTGATAACAATGAATGTATCTCTGCAGTCGTCCTTGCGACTTGTAGATCATACGTTTTTTTTTATGACGTGAGCCTTGTAGGCGTCTGAAGAAGCACTGTTTTCATTCTGCTCAAAGTATCTATTCGAATAGAAGTAATTTTCAAATTGGGCCATGCCCTTGCCTCCCTGTCTGGAAAGGAGCTGGGGAACAGTGAGCGTCCACAGCACTTGACCTTCGCAGTCGTAGTTACGAGATAAGGAGTCCCGGGCATAAGACTACAACATCTGCGATCTACAATTAGAATGTAACTCCCATTATAGAGTCTTTGAAAGAATGGTTCTATCTCTGTTGCAGGTGCGCCTTGCTGGTGACATGAAAGGTTGTATGAATTCCCTTCACAGGCTCCATGCAAACTAATTCCGTTACACAGAAGCGTGCCGCTTAGTGACATCGCACAATTATCGCCACTAAGAAACACTTTCTGTCCTTTATTACTGACACATGCATGTGAATAGGGCAGGTTCCATGTTGTTTTAATGTACCCCTTTCCCAATTTCTCGTACATGCCAGCCTGTATATATTTTTGGCAGTATTGAAACCTGAAGGTTGAGATTGGAATATTTATTATCCCATGTATTATCCATTCACTGACAGGTCGTTCTGACATTGTCACTGGTAATCTTTCGAGTTTTTCAATGCTCAAGATTGTATAATCAGCACCCTTTTGTGCCATACTGACTTGTCTATCAGTAAGGTTAAAGATTTGGAATAGTGACGTTGTGTTGATTAAACGCCAAGGCACATAGCCTGAACGTAGATTTTGTAACGTCCAGCCAAGCTGTACAATAGAACGCAATTGAGACTGACCATGTTGTAGCAACAGTAAGTCTTGCGATAATATGTCGATTGCTGAAGACACAATGCTGTCCAAAGAAAAAATTCTGGAGGACAGAGTCATTAACCCATTGTCCACTACAGAAAGTGATTTTTCCAAATTAATACGGTCAATTTCCCGTATTCTCTCTGCTGTTTCAATTTGAGTAACCTTCCAGGCCTCATTGTATGCTGCATATACAGAGGCTGCTATGAAACGTTTTTGACGCTGTTTGCGCGGTCCCATAATGAAATCACGCAAGTCAGCACCATCAGTAAGTAAAGTTAGGTGTTGCTTAATTTCTGTCAGTGTGGAAGTTTGTAGCCATTGAAGGCATAATTTGCCCACACTGTAGGTGGTTATTATCCCCGGGTGATGTCTTTGAGGATATCTAGGGTCTGGCCTGGTCATTTTGAACCCCTGTGTTTTGTTCAGGAATCTGTCTTGACAGTTATTAGTATCTGTGGGCCAGATCAACCACTGTTTCCAATCTGGATGTGTTGTGTTTTGGTTTAACACATAATTTACGTCTATCTCTTCATTTATGGAGCTATTGCTGTTCATTGTTGGCTTTGGAATAGACGGTTTATTTAAGTCTTTGATTTTGGCTAGGCCAAGACAGGTAGTTTGTTGAACAGTGTCATTTAAAAATATCATTTGTTCTGGGATCATGCAGGCTCTAAACAAAGATTCTATACCCTGAACTTGCCATTCTTTTGTACCCCAAACACTTTTCAATTCAACATTTTTGTCCCAATAATCAAAACCAAAAGTATTCATTTTTTCAAAGAATGAGTCTGAATATATCATTTTGTGTTTGTTATCATGGTCTTAGTTCCTGTCTTGTTTGACAATTTGAAATAAAATGCTTCAGCATTACTTGTGTTAAAACCTGAAAAGTATGAATATTTGTCATAGAAGGTTCTTGAGCTTCCTTTTGGAGGGGTTGCACAATGTTCCCATTGATTATAATTTAAAACATTTCTAGGTTGTGCAGATCTGTGTAAAAAATGGTTACCATAGTGGTTATAACAGTACATACTATCATAATTTGTAGAACCCTGCAAATAATCATGTTTGGTAAATTTAGCAGACATTACTAAGTCAGACATCATATTATTAATGCTTTCGAAGTCCCAATCATCAGCAAATGAGCTTGGTTTTGCAAAGTCACTCAATGAGATCTTAATTTGGTGTGGATATTTCAGGATTTCAACCGGACCATAGATTTCGTAGTCAGTGTTGTCCCATGCTACCCCACCCGGTATAGGATTGGCTGTGAAGTTGACTGAAGAAAGTTCTCTTTTCTCGACGTGTGAAGATATGTGTGGTTTGAGGATCAAGTTGATTTTCTGACTTGCTGTGTCCATTTTAGCATATTTTCCCTCAATGAAGCGTCCCAAAGTTAGTACCATGATGAGCCAAAGTATGAGGATAAATGCACCAAAACCCACCCAAAATTCGATCCATGGAGAAATCAGATATGTTTCTTTTAGTTGTTTCAAAAGTTCTTTAGCTTTATCTTTAAAAGTTTTTGATGATGGCTGTGTCTTTGATTCACTGAAGCCTTCAGAGGAATCATCGAAGTTTATGAAGTAGCCGGATGCAGTTCTGTCAATTGTTCCAATTGCTTCAGGATTACTGTTTCTTGCATTTTCGCTTGGTACTTCATTATAGATTGGTGTGTCTCTGCTAAATGTTTTTATTTGGGTTTTCAGAGGTCTGAGTTCTATTGCATTGCTGCATAGTCCTTGTTGTTCTTCTGTAGGCGTTTCGAATGTGATGAGCCTCTTCGTTAGGACCTCTGTACTGGTAGCAAACCTTGGTGTTCGGCTACTTATTGGGAGTCCACTTGGCCTACTGTTTGTTATCGGCCACATGATTGTGGTTTTACCAGGTCGATGGATACAACTCGGTTCTCCTTTTTACCAGCAAGTGGCGGTAGTACAACTGATCTTGTCCCGTTGATAGACAAGACAGGAACTGCTTTTCTGTAAGAAGGCCCAAATTCCTTCTTTACCGCGATCTTTTCCCTGACTAGATCCCCGACTTTTGGAATCCAGACATGTCTTGCTGGGACAGGTGGTGGTTCTTCAGTGGTTGTTGGCTGTTGTTTCAACTTTATGTTGCTCAGGTCTTTTCTTGTTTTGTTTAAGTCCTGCAAAATAGCCAAACGGTCTTTGATATCAAAGCTTTTTTCTTTCACCATTGAAGTCTGACTATCAATGTCAGAGATCAACATCCTAGTTCCAAATAATAATTCGTACGCACTGAATCCCTTCAGAGAATTTCTTGGCAAGTTATTTAGACTACGTTGGACACTTATTAGATGTTTGACCCACCCAGCTCCCGAACCTAATATCCTTTCCGTTATAGATTGCTTTATGCCTTGGTTTTTTCTTTACACCATCCCGTATCCCTCAGGAAGGAAGTGAGAAGATTCCCGCTGTGCTATGCTCATTAGGCCATGTTTCCCATCAGGCTGGAGGGCTAGAATGAAAACAATGGTCAAACGTAGCATGCTCTTAGCGTATATGCCATTTAGACTCGCAAATCTTTGTATAACAGTCCAGACGTCAGCCGAGTGCTGGTGATCTACATTATAAGTGGAAACTAGCCTGTATATGTTAATCGCAAGCCTTCCTTTTTACTCTTGATTTTTTCTGGAGTAAAACGACGAGGTATTAAACTGTTTCTCTCCCTACTGCGATCTCTGTTGCAGTTTGGGCAGTTTTTTACAAACATGGTATGACGCAGGCTCATGCCTGGCCACCAGTACCGTGATTGTAATTCTTCCAGAGAATCTTTTAGTTTGAGGTGTCTGAGACCCTCGCCCATATGTGCCTCTGCGATTAACAAGTTTCTCCTGTCCATGTTTGGAATCACTCTATCCCCCACTCCAGGGATTCGAGCAAAAGGGACGGAGTTTGCATCGATTATGTATGTATAATTGAGTGGATAGTTGATCGGTAGCGCTGAGCAGTCGCCTTTTGATGACGTTTTCACCGCCAGCACTGTTTCACCGTCAATGTATTTTAATGTACGCTTTTTTCGAACTACGGGAGCCGATTTAGTGGCTGCCGCTGTGGCTGTCTCAGCCAATGAATTCCCTGCAACGTGAACGCCATCACGCTGATGACTCAGTGAGTGTGTCACGTGAGTCTTTGGTAGCTCTTTTTGTAAAAGAGCTATTTGTTCCCAGAGCAGTTTCTGCTTTATTGGTGCATCTGTGTCATCTTTGTAACCGTTTTGAATCCATGTCTGTAAATCCTTGTTATATGATTTGACGCAGTAATATGAATCTGACACTATAAGTGTCGGGAATTCGCGATCCGCATTATCTAGCGCCATTTTCAATGCTAGTATTTCAGTTTGTTGTTCTGAATTAGTTTCTACTGAGTGTGTTTTTGTTAATAGAGGTTTTAGTTTACCTCCGCGCCACACTTCTTTTGTAATCCCACATGTGGGGTTGTATGCCTGTTCTCCCCAAACGGGGGGTTGAGCATGCCCGTCTGTATAAATTACACAGGCATAATATCGTAAAGGCAGAATGTCGATTGGCAGAGGGAATGTTTTTTCATATTCTAGATTTTTTATTTCTTCTAGTTCTGGATCAAAGTAATAGTATACTTTGTCCGTTGTGATTGAATTCACCCATTGTATCCATTCCGGATTCAATGTTGTTGTTGGTAAATTACACGGTGTTGTTAGTGCCTCAAAGGCTGATTCTGCTGTTCTGACTGTGATATGTCTACCGTCAGCTTGATCTTTTTCTCTAGCTATTGCGGTTTGAACTGCATGAACAATTTTTTCTTTGTTGCTGAATTTCTGTTCAGCTTCTGTGTACAAGTGTGATTTGAATGCAATTGGTACCTTTTCTCCCTCATTAGAGGTCAGGTATGTGAATCCGCATCTCCCTGGGATGACTCGAATCACAAGATTGCGTGTGTTATCACGTGTTTCTAATTTTGTTTTAATTAGCATGTCTGTTTGTAAGGATCTCAAAATTTCTGTGTGTATTTGAGTCCAATTGGATCTTTTAAAATCTGGTTTTATTAGATCATAAAGGGGTTTGACCCTTTCTGCGTAATTTGCAATGTATGTTCTTCCGAAATTTAGGAAGCCTAGAATCGACTGTAGGTTTTTTAGTGTTCTAGGTGCTTGGATTACGGCACATTTCTCTAGGAAATTGTCAGCCAGGCTTTTGCCTTCACTTGATAATTCATATCCTAAGAACAGGACTGTCAGATGGGCAATTCTGGATTTTTTAAAGTTGAATTTGTAACCCTCTGCTGCGAACCCAAGTATTATGGTGTTCACTCTCTTCAAGTGAGTCTCCAAGTCATCATCTGTTAAGTAAATGTCGTCGACATAAGATAATGCTTCATCATCATATATTTGTAGTAATTCTGTTACTCTCGCTGAGAATACCCCCGGGCTGTTCTTGTACCCCTGGGCTAACCGACAGAATTGTTTTTGAGTGCCATTTATTGAGAATGCAGACAAATATCTGCTCTCTGGTGCTATGTTTTGACAAAAGAATCCATTAGAGATGTCTAAGGTTGTTTTGTATTTTTTGCGCACTATGTTATTCATTAGTGCAGCACTATGCGAATTTTGCACTGCAAAAGTTTTGCAACATGTGTTAAGGTGTCGGTAATCCAAAACTAGACGATATGAATTGTCTGGTTTGGAGACCGGAAACAAAGGGTTGTTCATTTGTGAAGTGCAAGTTTCAATCACCCCCTGGTATTCTAGCTGATCTAGTATTTCTTTTACCTGTTTTTTAGCTTCTTGCTTAATTGGGTACTGCCTTTGTGCAGTAGGTTGTGATTTTAACTGGATTTTGTGAGGAGTAGAGTCCTCATCCCATCCCACGTGATTTTTATATAAAGCAGGAGCTAGAGCCACTGCCCACTTTCTAGCAAGTGTGTATTTTTTATGAATTGGGATATGATTTGAGAAGGCAGGCATAATTACTTCTTCGCCATGAGGGCAATCCCTGACAAACTCTGGTGGCCAGTCCTTTTCACCTAGAAGGATATCATAGCCCTTGGAGAGATTATCCCAAAATAGTCCCCTTATTTTTCTAGTCTTATCCCCCTCTATACGTAATGTTATTTCGTATATTTTGTGAGGTTTGCTAACTCTGGTGTCTGCAGTTTCCACTTGAAGATATTCATTCGTGTCCACTGTCTCCAGATGATTCATAAGGACTTTGCGAGCTATGCTCACTTCTGCTGCGCTGTCTAGCATTGTCTGAGCCCATTCTCCGTTTTTCAGTTGTGTCCTCAGTATTCTCGGCATTGTTAACTACCTTGATACTGGCTACCTTCTTTTTTGGAAATTGTAATTTCTTTTTTAGCTGAGCAGGTTCCTTGTCTTTGGACTTGGCGTGCTCTTCTCTTTGTTCTGATCGTCCTCTTCTTTCCGATTTCTGCGAGGAAGTCTGAAAAGATTGAGAGGGACGTGTATCAATGTCTTGATATCTATCAGGCTTTTTTATATTATCCCTGTTTCTAAGGTTATATCTTTTCCCAGAGGGGTCACTCTGGGGTGACCTGTGTCTTTGGTTCGGAGATTTCTCTCTTCGCCTAGGAGACCTTCCTCTGGACTGGAATTTCTTTTCTTTGGGATTGGATTGTTTGTTTCCATCCCAGCTCTTTTTCTGTGATGTTGAATTATTATTAAAAAATATTTTTTCAGGACTTTCAATCAGTTGTGGTTTTACTGGTATTCCACCTAAGCTATCTCTACCTAGTTCCTCATAGGATTTTTCTATGATTCTGGCAATTTCAGCTGGTTGGTCTGCTATATCTGTTTCCTTTAACCTCTGGCGGATCGCCACGTTTGCTGCTTCTCCCTTTATGTTGGCTAATAATATAGCCGAGACCTGCTTGAAGTCTTTTAGTAATTTCATACCAAGAGTTAAAGCGGGTTCTGGACCGTATTCATCTTGAATTTGTTTTAGCACATCTGGTATTACCGAAATGTATGGAACACCGTGCGTTTTTGTGTAGATGGAATGACCGGGATGAGTATTATATCCTGGTCTGCTTCCTGCATGGTAGCATCAGCTGCTGCGAGTTCAGTTGCTAATCTTGTGGAAAAGTAAATTTTGCCATGTTCTGTGTCCCTACGCCTCATCCATCATATGTTATGTGTGCATGACCAATATGCATATGTTATTCCCCATGCCTGATTAATGACGCAATTACAGTTGTGTCCACCTCTGATATGTCAGTTTCCAGTCCTCGTGAATACTACGAATATCAGGCCTATGTAAAATAATGTTGCCACGTTTCCCAGTGTGCACGTTATTCCATTATAAAGTCCCCGTTTCCAGGCCTCAAAAGGGCCCAGACATCAGATTCAGCTCCTGTCTCCTGAAAGCCTCGCTGAGGAGCGATACAGCCCCCACCTGTATCCTCGACCCTTCACTTACTTCCTGCCTCGCAGTGCCCGGTGTAGCTTGGCTCTGCCTCTGAGTCTGCCAAAAGTATGTTATAGTTCCAGTTATCAGTTCAGTCCTCCTCTTCTGCATTCCTGAGCTACTGAACTGCATCAATAGTTTCCGTCATTGTCTAGCCTTCTCGTCTCCACGTTAGAGAAATACTGTATTTAATGGTCATTTAGGATTCTTCATCACGCACTACATGTAGAATAATGCATGGTCCAGTCTTAGAATCAAGTTAGCTTTTCCCCTCATGACTTCTAGTTTATATCAACATGTTCCCTAAACATTAGATACCAGATAGGGTTTAGGTACATGTCGCTCCGACCCTCCAGACTCTAGTCTCTGCTCCTAGCACAGAGTTCATAGCCCCCAGCTTCTCCTAGTAACACGTCATTGCCAGTTTTCGCGCACCATCAGGTCAGAGGTCCCGGCTCCTTAGGTAGCCCCCTCCTATGTTTCCGCCCATTCATGACATATTCTGTTACGTTTGCATCACATGTCTATGTATACGCCCAGTTACACCTCTTTTTACTGTTATCTTTCGCGACTGCTACGCGTCACGCTTTCTGCTCCACCCACTGCTACGCCTACTGCAATGAAATGCTATGTGTTCGCGCTATGTATATATGCCTGTGTTTTGTTATTGAATGTTAGCGCGCTCATCCCAGACCTAGCCCCAGCAGCTGCTGGGCCTCTTTTCCCCTGTTGGGCCCCAGTTGTCCTGCTGGGCCCTGTCATTCTGTTCCTATGCAGGTTGTCCTGATCCTGTCCTTATGCTGTAATAAACCTGCAGAAACTCCTACTACCTCGAATCTTGACTCTTATTTATTGAGCTATCTGTTATGCTATAAGTCTAGTCAAAAATAGGGTATTATTTATTTATTTACCACATAATGGCGCCCGAATAGGGACCTGCCCTTTCCCCACGCGTCGGTGAAGCCACGCCGACCCCCTGACCCTCTGCAGTCGTGACGGAACCATACCGTGCACTAGCAGATATTTCTGCTCCAAGTATCCCTCAGGCCCACGGAGGAGACGGAGGAGGCGGTCCAGCATCCAAACGAGACGGTGGAGGAACGCGGCGAGTCCCGACCAGAGCCCAAGCCGAGAGTCCAAGGTCCGAGGTATCCGGAGGCCCACCCGTAACTGAAGTCCGAAGTCCGTCGTCCGTCGTCGTAGCAGTCCAGTCCCGTCCGAGGCCTTCCGTTCCGTGCTGCCCGGTGAGTACCATTGCTGGGGTAGTATCTAGACAGGACCAATCTAAATTGACTCCTGGTCCGTGGGTTGGTGGTGCCCAGACTCACAAACGAAGTGTTCACCTAGGTGGATACGGGTCCTGATGCGTCCCTTTATGGGACCGGTATGTTCCGTACTGTTACAGCAGTGCATCCAGTAACTCTAGTCTGTTCCGTTCTCAAGAAAATCTGTTCTATTTCTGTTCTCAGTATTCCAGGTAATATTCTGTTCGAACTGTTATTTATAATGTTCTTCATGTAATTTACTGTTGTGGTATGAGTGCGATGTGATTTCGTGTTTTTATTGTGTATTGTATTGTGTCCAGATTACAGTTCAGTCATGCCTATATTTTCCAAGTTACGTCAGTTAAAAACCAGAAAGGGTCTGCTGGAAGCAGCAGTTCCTGTCCCGCCTAGGGACAGTCCAGGTCACTTTATGTATCAGAAACATGGCATAAACGCCATATTGTATCTAGATTTATGGGTAGAGTATACCAAACAGTTAGAAGAAAAGTATAGATGGCCCGTATCGGGTACATGGGATGCCGAATGTATCATGCGAGTAGAAGAAGCATTATGGAAAAAGAAAGCCAGACAGTCACAGAAAGATGCCATCGAGTTATGGCGTAAAGAAGCTCATAGAAGAACCGAAAAGGAAGTCAGAAAGTCAGAGTTAAGTAGAGAATCTCAAGAACGAGCCCAAGAAAGAGAATTAATCGAGATAGGTGAACAAGTCAAAACCGAACAGTCAGACAGACAGAGGCATGCCCTTATTAAGGGTATGTATCCTCTTCTT
Organism: Lissotriton helveticus; assembly: GCF_964261635.1. NCBI lineage: Eukaryota > Metazoa > Chordata > Amphibia > Caudata > Salamandridae > Lissotriton > Lissotriton helveticus. The sequence goes on from NC_136063.1 coordinate 550,701,839, forward strand.
GCCGAAGGTGTGCAAAAAGCGACCCCAGAGGCATCCAGTAATTTCCCGCCACCATTAATTCCGACCAAACTATGTCACAAACCGACCGCAGCTGATATTTTTATTTCGTCCTATCTGGACGACACAGTCCCCGAATATACAAATCATGTTCGCGCTCCGCCAGTCCCTGTAAATCAGGCACTTCCCGCTCCTCCAGACACCGGAGTACCTGTTACGGTACCCCCGGTCCAGCCTACAGTTCCATTTCCCACTCTGCCAGGACGTAGAGCCTCAGTAGACGACTCCAGTTTAGGGGCCGCAGGAGGAGCTACTCCTCAAACCCCGCCGCCACACAAGCGTTTATCAGCACTCGAATTACATGCTCAAGCATCACAGCGTACTCCTAAAAGTAATAAGTCTGTTACAGAAATCAGGCAAGCCCTTAACGAATGTGTTTATGATCCAGTTCCAGGCGAATATACTATGGTTTTATATTCCTTACGTGTAAGGAGAGTGACCGAGTATCTAGTCACCTTACCGAATATGAAAGAAGATCTAGACAGAATATATCGTTTCATCCGTACAGGGGATGATCCAGAAAGTATTGGCGAGATTATGTCCCAAAGGAAAGCCGAGATCCAGCTCATGATATTAAAATTCCTGATCAATTGTCTAATAAGAGAACAAGATTACCCGTCTAAAGATCCCGCCGAAATGAGAATCCTGACAAGGTGGAGTGATAATATAGCCAAGGGTAAGCACAAGACCGTCAGTGCCATGGAGAGTATGTACAAGAAAATTCGTAAAGAAATAATAAGGTTACACGACCAGCGTAAAGCAGCACAAGTGAGTGAGAAAGAAAGTATCTCTGATCCTGAAGAGGAAGACGAGAATCCCGCCAGAATAGCGTATGTAGGAAAATCTAGATTTCCAGATCGCCATTTACGCCTAGAACACAAGTCTATTTTTCAACATCCAGCACCGGAACAAGGTTCTCTAGAACAAGTATTTCAAGCTACCGACCACATTCTGAAATCACGAGTCGGTTACAGTGAATTAAGTACTATGCATGAACAAGAACTAGCCCGATCAGCAGTCCGATGGATTACTGATTCTACCACTTTTCCAGACGAAATAGTGGCACAAATGTTTCTGAAATTGCCCCCAGCCGAGCAACGACTGGTGGGTATGTATATGATCCAGTACCTCATTACTCTGTATGAGGGTCAACACTCTGATCCAGGTCCGTTACATGATATCCTGAACGAGTTACTCCAGTATAGATGGAGAGGTCTAGGTACCGATTTAATTAGTGTCATTCTAGAACAGCGCCACAAATATAGAACGTTCCTGAACCCACATTTTGTTCATGTCTCACCCCCAGAAAGAAAATCATTCTACATAGACAGACAGAACCCGTTACGAGAAGTCCACCCAGTCCAAGGGGCGGGTGGCGTAATGCAACGAGTGTTTGTATACACTCCGATTTCAAAGATGGAACTTCTTGAAATGAAGAAACTAATTCCCTGTCATGACAAAGATCCAGCAGGGTTCCATAGAGAATTAAAAGACATGCTCCGTATGGGAGAATACACTTACCCAGATATTATTAAAATGTTAAAAGTCCTGTTACCCGCAGGGGTGTATGAAAAGTTAAAGGAAAAAGAATGGGAGGTGGGAGAGAAAAAGATTGATTGGGCAGCTCTAGAAGCTGAAGACAAGGCACGAGTACCAGGTACCGGTCTCGGAGATAAATGTAAAGAATTACCAGAATTATTGATTCAAGTTTTACCCAGATTATTGACAACTAGGAAGGAAGACTGGGATGCAATCTCAGCCTGTAAACAGAAACAAGATGAAGATATTAGTGATTTTTATTCTAGATTTGAAAAATGTTTCAGTATTAATAGTGGTCTCAAGACAAGTAGTGAGTCGTACCCTCATCTTTTCGTCACCAAATTAGTCGAGAATTCAAGTCCACAAATTAAAAATCGAGTTTTGAAAGTCGAAAGCACCTGGCAAGCAAATACTCCGTCCCAGATGCTCCAGATGCTCCAGTACCACCAGAATAGAATCAGAGAAGAGCAAGAACATGAAAGAAAACGTATGAAAGACACGAAAATGAAAGTGCTAGTTGCACAATCTGTTCCTCAAGACAGTCAGAAGAGGGGTCCAAATCAAGCCAATCGAGCCAGTCATCCTGCAGCTCCCGTTAAAGGGAACTGCAATTATTGTAAACAGCCAGGTCATTTTATAAACGAGTGTGCAGTTCTGAAACATAATATAGCTACTGGTAAGACTAAAGAAAGACCACGTCCGCCTAGACAAGAACAAGTTTCACAGATTCCTCAGTCACAGAATGCACAACAGACAGTTTCCGCACCGCAGCCTATAGCTGCAACACAGCACGTTACATCACAGATGTACCAGTATGCACAGTCTGAGTATCCAGAGCATCAGTCATATTCATGAAACAGCCTAGAGAGGGAGGTAGGCTTGCCTCTCATCGAGATACCTGTAGATCAAGAAGGTCCTTATGTTCACAGTCAAGTATTAGGGAAAGACAGAAAGTTCTTGATCGATACAGGGGCAAGTAGGACCACAATTAGTCATGCCGAAGTTCCAGGGGCTCCGCTCTCAGGCTCAAGAAATGTTTCCCTTGGATTTTCAGGAAAACCAATAGTTAATGAGATATCTAAGCCAGTCACTCTAGAGGTAGGTCCATTGTCCCGTACTACTGATCTGTTACTTACTAAGTCATGTCCAGAAAATCTATTAGGCATTAAGACACTGAAAGAATTAGGTGCAGTTATTTGCTGTTCCCCAGAGGGAATACGTCTGTTCCTACGTGACTTTAAGGGTCACTATGTATTACGAGATTTTGATTCAAGATTGTCTAATGTTCCGCAGCACTTATGGGCGCAAGGTCCAACTGATGTAGGTTACATGCAAATCACACCCCATCGTGTGACTCTCAAGCCAGGTGTAGTGTTACCCCGAATCAGACAGTACAGATTGCCACCTGAGGCTGTAGCAGCCTTATCCAAAATTATTGACGAGCTCATGGCTCAAGGAGTAGTTGTAGAAACTGACTCCAATGTATGCAATTCTCCGATCATTCCAGTCATGAAACGTACTGATCCGAATGCACCCCCAGTATATCGATTAGTGATTGATTTACGAGAGCTTAACAAATGTATTATTCCTCAGTACCCAGTTGTCCCAGACATTTCTTCCCTGTTAACTGCTATTGATTCCGAAGCCATGTTTTTCACTGTCATAGACCTCAAGAATGCATTTTTTAGTGTTCCAATTCATCCAGACAGCCAGTTTCTTTTCGGATTTTGTTTAAATGGAAGGAGCTATATGTTTACACGCGCTCCTCAAGGTTTCACAGAAAGTCCTAGTATTTATAGTCAAGCACTTAAGAGACAACTAGACAATATTCACATGCCAACTGACACTGCCCTGCTCCAGTATGTCGATGATCTACTGATCACAGCCCGTTCTGAACGTGACTGCGAACGAGCGTCACTTACAGTTTTGTATTACCTTGCCGAGATGGGGCACAAGGTGTCACCTTCGAAGCTTCAATTCTGTGTCCAGCAAGTGGTATACTTAGGACACTTGCTGTCCAAGAGGGGTAGGCAGTTGACACCAGACCGTATCCAGTTAATAGCGAGTCTTCCCCAGCCCAGAACCCAGAAGGAGGTACGTGCCTTTATCGGCCTTACTTCTTATTGTAGACAATGGATTCCCCAGTATGCATTTCTAGCCAAGCCACTGATACAGTTAACGACACAGGAGGCAGCCGTATCGACTGTCCTCCATTGGACATCTGAACATACACTTAGTTTCAACGAGTTAAAGAAAGCCCTATGTCAAGCTCCAGTTCTAGCTACACCGAACTACAGTAAGCCTTTTACACTTTTTGTTACTGAACGCGAAGGTACAGCATTATCTGTTCTCACACAAGATCAAGCAGGACAATACAAGCCCTGTGCTTATTTTTCGAGCACATTAGATCCAGTCGCCCAGGCGTTGCCTGCGTGCCTCAAGTCAGTTGCAGCCACAGCACTAGCTATCAGACAAAGTGATTCCATAGTTTTAGGACATTCTCTGACAGTACAAGTTCCACATTCCGTAGAAGTTCTTTTAAACCGAACACAAACTCAGCACTTGACAATTGCACGTTTAACGGGTTATGAATTAACACTGTTCCAGCCACACATAGACATTAGACGCTGCAACGTTCTGAATCCTGCTACACTGTTACCATCAGTTAATTCAAATTCTGACCCACATGATTGTGTGGAAGTAGTTAACATTACGACTAAGCCAAGACAAGACCTGACAGATATTCCGTTATCAGATCCTGACCTGACACTTTATGTGGATGGTTCATGTATGAGAACTAGTACAGGAGAACTAGTAGCCGCGTATGCAGTGACTACTGACACTGAAGTTATTGAAACACACCGTATTGACACCCTGTCCGCTCAAGCAGCAGAGCTAGTCGCTCTGACACAAGCCTGTATACATGCCAAGAACCTGAAAGTTAATGTTTACACAGATTCACGTTACGCATTCGGAGTTGTACACGACTTCGGAGTGCTCTGGCAGGAGAGAGGTTTCATGACTTCTCATGGAACCAAGATTCAGCATGGTCTCCTTATTCAAGCCCTGTTAGATGCCATACATTTACCGACATCTATTGCTATCATGAAATGCAAAGCACATACGAAAGTCACTGACATTATTTCCCAAGGTAATGATCTAGCAGACCGTACAGCCAAGCTTACAGCACAGACTCCAGACATTCCAGTTAATCAGACACATACTCCAGATCTGATTACATGCATGACAGTTAAGGACCCTACACAAGACGTCATAGATATCCAGTTACATGCTACTCCTGAAGAAATCAAGAAATGGTCTGAACAAGGAGGGGTCCAGACAGATCAAGGATGGTTAACGAAGGGTAGAGCCACATGGTTTCTCCCCGACTCTATGGTTCAAGTCATTATTAATACCGCACATAGTCCAGCACATTTAGGAGAAAAAGCTATGTTAGACAGTATCCAGAACATTTGGTTCAACAAGCATTTACGAGCTGCAGCCAAGCAGAAAGTCCGTACCTGTATGATATGTTGTCAGTTCAATCCAGGTAAAAGTGTCCCGGTGGAACAAGGTGGTTTCCAGCCCCCTGACCACCCTTTTGAGGTCCTCCAGATGGATTATATTCAAATGGAGCGATGTCGAGGTTTCAAGTATGTCCTTGTAGTTGTATGCGCTTTGTCCAGGTGGACAGAAGCATATCCAGTCCCAGATTACACAGCCGCGACCACTGCCAAGCAGTTGGTTCGTGAATTCTTCCCTAGATACGGACTCCCTAGAGTCGTATATTCTGATAACGGCCAGCCATTCTCATCTGAACTCATGAAACACGTTTCCCTTTTGTTAGGGTACCAGTGGAAGTTCCATTGTGTACGCCATCCTGAAGCAGCCGGTCTCGTAGAGAGACATAATCAGACCCTGAAAATCCGTATTGCCAAAGTCTGTAAAGAAAAAGGTGTGGACTGGCTAGTAGCTCTGCCAGTCGCTTTGTTTTATATGCGCATGGTCGCACATTCCAGATCAGGTCTGTCCCCGTATGAGGTCGTATTCGGCCGCCCCCCTAACATGTGGGGTACTCCTAGACCCCGAAGTATTACCGATGTTTCATGTAATATGCTGACAGATTACCTAGCTTCCTTGATGTCTGCCCTCAACTCATGTCGTTCACAGGTTGCCGCCGCATTTCCAGACAATACCGAGGTGGCACCGCACGAGATCGTTCCAGGCTCCCTTGTAATGGTCCGAAATTTTGACAGATCAAGTCCGCTGGAACCACGTTGGAAGGAGCCACGTCAGGTCCTCTTGACCACCCGTACTGCCGTCAAGTTGGAAGGCAGGAAGGGGTGGGTCCACCTTTCTCATGTAAAACTTTTCAATGGATTGAAATCAGTCTCCAAGAACATTTCCAAGGATTTCCAGGATTCGAAAGATTGCCAGAACATTGTTTTAAAGGACTGTCCCGCACAAGACATTATTACAACCCCTCCCTTGTTAGAGAAAACTCCGCAGCAGGAGTATAAGCTCAAATTAAGGTCTAGTAAAATAAGTCAGTCAGTTTGATTGTATAAGTCCTCCCCTAGGTGAAACGGTTAGATTGTTTCTGACATGTATAAAATAGACCCCCATAGTGAGAGAGTCAGTCGAAGTTCACTTCAATGTATCGTTTTTCTGAGTTTCATATTATTTCTCAGCATAATGATTTCCTGCACTAGTTACGCACTTTTCCTGTGTTTTCCAGTTCCTCATGTAAATATGTCTGCTAATGCTACAGTAGAGCACACGTTTAGTGATCTGCCTCCTCACGAATATTCTTACCGCCTCGCTATGCGCAACAACACATTCATCCGTATGTTACATTATTCACACCAGACCAGCAATGCCACTAATTGTTGGGTGTGTGGTCGACTCCCCCCTTTCCAGACACCGAAGGGAGTTCTGCCACTTTTTCCTTATCCATTCTCACATAATGGTTCGTGTGGAGCATGGTCCACGTTAACGTCATCCTCAACAGATATGTCTTTTCTTAACAGTACATGTTTTCCAGACAAGCAAGGTTTTCCCCACAGAACAGGTTTAGATCTAGAAAATGAAGTTTATAATTTAGGTAATTATTCGTCGAATTTCATGGTCCTGAATGTTCAGTCTGACACTACTCCAGACTTACCTGCTATTTCAGTACTACCAGTCAAAGGCGAATTATGTGTCCGTAGTTATGGTTCTGTACATATAGGTCATAGTGAATGTACTACTATTATCAAGTATAGTGACAGTGGGAAATCTATTTTTAAAGCTTCACGTCATTCTTATTTTATTTGTGGTCAAACTGCATATGTCCGTCTGCCCCTCGATTGGGAGGGAACCTGTTACATTGCTTTCCTACTGCCACCTGTTTTTCTAGCCCCATCTGATTATCACAGAAACACACATCTAGTACACATTAGACATAGAAGGGAGTCCCCAATTGTCGATTATACTGAAACTACTCTAGAACAGTATACAGATTTCAATAAAGGTTTCTTCTTCTTTGTAGGACCTGTCCAGAATAGTAAACTGATCCGTAGGTTAACAAGAACCCTTGAAGCTGTAGTTAATGAGACTGCCTCTGCTCTAGGTAACCTAACCGAAGAACAATCTGCTATGAGATTTGTCGTTTTGCAAAATCGTCTCGTCCTTGACGTCATACTGGCCGATAGGGGCGGGGCCTGTAGAGTCATCGGATCTAGTTGCTGCATTTTCATTCCAAATAACGCGCCGTCTGTTTATTCAGCTATAACCAGACTCCATAAAATTGCCCATCTGTTACATCAAGATCCAGGCACCTGGACATGGTCCGGTTGGTTCTGGAATATAATTTCCGCATGGGGATGGAAAGTCCTGTCCTTCCTAGGTATTGCAGTAGCGATCATATTTAGCTGCTGCCTCTGTATACAATGTGGCCCTGCGATTTGCAGCATGTGTGCTACCTCTTGTATTCCTAGTCCCAAGCCCCGTTCTAAATCCCGTTCCAAGACAATTCGAGACGAGCAAATGGTACTGTATGAAATGATAGATGGTATCATGAAAATTGATGTTTCCTGATGGAAACGTAGTGACAAGGAGGGAATGTGGAAAAGTAAATTTTGCCATGTTCTGTGTCCCTACGCCTCATCCATCATATGTTATGTGTGCATGACCAATATGCATATGTTATTCCCCATGCCTGATTAATGACGCAATTACAGTTGTGTCCACCTCTGATATGTCAGTTTCCAGTCCTCGTGAATACTACGAATATCAGGCCTATGTAAAATAATGTTGCCACGTTTCCCAGTGTGCACGTTATTCCATTATAAAGTCCCCGTTTCCAGGCCTCAAAAGGGCCCAGACATCAGATTCAGCTCCTGTCTCCTGAAAGCCTCGCTGAGGAGCGATACAGCCCCCACCTGTATCCTCGACCCTTCACTTACTTCCTGCCTCGCAGTGCCCGGTGTAGCTTGGCTCTGCCTCTGAGTCTGCCAAAAGTATGTTATAGTTCCAGTTATCAGTTCAGTCCTCCTCTTCTGCATTCCTGAGCTACTGAACTGCATCAATAGTTTCCGTCATTGTCTAGCCTTCTCGTCTCCACGTTAGAGAAATACTGTATTTAATGGTCATTTAGGATTCTTCATCACGCACTACATGTAGAATAATGCATGGTCCAGTCTTAGAATCAAGTTAGCTTTTCCCCTCATGACTTCTAGTTTATATCAACATGTTCCCTAAACATTAGATACCAGATAGGGTTTAGGTACATGTCGCTCCGACCCTCCAGACTCTAGTCTCTGCTCCTAGCACAGAGTTCATAGCCCCCAGCTTCTCCTAGTAACACGTCATTGCCAGTTTTCGCGCACCATCAGGTCAGAGGTCCCGGCTCCTTAGGTAGCCCCCTCCTATGTTTCCGCCCATTCATGACATATTCTGTTACGTTTGCATCACATGTCTATGTATACGCCCAGTTACACCTCTTTTTACTGTTATCTTTCGCGACTGCTACGCGTCACGCTTTCTGCTCCACCCACTGCTACGCCTACTGCAATGAAATGCTATGTGTTCGCGCTATGTATATATGCCTGTGTTTTGTTATTGAATGTTAGCGCGCTCATCCCAGACCTAGCCCCAGCAGCTGCTGGGCCTCTTTTCCCCTGTTGGGCCCCAGTTGTCCTGCTGGGCCCTGTCATTCTGTTCCTATGCAGGTTGTCCTGATCCTGTCCTTATGCTGTAATAAACCTGCAGAAACTCCTACTACCTCGAATCTTGACTCTTATTTATTGAGCTATCTGTTATGCTATAAGTCTAGTCAAAAATAGGGTATTATTTATTTATTTACCACAATCTAACTGCCTCTCTTTCTTCATCACTGTCTACCATTTTACTGACAGAATGGTTATTTCTTTTGTTTGCAGATCAGGTTTCTTATGGAAACAAAGATTAGATGCACAATATTTTGGAACAGTGTATCCTTCAACGTTGACTATACCAAGAACCATACATAGTAGTTCCCTCCTGCGAGGTCTGGCGGATATAACCTTTTACCCACTCCAGACGTCTTTGGAGTATTATGGGAGAAAGGGGTCTGAGTGAGAAAGCACGACTGAGTTACTTTAAATGTCTTACGTTAGTTTTATCGCCCTTTCCAAACGCGTTGGGCGCCATGTAGTGTAGTTCCTATTATCCCAATAGGCTCTGCGCATTGGAATAATACCTTCAATAGTAAAGGCCTAGACCAGACGTTAACTAGGTCTACTACTGTCGATATTAGACTTAAAGTTTTGGGTTTGCCAGCTAGCTCAGAGTTCACTAGAAACTTTCTCGAATGTTCAGGAAGGAATTAACTTCCCTGATTAGACAAGAAGGGATTTAGTTTCTGACAACCATAGAACATGACAACTTTGCTCTCCCCTAATCAAGAGTGTATCTCGAGAGTCGTGTGAACAAAAGGCAATTTATTTTACTCAGTCAGTACGTGCATTCTTAGTCTCATCAGAATGTAGAGAAAAGGAAGAGACGGGCGTGTTCAATAAAAAGGTGTTATTTATTGATCAGTCTCTTTTCTCATACAAGAGAAATGGATCGAGATTATTGCAATACTTATAGCTAAGTAAAGTGCATACATTAAAAGCAATAGTATGAAATAATACTGTAAAAACATTGATATGGTTTCTAAGCCATAAGATGTTTTAAAATGAATAAAATATATTACATACACATATACATTTGACTAAACGTACTCAACTGGTGTTTCTAAATACGCCTACCCCGTGTACCTGACCTAAGCCTAATACGTGGGCGGGAATAGAAAGTTACAGTTTAAGTTAAGTTTGTTTTTGCCAAGTGAATAACTAAAGAATTCTCTGCGAGGGGTTATTCAGTTCTGTACCTGGAATCTAGGTTGAATGAGGGATGGTATCTCTCTCTCTGCTCTCGATATTCCAGGCTGCCTGCGAGGGCTACCCGGAAGCGCCGGTGCTGGATTTCTCGGCAGGAGAAAGCAGCGCGTCTCGTTCTCAGCGCGTCAGGACGGCGGGGCTGCGCCAGCGGGGTCTGCTCTGCTCTGGGCTTCGGCAAGTATGGCTGCTCCGTCTCGTCACCACCGCGTGTGTTTGCATAGGGCAATATCGGTAATATTTATACCTTTAAGGTGCCGAGAGTGACGTAAGGATGGACATAGATACGTCAATAAGGATGTCATACGACTTGCTCGTTAGCACATTCTTTTGCTGAAGTTCTCGGTGAAATCAAAACAATGGCCGCAGGGTTTTGCCCAGGTTGTCATAGGTTTGATTTGTTATGAGAACTCCGTATGCCTTATCAGGGGCTGGAGGAATATCGCTTGTCTAATTAGATCGCAAGCGTTATGACCTAATCAGATAACACGTTCCTGTGCCGTAGTGTGACTGCGTCAGATAACGGTATCTGCATCATGGGGGTTTTCTGCCTCATGGGCTGACTGCTAGTTAACTTGTTGGTTTGTTTAACCAGAATAGGGTCAGGAATAGGGGGATCGATTCAGAACCTATAGGAATACATCACAAAGGCGTCGGAGGGCATAAGCAGGGACACCATTATACAAGATGTTGCCATAATCTAAGCACGATAGAACCGTTGCCATGAGAATAAGTTTCAGGACCGGGAAGGGAAAAAAACGGGAGCTCTTCCGAATAGTGCGAAGAGTGAAAAAGCAAGATGAAACTACTGAGCTAATCTGGGAGTGCATCGTGAGGTGGTGATTCAGCGTTATCCCTAATGTTTTAACTGAGGAGGAAGGTGACGGAGGGGAGCCAAGAGAAAGGGGCCAGAACTTGGGGGTCCAGGGACTGTGACTGCCTCCGGTGAGAACTAGCTCAGTTTTGTCTGGGTTAAGTTTGAGATGATTGCAGTTCATCCAGTCCCTGATGAAGATCATGACTGATTGGAAATTATGGATAGAGCCTGGGGAGTGGGAGGGATTAAAAATAAGTTGGAGGTCGTCCGCATAATTGAAAACAGTGACCTCCACCTTCATTAAAACAAAAATGAGGGGGAAAATGTATAGGTTAAACAAAAGGTGGGAAAGGGAAGAGCCTTGAGGGACACCACCTAGCCTATAAATAAATAAATAAATCCTAGCAGGACAACACAGTGAGTGCAGGAGGCATCGGCAGAGCTTGCTTCATTCTACTGCATCTACTAGGGCTATCACCAAGCTCTGCAACAGCACTGCTATTTTGTCATGCCACACCATGTCACTGCAGATAGACCTGGACATTACTGCAGGGATGTAGCGAAGGCCTTAGGCCAAGTGACCACTGCAGTGGAACATCTACAGTCTGGCACATTTAGTGCTACCAACTTGGGAGAGGAGGAGGGCAGTGAGGCGGCATAGAGCGTGAGTTGAGTGTCCGTGCCGGAGACCAGTAGCAAGAGGTGCAGTTCGCGCAGCTATACAGCCACAGACACACATCGTAGTGATGTAGGGGAGCCATGCGACAGGAGGCTGGGGGTACTTGGAAAGCAGCGCTAGACATGCAGTTCCGCGTTTTTGTCCATTGTGGTGTAACCATGGGCCACTTACATATTGTGATTGCACTCCCGTGCTGTCAATGGATATGTTTATTTTCACAATGTGTTAAATCACCGTCATGTTTACAAAATATGAATATTTACTTTGACAAGTGCTCATGTGAATTAAACATTTACACTCCACAATATATTGTGATGGCTCATTCTTACCTAGCTCTGAAATGATATTGTGTGATGTATGTCCGCCTCCTTTGACCTTCAGCTGTGTTTGGCACGTGTGACTGTTGGTGTTGTGCGGGTGGTTGGTCATCCCGATCGTTGTCATTTCCGTCCATCTCAATGGGTATCCCCTTCTGGTTGCAATGTTGTGCAGCATGGCACATACTGCTACAATCCTGCAGCAGGTCTCAAGGTTATATTGCAAAGCACCACCAGTCTTATGTAAGATCCTGAAGTGACTTTTCAGGATCCCAAATAATCTCTCAACCACATTTCTGGTGGTAATATGTGCTGCGTTGTAGCATTGCTCCTGTGGTGTTGCTGGGTTTAGGTAGGGGGTTAGGATATATTCCTGCAAGGCCTGTGGGCTGTCACCTACATGGGGAAAATCAAAGGCTTAGCGGCAGTAATGCAAATACATATGTGAAACTGATGTAATGAATAGGTATGAGTATGTACCAAGTAGGTGTCCCTCTCCGAATTCACCATTGAGCAGATGCCTGTGGATGCCACTGTGCCTGAATATATATGAGTTGTGTGTGCACCCTGGAAATTGTGCCACTATGTCCGTAATTATGTGCTTGGCATTGCACACAACCTGCATGTTGATCGAGTGATAGGACTTACGGAAGATGTGGTCGTTGGCTGAGGGGGGACAGATGAGGACATGCATGCAGTCAATGCATCCTATGACATGGGGGAATTGGGCCACCTGGTAGAAGTCCTGTTTGGTCTGTTCAACTGCTGTGGGGTTGTGGGGAAGTTGATGTTGGTATGTATCATTGTCAGCATGGCATCCATGAATTACGGAAGAAGCGTGAAAGTGCGCTTTGTGAGACGCCTCCCGCTAGTACTACGACCCCCTGGAAACTTCCAGACGCCAGTAGGTGCAGGCTGCATAGGACATCGATGTGTGCAGGAATGGCATTGGACCTACGGGTCTGATGCTGCTGTAGTGGTTCCTGGTCAGCAATTAGGCGCATTATCATGGCACGATTCAGACGCTACTTGTCATATTCTTCATCCTCATTTTGGCCCTGCAATTTAATGCGCACTCTGAATACCCTCTCCTGGATCCTCCTCCTGCGCTGTGCTGCTGCATTTATTCTCATCCTCCTTGCAGACACGTAGAGGGCTGCCATTTTGGAAAAGCATACGGGGTCTCCAGTGCCATTTTGTAAGGGTTTCTGATTCATAACACCTGTGAAAGACTTTAATTTTTTTTGTAATTTTGTGTTTCAGCAACTTTACCTCCCGGTTGAGATTCCCCTTAATCTGCTCATACTAAATGGCAATTTTGATGATTTTCGGTATAAGCGAATTTTGATGCATTAATTTGCGATTCTTTGTTTGCTAATCGCTATTGGCAAGCACAATTGTTGTTTCCGCTATTTCCGATTCTTTATTTCGCAAATCGGTAATTTACCGGGGTTTTATTTTGCGATTCTTTAGTTTTTTCGCTATTGGGGTTAATGCATTGGAATCTGATGTTTGGTGCTCGTTAACGGCCTATTTTACTGGTTCGCTAATTTAGCAAGGACAATTTTTTCTTGAAGCATTGGGCCAGTTTATCATTTAGATGTATTTTAGTATATATTTTATTTGTATGTTACTATGTGTTTGTATAATTATGGTCAATGATTTTAATATAGTTGTATATTTTTTGTTCTTTTTAAAATGAGTTTGATAGTTTATTGTTATTTTTCGTACCGCAGCAGGTTGAGGTGTTTATAGGGTACAGGGTGGGACGTAAAGTCATTATAACTAATCAATTAATCAATAAAGAAAGAGATACGTCATGGTCTGTCTCTTCTCTTCTGTTGTCTCAGAACGCTAGCTTGCCTGGTAGGTCTTTTAGCCTCCACCATAAAGGCCAGTTTTTCCCGGTTCTCTTGCTTACTGGGCTTTACAGAGACTAAAGATTTGTCACCTACGCAAAGGTCTGGCCTACTCAGAAGAGGTAACCCTGAACCTGGAGTCCAGAGATGAACTCCTCTGGTGGCTGTCTCACTTAAATGCTTGGATCAAGAGAACGATTTTCTCTGCCACTCCAGATCTGGTTTTGTAATAAGATGCAAGCTGGACAGGAGGGGGCGCACGCTGTGGTGACCTCTTGGCTGGAGGTACATGGTTTCTCCAGGAGTCCTCATTACACACCAACTGTATGGAGATGCTGGCAGGCTCCTTTGCCATCCAGTCCTTCATAAAGGACTGGGTAAACCGCACTATTCTCTTACGAACTGACAATCTGTCAGCTGTCAGATACATAAACTGTCTTGGGGGCGCAAGATCCAAACCTCCAGCACTTTTGGCCAAAATGGTTTGAAGAATTTTGTCTCCAAAGAAACATCTCTGTCAAAGTGGAGAATCTTTCAGGCAAACTGAACATGGTGGCAGACTGATTTTCCAGGCATATTCACAACTCAAGTGATCAGAAACGTCATCCTTCAGTGTTCAATCATCTTTCTTAACTCTTTAGCTCTATGTCATTAGACCTCTTCACTTCCAGTACCAACTACTTTCTTTCTCCCGTTGGAGTCTAGATCCATTAGCTCTTGCTACGGATGCGTTCCTCCAGACCTGGCCACAGTCTCCTCTTCCTTATGCCGTTCCTCTTCATCTCCCAGGTCCTGGCAGATACTCACAGGCAAAAATCCTCCGTAATTCTGATCACCCCCCATTGGCAGTCTCAACCATGGCATCCAACTCTATTGGAGCTGTCTGTGCTTCACCAGTGTGGATTCCTCCCTTTCCCGACTTGCTTCTCATCCCTCAGGGTCTGCGTCACAACCTAATTCTGGAAGAACTCTGTACCTCTTTGTATGAGAGATTTTGGGGCATCATAGAAAACCACAGGAATTTTGGAATAAGCAATCCACTTCATCCAGCAATCCTGGTCGCCTGACATGGCTAAGGTTTACAAGTGAGCCTGGTTGGTATGGTGCAGCTGGTGTCTTGACGGGAATTCAGATCTCCGTTCAGCAAATGTGACTTTAGTTGTTAATTTCCTAGCATGTATGGCTTCTCAAGGGAAAGCCTATCGTACCATTAATACCTACAGGTCCGCTATATCTGCAGAGCATATTTGAGAGAATGGAAGACTGGTTGGTGAGCATCCTTAGGTCTGTTGCTTTTAAAGGGAGTAAGTTTTCCTAAACCTTATCTTTCCGAATACAATACCATGTGGATGTTAATTTGGTTTTAAGCTTGTTTATTTCATTACCGGACAGTGTTGATCTGTCTCTCGAACACTTATCTGCAAAATTGACAATGTTTTTGTGTTTGGTTTAGTTCAAATGTGTTTCTGGTGTTAAAGCATTGGATGTGTCTTCTTTTCACTATTTTCCTCTAGGTGTTTCATTTCAGGTTTTTAGGCGCACAAAACTAACATGACTTCAGTGCATTATCCTTTTTTCCCTTCTTAACCTATGTTATGTGTTGGTAATTGTTTAAAAGTGCACATTTCATGATCCCAGAACTTCCTCCTCGTCCCAACTTCCTTTCAGAACCCCCAATTTCGGCTCTCCCTTTGGCCAGTTGGGTTAGATGGATGATGTCATTGGCTGGTATCAGCACAGATTCTTTTGGCACCCGTTCAGTCAGAGAGGCTATGGCCTCTGGGGCTTTCTGGGCAGGTGCGGGTGTACGTGATATTCTAAGTTCTGCAGATTGGTCAAATGTTAATACGTTTAGAACCTTTTATTGTAAACCAATTCCTCATCCAGTTAAATCTGTTATTTTGTTGCTTTGAACAAGCATATTACAAGATTCCGGTCTTGTAATAAAATTTATATTTTCCTAGCCGTTCTCTGCAGTTCTGGTGCCTTCAACCAGTTCCACTTCGTCAACCCAGCTGGCCCGGAGCTTTTCTTCCTTTGGATCCTTCTTGGTCGATATCCTTGGCTGCTACAGGGTTTAGAAGCATACTTCCTGTTTTCCTTTTGGATGTCCTCAAGTATTTGGTGACTGTTTTACTGACTTTGAGTTCTGTTCTAGTTTTGTTTTCTGGTCCTAATCTGGATTGACTCTTGCAAGAAAAGAGGGCTTGCTGCTCTCAGTCAAGACAATTAACTAGTAAGGGTCTGGCTCAAATTTGCAAGTGAGCTATTGGAGTGTATCACTCCTTTGGCTTTCAATTATTTAAATGTTATGGTGCTGGGAGATTTAAATTTACATTTTGATAATCTCACGTATTCTGCAGTAATGGCTCTGGTAGACGACATGGAAAGTATTCAACTTACATTACGAGTAGAGCGTCCAACACATAATATGGGCCAGGTTTTGGACCCGGTCTTTTCCATTTTAGCTATTCTGGAAATTGGGGACCCTCTCTCAATGATTTGGTCAGACCATTTTGCCATCCCTTTATTTGTGGTAGGTATCAAAATGGGCAGATTTTCTGCTTCACTGCCAACACTGGGTGGATGATGGGCAAAACTCTCTCCTGACCCCTTGTGCTAGCTTCTAGGTCCTTCTAAACCCAACTTGTCCAGTAATGTGGCTGAAGCCACTTTAGACATGGCATTTTGAATTGTAGGTGCTTCGGATAAAACAATTCTTGCTTTGTGTCCCTCATCTAGATTAAAACATTCAGTCACCTTGCTCAATGAAAACTGAGCACCTATGATAAACAAATGTAAAAATTCTGAACATAATCGGCAAAGAGCATATGAGTCAGCAAGTAGACTGGAAAATGTGCCATCCCATAAACTCTACCACAAATTGATCATGCAGACCAGTAAGATGTATTTTGCAGAAAAAACTTAGAAAGCTACTAATTCCTTGAGAAATACATTTTCTAAAGTTTTATTGTCAAAAGCTAATTCTTTACCTTCCTCAGCCAAAAGATGTAATACTCTTTCTTTTTTCAAATCGGAAAGAAGATATATTTAACCTTTCCTGTAGAGGCAAGGAACTACCCGGTTCTGAAGACCTGGTCAATAACTTCACAGGAATCCCCATGCTTATGCTACTGTCATTAAATCAGGTTCTCCTTAAGGTGCCGCTCCCCCTAATATATTGGAGTACTGTTGTGTCATTATTTATCCAGTGCTGGGTGAGTTACTGAATCTATCAATCACCTCTGGGTCTGTTCCTCAGGTTTGGAAACATGCAATGGTGATTCCTCTTTTGAAAATACCTATGGTAGATCCCTTGAAGCCAGAGAATTATAATCCAGTCTCCCTGCTGCCAATTTATATTAATTGATAAAAGGTATCAGTAAACTGATGTTTGACTTTTCAGACATGAATAACCTTCTTCATTGGTCACAGTCAGGCTTTCGTTTCTCCTATAGCATTGAATCAGCTCCTCTCTTGCCTTCAGAGAGCTTGAGGACAATCTTAGATCAAGTTATTCTGTTCAATCTAAGCGCAGCCTCTGAAAGGTACTCTCACTGTATCCTTCTAAGGGGACTTATTGAGTGTGGGACCAGCAATCAGGGGCTTTCTTGGCTAGCTTTGTTTTTACAAGACAGATCATTTCTAGTAACCCTGAAGTTCTTTGGTTCCAATATCCGTCCATTGCACCAGGGTGCTTCTCAGGGCTCATCCCTGAGCCCCACTCATTTTAATGTGTATATCCGGCCTCTGGCAGATATTTTAGAAACATTTGTATTTTTGCTACTATTATATGCAGATGATACACATCTAATTATTACCCTTTAACAAAACCCCAGCAAAAAAGCCCCTCAATTGGAACTTTGATTCATGGAGGTGGCAAATTGGATGTGCAGTAATTATCTGAAACTTAATGGAGAGGAAACTGAGGTTATGTTATTGGGAACGCTGACCAACATCTGTTCCCCTGCATGGTGACCAGACCATTTGGGCTCTTTTCTGCACTCAAAGCCCATAGTAAAACATCTAGGAGTCTGACTAGACCAAAATCTTACTTATCAGATCAATTTGCTGGCAGCTTAGTGTTTCAGCATGCTAAAATGCTTGAAGAAAGGTTTATGGCTTCTGCCTCCTTCAACTCAGAAGACTACAGTTGAGTCTTTGGTCGCATTTGGACTACAACAATGTACTATACTTGGGTCTCACCCAGACGAGGCTAAATCACTTGCAAATATTCAAAATTAGCAGCCTGGCTGTTACTGAACATCCCTAGATGCTCATCTATCAGGTCAGGCCTCATAACTTCATTGGCTACTGAGCATTGTGCTTATCAAGCAGAGAAGCTGAGTGTGAGAAGTGATGTGAAGTCCTCATTAAGTTGTTTGAGGAATATTATGTCCGACAGTTTGGTACCTGGAAAGTAATTTCATTGAAGTGAAGGGATTGCCAATCTGACTTGGTGCAAACTGGATATTAATTATTTGTATTACGTTAAAGAAACTGAAGACATTGGTGCTTTGTATGTAATTATAACCTGCAATGAGCTCTGGTGAAGCAATAGGATTTGTAAAACATATGTCTGCTCGCATTTTTTCTGTTTTACATATGTGGCGACCAAACAGAGTTGAAGTTTCTACTACTGCTTATTTTTACCTGCCTGTGAACAGCACCAAACCAGGAACCAGTTGTTGGAGTTTCAATATTTTGATGGAAGCAATTCATGCAATGTTTATCTATAATCAATGTCTGTATATTGGATTAGGCTGGGAATGAATTATGCTCTGAACAAATCTGGGGCCATATTATCAAGCAAGGGCGATACATTATCGCCACGTTTATCGGCAGGAAACTGCCGCTAAAGCGGCGATAATGGGCTTGATATTATGCCCTTGTGAATTCCCATAGAATCCCAGATTCTGGTGTTAACCTGGGCTTCTATGGGAATTCACAAAGGCATATTATCAAGCCCATTATCACCGCTTTAGTGGCAGTTTCCTGCCGATAAAAGCGACGATAATGTATCGCCCTTGCTTGATAATATGGCCCTTAATGTCTTATGTTCTGATGAAAACATACTGATAGACATATATTATCCATACTATTGATGTATATGAATAAAAAAAGTGACATTTGGTATCCAAAGACCCTGCATTTGAAGAATTATGTTGGGGTGCCTTCTCCATTAAGACATTTTAGATGAAGTTGTTTATTTAGTAAGCTAGTGCAAAACACGTATAATTTCCTTCATGGAAAAAGGGGAAAACGCCTAAAAACTAGCGGAATGAAGCAAAATGTGGTTTCAAGCACTGCACATCGCATTCAAAACAGGCAATCAGAATGCAAACATGAAAGAAAGTAGTGCTAAAACACCCAAGAAAGAGGCCCTCTGCTATTTTAAGTTATGGTAACGCCCCACATGAGATGACTGTGCTTAGCTACAGCACTTAATCGGAGCTAATCCATGCTGTTCATATCAAACAATAGAAACATCACAATCCTGACTAGGCACGGGAAATCATTACTTTTTTAATCGTAAACAGCAAATCAGCTAAACAACCTTAAAGATTTATTGACTTGATTAATCGTAATGAAAATTCAGGTAGTTTACATGTCTGAATTCATTTGTTTTTTTAGAGTTAATCCCCTTTTGTTTTTTCAATAAGTAATTTCTTTTTAAAGCAAAATGTTTTCTTCAACAGTCAATTCATTTTCTTGAGGGATTATTTTTCATTTATTTCTGAACTGTTTTTGGCGCGCATTTTTTTGCCGGAACGGGGCTAATTCACACGTTTTCCTTGAACAAACGCTTAGGTCAACATTTGACCAATCCACCTGTTTGTGCAGTATATTCTGTAATCCTAGCAATTTATAAACTTTCGCAAATCACTTGTCTCCACATCCCTTGCTAAACGAGAGCAGGCTGGTAAATTATATAGTGTTAAAAGTGCAAGAAAGGGTTTATCCATTCACCCAACAACAACGTCATACATTAGAGCAAACCAAAACAAAAACAGCTTTAAATTAGCCATTGGCACACACTGTCGCAACTGCAGGGTGGATCCAATTTTGCTCACTGATACACAGCTTTATAGCTCGTTGCATAAATAAAACAGCCTTGAATATCCCTTTGCCAAATGATACCCACTTTGTGTACCTTCTTAAAAAGATTAAAAAATAGAGCCATATAGATGATCTTTTTTGTCAGTGGGTAATCACCGGTGCAAAAAAACCAACAAGAACAAGATAGACGGCATATGGTGGTAAAATTAATCTATGACACCATACGAGGATCATAGAGAATTATTATCTAAGCCAGTCAACATTTGGTGCTTGTTACTTTTGTTTTTGGGATTGCGTTATCTTCTCTTTCTAAGAACTTTATTCTTTAATTACACAGTGGGTTACTTCGGAACTTATTTGCGCCTGGATACCTGACGATTTGTTGTGCATTAGCGAGGCTGATTCATCGGTGTCTTAATGCGCCTTCCTGCCCTGAATCAGTTCCCATGCTGAGCCTCTGCACCCAGGAAAGGCATCTTAACTCCCTCATTGCAAAAGGTTTTCCATGTCAAATGCTGACTCATATGTTTTATGTGCACACCTGCGCATGAACACCTCAATGTACTTTATGAAAAATATTCACTTTTGTTACACAGTGTTTGCATTTTTCATTCAACGGTTGAAAAAGACAATAGTTTAAATAATGTTATACTAACAACGTTTTTGTGCTTGTAATATGCAAATTAATAAAACATACAGGCCATGTAAGAGTGCGTGAAACAGTACTCTTGTAGTACTCTTTCACAAAGGAATGTAAGAGCATGTAGAAGACTACTTATAGAGTACTCTTTTCCGTACTCTTACATGCCTTTTGAATAATCTCCAAAACATCTAAAATGGATATAAAATGAAAATATCTGGGTCACATTCTGAGGCAATTAGTAAAAATATACAATCGTGTGCCCTCTTCTATTAATGGGGAGTTAGATGTTTCAGAGCCAGTTCTCAAGGACATGTAAGAGTACAAACAAGAGAACTCCTGCATTACTACTTCTCATGCTCATGAATGCTTTAGTGAATCAGCCCAAACTTACTATTATTTAAATCTGTTTACATAAACAAGGTGACAAGAACTGAAAACAAAATCACACAAATAGTTTCCCCTTTTTTTGTGACAGGTGAATGGTTTGTTTTATTTGGAGGGGTTGCACTCACCTCCACATGTTAGCTAAAAGTGATAGAAAAAAATTAATGAATATAGAAACCCATTCAGAAAAATTGCATGGGTTAATGGTTGCAGTAGGAGCAAAGTGTTATTTCTGGGGGTTTTTAAGGAGGGAAGCTATAATACTTCCTCCTGCTAGAAATGATTTTCCCTTCCATCCCCTAACCCACTACCCACTCCATTACCCAGCACCCCGCACCATTCCCTGCATATATTTACCAACTGCTCAGAGTTGTGGAATGTTTTTTAGATGGAAGTCCATTGCACAAGAGATTACTAATTTATTTCTCATGAACACAACATTTTTAATGTTTGCTGGAGTAAATGGTAAACATTTGCAAATTTGAGTCTTCTTCCTCGCCCACTTGAACCAAAGCAGCACATCCTTGGAAGTCCAAAATTGCAAGATCTGGTTCCATAAACAGCAATCCACATTTCCTGAGTTTACTTTTTTGCAGTCCTTTGCAGTGTATGAACATTTTCCACACTAGGAGGCCAATTATGATCGTGGGCTGACGCCGTATCGGGAAACGGGACCGAACGCTATAGGTGTGGTGGTCCCGCCATGGAAATTAGGATGCCACCGCCACTGTGGCAGTGGCATCCCACATATATTGCATTGTGGCGTGCGGTGCTGTAAGCAGCACCCGCCACAATGCAATATATGCATGTTGTGCATTTGCATGCACAATGTGGCAGGCACCGTGTGGTGCCTGCCACATTGTGCATGCAAATGGAGGGGGGGGTACAATAGGTACCCCCCAAGTGCACCCCCAATCCCCTCACTCCCAAAAGTGATCTCCACATGGCTTTCCATGACGGAGTCTCCGCCATGGAAAGCCGCGCACCGCCGCCCGTCATTATATGGATGTCGGTGTCTTGCATACACCACCACCACATCTGAGCCCTTTTCCGCCTGGTCGCCTGTTTGACCAGCGGAAAACTGGCAGACGGTCTTTCCATCCGCCGGGGTCCTCCCCGCCATCGTAATTTGGCGGGGGAAATTGGTGAATGGGTGCTGGGAAATGGCGGGCGGATCACCACCGCCAGATGGGCAGTGGCGATCCGCCTGCCATTCTAATAGACCTCTTAGTATTCATGAGGTTGTTGTGTTGTATTTTGATATTAAAAATACTGAGATATTGAAACATTGGAGCAAAAATATGGACACTCATAATATCATCAACCCTATACTTGCAATTAAATCAACTAAAATACTGAATCCAAAATATCTAAATCCAAAGCATACATAACAATAATAAGACCTTTTACATAAACATTAAAAATAACCTAAATATAAAAAACGAAGACTTTTAAAAGATACATTTTTAAAATACTACATGTATTTAACTAAAATCATTTTTAAGCTTCAAAAATGTACATGCTGATCAAATATATTATCATACCATTAAAATAAATTAATTCTGTAATTATTCTAGTAATATATATATATATATATATATATTTCTTTTTTTATTATTCAATCCATAACATGCTTCATTATACAAAATGCAAACATTCTTTTAAGAAAATAGAAGGCAACACTTACTAACAAGGTAAAAATGTAATACCCCCCCAAAAAAGGGATTGCATACAAATTCATTTAGCTATTTTATATGCTCAATCATGAGCTCCCCTATCTGTACACCTATTTTCGTTTTTGTGCACCCTTAAGGGAATATAGGCTATACTCAAAGGCTCTCCACATCTCGAAAGTAGGAGCGTCCTTCTGTAACCAAACTGAAGCAGTACATAACCTTGCCACTTCTGTGGCTACGAAGATTAAATAATTTAACTTAGGCGCACCCTGCCCCTCCATACACCTGCCCCCGACACCAAGTTACATTATTTCTGGTGAAATACTGATTCCTACCCCAGTAATCTCGGTCCACATCCTTGAATATGTCCCACCAGTTGTGCTAGATAAGTGCACGAATAAAAGATATGTTCGTCAAATTGCTCCTCCCTACAGCAAAAGCATTTCTCATCATTTGTCCCACTCCATTTTAACATTTTTGCAGGGGTGTGATATAGATTAAATATCGTTTTATAATGTTGTACTTTTAGCTTGGCTGATACCAAGATTTTGTTCGGCCATATCAATAGCCTGCTCCATAAAAAACCCTTGCTGACCCAACTGACTACTCCAGTTAAGATTTTAGCAGCCAGGTCACCCTGTTGTGTATCCAACAAACAATTATATAATACACCAATCTTATCTATGCGCCTTATTGCCTAAATCTAGAGATTAGGCTTTGCCACTCTCTGCTTCTGGCTTCTCTATAAAAAAATCCCGATCTGCAGATATTTAAAAATTTCGGTTTTAGATAGCAAAACATTTCCAGCCAGGAATAAGAGAGAGGAGAGGCCTTTATCATTTTAAAAATCACCTATTTGTCTTATTCCATTGGATCTCCATCTATCAGTTATCAAATCCCAAAAGACAGTGGGTAGTATTGTCGCATTGCCTTCTGATCCGAGTAGTCCCTTTGTTACCCACAATGGTGCGCTGACAGTTCTTGGTGACCTCAAAGGTGAAGTGCTCCAGCGTGTGTGGCATTCTCAATAAGGGCAACCTTGTGTTTTGGGATGGATTAGCAGCGATGCCTCGTCGCGAGAATGCCCTGCCGCTCATCAAGCGGACCTGCAGTGCCATCATGAAGGCATAGCAAGGGCTCTGGAGCTCTGATGTTACTGGGTTCTTATGTGCTACTGGAGTGGTGTTTTTATCAACGGTGAACCCACTTGGGATTAATTTTGAGGTCACCAAGAACTGTCAGCGCACCATTGTGGGTAACGAAGGGACTACTCAGACCAGAAGGCAATGTGTCAATCACATGCCCATTGGGGTGGGTCCTTATAACATTTAAATGGTTCCTCAAGTGGCTGCCGGGATATTTGGGACTGAGCCAGTGAGCAAGGGCAATGGTGCCCGAAACATGTTTGGCCACTTACTTTGATGCAAGCTCGTTTTCTTCGCAACCTGTAATAAAGAAGGTGAACTGGTCAAGCGTGTGTGGCATTCTCAATAAGGGCAACCTTGTGTTTTGGCATGGATTAGCGGTGATGCCTCGTCCCGAGAGTGCCCTGCCGCGCATCAAGCAGACCTGCAGTGCCGTCACGAAGGCATAGCAATGGCTGTGGAGCTCCGATGTTACATTGTTCTTACGTGCCAGTGGAGTGGTGTTTTTATCAACGGTGTCAGCGCACCATTGTGGGTAACGAAGGGACTACTCGGATCAGAAGGCAATGCGTCAATCGAATGCCCATTGGGTCGGGTCCTTATAACATTTAACCCCTTGCATGCTGATGACGGCCCCCAGCCGTCATGCACTATGGCACTCATGTGCTGATGACGGCTGGGGGCCGTCATAAACCCGCCCACTTGCGATTTTGCCGCACAGGCACAGAATCGCGGCAGCATGGAAGGGGTTAAATGGTTCCTCAAGTGGTTGCCGGAATATTTGGGACTGAGCCAGTGAGCAAGGGCAATACTGCCCGAAACATGTTTGGTGACTTACCTTGATGCGAGCACGCTTTTCTTGGCAACCTGTGATAAAGAAGGTGAACTGTTCCAGCGTGTGAAGCATTCTCAATAAGGGCAACCTTGCGTTTTGGGATGGATTAGGCGTGATACCTCGTCGCAAGAATGCCCTGCTGCGCATCAAGCAGATCTACAGTGCCATCACAAAGGCATAGCAAGGGCTCAGGACCTCCGATGTTACAGGGTTCTTATGTGCCAGTGGAGTGGTGTTTTTATCAATGGTGAACCCAATTGGGATTAATTTTGAGGTCACCAAGAACTGTCACCGCACCATTGTGGGTAACAAAGGGAGTACTCGGACCAGAAGGCAATGCGTCAATCACATGCCCTTATAACATTTAAATGGTTCCTCAAGTGGCTGCCGGAATATTTGAGACTGAGCCAGTGAGCAAGGGCAATGCTGCCCGAAACATGTTTGGCGACTTACCTTGATGGGAGCACGCTTTTCTTGGCAACTGTTAGATCTGGGGGTCTCTAGTTGGTAATGGTATTCACCTTTGTCCAAATAGGGACCCATACTACTCCGACAGGATAAGGGGATTATACTCCTTAATAACCCCTGCTCACCCCCTGGGTAGATTGGCACAAGCAGACAGGCTCATCTCAGAGGCAGTGTGTTAAGCATTTGTGAATATACAAAGTAATACAGTGGAAACACTACAGATGGACACAACACAGGTTTTATAAAAAAATAAGTATTCTTTATATAGACTTAACACAAGACCACAAACGACAAAAATCCACAAATCTACACTTAAGATTGCTTTAAAGAGGATAAAAATACTTAGTTCAAGTTGATGATAAATGCGACAAAGTTCTCAACAAAGTACCTGGATGCGTAACACAAAGTAAACAAAAGGCTTGCAAAACGGGAGATGCGTCTGTTCCGTGATCCGGGGGAAATGATGCGTCGTACCTCAATGCTTGTGCAGAGTAGGGGATGCGCCGTGATCCTTACCTGTGCGGAGGTGATAAGTAGATTCTCGGCCTGCGGGCCCGTTGCGGGGCGCAAGATGGTGCCTTGGTGCGATGCGATGATCCAGTTGCGATGCAAGAAGATGGAGCCCTTGATGCGACGATGCGATGACGATGCGATGATGATGCATAGGTGCCCTGGCAGCCTTGCGACGACTCTGTACTTTGGAGCCGGGACAGGCCCTGCGACTCTCTCAATGGCGTCACGCTTCTCTTGTGATGCGACAGCAGGCAGCTTCGATGAACACACGCTTCCAGGGAGATGCTGCGAAGGCTCCCTTCTCCGGCGATGCGACGATTTCAACTGAGGCAGCGACATGCTTCCTCTCGATGCGTCACGCTTCCAGCTCCCAGCGACACGCAAATGTCTGGGGTTGAGAATTCCCAGCAAAGAAATTCAGAGGCGTGCTTGAAGATGAAGTTTTTTTCCATGAAACATCAGCTGGAGGCAACCACAGTTCAAGCCCTTGGAGAATATTCGGTAGATAATGAAAGTCCTTAAAAGTCCTTCTCCTTTCCTTGGCAATGAAGCAACCACTGCAGGCCAATCCAGTAAACAGAACACTGGCAGAGGGGCAATCAAACTCCTGCAGCTTCCTTGGTTCTTCTCCTTGGCAAAAGGTTTCTTGTTCCAGAAGTGATCTAAAGTTTTTGGGACTGGGTCCCAATATTTATACCCCAAAATCCTTTTTTCTCTGAAGGCAGAGAGGCCTCTGCCTAGTCCAAACCATTTCCTGAGCACTCTATTTACATGCCTCTCTCCTTCCTTTCACTGTGCAGGGCAGAGACATCAGCCACCCCAAATGAGGCGGAGCCAGCACAGGGGAGGGAAGGTACAGCCCTGGAGCACTTTGTTGACATGATTCCTTCTCTCCTTTCACAGTGCAGGGCAGAGACATCAGAAACACCACAGGAGGTGGAGCCAACATTGTAGAGGGAAGGCCCAGCCTTATTCAGGTCCCAGGTGCAACTCCTCCCTCCCATCCAGATGCAGATCTCTCCATTCACCACTGGGCTGCCCCAGCTTGTCTCCTGGAATCCCCCTGTCACTCACAAACCCAGACAAGGAATACGCAACCTAGCAGAGGCAGGCCTGGACAGTTAGGCAAGAAAATACCTACTTTCTAAAAGTGGTATTTTCAAACACAGAATATTAAAATCAACTTTACTAAAAGATGTATCTCATTATTCTGAGTTCAGGCATATTAAATTCGAATTTCTACCATGTTCCCTGAGTCAGTTAAGATTATAAGAATGTAATAATCTAACTGACCATTCTGGCCTACGGAGAACAAGTAGCCTTCAATAGTGAAAAACTAAAATGGCTGTATTTCACTATTAGGACATGTTACACGCACCAGAGCATGTCCTACCTTATACTTACGATGCACCATGCCCTTGGGCCTACCATAGGGGTGTCTAATATGAAGCAAAGGGAAGGTTTAGGGACTGGCAAGTGGGTGTACTTGCCAAGTCGACCTGGCAGTACTAAACTGCACACAGGCCTTGCAATGGCAGGCCTGAGACACACTTTACAAGCTGCTTCTGTGGGTGGCACATCCGGTGCTGCAAGCCCACCAGCAGCATTTCATTTACAAGCCCTGGGCACACGTGGTGCCTTGTACTGGGGGCTGACAGGTAAATCAAGTAACCCAATCATGGAATCAACAATTAGTACATCAATTTAACATAGGGAGCACTTGCACTGTGGCATTGACTAGCAGTGGCACAGTACCCAAAGCATATAACCAGCAGAAATATATCAAAACAGAGGAGGCAATCTGTCAAAATAGAAGGTAGGCTCGCGCCAATGATGCCAGGTCTAACACGTGTCCCCTCCAGCTGAAATGTGGGCAGAACTACCCTTCCCCTTGGAGTTCTCTTCACTAAGGCGGAAAAATCTGGACAGACCATCAGCGTTGGCGTGTTCTGTACCAGGGCAGGGTTCCACCGTAAAGTCCATGCCCTGTAGGGAAATGGATTACATCACCAACTTTGGGTTCTCACCCCTCATCTGCATCAGCCATCTGAGGGGCCTGTGGTCGTCTGAACCAGGAAGTGAGTCCCAAACAAGTATGGTCTCAACTTTTTCAGCGCCCAGACCACAGCAAATGCCTCACGCTCAATTGCACTCCACCTCTGTTCCCGTGGAAGTAACCTCCTACTGATGAAGGCTACAGGTTGGTCTAGGCCCTCTTCATTATTCTGTGATAGAACAGCCAACACACCATGCTCTGAAGCGTCTGTCTTTACAATGAGTTATTTTCAGAAGTTGGGCGCCTGAAGCACGGGTGCTGTGCACCTGGCAGTCTTCAAAGCGTCAAAAGCCATTTGATAGGTGTCAGTCCAGTTCACTTTCTTGGGCTACTTCCTGGAAGTCAGCTCAGTCAAGGGTGCAACAATGTTGCCATACCCCATGACAAACCTCCTGTAGTACCCCGTAAGTCCTAAAAAGACTCTCACCTGTGTCTGAGTCTTTGGGGATTCCCATGCCAGGATGGTATCAATCTTGGGTTGTAGGGGCGCCACCTGGCCGCTTCCTACCTGGTGACCCAAGTACACCACGGAACCCTGCCCGATCTGGCACTTACTCACCTTGATCGTGAGGCCTGCCTTGCGCAGTGCCATCAACACTTCCCAGACGTGGTGCAGATGTTCTTCCCAACTGGCGCTGAACATTGCAATGTCACCCAGGTAGGCGGCACTGAAATCCTCCAGTCCAGCCAACACCTGGTTGACCAATCTCTGAAAGGTGGCAGGGGCATTCTTCATCCCAAAGGCATAACCCAGAATTGGTAGTGCCCATCTGGTGTGGAGAATGCTGACCTCTCCTTAACCCCATCAGTCAAGGCGATCTGCCAGTACTCAGACATCAAATCAAAGGTGCTGAGGTACCGGGCAGCCCCTAACCGATCAATGAGCTCATCAGCTCTGGGGATGGGATGTGTGTCAGTCCTGGTGACTGAATTGAGCCCACTGTAGTCCACACAGAAGCGGAGTTCCGGTGTGGCACCCAGTGAGGCAGTCTTTGGGACCAAGACCACTGGGCTGGCCCAAGGACTGTTTGAGGACTCAATGACCCCTAAAGCAAACATCTTGGAGATTTCCTCCTTAATGTAAGCCCTAATCGTGTCAGACACTCTGTAAGCCTTGTGCTTCACAGGAGGACTGTCTCCAGTGTCCACATCATGGACGCACCACTCTGGGAGACCAGGAACCAAGGAAAACAGATCAGAGAACTGCCCGAACAGTTGGCGATAATCTTGCTGCTGATCAGGGGTCAGTGTGGCAGAGAGGCTGACACCATCCACTGATCCATCTTGCTCTGGTGCAGACAGGAGGTCAGGAAGAGGCTCGGTTTCCTCCTCCATTCCATCATCTGTTTCTAGGAGCATGCCCACTTCGGACCTTTCTAAGTGGGGTTTCAGGCGGTTAACATGCAGGACCCGCAAGGGGTTCGTGGGAGACCGCAAGTTCACCAGGGAGGTGATATCACTCTTGCGCTCCACCACCTCATATGGACCAGTCCACCTATCCTGGAGTGCACAGGGCTCCCCATTGTGGCCATGACCCACACTTTCTGTCCAGGCTGAAGCTGAATCAGAGTGGGAATCTGATCGTACCTCAGCTTCATTTCCTCCTGGCTGGCTTCCAGATTCGCCTGAGTGAGATCACCGAGTCTGGTTCCTGAAGGCCAGCATGTAACTATATACATCCTGGGGAGGTTTCCTGGGAGATTGCTCCCAGCCTTCCTTGACCAGACTCAAAGGTCCTCCTACCGGGTGTCCATACAAAAGTTCAAAGGGGATGAACCCTAGGGACTTTTGTGGCACCTCACGGTAGGCAAACAGAAGGCATGGTAAGAGGATGTCCCACTTATGCCTCATTGGTTCCTCAAGACCCGTGATCATGCATTTGAGGGTCCGGTTGAATCTTTCAACCAGCCCATTGCCCTGTGGGTGGTAAGGAGTGGTGAACTTGTAGGTAACACAACACTCCTTCCACAGAGTCTTCATATAATTAAAAATGAAGTTTGTACCTCGGTCAGACACCACCTCTCTGGGGAACCCCACATGGGAGAAGATCCCCATCAGTGCACGTCCCACCACGGGGGCCATTACTGTCCTGTGCGGAATGGCTTAAGGGTACCGGGTGGCATGGTCCACCAAGACCAGGATAAAGATGTTGCCCATGGCTGTCTTGAGGTCCAGTGGCCCCACAATGTCAATGCCCACCCGTTCAAAGGGAGTACTGAATACAGGGAAAGGTTGGAGAGGAGCCTTATTCTTCCTTCCACTTTTCCCACTTGCCTGGCAAGTTTGACTGGTCCTACAATGAGTATCTGAACTCTTCCGCATCTGGGGCCAATACAAGTGGGATACAAGCCTTTCAAAGGTCTTGTTCTGCCCCAGATGACCAGCTAAAGGAACATCATGAGCCAAACCCAGTAGGAAGGCTCTGAAGCACTGGGGTACCACCAGCACACGGGCTGACCCAGGCTCAGCAACCTTAGGCTCGCTATACAGGAGACAGTTCTCTTAGTAGATCCAATGTGATCCAGACTGATCACCTGCTGCCTGTGGCCTGTTGCCTCAAAGCCACAAGAAAAGGGCACTTCTGCTGCTCTTCACAAAATTCCTCCCTGGAGGGACCCCTTCTTGTTGCCAATGGGTCAGCTCAGGTAGGTTCCCCACTTCAGAAACTTGCTCCCCTGTAGGTTCCAGGGCATCCCCCTCAAGGTCTGCCTCCTCCTGGACCATGGGAACAATATGGGCTGGTTTCCCGTGCCCCCTACCTCTTCTCTTTAAGGCAGGTCCCTGGGCCATACTTTCAGGCTCAAGGGTCTCTTGAACACCCTTAGCTGCCATAGACCGAGTGGTCACACACGCCCACTCAGGCAGACTATCAGGCAGACTAAACATCTCTAAATTAGCCTTCTTCTCCACCTTAACCCAAGGGGAGCTTTCCAAATCATTGCCTAACAGACAATCAGCAGGCATGGCTGGCCTCACAGCTACTTGAAGAGTACCAGAGACCCCCCCACTCAAAGGAAACTTGTGCTACTTTGCAATGGCTCTCTGTGTTGTCAGCGGCAACAACTGGGAAGAATGCATTGGTGACCACCTGCTCTTCAGACACCAAGTGACGCTTGACAGATGTCACACTGGCTCCGGTGTCTCTCACAGCCTCCACTCTATGACCAATGATGGTCACCCACTGCCTGTATATTTTAGTGTTATCAGGCAGCTGAGTTCTAGGGACCATCTCAAAGTCTCCTAATGAGACAAGGGACATTTCTGCGGGACCCTACCCACCTTGGGCACCCATCTCCTTCCCACGCCAGGGCTACACCGGCCATCTGACGGGGTGGTGCACGAGGTGGCACATACTGACCCTTTTGGGGACACTGGGGATCATACCAATGGTGTCCTACCTGCATACATTGAAAGCAGGTAACAGGCCCTCTATGAACAGGTTTACCTGTCGGGGGTCCTGACTTCTTCTCAGGGGAGGCTGGGAACCCTTACCTTGGTTCCATTGGGAATTACTTTGGGGCCCTTTCTGGAACTCCCTCTGTTTACCCTTGTCCCCCCACTCTTCTGCTGGGGACCCTGCCCACCTTTGGTGGGGTCTCCCACAAGACCCTTGTGGACCCTGGTACTGACCCAGCGGTCCGCCTCTTCAGCAAGCTTTTTAGGGTTAGTCAACTTGCTATCAATAAGGTGCTGGTGTAGCTCTGGAAAACAATTAGCAGACAAGTGCTCCCTAGCAATCAAATCATAGAGCGCTTGAAAATTATCCACATTGCTACCCCTCACCCAACCATCCATAGCTCTGCAAAAGAAAGACACATATTCTACCCAAGTGGTTCACTCCAGCTTCTTACAATTCCTGAATCTCTGTCTATAGAGTTCTGGAGTTAACCCATACCTTGTCATCAGTGCTTCTTTCAAGTGGGCATAAGACATCCTATGATCACTGGGCAAGTCTAACAAAGTATCCCTACCTTCAGTTAAAAAGCGGCCCCACAACCCCACTCCTCAATCCTTCTCAGGGACCCGGTGAGCCAACATTGCTATCGCATAGACTGCAAACCCCTGCCCAATATCTTCACTTTTGTGGAAATCTTTGATGACATCCTTGGGAATATGTACCCTGCCTTCTGAAGGCAAAGATGGTGCGTTGCCACCAGAGGGATTAATTTCTAAGCCCTTGGCCTTGATTTCTAACTCCCTCAACATCCTCTCATGATCCATTCTCATTCTCTCCCTTTCCAAAGACAACCTGTTATTCTCTGTTTCCCTCTGACTCTCCATCTTAAGCTTAGCCAACTCCAGCTTGAGTGCCCTATTTCTCTCCCTGTCTTCCAACTCTCTGGGGGGCAGGTCTTTGGAAGAGATACTGCTGCCAGGTGGAGAGAGTCCCCCTCCCCTGGCTGAAAACAATGGCTTATCAATTGGCCCATTTGCATCCCCAACTGGCTCCACCACAATATCAGGGGCATTTCTTGCTTCTACCCAGGCCCCCAGTGCCTTTTGGTAGTCATCCTTTTTAGAAATGCCTGGTGTAGCAACTTTCAATTTCCTGCACAGATTCTTGAGCTGTTTCACAGTGTAGGTATCCCTCTCTTCCTCAAATTCAAGCTCCATAGATGCAACAGATGCTGGTTTACTCATGGTAGTCAAAATTGGGATTTTTCAGGAAAAACTAACATTCCAAGGAAAAAGATTCTAAAAAAAAGTCTGTGTTTGCGTTTGGTCTGCACTCACTAGTAGTGTACACCAATCACTGTAACACAAATGAAAAGTCCAAATCCTCACCGCTGACCACCAATGCTAGATCTGGGGGTCTCTAGTTGGCAATGGTATTCACCTTTATCCAAATAGGGACCCTTACTTTTAAGTCAGGATAAGGGGATAATACTCCCTAATAAGCCCTGTTCACCCCCTTGGTTGCTTGGCACGAGCAGACAGGCTTATCTCAGAGTCAGTGTGTTAAGCATTTGTGAATATACACAGTAATACAGTGAAAACACTACAGATGGACACAACACAGGTTTTATAAAAAAAATAAGTAGTCTTTATATAGACTTAACGAAAGATCACAGATGACAAAAATTCACAATACTACACTTAAGATTGCTTTAAAGATGATAAAAGTTACTTGGTTCAAGTTGATGATAAATGCGACAAAGTACCTGGATGCATAACGCAAAGTAAACAAAAGGCTTGCAAAAGGGGAGATGCATTGGTTCCGTGATCCGGGGAAATGATGTGTCGTGCCTCAATGTTTGCTCAGAGTAGGGGATGCGTCGTGATCCTTACAAGTGTGGAGGTGATGCGTAGATTCTCGGCTTGCGGGCCTATTGTGGGGTGCAAGATGGTGCCTTGATGTAATGCGATGATCCAGTTGCGATGCGAGAAGATGGGGCCCTTGATGCGACGATGCGATGACGCTGTGATGATGATGCGTAGGTGCCCTGGCAGCCTTGCGACGACTCTGTACTTTGGAGCCGCGACAGGCCCTGAGATACACTTCTCTGGGGATGCGATGGTGACTCTCTCAATGGCGTCATGCCTCTCCGGTGATGCGACAGCAGGCAGCTTCGATGAACACACGCTTCCAGGGAGATGCGAAGAAGGCTCGCTTCTTCGGCGATGCAACGCTTTCAGCTGCGGCGACGACACGCTTCCTCTCGATGCATCACGCTTCCAGCTCCCAGCTACAACCAAATGTCAGAGTTGAGAATTCCCAGCAAGGAAATTCAGAGGGGAGCTGAAGATTAAGTCTTTTGTCCCTGAGACTTCAGCAGGAGGCTAGCACAGTTCAAGCCCTTGGAGAATAATCTGTAGATAATGAAAGTCCTTAAAAAGTTCCTGCTCCTTTCCTTGGCAATGAATCAACCACTGCAGGCCAACCCAGCAAACTGGCAGAGGGGCAGTCAAACTCCTGCAGCTTCCTTGGTTCTTCTCCTTGGCAAAAGGTTTCTTGTTCCAGAAGTGATCTAAAGTTTTTGGGACTGGGTCCCAATATTTATACCCCAACATCCTTTGTTCCCTGAAGGCAGAGAGGCCTCTGCCTAGTCCAAACCAGTTCCTGAGCACTCTATTTACATGACTCTCTCCTTCCTTTCACTGTGCATGGCAGAGACATCAGCCTCCCCACAGGAGGTGGAGCCAGCACAGGGGAGGGAAAGTACATCCCAGGAGCACTTTGTTGACATGATTCCTTCTCTCCTTTCACAGTGCAGGGCCGAGACATCAGACACACCACAGGAGGTGGAACCAGCATTGTAGAGGTAAGGCCCATCCCTTTTCAGGTCCCATGTGCAACTCCTCCCTCCCATCTAGATGCCGATCTCTCTATTCACCACTGGGCTGCCCCAGCCTGTCTCCTGGAATATCCCTGCCCTGTCACTCACAAACCCAGACAAGGAATTCACAACCTAGCAGAGACAGGCCTGGACAGTTAGGCAAGAACATACCTACTTTCTAAAAGTGGTATGTTCAAACACAGAATATTAAAACCAACTTTACTAAAATATGTATATTATTATTCTGAGTTCAGGCATATTACATTTGAATGTCTACCATGTTCCCTGAGTCAGTTAGGATTATAAGAATGTAATAATCTAACTGCCCATTCTGGCCTATGGAGAACAGGTAGCCTTCAATAATGAAAAACGAAAATGGCTGTAATTCACTATTAGGACATGCTACACACATGTCCTACCTTATACTTACAATGCACCCTGCCCTTGGGCCTACCATATGGGTGTCTAATATGAAGCAAAGTGAAGGTTTAGGGACTGGCAAGTGGGTGCACTTGTCAAGTCGGCATGGCAGTACTAGACTGCACACAGACCTTGCAATGGAAGGCCTGAGACACACTTTACAAGCTGCTTCTGTGGGTGGCACAACCAGTGCTGCAAGCCCACCAGCAGCATTTGATTTACAAGCCCTGGGCACACATGGTGCACTGTATTATGGGCTGACAGGTAAATCAAATAACCCAATCATGGAATCACCAATTAGTACATCAATTTAACATAGGGAGCAATTGCACTGTGGCACTGAATAGCAGTGGCACAGTACCTAAAGCATATAACCAGCAAAAAACATATCAAACCAGAGGAGGTAATCCGTCAAAATGCCACACCAATGATGCCAGGGCTAACAGCAACCTGTAATAAAGAAGGAAGGTGAACTGCTCCAGCGTAGGAAATCTGCAACATTCTATTCCCAATATCTTTAACGCCGATTGATGAATCTTCGCGAAATTTTCAAAACTGGTGGAGCACACCGGTCCGCTCCTATCCTGAACGTTTGGGGGTTCGTCAAGCAGGGGCCAAGAGAAAAACGGTGTTCCAAAACGTGTTTTCCCCATGCAATTTTCCATAGGAACCTTTAGCGGCAGCTACAGCTCGAACTGCTGAACGGAATTACACCAAATTTGGCAAAGAGGTAGCCCTTGGTTCACACTCGTGCCTTTTGGTTAAATGGTGTAAATCAGTTCAGTAGTTGCAGAGAAAATCAAAAGTAAAATCACATATATATCTATGGCCGCGTTGGATCCGCGCACCCTATGCGCACCATGCGCGCACCCTCCCGATCACGAGTTGTATGCTAATTGGCTGTCAACTGGCAGTCAACACTCCAAACCAGGAAGTGTTGGCAGCCATTTTGTGCCTCGGTTGATGCGGGGCTCAAGAAATCAGTGGAACAAGTGTGCAAAACGTATAAAGGGGGCAGGGTAGAAATACCCTAACCCTCTGGACCTGCTTAGAGGGTCGCAAAGGCAAAATGTGCACAGGGTGCGCGGAACCTGCCGTAAAAAATGAAAATGAAGCACTTCTTTAATAATTAGCCCCCGGGGGGACCAAATCTCGAGGGCAAAAATATTAAATTTGATGGGGGGAACAGAGGGGCCCCCCCAGCCCCGGGGCCCGCCACCCCCCGGGGCTACAAAATAAATGGGTGGGGGGCTCAAAGGCCCCCCCCCTTTCAAAATACATGGGTGGGGTCTCAAAGGCCCCCTCAAGGACCGCTACCCCCGGGGCTTTAAAAAAAATAGGTGGGGGTCTCAAAGACCCCCAAAGCCCCAGGGACCACCACCCCTGGGGCTTTGTATATTGTGGTAGGGGGATGAATGGCCACCCTCATGGAGCCACCAAGGGCCCTGGGACCGCCACCCCCAGGGCCAGCTCCTGCAGTGTCTCGGGTTGCCCACACCCGGGATACTGCTGTTTGCTATGGCAGGGTGGGAGCCGAGGCTCCCGCCCTCTCATAGCAAACTTGGTTTGGATTTTGAAAGAGAGAGCAGGGAAACCTGCTCTCTCTTTCAAAATGCAAACCATATTGCTTTTCCACATGGGGAGCTGCATGTTAGCAGCTCCCCATATGGAAAAGGAATGCCTGCTCCCAAAGGACGCGGGTAGCCGGCTGGGACCTTGGGGGCATTGGAGCTCCCCCCACGGTCCCCAACGTTGTATATAGGCCCCGGGGGATGGGGTCCCCGGGGAGAATATACATTAGTGATGGGTGCAAAAATTTCTTTTGCAGTCAAATTTGTAGTCACGCACCCAGCACGGTGCTCAGTTCGGCCCCCTGGTGTGCAATCACTGGCTGCTTGACTCCTAATGCTTTGGGTCCACAATTCCTAACGCATAGGGTGCACGACTCCTATCACGTTGGGTGAGACTCCAAGCAAAAAAAAGTAATATTTTTCAGATATACATCAAGCTTATGTGTTTAGATCTTGGGTGGCTCTAAAAAGAGCTGTTGTGTTTTATTGAGAGATTTTGGTACCTATATAAGCAAGTACCTATGCAGAGTCTAAAGTTGATGAGGAAGACTCTGTTACCCTCATCTGTAAAATGAACACCATCTCTCATATAGATGCCATCCATATTGAAACGCAGATTGTTGTGGTAAATGGACCCCATCCTATAATCTCAGAGATAAGCAGAAACAGCTTTACGGACATGTTTCCTAGCTTTCTCAATCTAATTGATTGGACCATGTCCATTTCTGTCTTTGGCATATGTTAGAATAGACAAAGGCAGTTTGGGGAAAAGTGACATCAATTCGCCAAAGGTGTCCTTCATAAGCATTTCCAGACCTACCCCAGTCAAAGTGCCTAGGTCATTGCCACCACAGTGCACAATTATGAGGTCAGGGTGTTGGAGATGCAAAAAGGATTTAACCAATGGCACCAATTGGTGCCACTTTAATCCTCTCTGTCTAATACATTTAGGGCCAGATGTAGGTAAATTCCATTTACCGATTCATAAATACCGACTCATACCGAATCGGTATTTCAGAATCGGTAAATGGAATGTAGGTAAAAAATCGGTAAAAGTTACCGAATCGGAATGACTCGGTAACCCAATTCGGTAATTACCGAATCGGAAAATTCCGAGTCGGTAAATTCCGAGTCGGTGAAACCCAAGAATTCCTATGGGCCTCCTGGCCCATAGGAATGAATGGGATTTACAGAATCGGATAAATCCGAATCGGAATTTACCAAATCGGTATTTACCAATTCGGGAGTTTGAAAACAGCCATGTGAGCCTGCCAACCAATCAGGGACCCCCTCCACACCCCACAACCAAGGCCCTGAGAATCAATCAATCAATCAATCATGGCATTTATAGAGCGCACTACTCACCCAGAGGGTCTCAAGGCGCTTGGGGGTGTGGGGGGCCGCTACTGCTCGAACAGCCAGGTCTTGAGCTTCTTCCTGAAGGAGAGGTGATCTTGGGTCAGGCGGAGGTCGGTAGGGAGGGTGTTCCAGGTCTTGGCGGCCAGGTAGGAGAAGGACCTTCCTCCTGTTGTCGCTCTTCGGATGCGGGGGACGGCGGCGAGGGCGTGGTTGGTCGATCGGAGGTGGCGTTGGGGAGCGTAGAAGTTGAGGCGGTTTTTGAGGTAGCTCGGGCCTTGGTCGTGTAGTGCTTTGTGTGCGTGGGTGAGGAGACGGAAGGTGATTCTTTTGTTGACGGGAAGCCAGTGCAGGTCTCTCAGGTGTCCGGAGATGTGGCTGCGTCGGGGGATGTCGAGGATGAGTCTGGCTGAGGCGTTCTGGATCCGCTGGAGTCTTTTCTGGAGCTTGGCGGTGGTTCCGGCGTAGAGGGCGTTGCCGTAGTCCAGTCGGCTGGTGACGAGGGCCTGGGTGACCGTCTTCCTGGTCTCGGTGGGGATCCACCGGAAAATCTTTCGTAGCATGCGCAGGATGTTGAAACAGGACGCGGAGACGGCGTTGACTTGTCTGGTCATGGAGAGGGAGGAGTCCAGGATGAAGCCCAGGTTGCGTGCGTGGTCTGTCGGTTTGGGTGTGGTGCCCAGGGCGGGGGGCCACCAGGAGTCGTCCCAGGCGGAGGGCGAGGAGCCCAGGATGAGGACTTCCGTCTTGTCTGAGTTCAGTTTCAGGCGGCTGGTCGTCATCCACTCGGCTACGTCTTTC
This sequence comes from Lissotriton helveticus, assembly GCF_964261635.1. Classification (NCBI taxonomy): domain Eukaryota; kingdom Metazoa; phylum Chordata; class Amphibia; order Caudata; family Salamandridae; genus Lissotriton; species Lissotriton helveticus. The sequence goes on from NC_136063.1 coordinate 550,739,715, forward strand.
ATCCCTTCGTGGAGGTTGGTTCTGGCGGCGGCGGGGTCGTTGGTCAGGGAGAGGATCAGCTGGGTGTCGTCGGCGTAGGAGATGATGTTGAGGTTGTGCTGGCGTGTGATGGCCGCCAGGGGGCTCATGTAGACGTTGAAGAGGGTGCGGCTGAGCGAGGAGCCCTGAGGAACGCCGCAGATGACTTCCGTGGCTGCCGATCTGAACGGTGGTAGGCGGACTCTCTGTGTCCTTCCAGCGAGGAAGGAGGTGATCCACTCCAGTGCCTTCTCCTGGATTCCGATGTCGCTGAGGCGCTGCACTAGGGTGCGGTGGCAAACAGTGTCGAACGCCGCGGAGAGGTCTAGGAGGATGAGGGCCGCTGTTTCACCGTTGTCCAGCAGGGCTCGGATGTCATCGGTGGCAGCGATGAGGGCAGTCTCGGTGCTGTGGTTGGCTCGGAAGCCTGACTGTGAGGGGTCGAGGGATCCATTCGTCTCGAGGAAGGCGGCCAGCTGCTTGTTGACGGTCTTCTCGATGACTTTGGCTGGGAACGGGAGGAGCGAGATGGGGCGGTAATTCTTGAGTTCGGTGGGGTCCGCTGTTGGTTTCTTTAGTAGGGCGCTGAGTTCGGCGTGCTTCCAGCTCTCAGGGAAGGTGGCTGTGTCGAAGGAGGTGTTGATGATGTCCCGCAGGTGGGGTGCGATGATGGCGCCGGCCTTGTTGAAGACGTGGTGGGGGCAGGGGTCGGTCGGAGATCCGGAGTGGATAGAGTTCATCGTGCAGATGGTGTCTTCTGTGTTGATCTGGGTCCAGGCGCTGAGGGTGGTGGTGGGGGGCGTTGGTGCGGTCATGGGGAGCGTTGTTCGTGGGCTGAAGCTGTTGTGTATGTCAGCGATCTTGTTGTGGAAGTAGGAGGCGAGGGAGTTGCAGGGGTCTTGCGAAGGGGTGATGTCGTTGTTTCCGGCGTTGGGGTTGGAGAGCTCTTTCACGATGTTGAAGAGTTCCTTGCAGTTGTGTGCCTTGTTGTCCAATCGGTCCTTGAATGCTGTTTTCTTGGTAGCGTGGATCAGTTGATGGTGCTTCCGGGTAGCGAGCTTGAGGGTGGTCATGTTGTCCGGTGTTGGCTCCCTTCTCCAGGCTTTCTCGAGGGCTCGGCAGTTCTTTTTGGAGCTCTTGAGTTCGTCAGTGAACCATGGGGCCTTCTTGCTGCCGGGTCTGCTAGGTGGGGTCCTCAGTGGGGCGAGGTCGTCTGCGCAGTTGCTGATCCACTTCGTGAGGTTATCGGCGGCCTGGCTGGGGTTCGCTGAGCTGGCGGGAGGGTGCTGGCTCAGGGAAGCGGCGAGCTGGTCTGCCGTGATCTTGTTCCAGTTTCTTCGAGCAACCTGTTGCTGGTGGTGGTGGATCGTGGTCCTTCTGAAGCTGAAGTGGACGCAGCTGTGGTCCGTCCAGTGGAGTCCGGTGGCGTGGCTGAAGATGATGTCCTTGCTGGATGAGAAGACGGCGTCGAGTGTGTGTCCGGCGAGGTGGGTGGGGGTGGTCACCAGCTGCTTAAGTCCGAGGTTGGCGAGGTTGTCAAGCAGGGTGGTGGTGTTGCGGTCGTTGTTGTTCTCCAGGTGGAAGTTGATGTCCCCCAGGAGGATGTAGTCAGCGGAGGGGAGGGCATGCGGGCAGATGAAGTCGGCGATGTCTTCGCTGAATTGTGTGCGTGTTCCCGGGGGTCGGTAGATGAGGATGCCTCTGAGGGTGGTTTTTGGGTCCGTGTGGATCTGGAAGTGCAGGTGTTCGGCGGTTTTCAGGGTGTCGTCGGTGTTGGTCGTGATGCGGATGGTGTCCCTGTAGATGATGGCGATGCCTCCTCCAGTCTGGTTGCCGCGGTCTCTTCGGGTGATCTTGTAGCCCTCTGGAATGGCGATGGCGATGTCGGGCGCTGAGGAGTCGTTCATCCAGGATTCCGTGAGGAAGGCGACGTCAGGATCTGTGGTGTCGAGGAGGTTCCATAGTTCGATGGTGTGTCTGTGGACGGAGTGGGTGTTGAGCAGGATGCACTTGAGGTGGTTGCTGCTGGTGTTCGGCTTGGCGGGTGCTGGAGCGGGGCAGGTCCGGTTGCAGGAGAACTTGCAGGTGTGACAGCTGAAGGGTCCGTGGGTTCGTCTCGGGGTGGCTCAGTAGCATCCCGGGATTCGGTCGGTGTTGAGTGCGTTGAGGGTGGCGGCTTCGTACGTCCGGCGGGTGGGCTGGGGTCTGCGGGAGCCAGGGGTCCTGGCGCTGGGCGCGGTCCGGTCGCGGACGGGCGCAGACGGGCTTACCTTTGGCGCACCTTCGGCGCACAATCGGCGCGCCCCTGCGCGTTACCGCTGCGCGTGCGCACGGTCGCCATATATGGCGAAGTGCGAGGGAGGGCCGAGCAGCTGGGAGGCGGGAGCGGGGAGGGCACAGAAGAGAAAGGGGCGTGGTTATCGGCGGAGGCGAGAAGCGGGGAGCGAGGAGACCGGGGGGAGCGTCAACAGGGGGACAGGCGAGGAATCAACAATAGAATACAATACTCTCCTAATACAAAAAAACAATTACTAGCAGGAAAAAGGGGCACACAGCAAGGAAAACGGGGAGCCTACAGTAGTAGAAGCAGTGAGCACAGCGCTAGACCGCCGGAGACCACGCCGCTCGGTGGCAGGGGGCGTGGTCACACGGCGGCGGCAGGTCAGCGAGGCAGGCGGGTGGCGGGAGGCACGCAGCAGCTGGTGGCCGTGCGGCGCGGGGGTGTCCTAAGCTAGGTCGCACTCACCTGCGTCGCACGGTCGCCATATATGGCCAAGTGCGAGGGAGGGCGGAGCAGCTGGGAGGCGGGAGCGGGGAGGGCACAGAAGAGAAAGGGGCGTGTTTATCGGCGGAGGCGGGAAGCGGGGAGCGAGGAGACCGGGGGGAGCGTCAACAGGGGGACAGGCGAGGAATCAACAATGGAATACAATACTCTCCTAATACAAAAAAACAATTACTAGCAGGAAAAAGGGGCACACAGCAAGGAAAACGGGGAGCCTACAGTAGTAGAAGCAGTGAGCACAGCGCTAGACCGCCGGAGACCACGCCGCTCGGTGGCAGGGGGCGTGGTCACACGGCGGCGGCAGGTCAGCGAGGCAGGCGGGTGGCGGGAGGCACGCAGCAGCTGGTGGCCGTGCGGCGCGGGGGTGTCCTAAGCTAGGTCACACTCACCTGCATCGCACGGTCGCCATATATGGCCAAGTGCGAGGGAGGGCGGAGCAGCTGGGAGGCGGGAGCGGGGAGGGCACAGAAGAGAAAGGGGCGTGGTTATCAGCGGAGGCGGGAAGCGGGGAGCGAGGAGACCGGGGGGAGCGTCAACAGGGGGACAGGCGAGGAATCAACAATAGAATACAATACTCTCCTAATACAAAAAAACAATTACTAGCAGGAAAAAGGGGCACACAGCAAGGAAAACGGGGATCCTACAGTAGTAGAAGCAGTGAGCACAGCGCTAGACCGCCGGAGACCACGCCGCTCGGTGGCAGGGGGCGTGGTCACACGGCGGCGGCAGGTCAGCGAGGCAGGCGGGTGGCGGGAGGCACGCAGCAGCTGGTGGCCGTGCGGCGCGGGGGTGTCCTAAGCTAGGTCACACTCACCTGCGTCGCACGGTCGCCATATATGGCCAAGTGCGAGGGAGGGCGGAGCAGCTGGGAGGCGGGAGCGGGGAGGGCACAGAAGAGAAAGGGGCGTGGTTATCGGCGGAGGCGGGAAGCGGGGAGCGAGGAGACCGGGGGGAGCGTCAACAGGGGGACAGGCGAGGAATCAACAATAGAATACAATACTCTCCTAATACAAAAAAACAATTACTAGCAGGAAAAAGGGGCACACAGCAAGGAAAACGGGGAGCCTACAGTAGTAGAAGCAGTGAGCACAGCGCTAGACCGCCGGAGACCACGCCGCTCGGTGGCAGGGGGCGTGGTCACACGGCGGCGGCAGGTCAGCAAGGCAGGCGGGTGGCGGGAGGCACGCAGCAGCTGGTGGCCGTGCGGCGCGGGGGTGTCCTAAGCTAGGTCACACTCACCTGCGTCGCACGGTCGCCATATATGGCCAAGTGCGAGGGAGGGCGGAGCAGCTGGGAGGCGGGAGCGGGGAGGGCACAGAAGAGAAAGGGGAATCCAACCAATCAGATTGAAGCACTCCACCCCAGTGCCTGGGAGTGGCCACACCCATGCAGGTGCAAACCAACAGAACAAACATTTCAGCAGAGGTGAGAGGAGCAGAGCATCCACAGGCAAGCAGTGCTACAGGATGGAGTCAACTGATGGCCAAAAGGATGGTGGGGAGAGAAAAGGGAAGATTAAGTTCAGCCCAGAGGAACTACAGGTGGCTGTAGAGGAAATTGTAAGCCACTATAGCCAAATTTTTGAAAGGCAGTCTCTGCATGTTGCAGAGACTGTGAAGAGGAACATTTGGATTTCGCTACAGGGCAAAGTGAATGCCATTGGTGTGACCCACCGGGAGATTGACGACATAAAAAAGCGGTGGTATGACCTGCGCATCGTGACAAAAAAGAAGATTGCGGTCCAGAAAAAGGATGCTGGTGAGACTGGAGGTGGCAGGAGCAAAGCCCCTAAGCTGACAGCGATTGAGGAGCTAGTGGAAACCACCATGGAGCCAGAATGCATCCATGGGATAGGAGACATGGACAGAAAAGCAAAAGCTACAAAAAAACAAGGTAAGAGGCATGTACCCTTATCCACACCCATCAACCTGACCCCGTACCCCACTGTGTAGATTCATTATACTGCATAACAACTCATACTCGGTGTCAGCAATGCATCATGGTAGACGTAGTCATGAATACATAGATGCAAAGCATCCACCACATGACTCTGCAAGGCATGCCACACACATCACCAAACACACAATGTGCACTGGGCAAAGATGTGTAGACTATTTATTTTGGAACTACACACAGATGAACAACAACATTGACCCTATGTCAATTTCATTCCACAGGAGAGTCCTCACGCAGTTCAGCACCACCAAGGGAGGAGAGGGCACCAGCACCTAAGAGAGGGGAGAAAGAGAAGAGACAATCTGGTCACAGCGCGGTAGAAGGAGGCAACGACAACACCCAGGCAGCCTCATCACCAGACCGACCCACAACACCTGTCCCACTTTCCCCTCTGTTGTTCGGATCTCCTGAACTGACAAACACACCCATTGCAATGTCCAGGGTGTCCATGCCGGGAGGGGCAAGTAGGCATGAGGAGCCCCCTCAGAGGATCCTGCAAACCTCTGAATCGGAGGAAGAGGATGATATCCCCCACAAGAATGCACCTGTGGCTGACAGGGCAAGACCACCGACAGCAGCAGGTGCTGCGCGCACCAGTGTTCTTGGCAGGAGGGCATGTGAGGGTGGGGAGGGGCAGGAAGGGGAGAGCGTCTTCTGTGGCCTGGAGGGCACAATGGTGAAGGTACAGCGCCAGCAGGCCAAAGCACTGTTAGCCATGCATAGGCAGGTCCGCTGCATGAACAGTAAAATGTCCAACATGGACATGGGCATAGGTCACATTGCATCAAGTCTGGATCAAATTGCAAAGGGGATTACAGACATCTCCACATACATGGGAGTACTATCGGATAAGCTGGACAGGGATCATCTGCAGCGTGCCAGGGATCGACAGTATATGCGCCAACAAACTAAGGCAATGAATAGATTTGCAACAAGTACCTCACTACTCTGCGGACGCTCTATTTCCATGCAGGATGCAGTAGTGCACTGCTGCACAGACTTGACACGGGGCATGGGGAGAGTGACGTCTGCGATGGAGCAGATGCTCAACACCAACACTGGCAATGCTGGTGACACGGGTGTGGAGGAGACAGAGGGGTCAAGCAGCAGGAGTGGCTCTAGCACACCAGTCCCGGAGGTGCGCAGGAGCGGCAGGCGCAGCCATGCAGAGTCAGGCCCCAGCAGGGGATCTGAAAGCCAGGCACAACAATCGCGCAATGTGGTGCGTGGACGTAAGCACTGACCTATGGTGCTGATTTACTGAACTGCGCACAGTGACGGCAACTGAGCAGGAGCAGCCAGAGACATTGACTTTGAGTAACGAAGCCTTTTCCGATGTGACAATGATGATGTAGTGAAGATTAAACTACACTTGTCAAACACTACACCTGTCTATGTGTCATACATTACCTAGAAATATCGACGTGTAATTTCTGTCCGTCTCAATCTACCATCTAGTGCTGCTGGTCCTGTTGCCTGGGGCTCTGCATGTTCTTGGTCCTGATCGATGTCCTCGTGATGTGTCAACTCCACCTCTGTGCCTTCCTTGGTAGCAAGATTGTGCAAAATGGCACAGGTCACTATTATCTTGCAACACAGGATGGGGGTGTACTGTCGAGCACCTCCACTCTTGTGGAGGCAGCGGAACCTGCTCTTGAGGAGTCCAAATGTTTGCTCCACTACGTTGCGAGTAGACCTGTGTGCCACATTGTCTCGCCTTTCGGCTCTGATGGTTGGGTTGAGGTACGGTGTGAGCACAAAGGAACGCAGGACATATGCACTATCACCTGGGAGGGAATGAGAAGTACATGAGTTACAATCACATTGCACATTCAGCTGCCATTCATTACAGGGTGTGTTATACATATTTACCTAGCAGATATCCATCACCAAAATCTCCAGCAACTAGCCGTGTGTATATTCCGCTGTTCTGGAAAATGTAGGAGTCGTGCCTGCTCCCAAGAAATTTGGCCACTATGTCGGTGATGATGTTACCTGCATTGCATATCACCTGCACATTGATGGAGTGCGTAGACTTACGGTTTCTGTATATGTGTTCGGTGGCTGCAGGTGGGCATAGGGGAATGTGGGTGCCATCTATGCAGCCTATCACATGCGGAAAGTGTGCCAGTCCATAGAAATCAGTTTTTGTTTTCGCAAGTTCCGCAGGTGTGTCAGGGAACCGGATGTAATGTCCCATTCTCTGCGTCATGGCATCCAGAAACTTCCTGAAAAAACGGGACAGACAACTCTGGGATACACCTCCTACTGCAGCTATCACACTCTGGTAGCTCCCAGAAGCCAGCAGGTGTAAGCTACACAGCACCTGGACATGGGGTGGGATGGCGTGGGCCCAGGGTGTTGGGTGATCCAGGTATGGGTGGAGGTCCCTTATTAGGTCCATGATGGTCCTGGGGTGCAGCCTGTACCTCTGGAGTATCTCAGGCTCAGTCAATTGGAACAGTGTGATCCTCTGCCTGTATACCTGCTCCTCCCTTTGCCATACCCTCAGACCTGCAGCCTGTAGCCTTCGCCTCCTCGCAGTCACATAGAGTGCCGCCATTTTTGCAACACTGTTGCATTTTGGACCCATTTTTATAGGCTGCACATGGTTACCACCTGCTTTCAGTCCATGGCAAATACCGACTCTTAAATACCGAATTTCATTGAATTCGGTATTTTTAGCCTTTCCTACATCTCGATGGGCTTTTTTTCCGATTTCTTATTTACCGAATCGGTGAATAAGGACTCGGTAAATAAGGTATCGGTAAATACCGATTCGGTAAATATGTATTCGGTAAATACAGATTCGGTATTTTCCCGATTCATATTTACCGATTCGGTATATTTTTGACACCTACATCTCTTTTTCTCAATACCGGTCGGTAACGGCCGATTTTACCGATTTTGGGCTGTTACCGACCGGTAAAGGGCTACCTACATCGGGCCCTTAATGTCTACATTTGGCAAAGCTAGGTCTTTGTCAATGCCTCTGTTTTCTGCATACCTTTGGCTCCTGAAAATATAGCTCTGTCCCACAATCCACACTCTAAGCATCTTGAAGGGAGGTCTGGATGCACACAGAAGGTGTCTGTGTGTGAAATGGCAGTTTGACACTAAGATTTTTCTAAAATGGTGGATAAGATGCAGTTTTGAAAAAAGAAAAGAAATGATTAGCTGTTTGAGAACATTCTAGACTGAAAAGTAGGGTGCATGTTTCTGTTTTTTAAAAGCATGTTTCTTATTGGTTAACAAAAACTGTTTGAAAGGAACATTACACAGGATAAGCTGATATTTTGAAAAGTCAAGGACACTTGCTGTTTATATTAGCAACATTGTGTGCTGAACTTGTGACCTGGGTGCTCAGTTGAGTGGTCCCTGAACTGTTACTGTGGCAACAGTCAGTAAGCAGATTAAGGGTAGGGTTCAAATGTATGTCAATTGGAAAGGGTTTAAATGTGTAATCAATAGAAATGTGTGTTTGCTTTTGAATTAATGTGGGAAGCTATGTGATTTGATATTTACATGTATATATGTGCAGAATGAGAGGAAAACATTGCCATATTTTGGTTTTGCTAAGAGCAGTGCAGTACAGACATCCTGTATAAGAAAATCTGGTGTGTGACTGACATACTTCTTAATTTACAAGTTAATTTGAAAGGTGAGATATTCATTTGTGAGGGGTTGTATGTGGTGCCTTTGCTTTTAATAAGAGTAATGTGTTTCTCCTGCTAAAGTCCAGGGAGTAGTCTTCCTTGTCTAGAATCACGTTGTGAGTCTGTCTGCATTTGGGCAACCATTGTGAGAGAAGCATTTGGTAACTTCATGTTTGCTGACAGATAACTGCTTTAAACCTGTCATGTTGTCAAGTTGTATTAGTATTAGAAGCCAGTCATTGCTTATGCATTTACAAAATGAGTCATTCTTTCACACTAAAGTGCAGTACTGAAATATGTAGATTGTGTGCAGTCACCTTACCCCTTCCAGACTAGTGATTGTGTATTGGTAAAGTCCAAGGGATAGTGTTGCTTGTCTAGATTCACACTGTGAGTCTGTATGCATTTGGGAACCTTTGTGAACGAAGCATTTGGGTGCTTCATGTCTTTGCAGACACATAACTGCTTAAAAACCTATCCTGTTCTCAAGTTTTGGCAGAATTAGAAGCCAGTTATTGCTTATGCATTCGCAAAATGAGTCAGGCTTTCGCACTAAAGTGCAGTACTGAAATATGTAGAATGTGTGCAGTCAACGTACCCCTTTCAGACTAGTGAATGTGTTTCGGTAAAGTCCAAGGGATAGTGTTGCTTGTCTAGAATCACACTGTGAGTCTGTGTGCATTTGGTAACAATTGTGAGAGAAGCATTTGGGGACTTCATGTCTTTGCAGACACATAACTGCTTAAAAACCTATCCTGTTCTCAGGTTTTGGTAGAATTAGAAACCAGTCATTGCTTATGCATTTGCAAAATGAGTCAGGCTTCCACACTAAAGTGCAGTACTGAAATATGTAGAATGTGTGCAGTCACCTTACTCCTTCCAGACTAGTGAATGTGTTTTGGTTAAGGCCAAGGGATTGTGTTGCTTGTCAAGAATCACACTGTGAGTCTGTGTGCATTTGGGAACAATTGTGAGAGAAGCATTTGGGTACTTCATGTCTTTGCAGACACATAACTGCTTGAAAACCTGTCTTGTTGTCAAGTTTTACTAGTATTAGAAGCCAGTCATTACTTAGACATTTGTAAAATGAGTCAGGCTTTCACACTAGAGTGTAGTTCTGAACTATGCAGAATGTGTGCAGTCACCTTACCCCTTCCAGACTAGTGAATAGTGTTGCTTATCCAGAATCACACTGTGAGTCTGTGTGCACTTGGGCAACCATTGTGAGAGAAGCATTTAATAACTTCATGTCTCCTTGTACTACTCTAATCATTTAGTCAGTATCGAAGTACTAATATAGGGAGCCAGTTCTTAGCACATGGACTGCTTCAAACCCCTATGCACCATGCATGTAGTCCTCTAACCACCTACACGCTTGTGTTTCAGGCCTAGAATTCCCCAGTCAGTATCCATACACTTTTTCAAACACCTAGTTACTCCCCTTGCGCTCCTCTATTGACCCTTTCAGCACCATGTACTAATCCATTCACTGCAGTAAACTACAACCAATTATAAATTCACCCAGTGTCTCTCCTTGTAGTACTGTAATAATGCAATCAGTACCTAAGTATTCATGCAGTGATCCAGGGCCTTAGCACATGGACTGCTACAAACTCCTATGCAATATGCATGTAGTCCACTAACCACCTACACACTTGTGTTTCAGGCCTACAATTCCCCAGTCAGTATCCATACACTCCTGCAAACACCCTGTTACTCCTCTTGCACTCCTTTAGTGACCCTTTCAGCACCACGTACTAATCCATTCATAGCAATAAAATACAACCAATTATAAATTCACCCAGTGTCTCTCCTTGTAGTATTGTAATTATTCAATCAATACATAAGTACTCATGCAGTGATCCAGGGCCTTAGCACATGGACTGCTACAAGCTCCTATGCACTATGCATGTAGTCCTCTAACCACCTACACACTTGTGTTTCAGGCATACAATTCCCTAGTCTGTATCCATACACTCCTGCAAACACCCTGTTTCTCCTATTGCACTCCTTTAGTGACCCATTCAACACCATGTACTAATCCATTCACTGCAGTAAAATACAACCATTTATAAATTCACCCAGTGTCTCTCCTTGTAGTACTGTAATCATTCAGTCAGTATCCAAGTACTCATGCAGCGAGCCAGGCCTTAGCACATGGACTGCTTCAAACTCATATGCACCATGCATGTAAGCACCTAACCACCTACACACTTGTGTTTCAGGCCTACAATTACCCAGTCAGTATCCATACACTCCTGCAAACAGCCTGTTACTTCTTTTGCACTCCTTTAGTGACCCTTTCAGCATCATGTACTAATCCATTCACAGCAATAAAATACAACCAATTATAAATTCACCCAGTGTCTCTCCTTGTAGTACTGTAATAATTCAATCAGTACCTAAGTATTCATGCAGTGATCCAGGGCCTTAGCACATGGACTGCTACAAACTCCTATGCAGTATGCATGTAGTCCACTAACCACCTACACACTTGTTTGTTTTCAGGCCTACAATTCCCCAGTCAGTATCCATACACTGCTGCAAACACTCTGTTACTCCCCGTGCACTCCAGTAGTGACCATTCCAGCACCATGTACTAATCCATTCACTGCAGTAAAACACAACCATTTATAAATTCACCCAGTGTCTCTCCTTGTACTACTCTATTCATTCAGTCAGTATCCAAGTACTCATGCAGTGATCCAGACCTTAGCACATGGACTGCTTCAACCTCCTATGCACTATGCATGTAGTCCTCTAACCACCTACACACTTGTGTTTCAGGCCTACAATCCCCCAGTCAGTATCCATACACTCCTGCAAACACCCTGTTACTCCTCTTGCACTCCTTTAGTGACCCTTTCAGCACCACATACTAATCCATTCACTGCAGTAAAATACAACCAATTATAAATTCCCCCAGTGTCTCTCCTTGTAGTACTGTAATCATTCAATCAATAAGTAAGTACTCATGCAGTGATTCAGGGCCTTAGCACATGGACTGCTACAAACTCATATGCACTATGCATGTAGTCCTCTAACCACCTACACACTTGTGTTTCAGGCATACAATTCCCCAGTAAGTATCCATACACTCCTGCAAACACCCTGTTTCTCCTCTTGCACTCCTTTTGTGACCCATTCAACACCATGTACTAACCATTCACTGCAGTAAAATACAACCAATTATAAAAATTCACCCAGTGTCTCTCCTTGTAGTACTGTAATCATTCAATCAGTACCTAAGTACTCATGCAGTGATCCACGGCCTTAGTACATGGACTGCTACAAACTGCTATGCACTATGCATTTAGTCCTCTAACCACCTACACACTCGTGTTTCAGGCCTACAATTTCCCAGTCAGTATCCATACACTCCTGCAAACACCCTGTTTCTTCTCTTGCACTCCTTTAGTGACCCATTCAACGTCATGTACTAATCCATTCACTGCAGTAAAATACAACCAATTATAAATTCACCCAGAGTTTCTCCTTGTAGTACTATAATCATTCAATCAGTACCTAAGTACTCATGCAGTGATCCAGGGCCTTAGCATATGGACTGCTACAAACACCTATGCAGTATGCATGTAGTCTTCTAACCACCTACACACTTGTGTTTCAGGCCTACAATTCCCCAGTCAGTATCCATACACTGCTGCAAACACCCTGTTACTCCCCTTGCGCTCCTCTAGTGACCCTTGCAGCATCCATGTACCAATCCATTCACTGCAGTAAAATACGACCAATTATAAATTCACCCAGTGTCTCTCCTTGTACTACTCTAATCATTCAGTCAGTATCCAAGTGCTCATGCAGCGAGCCAGGCCTTAGCACATGGACTGCTTCAAACTCCTATGCACTCTGCATGTAGTCCTCTAACCACCTGCAAACCTTGTGTTTCAGGCCTACAATTCCGCAGTCAGTATCCATACACTCCTGAAAACACCCTGTTACTCCTCTTGCACTCCTTTAGTGACCCATTCAACACCATGGACTAAACCATTCACTGCAGTAAAATACAACCAATTATAAACTCACCCAGTGTCTCTCCTTGTAGTACTGTAATCATTCAATCCGTACCTAAGTACTCATGCAGTGATCCAGGGCCTTAGCACATGGACTGCTACACACTCCTATGCAGTATGCATGTAGTCTTCTAACCACCTACACACTTGTGTTTCAGGCCTACAATTCCCCAGTCAGTATGCATACACTGCTGAAAACACTCTGTTACTCCCCTTGCGCTCCTCTAGTGACCCTTTCAGCACCATGTACTAATCCATTCACTGCAGTAAAACACAATCAATTATAGATTCACCCAGTGTCTCTCCTTGTACTACTCTAATCATTCAATCAGTATCCAAGTAATCATGCTGCGAGCCAGGCCTTAGCACATGGACTGCTTCAAACTCCTATGCACTATGCATGTAGTCCTCTAACCACGTACACACTTTTGTTTCAGGCCTACAATTCCCCAGTCAGTGTCCATACACTGCTGAAAACACCCTGTTACTCCCCTTGCGCTCCTCTAGTGACCCTTTCAGCATCCATGTACCAATCCATTCACTGCAGTAAAATACAACCAATTATAAATTCACCCAGTGTCTCTCCTTGTACTACTCTAATCATTCAGTCAGTATCCAAGTGCTCATGCAGCGAGCCAGGCCTTAGCACATGGACTGCTTCAAACTCCTATGCACTCTGCATGTAGTCCTCTAACCACCTGCAAACCTTGTGTTTCAGGCCTACAATTCCCCAGTCAGTATCCATACACTCCTGCAAACACCCTGTTACTCCTCTTGCACTCCAGTAGTGACCATTCCAGCACCATGTACTAATCCATTCACTGCAGTAAAACACAACCATTTATCAATTCACCCAGTGTCTCTCCTTGTAGTACTCTATTCATTCAGTCAGTATCCAAGTACTCATGCAGTGAGCCAGACCTTAGCACATGGACTGCTTCAACCTCCTATGCACTATGCATGTAGTCCTCTAACCACCTACACACTTGTGTTTCAGGCATACAATTCCCCAGTATGTATCCATACACTCCTGCAAACACCCTGTTTCTCCTCTTGCACTCCTTTAGTGACCCATTCAACACCATGTACTAACCATTCACTGCAGTAAAATACAACCAATTATAAAAATTCACCCAGTGTCTCTCCTTGTAGTACTGTAATCATTCAATCAGTACCTAAGTACTCATGCAGTGATCCACGGCCTTAGTACATGGACTGCTACAAACTGCTATGCACTATGCATTTAGTCCTCTAACCACCTACACACTCGTGTTTCAGGCCTACAATTTCCCAGTCAGTATCCATACACTCCTGCAAACACCCTGTTTCTCCTCTTGCACTCCTTTAGTGACCCATTCAACGTCATGTATTAATCCATTCACTGCAGTAAAATACAACCAATTATAAATTCACCCAGAGTTTCTCCTTGTAGTACTATAATCATTCAATCAGTACCTAAGTACTCATGCAGTGATCCAGGGCCTTAGCATATGGACTGCTACAAACACCTATGCAGTATGCATGTAGTCTTCTACCCACCTACACACTTGTGTTTCAGGCCTACAATTCCCCAGTCAGTATCCATACACTCCTGCAAACACCCTGTTTCTCCTCTTGCACTCCTTTTGTGACCCATTCAACACCATGTACTAACCATTCACTGCAGTAAAATACAACCAATTATAAATTCACCCAGAGTTTCTCCTTGTAGTACTATAATCATTCAATCAGTACCTAAGTACTCATGCAGTGATCCAGGGCCTTAGCATATGGACTGCTACAAACACCTATGCAGTATGCATGTAGTCTTCTAACCACCTACACACTTGTGTTTCAGGCCTACAATTCCCCAGTCAGTATGCATACACTGCTGAAAACACTCTGTTACTCCCCTTGCGCTCCTCTAGTGACCCTTTCAGCACCATGTACTAATCCATTCACTGCAGTAAAACACAATCAATTATAAATTCACCCAGTGTCTCTCCTTGTACTACTCTAATCATTCAATCAGTATCCAAGTAATCATGCAGCGAGCCAGGCCTTAGCACATGGACTGCTTCAAACTCCTATGCACTATGCATGTAGTCCTCTAACCACGTACACACTTGTGTTTCAGGCCTACAATTCCCCAGTCAGTATCCATACACTGCTGCAAACACCCTGTTACTCCCCTTGCGCTCCTCTAGTGACCCTTTCAGCATCCATGTACCAATCCATTCACTGCAGTAAAATACAACCAATTATAAATTCACCCAGTGTCTCTCCTTGTACAACTCTAATCATTCAGTCAGTATCCAAGTGCTCATGCAGCGAGCCAGGCCTTAGCACATGGACTGCTTCAAACTCCTATGCACTCTGCATGTAGTCCTCTAACCACCTGCAAACCTTGTGTTTCAGGCCTACAATTCCGCAGTCAGTATCCATACACTCCTGAAAACACCCTGTTACTCCTCTTGCACTCCTTTAGTGACCCATTCAACACCATGGACTAAACCATTCACTGCAGTAAAATACAACCAATTATAAATTCACCCAGTGTCTCTCCTTGTAGTACTGTAATCATTCAATCCGTACCTAAGTACTCATGCAGTGATCCAGGGCCTTAGCGCATGGACTGCTACACACTCCTATGCAGTATGCATGTAGTCTTCTAACCACCTACACACTTGTGTTTCAGGCCTACAATTCCCCAGTCAGTATGCATACACTGGTGCAAACACTCTGTTACTCCCCTTGCGCTCCTCTAGTGACCCTTTCAGCACCATGTACTAATCCATTCACTGCAGTAAAACACAATCAATTATAAATTCACCCAGTGTCTCTCCTTGTACTACTCTAATCATTCAATCAGTATCCAAGTAATCATGCTGCGAGCCAGGCCTTAGCACATGGACTGCTTCAAACTCCTATGCACTATGCATGTAGTCCTCTAACCATGTACACACTTGTGTTTCAGGCCTACAATTCCCCAGTCAGTATCCATACACTGCTGAAAACACCCTGTTACTCCCCTTGCGCTCCTCTAGTGACCCTTGCAGCATCCATGTACCAATCCATTCACTGCAGTAAAATACGACCAATTATAAATTCACCCAGTGTCTCTCCTTGTACTACTCTAATCATTCAGTCAGTATCCAAGTGCTCATGCAGCGAGCCAGGCCTTAGCACATGGACTGCTTCAAACTCCTATGCACTCTGCATGTAGTCCTCTAACCACCTGCAAACCTAGTGTTTCAGGCCTACAATTCCGCAGTCAGTATCCATACACTCCTGAAAACACCCTGTTACTCCTCTTGCACTCCTTTAGTGACCCATTCAACACCATGGACTAAACCATTCACTGCAGTAAAATACAACCAATTATAAATTCACCCAGTGTCTCTCCTTGTAGTACTGTAATCATTCAATCCGTACCTAAGTACTCATGCAGTGATCCAGGGCCTTAGCACATGGACTGCTACACACTCCTATGCAGTATGCATGTAGTCTTCTAACCACCTACACACTTGTGTTTCAGGCCTACAATTCCCCAGTCAGTATGCATACACTGCTGCAAACACTCTGTTACTCCCCTTGCGCTCCTCTAGTGAACCTTTCAGCACCATGTACTAATCCATTCACTGCAGTAAAACACAATCAATTATAAATTCACCCAGTGTCTCTCCTTGTACTACTCTAATCATTCAATCAGTATCCAAGTAATCATGCTGCGAGCCAGGCCTTAGCACATGGACTGCTTCAAACTCCTATGCACTATGCATGTAGTCCTCTAACCACGTACACACTTGTGTTTCAGGCCTACAATTCCCCAGTCAGTATCCATACACTGCTGAAAACACCCTGTTACTCCCCTTGCGCTCCTCTAGTGACCCTTTCAGCATCCATGTACCAATCCATTCACTGCAGTAAAATACAACCAATTATAAATTCACCCAGTGTCTCTCCTTGTACTACTCTAATCATTCAGTCAGTATCCAAGTGCTCATGCAGCGAGCCAGGCCTTAGCACATGGACTGCGACAAACTCCTATGTACTCTGCATGTAGTTCTCTAACCACCTGCAAACCTTGTGTTTCAGGCCTACAATTCCCCAGTCAGTATCCATACACTCCTGCAAACACCCTGTTACTCCTCTTGCACTCCTTTAGTGACCCATTCAACACCATGGACTAAACCATTCACTGCAGTAAAATACAACCAATTATAAATTCACCCAGTGTCTCTCCTTGTAGTACTGTAATCATTCCATCCGTACCTAAGTACTCATGCAGTGATCCAGGGCCTTAGCACATGGACTGCTACACACTCCTATGCAGTATGCATGTAGTCTTCTAACCACCTACACACTTGTGTTTCAGGCCTACAATTCCCCAGTCAGTATGCATATACTGCTGCAAACACCCTGTTACCCCCCTTGCGCTCCTCTAGTGACCGTTTCAGCACCATGTACTAATCCATTCACTGCAGTAAAACACAATCAATTATAAATTCACCCAGTGTCTCTCCTTGTACTACTCTAATCATTCAATCAGTATCCAAGTAATCATGCTGCGAGCCAGGCTTTAGCACATGGACTGCTTCAAACTCCTATGCACTATGCTTGTAGTCCTCTAACCACCTACACACTTGTGTTTCAGGCCTACAATTCCCCAGTCAGTATCATACACTGCTGAAAACACCCTGTTACTCCCCTTGCGCTCCTCTAGTGACCCTTTCAGCACCACGTGCTAATCCATTCACTGCAGTAAAACAGAACCAATTATACATTCACCCAGTGTGTTTCCTTGTAGTACTCTAATCATTCAGTCGGTATCTAAGTACTCATGCAGAGAGCCAGGCCTTAGGCCATGGACTGCTTCAAACTCATATGCGCTATGCATGTAGTCCTCTAACCACCTAGACACTTGTGTTTCAGGCCTACAATGCCCTCATCACTATCCATACACTTCTGCAAACACCTTGTCACTGCTCTTGTAATCCTGTAGTGACCTATTCAGTACCATCTACTAATCCATTCACTATGCCAAAAGTGAACTATTTATAAATTCACCCAGGCACTCTTGTTGCAATACTCTAATCATTGAGTCAGTACCCAAGTACACATGCAGTAATCCAGGTCTTACAACATGGAGTACTACAAACACCTGTCCAATGTGCACACAGTCTTCTACTCACCTATACACTCATTTTACAGAAGTTAATTTACTCAGGCAGTATCCATATACTCCAGGAAACACCCTGTCACTGCTCTCGCAATCCAGTAGTGACCTATTCAGTACCACATACTAATCCATTCATTGTGCCAAAACTGAATCACTTATAAATTCACCCAGGCACTCTCCTTGTAGTACTCTAATTATTGTTTTGGTACCCAAGTAGTCATACAGTTAGCTAGGCCTTAACACATATACTTGTACAAACTCCTGTCCACTATGCATGTAGTCGTCTAACCACCTACACACTCAGTTTTCACACCTCTAATTACTCAGGCAGTACCAATACACTCCAGCAAACACCCTGTCACTCCCTATGCACTGCTCCATTTAGCCACCCAGCATCATGTAGTAATCCAAACACTGCACCAAAACCCAAACATTTATACATTCAAACAGGCATTCTCCTTGCTGGACTGTAATCATTCAGTCAGTGCCTAAGTACTCATATAATGTCCCAGGGCTTAACACAAATACTGGTATAAACCCTTGTCCATTACACATGCAGACTTGTAATCACCTATACAGTTATGTATACACCTTGAATTACAATTGCAATTAGTGATTACAAAAGAAAGTGGTTCAATGGTTTTTATATAGAATGTGTTCCTATAGTAATAGAAAAGTATAATTTATGAATTTATTAAAATACATGTATTTATGTTTATTTTTTACAGATATTGTTTTTTCATCATTAAAATAGAGTTATCATGCCTGGAAAATCAAGAAAGACAAAAGGACAGAAAAAGGACAATTATTTGAAGAAAATTCAACAACAAGTATTGGATGACCAATATCATGTGGGTAAAAAGACAACAAAATAATTCCTTTAAAAACGTTCAAAGCCTAGAAGCAGTGTGAAGAATGTGCAAACTACTGAGAATGGTTCGACCAGAAAAAAGAATATGAATAACAGGAAAGGAAAAAAATATATATTTTCAATCGATTCAATGTATAGTAAAAGAAGGCAAAATCAGTGTAAAGAAAAACGTATTTTTTTTTTATAATTTAGTGGTTTTTAACTTGCTCAAAGATGTGAAAAAATAAAGAAAAAGAGCACTATTTTATAAAAAGAAGTAAATTGAATCCATTGTTCAAAAGGCTTTTGAAACTATTCATTTTAGTTTTAAACAGAATTCGGTCATTGGATTAACCAATCCATTTAATGAAGGCCAAAAGTAAGAGGAAAAAAGTAATTAACAGAACCAATTTTTGTGATATTTTTTTGGGGTGAATGGAAACACAGTTCGAGTTCAGAGCCTTTCTTTAATGAAGAGAGTTATTTTCAGCCCATTAATTTATTGCATGCAGTTGATACCAGTGGTCGAGCTTATGAGGCTAGAAATGGTTGTCCAATTGAGAAAGAGAAGATGGTTCCCAGAAATGCAGAAGAAGTGTTAGCTGATGAAGTTCTAGGGAGACGTCCTAAAGCCCCAGTGTACACTTGGGATTGCAGTAGTATTTGTAGTGTACGACAAGAATCTATTGATATTTTATGCAATTTCTTACAAGAATATAGTAAACAAAGTGTTAAACAAAAGATTAAGATATTGCAAGAACTAGACCCTTGCAGAGTGAGAAAGAATACTTGTTTGCAAAGTCATTCTCTGGCTTGTCTTTCTAGAAAAGTATGTCAAAGTGTTTTTCACCATTTCAGGATGTTAACAGTACATCATTCTCAAATGTGGAAGATAGTCACAAGATTGTATTATGCAAAAAGTCCAGCACTGATGTTAAATGAGTCGAACAGTGCTCTTTTGCGTGGATCAGTATCAGATGTGTAGAAGGTTTGTGATGAAATTGAGTTTTGTTACTTTGGTCCTGAATAAGAGAGTGCAGAAACTGACACATTAATAGAAGAAAATGTTGAAGAGAATGAGCAACATAGTACTACAAAAAATATTGAAGGACAACTTACATAGTTTAAGGTGATTTCAGTTGAAAGGCCACATTATTCTTGTATTTGTTGTCGGCAAACTCACTATAAAAATCAGAATAGGACTGTTGATCTGTATTTAAAAGGTAAAAGAGAAAATAAGGATAAGTGGAATGAATTTGCAACTTATTTGTTGGTAGAGAATTGTTTTGATTTGGGTTCTGATCAGTGTATTTGTAAATATTGTTATAATAAATTAGATGAGAATAAAATGCCCGCTAGAGCAGTCCATAATAATCTAGAGTTGGTAACTATTCCTCCAGAACTAATAGATTTAAATACTTATGAGTCTATTCTCATTCATTGTGTGCACCCATTTCAAACTATTGTTCATATGGAGCCTAAAACAGGTAAATTGCCTCCTTCAGATTTACAGAGAGGATTAAAAGGAAGAGTTGTATATTTACCTTTAGCTTTAAAAAAAATATTGAAACTATTGGTGTAGAGAATGTAGAAAATGAACCACTAGTTATTCTAGTTAATGGCATTCCTACTAAGAGTAAGAAAATCTGGCAAGAATTAGTGGATGTTAGGAAAGTGCAAAAGGCAACATTGTATTTGATAAAAAATCAATGAATACTATAAAAATGTGTATGTGGGAGAAGAAGAAATACTTTAAGCAGAAGATACTGAAACGTCAAGTGGACAAATTGAAGAAGTGGACATGTCTAAAGGTGAAGAAATCTATGAACATTATAGTGTACATCCACTTCATTCAAGTCAAGTCAAATAACACTTTATTCGATTAATTAAAATCATAAAAGTGGTGACAATCATTCATACATATGTTAAAAGTACAATTAAATCAATGTTCATCATAAATTTACATACATTTCATAAAAAGTTAAAATACAGAGGTAAAAATTAAGTAGCAAAAGAAAATAAAATCATATCACAGTCTCTATTGCCACTAATCTTTTGGCTTTGTTTCGAACCGCAGCCACCAGGAAACAGGCAACCCCATAGATAACCCGGGGGCTGCCTAGAAGTTTTAAGTACATGAGTGCGGGCCTTACTTGGACAAACCCCGCCTCTCTGAAGAGTGGTACCAAAAATTGTTTCCTGTTGTCGGCATAGTGATCACAGAACATGATAAAGTGCAGAAGGGTTTGGCTAGAAAAATTGTCACAACTGCAGGGAAAAGATAACTTGGGTTTACCCCATACAGGAAAGTGGCCAAGGGAGAAATGAACAATATTGAGTCTAAATCGGATTAAAAGATGACGGTGGAAGGGAATCGTCACAATCTTTAGATATGGTTCAAGGAGTGACGAGGTTGTCAGGACATACTTTGCTCTAACAGATGGCTTTAGCATTTCCGTCCTCTCCCGTTCTAACTCCGCTCGACTCAAAAAATTATTCTTGGTCCACGCTAAATCACCCTTTTGCAACAAATTAGGGGACGAATACAGTTCAGGACGGCCCAGTTTACAAAATGAGTTTTTGATATACACTAGCCAAGGTATTTTGTCAGCCTTGTCTAACACCATGCAATCTTTTAAAATGGAATGGTTCAATGTGATTTCACTATTAAGCCAAATTTTAATCCAACAGGATAATGGGGCCAACTGTAAGAGATCCGTGATATATCTCAATCCTAACTCCGAAATACCTTCTTCAGGACGTTTTTTTTTTTTTTTTTTTTTAAATCACTCGAAATTTGAGGGATTTAAGGTAACAGATTATACATAGAATATACCGCTTCTTGTCCTTCTAGCGGCGTATCTTGTAGTTTTAGAGATTTTTTTTTAGAAATGTTCCACCTCGGTTAAATTGTTGCATTGACGAGTTAATTACTGTACCAAGGGTGACCACCGTTTGAGTAATAGGATCAGACACAATTGTGCTCTTTTTTATAATCCTGAATATAATCCCATCATTTTAAGGGAAGTCTTGGGACTGCTGAACAAATAAACGAGGAATAACGTCTCGATTCTTGCTTCCTTCTGCCGTTTCGTTTCTCTCTGTATTACGGCTTTGCACTTCGTATACCGCAGCGGCCTCCCTGTCACGGATCCAGAAGGAAGCAAACGGTGGTCACCCTTGGTACAGTAATTAACTCGTCAATGCAACAATTTAACCGAGGTGGAAAATTTCTAAAAAAAACATCTCTAAAACTATAAGATACGCCGCTAGAAGGACACGAAGCGGTATCTTCTATGTATAATCTGTTACCTTAAATCCCTCAAATTTCGAGTGATTTAAAAAAAGAAAAAAAAAACGTCCTGAAGAAGGTGTGCTCATCCACATAAGACACCGAAACGCCGCGTCGACCCTTGTTTTTTTAATGTGTATTGTGCATAATTATTTGATGAAATGTTTGTATCATGTATTTTGAAGTCTTGATATGTTTTTAACTTTTAAAGAAATAAACTGATGGTTTTAACTGTTCTTTATAGTATAACTTTCTTTGTTGCATGTATTTACGGAGTTTCTAAACTGACGTTAGTCACTATCTTCAAATTTAGTGAGCAAAGACAGCCTTAACTGGATTGTCCGGTTATTCTTTGGGTCGAGTACGACCTTCCATAACATGTTTTGGTACTACCTTAGACCAGTTAAGCCTTCTGGCCTGATCCTTGGCGGTCAGAATGTTGGTATTTATCGTACTCATCTCCCTTCTAATTAATATTACCTCCCCCAAGTCCAGAGCCAGAAAGAAGTGATGGGGAATTCTATTGAGTTATTCCAAATGAAAAAAGCAAAGGGAAGTCCCATGAGTTTATGGGAAAAAAGGTTGGAAGCTCATTGTTTTCCTAAGTTGTTCCCAACAGGAAAAGGTGGACGATATGATGAAAGACCTGTGCAGATTCCTACATCTGAATATCGGACAACAAGATTGTATGTAGAAGATCAAAGATTTCGACAGTGTATCCCATATATATTTCATCTTTTTTTTTAGAGTGACTTGTCTGGACTTTCATATGCAGTCAATCACATATTGAAAACAGAAGTACATCTTCAAAATGTTTCTGCAAAGGAATTTATGGATAAAGTACATCAGAGAAATGATCATTTAGGATCTCAGTTGATTAATCTGATGGCATGTCAGCGTGGAACTAATGAGTAAAGGTACAGTCGTCATGGAGAACTTAAATGTATGCTAAGGAACTTAGGAACTTCTACGTGGTTCCTTACCCTAAGATGTGCTGAATACGCTTGGGATGATTTAGTTGAATTTCTTTGAGAGGCAAATTCAAATATAAAAAATATTGAATACAAGACATCTGGGGATTTGTGCTCTTTGGATCCTGTTAATGTATGCAAGTATTTCAATATTAGATTTGAAGCTATGATGTCTTTTATCTGCAATAAAAAGAATCCTCCTCTTTGAGAAGTTGTGGATTTCTTTTGGAGAAAGGAGTATCAAGCTAGAGGTACTCCTTATATACATATGCTGACATGGATCAAGGATGCCCCCAAATTGGGAACTGATTCCGATGATACTGTTTTGTCTTTTATTGAAGAATATGCCATATGTGCTATACCCAAAAGAACAGAAGAAAACAGCTTAGGACAACAAGTATTACGATTCCAGAGCCATTGATGTGGAAAATACTGTTGACGAAAGTACAAGTCTAAGGAAAAGTTTTATACCAAATGTCGTTTTGGATTTCCAAGTCCTGTAATATCCAAAGGAAGAGTAAACAGTTTTATGTCAGCTATGAGACATACCATCATTAGAAAGTCTAAAAAAAATACCTACAATTTGAGAAGAAGTGAAGAATCAAAATACATAAATGATTACAATCCGGTTATTCTCTCTATGTGGAATGCTAACATGGATATTCGGTACCTAGCAGATAATTCCATTGCTTTCGCTCAGTATGTAACATGCTACATTACAAAATCAGAAAAGATGGAATTGAAAGAAATGTGGGAAAAGATTTCTCACGAGAAGAGTCTAAGTAAGAATTTATACAGTTTCAGTTTGAAGATTTTATCCCATTGAGAAATTGGAGCGTATGAATGCTCAGATCGGTTATCATCTGCAAGTTTATACTCAAAATCTAGAAGACTCATTTGGGTGAGTTTAGGTCTTGCTGCAACGCGAAATCGAGTACTTAAATCTGTTCAAGAAATCGAATATTCAGCAGAAAAAGATCTGGAAAGTACAGACATTGTGAAAACAAACATGTTGGACACATATTATCCAAATAGAAGTCATCATCTTGAGAACATATGTCTCTATGAAGTGCTGCAAAACTACACTTTTAAACGGATTACTACAGAAAACATCAATGATGGAAAATATGCAGTGATTGGTTCCGAAGGATGTTTGGTGAAACAAAGGAAAGGAAATTTGATTAATCACAGAAAACTGAGTTGCGGCACTCCTGATCAAAGGGAATTTTACTATTTAGCACTTTTACAACTGTTCAAACCGTGGCATTCAGAATTGGAATTACTTGGAGATTTTCAGAGCTATGAAGATTCCTTCAATGCTTGTAAAGATACCATAGAATGTACTGCTTTTGCAACTTATGTGAAAATGTTGAACAATGAAATTGATCAAGAAGCTACTATTGCAGATGAGATTGCTAGAGACAGTTCTCAAGACAGTCAAAGTTCTGCTCCACTGAGTCAAGATCCACTAGGACAACCAATTGTTGAAAATGAAGCAGCAATCACCATGAATGAGTTGGAAACAGCAATGCATCAAGCTCAAGAAGATATTATGGACTTAGGAAACTTGGAAGAAAAACTAAATGTTGAAGAGAAAGAAATATATCAGCAAGTGAGACAACAGATTGACCATGGTTTTCTTCGTGAAAAGAAAGAATGCACATGCACATCATTTCAACCTATCCGAATGTATGTGAGTGGTCAAGCTGGAACAGGAAAAAGTTTCTTAATTAAAGTAACCACCAGTTATCTACAGAAAACAACTGACTCACATTTGTCTTGTGTTGTAACTGCTCCAACTGGTTTGGCAGCACACATCATTAAAGGAATTACATTGCATTGTTTACTTATGCTACCTGTGGAGCATGAAAACAAATTGGAATATCACAAGCTATCTGGAGAAGCTTGTTATGAAGTTTCAAGAGTGCTAAAGAAAATGAAACTTCTGATTATTGATGAGGTAAGCATGGTCTCAAACTTAATGCTTGCTTTTGTGCATTTAAGAATGCAGCAACTTCTCAAAACAGAGTACGATGTCTTATTTTGAGGAAAACATGTCATGGTTTTTGGGGATCTACTGCAACTTACTCCCGTAAAAGGACAACCAGTATTTAAAACACTTGCTCATGAAGACACCAGAAAGTCTTTGGTGTTAGAAACTTTAATATTTGGTCATATTTTGAAAACAAAGAACTCATTACAAATATGCGACAGGCAAATGATGTTGAATATGGAACTATTCTTCAAGATATAAGAATTGGAGAACTGACAGAACATGGCAAACAAGCTTTGCAAAGTCGATTACTTTCCAATTTGTTTCCAAATTAAAATATAGTTCCTGAGAAAATATATATGAAAATTGCAGAAAAGAAATCTATAATCTGCTTAATGCCAACACTGCGCGAGTGTTCTATATTCAATGAACAACTTTTGAAGCTAGAAAATGAAGAAATAATAAATATGGAAGCCATTCATAAAATGGAGCATGA
Organism: Lissotriton helveticus; assembly: GCF_964261635.1. Classification (NCBI taxonomy): domain Eukaryota; kingdom Metazoa; phylum Chordata; class Amphibia; order Caudata; family Salamandridae; genus Lissotriton; species Lissotriton helveticus. The sequence goes on from NC_136063.1 coordinate 550,764,921, forward strand.
AGGAATCACTATTACTTTGACAGAAAAATTGAAAACAAAATTGGATTCTTTAGAAAAATCAATGTCTAAAACTGCTGGTTTAGAAAAGAATCTATATGCATGTATGAACTGTCGGGTAACTTTAAGGCATAATTTGGATGTACAAAAAGGTTTTGTTAATGGAGCAATGGGTAAAGTTGTGGATGTTGTTAATTATCAGAATAAAGATGGAATTGAATGTTTAAAAATTATATTTGATCAGATTGAAGAAGTCAAACAAATTAGTCATTGTCCAGTTAGTTTTTTGCTTGTTAAAGATTTATATGTCCGTGGAAAACAGTTTCCACTTTCTCTGGCTTATGCAGTGACTATTCATAAATCTCAAGGTTTAAGTGTAGACAGTGCTTTGGTGAACATTAGAAGTACCATGTTTAAAGAGGGTATGGCTGTGTCCCGAGTCAGAACTTTATCTGGTTTGTTTTTGATTGATTTTGATGACACAAAGGTTACTGCAGATGCAAACTGTGTAAAAGAGTATAATAGGTTAAGAAGAGCGTATGCTCCCAATTTCGGTCAATATCCTGTATTTGAAAAGCATGTGGTAGGTTGAAAATAAGATATGAAAATATCTGTAGTAAAGATATAGAGAAGGAAAAAAACAAGATAATCTTGTGATTGCAAGCAAAAAGAAAAAGGACACTGTTGAAGAGATTGTTGGGTATCAGTTTGAAAATAGTGCAGGTATCAACTGTTATGCTAATGTTGTGGTCAATGTTGTTTTTTTTCTGGAAATTTTGCAACAGCAAAATATGGAGAATCGGGAAAAAAGATTTAGGGGCCGATTAAGATGGCGGGCGGACAAAGTTGGTTCAAAAGGGACCGCTTGCCATAGGTGCAGCAGTCCTGCAAAACGAATTAGGATGCGCCCACCACACAGGCAGGCGCATCCTATATGTTTACAATGCGGCGGGTGGCAGCACCCGCCACAATGTAAAAATACAGGTTTTGCATGTGCATGTGCAACGTGGCAGGCACCGTGCGGTGCCTGCCACCTTGTACATGCACATGCAGGGGGGTACCGTAGGTACCCGCACGTGCAGCAACCCATCCCCCGGGGGCCCGCAATGGGCCCCTAAACACATTCTCCGCCTGTCTGGAAGACAGGCATCCTAATACCCACGGCAGTGCCTGCATGGCACCGCCTCCATTACCCCATTGTACCTGGTCCCGCAAGGCAGGCGGAAAAGGCTCGCCTTGCGGGACCACGGCAGACGGTCTTTCCGTCCGCCGCGGTACGTTTCCCATTCCCACCGCCATCCTAATTTGACGGTGGGAATATTCAGGGTGATGGCGGGAATTCCGCCACCGCCGGGCCAGTGTTCCTCACCGCCAGCCCGGCGGTGATGGACTTCCCGCATCGTAATGACCCCCACCCCTTTGTTCCTTGTTGCATTCTGTTTATGATAAATTGAGAACTGATAAAAGTAAAATGCAAAGCGTTTCTGATATTCATAATCTTTTGGCTATATGTTCTGGTTCTACACAATTTACGCAGAATATCCAACAAGATGCTCAGGAATTTCTAATGCATATGCTTACCGTATTGGAAAATGAAGGCATAGAAATTGTGTACATGTAGCACTAACATAGACACTGAAAGATTTATATATTTGGCATTACCAGACTGTAAATCAGTGTCTTTCAGCAAACGAGCTAAAGCAGCAAATCAAAACATGGAGTGTAACCAATGCAAATCAGAAATGTTATCAACATTATTTATACAAAGATGTGGACAAGATATAATTTTAATGATGCAACGTTGTACACCTGATGGAAAAAAATTGAAAACTTTAATAAAACATTTTGTAGCAAGTCAACTATCAATATCAGGAAGAACTTTTGTGCAGTAGCAATAATTTTCCATGATGGTCCTACAACATCTGGATATTACACTGCCTATTTAAAATGCGACAAAGGATGGACATATTGTAATGATTCTCAATTGTTTTTTTGAACAACGCTTGCCTAGAGAATTACCAAATTTCTACCTAATATTTTTAAAGAAAACGTTTTAGGAACATTATTCGGCCTCTGAGGAATTTATTAATATGTATTAATACGATTACTATTGGACAATTTCAATACTATTTGGCCTAGAGGAAAAGTATATATTTGAATTAAGGACTTTTTCTTGCACATTCTGTCAGCATATATTTTTAAAGAACATAATTTGCAGTGTATGAGTTTTTTTCATATTCAAGTAAGAAATTTCTCTTAGAAGAAAGCATTTTATATATGTGTGATTTGTATTATATGGTTTGTTATTGCGGATGTAGTTTTTGTGGATTGTTCAGAAATAGTTGGGTATATTATAAATATGTTACACGTAGTGCTGGGGTTTTTTAAACAATCTTATTGATTGGTGTCACTGTTTGTAGTGTAATTCAATATATTCTGAGTACAGCAAAAAAGGCAAAGAAAATAATTGATAAAATTGGTGAAGAAAGAGGGAATGGACGGAGTAGATATGTGTGGAAAGATGCTCTGTGGGCGTTTTAAGCTACGGGATAAAGTTACCTTGAATACTGAGTGTCCCTGGGGGCCAACTAACCCACCAGATATGTGCAAAAAGTGCCAGAGAGTTGCATTGGAGAGAGTTATAAAATGGGACATGGCTTCGGAGCACCTCTCTACAACGCACATGTATGGTGTTCAATAGAGAGACATGGTGGGCTAGTAGGACCCAGGGGCTTTCAAGATTAAAAGAGACTAAATTCCTCAACTTAAAACACGTCACAGAGAGTGTTTGCACATGTCACATGAGGCCCCATCCCTTCCCTTCACCACTCTATAAACATGTCCTATGACTTTGTCAAAACCTAAGTACTTATAAATGTATGTTGTTCTCTGTTTGCACTACTGAAAATACTCTACTTATTAGTCATATAGTTAAGGATTGGCCTAGCCACTAACCCTAGTACAAGTCAATTTCTTTATATACTATGCATGCAGACCTGCAAAAAGCTACAAAGTATTAATACAGACTTCAAAATACCTAGTTTATACCTACGTAGTTTTGGAATGACTCTGTCATAGGATCCCATGTGACCTGAAAAAAAATAGATTTGATTGGTTCATAACATTTCCCATTGTACCTATTGAAGGACTACAATCATTTCAATCATTCTTCTTTGAGCATCTTTGGAGATATATTTCTCTGTGCTTACCTCCTTTCACTCTCATACAATTTTTCAATCAATGAATTAGCAATATGTTCTTATTGTAACAGTCTGACAATACCTATCCACTTATGGGGCAAATTTAAAAGCATCCTGTGCCAACAATATGTCACTTTTTGTAACATAGTGATGGCGCAAGACACTCTTTCATTTTTACAAGGAGAGGAAAAGGCACTCGGTGTATCTTTTCTTTTCCATGTAAATACGACCTCATCATACGCACCACTTTGCGTTGAAGGGGAGTTCTATAGGTGTTCTATAGGTGTTGCTGTTGCTGTGTGTGTTTGCACAGAACACTCATAGAACAACACACATCTCCAGATTTATCAGAAATCATAAATCTGGACATGTGTGTGAATGCTGCACCATTCTCCAATTGGTGTAGCAAGGCTCAACAAGGAGAATTGCTTTAATTTCTCCTCATTTTTTCTCTTTCAATATATGCTGCTTTGCACATCATATATTGAAGGCGAAAAATACCTTCACTGATTTTTTGTGTGCAGGAAGGTGTGTCTTCCTGCACAAAACAAACTCCACACGACACAGATATCCTTGCACCATGGTGCAAGGGTACCTGTGTCACCACATGGCCACAGTTTAAGCAGCAGTGCAGAGGGAAGCATAGACTTGCAACGTATTTATGGACATATGTTGCATCCCTGTGCTTCGGAAGTACCACAGCACACTGCAGCTAAAAAGGTTACAGTGTCATGCTACAGCCCTTCCTTATAGTTCTGTACTTATACAATCACCATACACTACTAATGCATTCTTTCAGTCAATTATACACTATGTGTACATTCAACCAAACTTTCACACACTATCATACAAATATAGCTCTTTTTTAACCAGAGAAGTTAGTTCTGAAAATAACTTTTTTTGTTTTATATTTCTTTTTGTGCTTTTTTGAATAATTTTGTGATTTCTTGGGGTTTTTTTCAAAAGAAAAAAATTGAACAGGAGGAACAAAATAATCAACTGCAGGAAAAAGTCTAGCACCGATGATTTTCCTGTGCTCTGCAGATAAGATCTACAGACTGCTCTCCGTAACACAATACTTTGTTGCTCTTAATACAGTGCACCTTCAGTTGAGCAAACTGTGGACATATGTCCAGATGTTGTGGCGATGACAATGTACCAGAGATGCTTACAACTGCAGGTGGAGGGTTTTCGCGGAATCTTCTGCACTCCTTATGAGCCAGGTTCACAGGGTGCAGCGTCTTCAGGTGTTTAAACATGCTTGCAGCACCATAGTAGTATTTTTAGGTAGGATCTCCTTTGGAAAGCACCCTCTTACAAATCCTGCAGGTCACTTTAGTTGCATTAACTTTTTCTTGGCCTTCTGTGATTGAAAAAAAATTCCAGACAACTGAAGTACATCTTTCTGGACGTGGAGGCTCAGGAAGAAATTCATGGTCCGAAGAGTGGTCTGAGTTTGATGATGGCTGCTGTCCTGAAGCCATTTTGTGCAGTATTGAGAAAATAGCACAAAGGAATGCAATAAAAAAAGCTTAATCTCAGTTGAGAGTTGTTCCTCCAAAGAAGGTCTAAGAAGAATGATTGAAATGGGTGGGGTCCTTCAATAGTTAGAATAGGAAGTGTTATAAACCAATCAAATCTCTTCTTTTCAGGTCACATGGGGTCCGCGCACCCTGCGCACAGGCAGCACGCACCCAACGCGACTTCTCGAAATTGCATTTAAAAGTAATATAGATTTATTATAAGTAAAAGTATATTATTTTGATGATTAGCTTAGATAATGTCTTGCCCTAATATTTATATTAAATACATAGATATATATTTTTAGACATTAATAATGTTTGCGGGCGTCCAGCACCCACCGCGTCAAACACATATATGACGTCACGCGAAAGCGCGCGAGCGTCACGTAAAGTAATACGTATATGTCGCGTATGCGCTTGGATTCTACTAAACAGAAGAGGGTCCCTGAAAGGCAATTCTCAGGGGGAAAAAACCAGGGAAACAGCAACACAATATACAGTAGAAAAAATCCCCTCATTACCAATCACATTTAACTAGTCCCACACAGACAGCATCACAATTATATGCGCATTTTTGTGGTTGTGTATGTTTATGATGTATGTTTTGTTTTGTAGAATTATATTTTTCCCTTTGATGAGTTAATTTCTTTATGATTTTCTGTGGCTGTGTATCTATATATTATTTTTTGCTGTTGAGACATGTATCTCAATTCTTTATATTGCTTCGTCTATGTCGGGACTCGCATAAACTGGACCTGGATGTGAGTCATATTTAATTGTATGAATTTTATGTACAAAATATTTATTGTCAAACTATGGATTATTTAATGAAAGAAATAATGATATATATATATTTTTAGAAAATAAAATACAAAAAAAAGTTATATAATTGTGATGCTGTCTGTGTGGGACTAGTTCAATATGATTAGTATTGAGGTTTTTTTTCTACTGTATATTGCGTATGCGCTTGGAGTCACTTACCGGTAGCCTACCGATTGCTCACGAAAATACGCACCCATCACACACCCTACGCGGATCCTACACAACAATCCTGAAATGGGGGCTAGGTTCAGTGCAGTGATCGATAAGGGTACGCTTTGGGTGCGCAGCTCAAAGAAAAAATTTGAAAATAATATAAATATATTTTAAAAAATATAAAATAAAAAAACAATGTTAGTTTCTATATTTTTAAAAAATATTTTTTTCAATTTATATTAAAAGTATGTAATGTCATTTAAAAAATAAAATATGTAAAAATAAATAGTTTAAAAACATGGAGAAAATCAGTATCATTAAATATAACAATTAATACATTTAAAAGTTGTCATTTAAAAAACCTTTGAAATTCACAAAAAAACATAGGTTTCAAACATGTTATAGTTAGAAATTAGCATTTAAAATGCCTTTGAAATTCTTTGAAAAAAACATAGGTTTCAGACATGTTATAGTTAGGAATTAGCATTTAAAAAACCTTAGAAATTCACTGAAAAAACCATAGGGTTCAGGGCTGTTATAGTTAGATAGGCATTTCACTCATACAAAACCATTGATATTCCTCCGTTCTACTAACTAACTATAACTCCATATTCATGACATGGTCAGTTACATCACTGATGACATCTCAAATAACATCACTGATGACATCACCGATGACATCATCCATGTGACAATCTGATATACCTCATCATACACTAGTATAACCTTTCATCACTCATTATAAAATATGGAGTACCATATTTGAAACCATTGACACACCAATATAACTTTCTAAAAACCCACTCAGTGATTCCTAGATTTACACACACAGTTAAACACTTACCTATAGATTCACTAATACATGCTGACAAAGATCAATAGAACACTATCAAATATAGTTATACACCTATTTCAACATTACACAACAGCATACATCTTATTCACGTATGATGTCATCCTACTCACTTATGAAAACAATTGATCATACTTACATTTACTCATCTACACACTTATACAAACACCACTTCATTTATTTATATAGATAGTAACTCATACTTACTGTGCTATAACATCACTATTACAAGTATACAGTTATCTATACAGTCACTCATACAATCACTGAGTCTTATGTATACTGTTTCCACATGCAGTCTTAACCTCATATACCTACTAAATCAACTATTTACACATCTTTGGACAGTCACACACCTCCCACCCAACCACACACACATTCACTCTCCCATACAAATACTCACTTAACTAATCAATAACTAATATAGACGTTCACATAGCTAGTAACCAACTTATGCAGTGATACAGATATTCACACACTTTAATCACTATCCCATATATTTACTGAGACTGTTTAAATTTGTCACTTAAACAGTCAATCACACTGGTAGTAAATCCTCCATCCACACACTTATACTTCCACTCATTCTTCAATGCAGATTGCTATATATATATAATATATATTCAAATATCATGACAAACCACATTCACTGGAATGTGGGTACAGGCAAATAAGCAGGGACTTTGTTGTAATTATGAAAGAAATTTGGCATAAGATATAAAGGTCAATATTAAATGTTGGAATTAATTTGCCAATGTACACACAATGTACAACTTCTTTTTGTACTGTGTTTTACCTCTTACAAATGGCGGACCATTGCACTGTTTGGTCATGTGACCTTAAACCAGTTTCCCTCATTTATGTTTAGTGTATTTAACATGTCGGCAAATGTCAGAAGGGTTACCGTGTGATAAAGACACAATCTAGTGTCGATTCCAAGAATAAAATCTTGCAGCGAAATCCTACTTCTGAGTGCGCGTCTGCTTACGAGCTATTTTGGAATGGAAATTAAAATTGTTCGGCAGTTGGATCTGCTGAATTAACGTGCCACCTGACGAGGGAGAACAATCCCGGAAGGACCCTTCCTGGTTGCAAATTAATTAAGAGGGATCGAGTGCCAGCCGCCGTACATACACGCGGAAATCATCGGAGGAAACCGGGAACTGTGCAGCCGCCTTCATCCCGAACGGTAAGCCCTTCTTTGTTTTTACCGCTGGGTCTCGGCGGAGACGCCGGGGCAGTAGTGCGCCAGTTCTCCGCTAAGGGGGCAGTGGATTACGGAATTGGGTTTCACTGTAGGGCAGGCGAGCAGCAGGACGGACATCAACTGATATGCACAATTGATATTGGATTCATTTATGTTGTCTGAAATTCTTGCAAGCACTGACCTGGAAAAATTACGAGCGGCATTAGGAACTGCCCAAGAGGGGCGGGGAAGTATCGGTTTTGTAAAATCTAAAACACTATAAAAAGAGCGGCACGGAGTACCGCGGACATTCTTGGATGTAACCGACAAAGTGCAAAAGTATATCAGCACACGTATTGCAGTACTGCATTACAATGGATGACGAAGAGGAAAGATGTAGAGAGGCAGCTTCTCTATTTGCCAGAGCACCAGGCAAAGGAGGAACAAATGTCATGATTATGGACAAACCAGAAAGTAATTCATTGAGTCCTCTTTTACGCAAATATGAGAAACTCAAAAAACAGGAAAGCTCCAAATGGTGGGAGGCAACATCACTTCAAGACTATGTGGAAAAGGAAATGATACCACGTGGCTTAAGGATATGCATCACCCCATCCCATGAATCGCCGAATGCAAAGATGTTAGAGGAATGGGCAACAAATTCTGCAGCGAGCTCCAAAAATATGCTCTGCATACATATTAAATATATCTGGCAGGACCGGGAGGACATTTTGAGACAACTTAAAGAATTGGAGGAAGAGTTAAAAAAAAGCCCGGAACAAGAAACCATAAGTAAATTTAAGGATGAACTAAAAGGCAGACTAAATAAATATGAGGAAGACATCAAGTACTGCAAACAGAGAAAATTACACAGAGACGGTGGCGACTACGACAGCGGACGCATTTTAACCTATAGTCCGAAATATGATTATCTTTATAAACAACAAGGAGAACCAGGCAAGATACCTGATCGAGTTGTCCCAAGAGGGGAACTAGCAATACCCAGTGTAACAAGTGACTCTGATACTGATGCAACAAGACAAACAGCCAGTACATCATCCGAAGTAGAAATCACTAAGAAACCAGCGTCTTTTTTAGACGAGTTCCGGGTACTAAGGACAAGATGCAAGAAGGAAGCAGAAATGACCCAACCATCATCATTCCAGAAAAAAGCAACACGAGGACGACCAAGGGGAAGAGCAAGAGGCAGGGGAGATCATGACAGAGAAGACTCAAGCTCAAGCAGAGGGGAGGAAACAAACAAAAAACCAATGGGAATCAAACGAGGTGGTTACAAGAAAAGAAGATAACCATGGATGTACAAATGGTAAACAAAACTATAATCAATCTTTCATCCAGAACATTAACTTTGAAAGAAAAACAAACTCTATGCTTGGGACTGACCTTTTGCCCAACCGAACTGTTTGACTATTCAGATACGAGGGTAGATATTTTTCAAATTTATAAGAAAGTTAAAATTGTCAAAATGGCATACTGTAGTGACAGGATAAGTTGTTCTATTCTGACTAGTGGTGACTATGACCCACTACCATCTTAGTGTAGTGCTATGAATCCCTTATGGTAGTCCTATTTGCGCTTATTTGTAGGGTTCATTTGTGTGTTTTGACAGGGTTTCGTGCCTTCTTTACCTATTTTCAGGCCTAAAGGCCTGAAGCTAGAGAGCAGCCATCTTGATTCTTGCCTCGGCTGTCTGAGGCGCTTGTAGGTTGGAGGTAATGTTTAGGTTTTAGCCTGTTATTCGCTAGTGAGGAGCCAGTGAAGACTGGTTCTTATCGAAGGAATGTGTTTGTCTCCTGGGCCTCAGACGCAACACGCAGATGGCCACTGTGGGTGCGCGGGGAGTCTGGGGACTGGCACAGGAATTCGGTGGGAGTCAGCCTGCTACTGGAAATTTCCAGAAGGAGAGAGTGTTCTATATTATCAAAGAGCAAGAGAACAGAGGGTGAGAAAGAAGTCAGCTACAGCCCGAGTCAGAAGTCTTGACTCGTGATGCAGAAAGTTAGAGGTTGAAGGAGAGTGATTGAGAATCCTGTAATGATATCGTACAGGGTTGGTGTAGCTGAGGACCAGAGAAGGATTCAAGTATCTTGAAGCAGTAGCAGACCAGACGAGGCGTAGTGGTGCAGACGTACATTCGTGAGAGCAGAACAGAGCAGAGCCCTGAGAGAACTGAAGAGGAAGAAAGTTGGGTCTGACTGCCCCATACAAGGATGCGCACACCTAAGGTGAGGCGTTCTAAGCTAGTGTAGCATAGTGTAACTGTTTATTCATTTTCTTTCCTTTATTCTTTAGGCGTTTATAAATGTTTAACCATATTCTTTTCCCTTGTTTGTTGATAAAGAAGTGTTGAATGAATACATTTGTATGTTGTTTCTGTGATAGGGTTAACCTTTCTTTCTAGCCAGGTGTTGATGTACAGAGGGACGCCTAATCCCCCTCTGGGAAGACAACTGATGACAGGGGAGAGTGTTGATCATATTAGGGAATAGCTTCGAAGTGTGTGCAGGCATCATTTCTGTGTGGTGTGATTGGGTTTCCACTCCAGTGTATAATTTAGGAAGAGACAGTCGGTAGACTATAAAGAGACAGTCGGGAGACTATAAATCAGGTATAGCCCAGACCAGATTGTCGTAAGGCTATAAAGTGTGACAGTCGGGAGACTATAAATCAGGTATAGCCCAGACCAGATTGTCGTAAAGCTATTAAGTGTGACAGTCGGGAGACTATAAATCAGGAATAGCCCAGACCAGATGGTCATAAGGCTATAAAGTGTGACAGACGGGAGACTATAAATCAGGTATAGCCCAGACCGGATTGTCGTAAGGCTATAAAGTGGAATATATGTATAGTCCAGACAAGATCGTCATAAGACTATAAGTGGAACAGTCGGGAGACTATAAATCATGTATAGTCCAGACAAGATCGTAGTAAGACTACAAAAATGAGCCGTCGGAAGACGTAAAATAGACAGTCGTACGACTATAAACGTGATTTATCATAGGATATGATGTGGAAATCCCTAGATATTAGTAGAATCTTTGACTATATAACCTTGTAGATAGCCATCTCCCCATTCTCAGGTAGGTGTTTTGTTTGATATGTTCTATAGGGCCTGGGAAGGGTGTGGTTACGTGATGGCTGGGTAGACTATGGATGGTAAGCTATAGAATCAGTCTGAGAATCCAGTCATTACACATACCCTAGTTAGTAATAAGACAACAACTGAATCGGTGGGGAATAGTAGCTTGCCTGAACTCACTGTAGGGGATGTGGATATGTTACACACTGTATATTCGCTAGGAGACATTACATCCAACGAGGATACTGAGAATCAAGTAGTAGGCATCAGGGAGACGAGGACAGACAGGGCGGCATGTACCTCATTTAAACCTAAATCTGTCTTTTGCCCAGTATTACCCCATGACTCCATAGATACCTTCCACGAGGTAGTAACAAAGGAACTTACCAAACTTAAACACAAGTGTCCCAATTTCCGGAAAGGGGAAATCAACCTTTCCAAGGAACAAAGAGAATTTATTTTCTCACTTGCGGAGGATAAAAATGTTATTTTGAGACTATCTGATAAAGGGGGTAACATTGTCCTATGGGGAAGGGACATGTATGTGAGAGAAGCCCTCAGGCAACTAGATGGTAGTAACTTTTATTGTAGATGCAATAATAATGAGTACAACAATAGCATCACTGACACATGGGAGAAACTTAACGAATGGCGTACTGAAGGCCTGCTCACTAGGCAGGAATTCCGCTTTTTGAAAAAAGACTATACCAAACTGCCTATCTTTTACCTCTTACCTAAGGTCCATAAAAATCCCAGGGAACCACCGGGGAGGCCCATTGTCTCTTCTATAGGAAGTATTAATGAAAATTTATCAAAATACATTGATCACTTTCTTAGGGATTACGTTTGCCTTTTACCTTCATACATCAGAGATACCACTGACTTTTTAAACAAAATAGACAATATACAGTGGGTAAAGGGATCTCTATAGATGTGAGTGCACTCTACACTATCATTGACCACGTCCAGGGCATGAAAGCCAGCTACCACTTCCTCAAAAACAGGGACATAGGCTTCTTAGATCATACATGTATGCTTATGGAGATAATGAAGCTTTGCCTTAGGAACAACATCTTCATGTTCGATGGGGAGATTTACAAACAGGTACGTGGTGCGGCCATGGGTTTGGCATTTGCACCGACTTTTGCTAATCTCTTCTTAGGAAATGGGAAGAGGAGATTAGAAATGATGCTAGTCTTTTCAAGGATTTTGCCAGAGTTGATACCTGGACCAGATATATTGACGATCTGTTTATTGTTTGGCGAGGTACAGAGAAGGAAGCGGAAAGCTTCATTGCCAAACTCAACAATAACGGATACAATATACATCTTACTTACAACATGAGTAGGGAATGTATCGAATTCCTGGACACAGAAATTAAGGTTGTGAATGGTACTCTTTTGTCTAATCTTCACAGGAAAAACACAGCAGACAATAGTCTCCTTCATGCCCTGAGGGCTCACCCAGACCCACTAAAATGGAGTATTCCATACGGAGAGCTACTTAGGGCAAGAAGAAATTGCAGCAGTAATGAAGGATTTGCCGCAGAGCAAGAGGCAATGTTGGCCAGATTTAGAAAGCGGGGTTATCCAGAATGGGTTTTGAAAAAGGCAATTACAAAAGTAACAGAAGTAGAAAGATCGGAAACACTCATATCAAAACCCCATACCAAGGCTGACAATGATGCAACCAGAATCATCACCACCTTCCATCAGGGGTCTGACAGGGTTCGCAAGATCCTGGTAGATAACTGGAAAATTTTGAAAACAGACAACATCATAGGCCCTCAATTGAAAGAAAGACCATAGATTACATATAGAAGGGGTAAGAATCTGAGAGACATCCTGGTAAAAGGAGACATCTCAGATAACAAAAGGCAACACATACACGGTCTTAAAGGCTTCTACCCTTGTGGACACTGTAGGGCATGCAAATCCAGCTACATGGTTAAGGAAGTAGAAATCCCAGGTAATTCAGAACCAAGATAAATCAACCAATTTCTCACATGTAACACAAACTATGTTATTTATATTCTTGAGTGTCCGTGTAAACGCAGGTATGTGGGGAGCATAACATGCATGGCTAAGAAACGCATACAGGAACATCTTAGGGCGATAACACACGTAGATGTACATTACCCCATTGCAAGACATTTTCGGGAATTCCATCAATCTAATACCTCCCTTTTGAGATTTTTCGCAGTAGAACAAGTGAATATAGGGAGAAGAGGTGGCAACCGGGAACTTACACTTAGTAAAGGGAATCTAGGTGTATTATAGAACTCAAAACTAGATTCCCTGGGGCCCACAATCTAGATGAGGAACTAGCAACCCACCTACATGAAGACTAACAACTGGTACATGTGATATAGCGATCTGTCAAGTGTCAAGTATTGATAGATTTTGAATTTCTGTTAATCATTCATTTTTTGAATAGTTGTAGCACTGCAAAATTGTGAATAATTTACTAGTATTTTAACTCAAAGTTGATTTTAACTGTTTGTTTATTTGTTTCTTTCACGAGAAAAGGAAGGGTGACTTCACATTTTTTGTGCACTTCACTGGTTCCCTACCCTTTTCTTCATTTGGACGGAAGACATCACTTCACCTTAGTAAGATTAAAAATTTCACTTTTTTTGCACTAACTTCTGATAGTAGCCGGCATAATTAATAACATCTAGGATATTCCCCAGTAGGGTTTTTGAGTTTTTGGGTTTGTTTCTTTCAGAGAGTCCTGACGTTTTTTGGGACCATGTTAGGGTAAGACTAGTCATCTCAATTGCTTAGCCGTAGATATCCCCTGGTCTATGGACAGTAGACCGCTCAGCCCTCCACAGGGCTTGGTCGCCCCACTCACTGCTGCTGCTCCTGCCTGCCTTTGCCGCCTCCTGCCTGCAGATTCCTTCGCTCGCTGCCCGCTGCTCCTGGGAATTTTCCGCTGCTCCTGGGAATTTCCCGCTGCTCCTGGGAATTTTCCGCTGCCCGCTGCTTCTTGGAATTTCCCGCCGCTGCCTCCCTGCGGCCCCGCCCCCCTGTGATTCCATTCGCCGCCCCGCTCCCGCCACCCAGCTGCTCCTCCCTCCCGGCTCCTTACTTATGACGCCCCCAGAGCGACCGCGCAGCGGACGCGCGCAGCGGGAGCGCCGATTGAGCTCCGAAGGTGCGCCAAAGGTAAGCCCGTCTGCGCCCGTCTGCGCCTGGCCCGCGCCCAGCGCCAGGACCCCTGGTCCTCCCCGCCGAGGCAAGACGACCCGACTGACCTACGACGCCGCCACTCTCAACGCACTCAATGCCGGCCGGACCCACGCCTGCTGCCGAGCCACCCCGAGACGCACCCACGGGCCCTTCACCTGCTGCACCTGCAAGTTCACCTGCCTCCGAACCTGCCCCGCACCCGCCACAACAAACACCAGCAGCAACCACCTCAAGTGCATCCTGATCAACACCCGCTCCGTCCACAGACACGCCGTGGAACTCTGGAACCTCCTCGACGCTACATCACCGGACGTCGCCTTCCACACGGAAACCTGGATGAACGCCTCCTCTGCACCCGACATCGCCATCGCCATCCCGGACGGGTACAAGATCATCAGGAGGGACCGCATCAACCAGACCGGAGGTGGCATCACCATCGTCCACAGGAACACCATCCGCATCACGACCGACGCCAACGACTCCTTCGCCGCAGCTGAACATCTCCACTTCCAGATTCACACCGACCCTAAGACGACCCTCAGAGGCACCCTCGTCTACAGACCCCCGGGACCACGCACACAATTCAGCGAAGACATCACAGACTTCATCAGCCCGCACGCCCTCCCCTCCACCGACTACATCCTCCTCGGGGACCTCAACTTCCACCTGGAGAACAACAAGGACCGCAACACCCCCGCCCTGCTGGAAAACCTCTCCAACCTCGGACTCAAGCAACTGGTCAACACCCCCACCCACTACGCCGGCCACACGCTTGATCCCGTCTTCTCTTCCAGCAAGTACATCACCTTCAGCCACGCCACCGGACTCCACTGGACCGACCACAGCTGCGTCCACTTCAGCTTCAAAAGATCCACGACCCACCACCACCCACAACAGGTACCTCACAGGAATTGGAGCAAGATCACCGCAGACCAGCTCACCACCTCCCTCAGCCAGAGCCCACCCGCCAACACAACGGACCCCAACGAAGCAGCCCGCAACTTCACACAGTGGCTGACAGCCTGCGCCGACGACCTCGCGCCACTAAAGAACCCTCCCAGCAGACCCAGAAGCAAGAAGGCATCCTGGTTCACCGACGACCTCAAGGACTCCAAGAAGACCTGCCGCACCCTCGAGAAAGCCTGGCTCCTCGATCGGACCACCGACAACATGACCACCCTCAAACACGCTACCCGCAAGCACCACCAGCTCATCCGCACCACCAAGAAGAAATCCCTGAAGGAACGACTGGACAACAACGCCCACGACAGCAAAGAGCTCTTCACTATCGTCAAGGAGTTCTCCAACCCCAGCACCGGCACCAACGACATCACTCCGTCACAAGACCTCTGCGACTCCCTCGCCTCGTTCTTCCACCGCAAGATCACCGACATCCACAACGGCTTCGGCGCCCCACCCACGCACCCAACCGTCGAACCAACGCCCCCCAACGCCACCCTTTGCACCTGGACCACGGTGACCACCGAAGACACAGCCCGCACGATGAACACCATCCACTCCGGATCACCGACCGACCCCTGCCCACACCACGTCTTCAACAAGGCCGACTCCACCATCGCACCCCAACTCCGGAACATCATCAACGCCTCCTTCAACACCTCCATCTTCCTGGAGAGCTGGAAGCACGCCGAGATCAGCGCCCTCCTGAAGAAACCTACAGCGAACCCCACCGATCTCAAAAAGTTCCGCCCCATCTCGCTCCTCCCTTTTCCTGCTAAAGTCATCAAGAAGATCGTCAACAGACAGCTGACCGCCTTCCTCGAGACGAACGGATCCCTCGACCCCTCGCAGTCCGGCTTCAGAGCCAACCACAGCACCGAGACCGCCCTCATCGCAGCCACCGACGACATCCGGACCCTGCTCGACAAGGGGGAAACAGTGGCCCTCATCCTCCTGGACCTCTCCGCTGCATTCGACACGGTCTGCCACCGCACCCTAGTCCAGCGCCTCAGCAACATCGGTATCCAAGAGAAGGCACTGGAGTGGATCATCTCGTTCCTCGCCGGAAGAACACAAAGAGTCCGCCTCCCCCCGTTTCGCTCCGAGGCCACCGAAGTCACCTGCGGCGTCCCGCAAGGATCTTCACTCAGCCCAACCCTCTTCAACATCTACATGAAACCTCTCGCAGCCATCGCACGCCAGCACAACCTCAACATCATCTCTAATGCCGACGACACCCAGCTGATCCTCTCCCTCACCAGAGACCCCGACACCGCCAGAACCTGCCTACACAAAGGGATGAAAGACGTCGCCGAGTGGATGAAGGACAGCCGCCTGAAACTGAACTCAGACAAGACGGAAGTCCTCATCCTGGGATCTTCGCCCTCCGCCTGGGACGACTCCTGGTGGCCCCCAGCCCTGGGCACCGCACCCAAGCCAACCGACCACGCACGCAACCTGGGCTTCATCCTGGACCCCTCCCTCTCGATGACCAGACAAGTCAACGCCGTCTCCTCATCGTGCTTCAACACCCTGCGTATGCTTTGCAAGATCTTCCGCTGGATCCCGACCGAGACCAGGAAGACTGTCCCCCAGGCACTGGTCACCAGCCGACTGGACTACGGAAACGCCCTCTACGCCGGAACCACAGCCAAGCTACAGAAAAGACTCCAGCGCATCCAGAACGCCTCCGCCCGACTCATCCTGGATGTCCCCCGACGCAGCCACATCTCCAGTCACCTGAGGAACCTGCACTGGCTCCCCGTCGACAAGAGGATCACGTTCCGGCTCCTCACCCACGCACACAAGTCTCTCCACGACCTGGGCCCCAAGTACCTCAACGACCGCCTGACCTTCTACACGCCCACCCGCCAGCTACGGTCCACCAGCCTCACCCTCGCAGCCGTACCACGCATCCGAAGAGCCACCGCCGGAGGAAGATCCTTCTCTTACCTGGCTGCGAAGACTTGGAACTCCCTCCCCATCCACCTTCGGCTGACCCAGGACCATCTTGCCTTCAGGAAACAACTCAAGACCTGGCTGTTCGAGCAGTAGCATACCCCTCCCCCCAAGCGCCTTGAGACCCTCCCGGGTGAGTAGTGCGCTATACAAATGGCATGATTGATTGATTGATAGATCAATTGACTTAATAACTGGAGCTCCAATGGGTCAATTTTTAATGTCACTCCGAGTCTTGGTCTCATATAGGTATTGTCAATTTTGATACACCTTTAATTTCCTCAATCTGAGCAGGACTCTTCGGGCACTAGACCGAGTGAATCATCTCTTCGAACCTTTCGTAGCTCATAGGGACTTTTGTTTGTTTAATCTTGAATACAAATTGAAGTTACCTGTTTTCACTAAGCAAGGGTTCTTCTTTTTACTTACACATAGAAGAATAGGCCTCCGCCTAGATATGGACCCTTCGTTTGTGGTACATCACAAAATGCGGGTACCGGCAAATAAGCAGAGACTTTGTTGTAATTATGAAAGAAATTTGGCATACGATATAAAGGTCAATATTAAATGTTGGAAATAACTTGCCAATGTATACACAATGTTCAAACTGATTAACAACTTCTTTTTGTACTGTGTTTTACCTCTTACAAATGGCGGACCATTGCACTGTTTGGTCATGTGACCTTAAACCAGTTTCCCACGTTTATGTTTAGTGTATTTAACATGTTGGCAAATGTCAGAAGGGTTACCGTGTGATCAAGACACAATCTAGTGTCAAAACGCGTAGCGTTTTCCAAGAATAAAATCTTGCAGCGAAATCTTACTTCTGAGTGCGCGTCTGCGTACGAGCTATTTTGGAATGGAAATATATATATATACATACATATTCGTGATCAAGCCTGCTGGGTCAGGCGAAACGCGTTGAAAGCGGCAATAAAGGAAATATATTTTTCACCACATTGGCGTCGTCTCCTCTGCATATCCTGTGTCGAGGTTGAGTTTTGAATACATATATATATATATATATACATATATATATATATATATATATATGTGTGTGTGTGTGTGTGTGTGTGTGTGTGTGTGTATTACCTACTGGCTATTGCGAGTAGGTATTATTGTTAGGACCTAGTTTCAATAGGAAAAGTGTATCTTGTTTTGCCATAACTTAAGAGCCATTTGACGAATATTCACCAAAGTTTCAAAACTAATTTGATGCCCCCTTCAGCTGTTGTCTGAAAAGTTTTGTGTTGATACGTGAAGCGGGGGCTGAGAAAAGGGGTGTCTCATATATAATTTCCCCCATGTTAATTCCATAGGGGTTTGAACAGAACTACAGCCCGAACCACTGAACAGAATTACACCAAATTTGGCACAAAGCTAGATCTTGGTCCAGAGTAGTGCCCTTTGGTAGCTTGGTGTAAATCCATTTAGTAGTTTTAGAGAAATTAACCAAAATCCAAATTTGTATATTTATGGGCATGATCAGTCCCCTTGCTGTAATCGAATTGGTTGACAACACTTCAACCATAAAGTTTTGGCAGCCATCTAAAGCTGAGTCCCACAAAAAACATTACAAATATAGAAGAGAGGCCAGTGTAGGAATACCCTGACCTCCTAGATGTGGTGGTGGGGTCCCTGAGGGATGCCGCTGAGGTTTAAAAAAAATGCTATTTTCAATGTTGCTGCAAAATCACAGCTGGATCTGAGAATTCACAGCAAAATTGTTTAAAAAAGCAAGCACTGTCTCCTGTGCTTTTTTTTAAATGAGCCCCTGGGCAGGTCACACCAGGTCATAGGGGCAATGTTTTTTAAAAAGGAGGGGGTACATGGTCCCCCTCCAAGGCTCGTAGAGCCCCTTGGACCACCACACAGCTTTATTTACATAATGGACCACATCCTTGGCTTTCATAGAGTCCCGGGAGCACCACTTCCCCGAGCTTTCATTTTAATTATGCAGGGGGTTGCACAGCCCCCCTCCAGGGATTAATACAACTTCAGGGCACACAGAATAAAGAAATGGGGTGCCAAACAGATCGCCCCAGGGACTGCCACCTTCCTGGGGCCAAATAACTAAAAAACTGAGAGGGGGTCCACACAGCCCCCAATCCCAGGCCCTATGCAGCCCCGGGGCCCACCACCTTCCTGGGGCCAGCCTGTGTGAACAGAGGGAGGGGGACCACACAGCCCCCTCTTAGAGCCATATATGGCCCCGGGGACGCCATCCCCGAGGAACTTAGCTTTTGCTTTTGCTTGGTGGGAACTGAAACAGCTCCCAGCAAACAAAAAGAAACACTCCACTTCCAGCAGTGTTCCTGCCTGCTGGAAGCAGAGGCTTCATCTCTTTCCCTGCCTGTAGACATGCGGGCAGGGCAAGAGATTAAACAAATTGCTATTGCACGGAGTAAGCTAGCTTTCCAGCAGCTCCCTCCATGCGAGAACAATGTCGACTCTCTCAGGAGGCAGGGAGCTGGCAGGGGCATCGGGGGCCTTGAGGGGAAAAGAGCAGAAAGAGGCAAACAACAGTCAGAAACTAGCAGAAAGAAGATCAATACATATGAGAAACAAGCATAAAGAGGCAAAATAGAGACCAGAAACGAGCAGGAAGAGTTAAAATAGAGATCAGAAATGAGCAGAAAAATGAAGATCAGAAATGAGCAAAAAGAGGCCAAATAGAGATAAAAAAGTAGCAGAAAGAGGCAAAATAAAGGTCAGAAATGAGCAGAAAATAGCAAACTAATGGTCAGAAACAAGCAGCAAGAGGCAAAGTAAATGTTAGAAACGAGCGGAAAGAGGCAAAATACAAGTCAGAAATTAGCTGAAAGAGGAAAAATAAAGGTCAACAATGAGCAGAAAGATGCAAAAAGGGTCAGAAGTGAGCAGAAAAAGGCAGAAAATGAGTAGGAAATTAACAGAACCCACTCAGGCACTCATGCATCCACTCACAGATGACCTCAGACACATGCACCCACTCACAGGGACAGTCAGACACTCACACACCAACTTACAGAATCACTCATACTCCCTAATACCCACTCACAGATTTACTCGGAGACTCACGCACTGATTCACAGACCCTCTTGGAGACTCACACACCTATTCACAGACCCACTAAGGTTCTTATATACCCACTTACAACTCCACTCATACTCTCTCACACTCACAAACCTACTCAGCCACTCATATCTCCACTGAGACACTCATGCACTCACTCACACACTCATGTCAAAGGTTGCTGGTTATAGTTAGGAAATACATTTTAAAAAACCTTACAAATTCACTTTAACAACCAAAGGTACAGGGATGTTATAGTTAGGAAATAGAATTTTAAAATAAATTGAAATTCACTGAATTAGCCAAAGTTTACAGGAACATTATAGTTAGACTCAGATTTCCCTCGTTGTGAGTGGGTTGGTGTGTCAGTGGTTCTATGGATAAGTGAGCGGTTGTGTAAGTTCTTGTATGGGTCCCGGAATGTGAGTGGGTGTATGTGAGTTTGTATGGGGGTGTGCATGTATGTTTGAGTGGTTCTGTGGATGATATCATCATTCATGTCATTTGAGATGTAATCAGTCATGTCACTGACCATTTCATGAGTGATGTAATATGTGAGGTCATAAGCAGTGTATTGTAGGGTGTACGGTAAAGTGAACTCAGGTAACTATAACTGCTGAATTTCACTGGTTTTGTACAAGTGACATCCAAGTCTAACTATAATGTCCCTGCCACCTTTGTTTTTTTAAACAACATTATATATTTATATATATATATATATATTTTTATATATATATATATATATATATATATATATATATATATATATATATATATATATATATATATGTATATATATATATATATATTTGTATATATTCCTTTTAAATAATTAGCCATTCACAAACACACCTGAATGCTAAAAACAATGCTTAACCCTGAGTCATAACAAGTCATTCCTACCATTATCCTCTACCCAGCCATGGACCCTAAACCACCCTTATTACTGTCATTCTTTACTCAAATGAGAAACTAATTAGTCTCACTTTTCAATACCCATGCCTTCACCCTAAAAACTAACCGGTGCAAGACCCAACCAAGTGCCCTAAAAATCAATCAGTAACTTAGAGGCCCATTAGGATGGTGGGCGAATCGCCATACTCCACCACTAGCCTAACGTTTCCCTGCCACATTACGATGGTGGTGGGGACCCAGGCAGACGAAAAGACTGTTCGCCGGTTTTCCACCGGCAGGCAATCCGCCTGATTGCCTACAGGCGGAAAAGGCCAGCAATATGGTGGCGGTGCCTTCCAGGCACCACCATCCATATTAGGATGATGGCGGTGAATTGCCTTTCCATGGCTGAGACTCCGCCTTGGAAAGGCTTGCGGTCTTTTCTTTGGGGGCCCGTTGTGGGCCCCCAGGAGGTTGGGTGGGTGGGTGGCTGCACTTGGGGGGTACCCATAGTACCCCACAACATTTTAATGCACAAGGTGGCAGGCCTCGCGCATTGCCTGTCACGTTGTGCATGCAAATGCACCACATGCAGTTTCTACATTGCAGCGAGTGCTGCTTGCAGCACCGCCCGCTGCAATGTAAAATATGCGTGTTGCACCCGCCAGTATGGTGGGCGCATCATAATCGGCACAGTGGGACTGCCGCACCCCTGGCAGGCAGCCCTGCATCCCGTTACGGTGGCGGGCGGACATCATAATGGTGCCCTAAGTGCGGCATCCTTTCCTGCACCCTAAAGCTAATGATTACAATGGTGCAATAACTATCCCAGCACCCTAAAAATAAATCAGTAACCTATATCAACACCCATTAGCGTGCCCTGAAACCCAACTAATATCCAGGACAATACCTGCGCCCAAGAAACTAATCAATAACCCATGCAATATCGTCCCTGCATCCCAAAAAAACTAATGAGTAACCAAATACAACACCCACACCGGTGCCAAAAAAGCTAATCAGTAACCTAGTGCAGTACCCATCCATGCGCCCTGAAATCTAATCAACAACCCTGTGCAACACCCACATCAGAGCTCTAAAAACTTAGCAGTAACCTGGTGAAGTACCCATCCCTGTGCCCTAAAAAATTATCATTAAGACAGTGCGACACCCAGCACTAGAACGTAATTATTAAACTGTGCAACACCAATAAAACCTAAAAACAAAACAAATAGAGCATATTTATGTTAAAAGTAAAATAATGAATTTTTAAATAACGCACTTTGGTAGTCTACCAAAACAACTCTTAAAATCCCAACAATAAAAAAACCTAACTAACATTTAATCAAAGGTTTAAAATTAAATTAAAATTAGACAATTACATTTTAAAATGTAAATACAATTTAAAATGTAATACACTACCCACCCAAACCCATATCAAACCCTGACATCCAAACGCCATACAATGTAAATAAAATTAAATCATTTTAAATTATGAAATATTTATAAAATTATAAGATTTTATAAATAGAATCTAAGAAATTATCCTCTCAAAGACGACCCAAATAATCAACAATCCCAAAAAGTAATAGGAAATTAAAAGTAAGAAATGATAACTTCTAAATAAATATTTATAACAAAATACAGTTTAATACTGTACCTACTCAAAAAAGAAACATAACACATAAAAAAAAGATTAGATAACCTACCCACTAACACCCTAAAATATCCACATCTAAAATAATACATTGCAAAGGTAAAAATTAAACAAATAATACACTAATAAATTCAAATATTCTAAAAGCACTAATAAAAATATATATTTCCATGTAATAGTTACCCACCCTACTTCCTTACCATGCACAACTCCCTGAAACAAAATACATAGTTTAAAAAACATTAAGATGAATAATGTGTATAAAAAAATCTATTTATCTATCTATCTATATATCTATCTATCTAGCTATCTAGCTATCTATCTAGCTCTATCTATCTATCTATCTATAAGAGAGAGAGAGAGAGAGAGAGAGAGAGACTGGTGTCATCATAAGAACCCCATATTGTAGGATTTTGGAAGTGGCAGTCCTGGACTGGGCATAAGCGACAGTGATACCATTCAGTTGCTATGCTTAAACTGCCATGATATAACAAGCCCAGCTCCTTTACAGTTTATCATAATTGCTATCCAGTGTTTGTTACATAGTATAAATCACTTTGAAATGATGTTGGGAAGCGGATTACTCAGGTATCATGGGAATTGTACTCCATGCCTTAACCCCTAATTACCTTTGGTGTAGAGCCAGCACTAAATTTTTTAGAGGAGTTCCTGCCTCCTCAATCGGGGGAGAGGAACACTGCAACAAAGTCGAGGACCTTCAAAAAGAAAGGAAATTAAATGAGAAATAGTTTATCGAGCACAAACAAATATCTGATGGTGTCTATGCACTAACTCTCCGAATCAATGAACACTGGATACTGATCTGCAGGATCAGAGATTGAACAGCCATGCTTTTAAAGCTTTCCTAAAAGCCAGCAATTGAGTTTATTTTTTAATTCTGAGGGAAGGTAGTTCCAGAGTCTGATGGTACCTATCAGAAAACTTCTGCCAGCCCAGCCAGCTTTCTTAAACCTGGGAATCACTAGATTTTGAGTGAGGGCAGACCTCAATGACCGAGTTGGAACATACCATTGAAGATTTTGTTTGAAGAAGCTCGGTCCTGCACCATGTAGCACTTTAAAATGAATGCATAGGGCCTTACATTCGATACATCTCTTTACTGAGAGCCAGTGCAGTGGTCTGAGCTCAGAGGCAGCAGATTTGGGCTTATGAATACCCAGCAGTAAGCGAGCCGTAGAGTGTTGTACAATCTTGATTTTGGTGAGACATTTTTCCTTAGGTTGATGAAAAGCTCATTGCAATAATCGGCTCTGGCCAAAACCAGGCCTGAGATGACAAGTTTACGTTGAAGGTAAGGAATAAATGGGAAGACTTTACTGAGAATCTTTAATGTGTAAAAAGATGCTGAGGTGACAGTGTTAACATGGCCCTCGAATGTGAGCTTGGAGTCAAAGGTGACTCCCAGATTCTTCACTTTGTTTGTTGGAGTGGTGAGAGAGCCCAGTTCCTGAGGCCAACAGGAAGGTGACCAGAACCACGTATTATTTCTAAACAGGAGGACCTTGGATTTATTGGAGTTAAGCTTTAAACACCTTGTGGCTATCCACTGTCCAACTTGAAGGAGACTGTTATGAAACTATGAGGCCGTGTCTGAGAAGTTGCTTGTCACTGATACTATAATTTGGGTGTCATCAGAAATTGCCTAGAAGTGCCGGGATCATATCAGATGTCCCAAAGGAGCTACGTATATATAAAAAAAGGGTCGGGCTCAGAGAAGAGCCCTGGGGAACCCCACATGGAAGTGTAGTCAAGCAGAGCAAAAGCTCCCCCATTATACCTATTGCATCCAGATAGTCCAGCAGTTTTTGTGTGATTAACAGTGTCAAACATGGGAGGAGGAGCTTTGCGCGCAACCAAGATGGCCTCGTGAGCAAGGGGCTCCCGAGACCCTTGTAATCTCCCGAATATATCCTGTCACTTATCCTGTTTGCAGTTGACATCTTTGTGCGGATGAACCACCAGTGATCCTGAAATCGTTTCCGCCGTCCCGATCGGACCCCCGGGGCCGGAGTTGTGGGGCTGAGAAGTTTGCGGCCTTCGTCTCCTGGATGCCCGGCGCCCGAGTTGACATGGTGCCCGGGGCATAATTGAACAACAACGGCTTGGGGCAGCGAAGAGCCCCGGTCCAGCTCAGTTTCACTTTTGTTTTTGGTTATCGCTGTGGTCTCTGTACTTGCGACGCCCCACTGACTTTCGCTCTCTCGGCCCCCCTATTGGCAGTCCCTCTGTGTGGAATTTGTTCTTTTCTCCCTGTTCGGTCTGCTGTGTCTCCCCTCCTCTCGCCTTCACCTGGGACATTGTTCGATACTGTCCTGACATGGCGGGCAAACCCGAGGGAGACAAACAGAGGGTGAAGAATACCAGAAGGGGCAGCTATACCCAAACCAACGTCATGGATCGTTATGCTCAGGTTCGGGGGTCGCCCAGCGGAACCGGTAGGTTGCTGGAGGAGGCGAAGAGTTTGTCGACCCCGGTGGTGGAGCCGACGCTGCAGGATGTGATGGCCGCCATAGATGGTATCCAATCCTCCCTCGGGAAGCAAATGGAGACTCTTGCCCACAAGTTGGATACGGTGGCGATTGATGTGAATTTGATCCGGACGGACCTCGCAAAAACCAATGAAAGGATTAAATCGCTGGATATTAACCGCATCATTGCTGCTGTATATTCCCGTGCTGTGCTGCAATTTTCTAAATCCCATTGTTTGTGACAAGGTCAACTCGTCAAACGCACAGCGCAGGTAACACCCATGACGAGTTGACCTTGTCACAAGCATCGAAGGGGTTAAAACATTGAGCCTTACGGACGACGTTGTTGAGTTACAAACCAAAGTCCGTACTCTTGGGGCCTCTAATGACATGGTTGTTCGTCGCCTGGAGGATTTTGAAGGACGGGCCCGGCGGAACAACATCCGTATTATTGGCGTTCCGGAAAAGGCAGAGGAGCAAGCTACTGACCTTTTTGTTGAGGACCTTATCATGAATCATTTAGCACCTAAGGGACTGAGCAAGTTTTTCGTGGTGGAACGGGCCCATAGAATCCCGGGTGGAAAACCTAAAGTGGGAGCCCTGCCGCGGCCTCTGATAGCACGGATTTTCAACTTTCGGGACAAAGACGTTATCCTTCAGGCCTCGCGTGCGGGTGGTCCCCTGAAGTTTGAAAACTCCTCCATCAGTTTTTACCCGGACTTAACACAGATGGTCCAGAAACAGCGGCTGAGTTCTATGAGTGTGAAAAGGAGACTTCGCGAGATGGACCTTAAGTATGCCATGCTTGAGGATTGAATATAACGAAAGGGTGTACTTTTTTGATAAGCCTGAAGTGGTGGCTGATTGGTTGGACGCCCTTCCGGCCCGGCAGGATCCTGAGAGTCAGCCTGGTGGAGCGGAGGGAGGACCTGAGGAGCAGGAATGATCACCATCTTCCAGGTCCCCGGGGACTACGAAAGGACTTTCAATACAGTGGTTCTGGATTTGACTTGTTACTGCCAGCTTTCTTTTGCGCGGGGGGTTGCGGGGATATCGTTGGGGTTTATTCCTCCTCAGCCTTACTTCTCGTAGTTTAGTTGGGTGTGGGGCGACAGGCACACTGCAAGTTGGGGTGGCTTTTTAGTCGTACGCAGGGGTGAAGGGTGGGGGGTGTTGTAATGGGTTGTTTGGGGGTGGGTGGATGGGGGGTGTTGATGTTTTGTTTGTTGTTTTTGCAAGGTGCTATACTGCAGGATATTTTCATCGAAGCATTGGACCCAGCTCGTGGTTGGATCTTCTTTTTCTTTTATGAGGGGGGGTAGGGGATTGAGGTTGATGAGCTGGAATGTCAATGGATTGGGGGACAAGATTAAGCGTGGGGTGGTACTACAGCTCCTGAAACGCCAATCCCCTGATATTGTTCTCCTTCAGGAGACTCACTTGGTGGGGCATACGTGTCATGCCATGAACAGGAAGGGGTATAGTCTAGTTGCCCATGCTGGGTTCTCCTCTGGATCTCGTGGAGTTGGGATCCTTGTTAAAACTGCTCTCCCGCTTGAGGTGGAATCCACTGTCATTGATGATAGGGGACGCTATGTGGCAATTTCAGGGCGGTGGGAGGGCCGTACTATTACCGTGGTTTCTATTTATGTTCCTCCAGGCTTACAGTCGACTACTTTTGCTAATCTGGGGCGGGTGTTGCTTGATTTCCCGGCTGGGTCCCTGATCTTAGGTGGGGACTTTAATGCGGTGGTTTCGGGTAGGCTTGATAGACATCCACCCAGGGATGTCAAGGGGACGCATAGTTGGCTGCCTGATTTTATTGATGCGCTGGGTCTGGTGGATTGTTGGCGATTGCTTCATTCCACTCAGCGGCAGTATACTTTTCACTCGGGAGCCCATGGTAGTCTCTCCAGGATTGATTATGTGTTAGTACCGGCTGCACAGGCGTTTGGTGTTGCAGAGGTCCGTCATATGGCTCAGGGGATTTCAGATCACTCCCCACTATGGCACCGATTGGACTTAGCCCCGGGTGCCGAGGGTCGGGTTGCCCCGATTAACCCTTGGTATCTTCGTAGCCCTAAAATTCGTAGTGAGCTTGTGAAGGCTCCAGAGCATTATTTCCGAGAGAATGAAGGCTCGGTTTCTTCCGCGGTCTCTCTATGGGAGGCTTTTAAGACCGTCTTGAGGGGTCAGGCCCTGTCATTGATCGCTGGAGTTAAGAAGTAGAGAGAGGAGGAAGTGGTTAAGATAGAGACGGAAATAACAGATTTGGAATTGGCTTTGGTGCAGGAGGTGACCCACTCGAAACTGCATGTTCTGCAGTTGAAGCAGCTTGAATATAAGTCATTGGTGTTGGATGCGGCGAAGGCTCTTAGTCGGGAGCAACAGGGGCGTATCTATGATGTTGGAGATAAGGCTGGCAAATTGATAGCTTGGTCAGATAGGAAAGATAGAGCAAGTCGTGTGGTGCCAGAGATTGAGACGAAGGATGGGGCCCTAGTTACCGACCCACAGGAGATAGTGACGTGCTTCGCCAATCATTTTCGCACCGTGTACTCCTCTGTGTCCGATTGACCGGATGAGGATTCTCGTTTACTGCTTCGAGATATAGCCCTTCCAAGTCTTTCTGAGGAAGATAGGGATCTAATGGACTCGGCGATCATGGTGGATGAAATAGCGTTAGCTATGCGTTCCTTACGTTCGGGTAAAGCAATGGGCCCCAATGGTTTGCCAATTGAGTTATACAAGCTTCAGCCCGACAGGATTGCCCCGTATTTAAGGGACATGTTCATGGAGTGCCGCGATGGTGGGTTTCTCCCCCGGGATCAGCGTTTGGCTACCATAGTTTTGTGTGCGTGAACTGTACAGCTAAGGCTGTGGGTCTTTTTAATCACTGGTTGACCTCATGGTCTCCGGTTCAATTGAGTTCACTGAGTGGCTTAACCTGTCCTCCACCATTTGTACACCTCCATTCGTTTTGATATGGCAACCAACTGGGGTCTAGCTTTTGAGAGCGCAGAGGTCCAGAGCATTCTAGACGAAAACCCAAGTCTCCTAGACTCTATTCCAGTTGCGGTTCAAACAATAAATAATGATGATGGATGGGTAAAAATTCTAGCTCTTAAAAAATCCCATTCAAGAACATCCGTACATGGACTCATTATGGCACAATACCTTCGAGACGGATATATGACGTTAAAACGCATGTTTTTACAACGCATACCGTTACAACGGGACTTTTACAACGCCAATACTATTACCACGCATGTATTTACAACGCATTTTTTTACAACGCAGGTACCTTTACAACGCATACCATTACAACGTAAGTATTGGTAAGTATATATATTTTTTTTAATTGTATATTATTTAAAATTAATATAATGTAATGTAATTGTATTTAATTTAATTTAATTTAATTTCATTTCATTTAATTAATTTAATTTAAATTTAATTTTATTTTATTTTTACCCTGTACCCCTTTACCCAAAAACCCAAAACTGACCCTGAACCCTAAAAATACCCCTTTACCCAAAAACCCAAAACTGACCCTGAACCCTAAAAATACCCCTTTACCCAAAAACCCCAAACTGACCCTAAACCCTAAAAATACCCCTTTACCCAAAAACTGAAAACTGACCCTAAACCCTAAAAATACCCCTTTACCCAAAAACTGAAAACTGACCCTGAACCCTAAAAATACCCCTTTACCCAAAAACTGAAAACTGACCCTGAACCCTAAAAATACCCCTTTACCCAAAAACTGAAAACTGACCCTGAACCCTAAAAATACCCCTTTACCCAAAAACCCAAAACTGACCCTGAACCCTAAAAATACCCCTTTACCCAAAAACCCAAAACTGACCCTGAACCCTAAAAATACCCCTTTACCCAAAAACCCAAAACTGACCCTGAACCCTAAAAATACCCCTTTACCCAAAAACTGAAAACTGACCCTGAACCCTAAAAATACCCCTTTACCCAAAAACTGAAAACTGACCCTGAACCCTAAAAATACCCCTTTACCCAAAAACCCAAAACTGACCCTGAACCCTAAAAATACCCCATTACCCAAAAACCCAAAACTGACCCTGAACCCTAAAAATATCCCTTTACCCAAAAACCTAAAACTGACCCTGAACCCTAAAAATACCCCTTTACCCAAAAACCCAAAACTGACCCTAAACCCTAAAAATACCCCTTTAAAAAAAACCTAACATATAACATTTTAAATATAATTATATACTTACCAATACTTACGTTGTAATGGTATGCGTTGTAACAGTACCTGCGTTGTAAAAACATGCGTTGTAAATAAATGCGTTGTAATGGTATTTGCGTTGTAAAAGTTCCGTTGTAATGGTAGTGCGTTGTAAAAAATGCGTTGTAATGTGTGTTTACCCTTCGAGACAACTGTGCACCTTCAGGTCTTATTGTCACCAATGCACCACGCTTATTCCTTGATGATAAAGAGTTCCTCAAGGACTGGTCGATGATAGCCTGGAGGTGTACGAGGGATTGGCTAATCCTGATCATCAAAACCGCAAAGAGAACAGCGGACAAGATATTAATTGAGATCCAGGTTCTAGAGGGCCAAATTAAAGCTACATTGAAAAGCGGAATGTTCAAAAAGGGACAGGAAGAGAGTGACAAAAACAATAAAGACTTTAAAGAGTCAATTGTTTTTACCAAGTTAGAAAAGTTTAAGAAGGACCTAGCCAAATTCTCTATGGAGCGTGTATATCCATACACTAGTGACACATATACAGCACCAACATTCAACCGAGGTGGAAAGAAGGGTGGCTCTACGTATGGCACATCTAGTTCGGATGGAGCATCTAGTGATTCAGACACCTCACAACATGGATCTGCTGATCAAACACCTAGAGGCCGAGGCAACAGGAGAAACTGGAGAAACGGCAATCATCCTCAGAATTTTAACAACTTCCAACCCTGGTGGCCGGCTAATCCCTGGATGTTTGGACCTCAATGTCCCCCTCAAATGGGTGCTTTTGGCCCCCCTCCGATGCAACAGGGTCCAGGGTCGTTTCCTTTTTTAGGATTCGGCCCGAGACGAGGCAGGGGCAGGAGGAGACAAGGAACCACGACACCACAAGTACATTGGAACACGGAAACTCCTCAACAATCGAAAACTCTCCGCAGCGGAAAGAAAGTTCCGCAGGACACGGCAGGGACCAGCAATCAACAAGCCTCGTAATGAACCTTAGTTCACATACACTCTCCACTACTGAAGAGCGACTCTTAAACAAAGGCTTGGGTTTCGTGTCTACCCAGAAAGGGGATCCTTTCGTAGCCCAAATTGAACTTGCTAAGTTCTTTCGCAAAATAAGATTGCACTATTTCTTTTCTAACTCAAAACAAACAAGTACTGTCCCCGAAGATAACAACACGGGATTAAGGAAACCCTCTAATTTCAATCCACCTGCCGCTGCTCTACCATCGAAAGTGATGACCTTTGAAGCGGCAGTGGAGAGTGACATTAATCGCATCTACAAAACAGAGACCAGACCTTTTATGAACCTCCCAAAGGACGAACAGCTTGCTCTACGTCTATTAACATCTAACGACAAGATCACTATTAAGCCTGCTGATAAAGGTGGAGCGACAGTCATCTTAGATACTGAGACATACCGGAATGAGTGCATCCGGCAACTGAGTGATCAGAAGTCATATCTCCCATTGAGAGAGGATCCAACAGAGAAATTGCAAACCAAAATTAACAACTTGGTAGAGGAAGCAACAGGAGAGGGGTGGATAACGCCCCAAGAGGGACAATACCTAATCACTAAATACCCTGTAATTCCCTACTTCTACTGCCTTCCAAAAGTGCACAAACCCCAGCGGCCGCCACCTGGCAGGCCGATAATTTCTGGCATTGGGTCTGTCTTGGAACCGCTTTCAACTTTTGTTGATCACTTTTTGAACCCTATGGTCAAAGCGATGCCCACCTTCCTGCAGGATACAAAGGATGTCCTCAGACTATTACCAACAATACAATATAACATCGAAACTGATATCTTGGTATCATTGGACGTAGAGTCTCTATATACGTCTATTCCCCAAACTGAGACCCTAGAAGTGGTCGGTGCTCTACTGGAACAGAGTGATCATCAATCCATCACGCCCACGAGCTTCATCATGCATCTAGCTGAAATTGCCATGAAAGAAAATTACTTTCGCTTTGAGGATACCATCTACCTGCAAACGTCAGGGACCAGCATGGGCAGCGTTTTCGCGCCGAGCCTGGCGAACCTCTACGTCCATAACTTCGAGCAGCAGGAGGTTTTGACGGCCACCAATCCATATCTTTCGTCATTATATATATGGAAAAGATATATTGACGATATTTTGGTGGTGTGGCGGGGCACTGAAGCGGATTTATTATTATTCCATGACTGGTTGAATGGAAAGAATGCCTACTTGAAGTTCACTATTGAACATAGTAGAACATCTCTGGCCTTTTTAGATCTGAGGCTACATGCAACTATTAATGGCATTGAATCGGAACTCTATCGAAAGCCGATGGCTAGAAATGCACTACTAAGGTATGACAGTTGTCATCCTCGTGCTTTGAGGGACAATTTGCCCTTTGGTCAATTTCTTAGGGTACAAAGGAATTGTTCTAGCAAAGAAGCCTTTGATATCCACTCGAAGAACTTGGAAATCCAACTGAGTGAAAAGAACTACCCGAGAAAGATCATCAGGCAATCAAAGAAGAGGGCGTCCAATAATAATAGAGAGTCCCTACTGGAAATACAGCCACCAAAAGATAAGACCAATCGCATCGCCTTTGTAAATACATTTAATACCCGCTCGAACCAGGTGCAGAAAATCATAAAAAAGCATTGGTCTATCTTGAAGACTGGAAATGATGATATCGCTTTACCCATCTTTGCCTTCAAAAGAGGACAAAACTTAAAAGATCAATTGGTCCACACGCGTCCTCGTAACAAAGAACCTAGGCAAGTGGGTACGCTGTGGGACTTACCTCCAGTTTCTGGACACCATCCATGCGGGGCGTGCACTGTCTGCCCCCAAACCAGGAAATCTACCGAGGTCGATATCGGGACCAATCGCCCTTGGACACAGAAAAGGTTCACTAACTGCAACAGCAGTAATCTGATATACTTGATAACCTGTCCATGCCCTTTGCGATACGTCGGTATGACGACCCGGAAAATCAGGACAAGGTTACAAGAACATAAAAGCACAGTGCGGTGTAAGAAACAAGCCACCCGTCTCACCGCACACTTCTTGGAGAAGGGACATGGTCCGGAAGACTTTTGTTGGACGGTTCTGGAACAACCACAAATACCCCTATCATGTACTGACATCAGCAGGTTTCTCTTCAAAATTGAACAGAAGTGGGTGTACCGCCTCAATAGTGACAAGGAGGGACTCAATGAACCCATTCCCTGGATGTCCCTGTGAGGCCTCACTAAAATACTTGAACTCTGGAATAGTGATCTATATGGGTTTTCGCTATTTTTTGCTGTACCTCCATAATTTAATTCTACCTCTTAACTATTCCATCTGTGTGAGGGGTTTCTATTATTATTTCTTGCCCGGATTTATGATTGGCGCGTAGCCCGATCTGTCTGGCAGTCTAAATGATGCATTTTTGCATTTTTCTTGTTAGGGACTACATATCCCAGCATGCCTGTGATCAC
The DNA here is from genome assembly GCF_964261635.1 of Lissotriton helveticus. Taxonomy (NCBI): domain Eukaryota; kingdom Metazoa; phylum Chordata; class Amphibia; order Caudata; family Salamandridae; genus Lissotriton; species Lissotriton helveticus. The sequence continues at coordinate 550,797,653 of NC_136063.1, forward strand.
GTGGTCATATCACGTGACTGCCTCTCTGCTGTGCAATGAGGAAGTGCATATTAGTCCTCTTGGGAGACACATCGGTGCCCCCCCAAGCAGTACAGTTGACTGCCAGGAGACATCGACGGACAGGTGAGGGAGCGCCAGCCTGTTCTGTGCGCGCTGTTTGTTTGTTTGACAGCGCGCAGCTAGATACCGATCACGCTACCATCAGGATCGGCGTATTGAAACTCTGGTGTGCTCATGACGCTTTTGCTGCCTGATTTAGATCGCGCTGAATATTTACACCACTAGCGCGGTGTTTAGAAGCGATCAGGTCGATACTAAAGGGGTTTTCATTTGAGCAGTGCATTTACACGCTGACACGCTCAATGTTTAGCTCTTGATAATTTTGCCATCTTTAACTTAGACCGGGTCTGTCAATATCGGACGAGTGGAGTTGAGTGCTAGTGGGATGGTCCACATTTTCATTAATGCGGACTGTGCAGGACGCTCATAGCAATATGCCACATCGTGAACTCATGTACCTTTTGATTTCTTTGCTCTAAAGATATTATTTGTAAATTCTTTGTAGAGCGGTGCTCCTCATACCTGCGCTGTAGCCAGGTGGGGTGAAGCCTCTCAACCATCATATTTGGGTGAGTCTGCCAGCTGGCAATGTGTGTTGTTATACATGTGAATGTGCACTCATCACAGTATATAATTCATAGGAATATGACATATTCATGTTCTCTTTTTCTATTTTGTTTGTCTTGCCGTGTGGATCGAATACCGTGTGATGCAACAGTATACGGTTGAGTATATACCTGAAGGTCAGGTGATATCGTTCTTATTTTCTTTAATTTTAGTAGCAGTGTTCTTATTTTTCGGTCCTGAAGAATGCATTCTGAAACTATGTTCAATATAATGCAGAAACATGTCGACCAATATTGAGCGCGGTGATTATTCAAAACCCGCACTCACACTTGCTTTTTAAACCTTAGGGATTGGGAGACACTAATAAATGTTGTTTGTCCACCTAATCACCTAATTTTACATTTCCCTTCACTTAACACTCTTTTACCACTACAACACTGCCTTTTCAGTAGCCACGTTTAATTTATTCTTTTGTACCATATACAATACCCCTTACCTCACACACTTCGGTCACGGTGACATCTGACCGGCCGTTTTGTCTCCTGGGTGAGGAGAATCCAAATGATGAGAAAGAGGGCGGTACAGTGTGGCTTCTGATGGAAACTATTTCTCCAGATGCTCTTGAGCCTCAACGTGGCCTGCATTTCACTAACACGGATGATGTTCCCAATGGTGTCTTTTGTGTAGCATTGGTATTGTGATCCACTCTGTTTTGACCCCTTTTTTGTGACCCCCAGGTGTACTTTGTTGTGTTGATACTGTATTTCGGTAAACTCGCCCTCAGACCCTACTTTCATTCTTACTAAGTTGTTAGCTAATAGACTAATCACGGTCATCGGCGATCTAGTTCATCCGGATCAATCTGGTTTTATCCTGCACCGGAATACGGCATTGAATCTTCGGCGGCTGCATGGTGTTATCGCTAGGGCGAGGACGCTGCGTGAATCGGCCATTTTGGCATCTTTAGACGCCACTATGGCGTTTGATACTGTGGAATGGCCGTATTTATGGGCGGTGCTGACTAAAATTGGTTTTGGCTCGGAGTTTATTGGCTGGGTGCGGCTTCTTTACGCGGATCCCCTCGCTCAGGTAGTGGTAAATGTCTGTGTTTCTGCAACGTTTAGTCTTGGGCGAGGTACCCGTCAGGGTTGCCCGCTGTCTCCCCTCCTGTTTGCGCTGGCGCTTGAACCCCTAGCTGCGTGGATCCGTTGGGAACCCTCTATAAAGGGTATTTATTGGTCCCCAGAACACGAAGATCTATCTCCTTGTATGCGGATGACATCCTTTTGTACCTGACCTCCCCCAGAAAGTCCCTGATAGTGTTATGCGACGTTTTGATTTCTTTTGGTAAGAATTCTGGTCTGATTATCAACTGGGCAAATCTTCTCTTTATGTACTCAGTGGTGATGTACCAGTTTTGCCGCGTGGTTGTCTTATCCAGATCGCTCAGCAGGGGTTTAAATATCTTGGTATTTTTATTTCAATGGACCCCTTGATCCGGTATGAGAAAACTCTCCTTCCCCCTTTGGCGCGGTTGAGGCGAGACGTGGCGAATTGGTGCAAACTTCCACTTTCATTACTTGGACGTGCGGCCCTTTTTAAGATGATGTCCCTTCCTCGTTTTTTGTACGCCCTGCAGAATACCCTTGATTTTGTTCCTGGTAGCTACTTCCGTATAGTTGAGGGTCTACAGAGGAAATTGCTGTGGGATGGTAGGCCCCGGATTGCACTCGCCAAATTGACGCTCCCCTGGTACGACAGGGGTATTGCTCTTACCGATATTAAAAGGTACTATTGGGCGTCGCAGTTGGGGGCCATCAACCACGGTACGTATTGCCCCGGGCCAAACCCAGGTTTTGCTATGGATAGGTGGTTGCTCCCTGGAGGTAATTACTATAGGGCATTATATTCCAAATCGGTAGTGAGGTCTCTGACGGGGCCTACGCGGACAGCTGTGCGGGTTTGGCAGGACGCCACCAGCGCGTTGGGGTGGAAAGATCGTTTGACCTTAGCGACCCCGCTTTTTGGATCAGATCGGCTTGGTAAACTGTGGAACACGAAGGGATTTGACAGGTGGGACCTCATTGGTATCTACAGGGTGGGTGATCTCTGGGTTAAGGGGCAAGTGAAGTCCGTCATGCGCTCGATTCGGTCTTCCCTAGGGGGGTGGAGATACCTGAGTCTGCCCCGCTGGAGGACCGTGTTCTGGATGGTTATATACCGGATAGTACCATCTCCCTAGTGTATAAAAAACTGATTAACCATAGAGCAGACCTTCTCTTGCAACTGCGAGATCAGTGGACCCGTGACGGTCTTGAACTTGATGATGAAGATTGGCAGTCCGCGATCTCCTCCCCAAAGGAGGTCGCGATTCCAGTTCGCCTGAGATTGGTCCAGCTCAAAATACTACATAGAGTGTATGTCACGGGTCCCCGCTTGGTTCAGATGGGTTTTTCGGAGGAGGGTCTGTGTAGGCGGGGTTGTGGCCAGTTGGCCACGTTTATGCACATCATCTGGGAGTGTGGGAAAGTAGCCGACTATTGGTGCAGGGTCCACAAGGTGCTTCAGGAAGTTACGGGCGTTGCCTGTTGAATGTTTGGGAGCCCACTGATCATAATGTAGCCAAACGCAATGGGTGACCTTGGGAACAATGATTGCTAAACGCAATATTGCACAATTGTGGGGAACCCAGCGGCCTCCTACTATTGAGGGTTGGATGGATGACATGGATTGGTGTATGTTCAGGGAAAAGACTGTATATGTGGCTCGAGGTCGTCCCCGAAAGTGGCATAAAATCTGGGCCCCCTGGAATCGCTATAGAGGAGATGTATGTGTGCCACCTGAAACAGTTGTGCTTGATCTCCCGCTTTCCCCCTAATCTTGAGTAAATATTATATTTGAGGCCTTCTTTTCCCTCTTCCTCTCCCCCTCCCCCCCCAATTATATCCTTTTTATACTGTTGTTTATGTACTGATGGTCAGCCCTTGCACAGTCTATTTGCTTTGTGTAATTTATTGATACCTTGCTGTTTTCTTTGTTTATTTTTAATAAAAAGAAATATAAAAAAAACTGTGTCAAACATGGTGGAAAGATCTAGCAGCACCAATGCTGCATTGCCCTCACCGTTGACTGTCTGCCTAATCTGTTCTGATGCGGTGGTCAGATACAGTTCTGTGCTGTGGTATTTCCTGAAGCCATACTGGATGGCGTCCAGATGTCTGTGCTTCTCGATATAATCAGAAATAACTGTACTCATGGCATTCTCCCCCATTTCTGCAGGGAATGGAAGCCTAGAAATAGTGCGGTAGCTGTTATGGTCAGTGACGTCTAAGGGGCCGATTCCGATCTCGTAAGGAAGGCCTCCAAATTGGTTTCATGAAGAGCAAATCCGATTCAGAGCCTTACTTTCCGCTCGAATCGTCCTCCGTTACAAACGACCAAGTACAATGTGTAGATCGCGTCCGCACCAACCGAATTGTTTATGAACCCAAATCTACCTGTCTGACTCGTACAGAGCCAAATCGTGTTGCGCAATGGAGCCTGATTCTGAACGGGCGAGTACAATGCACGATTCAGACAGGTGTATCGACTAGGTCTCAGCGAGTGTAAGCAACTGTCAAGGATCTTTCCAGGGCTTCTGCAGGGATTGAGTTCCAAGAACGAAAACATTTAAGGTTTATTTTTAGTCCACTCTCAGAACAAGACTGCTGAAAACTAAGAGTAAACAGTACTGCTTTATGGTCAGACCAATTCAGTGGGAGAGACGGTAGACACTGGAGGAAGTCATTATTAGAGAATGCTCCATCCAGCAGATGACCTGCTGAATGAGTGTCACCAGTGACACATTGGAAGAGACCTATGCTTTTCATAACATCTGTGAGATATACAGCATCCCTATCCTGAGGGTCCTCTAACTATAAATTAAAATTGCCTAAGATTGTAAAATCAGGCTACTGCAAAATGACATCCAATGGCTGGCTCAAGGTATATAAAAATTCTGCCCTGGGACAAAGTTGGTGCTACATGACTGAGCCATTAAATGAGTATTGATTATTAATTAGAATCTTGAAGGACAGGGCTTCTAGGATTGTGGAAGAGGACTAGGGGGTAAAAGTGTAGACGAGCAGGATACGAATGGAACAAGCCAACAAAAGCTTAGTGAGAAGAAAAAAAAAGGAGCCATAAATCAGCAGCACAACAACTTTAACAAGAAATGTGGTACATTTATCAGACTATAACCTTAGTTAGAGGTTCCAATTTTATCTTTGGGGGTATCATTCTGACCTACATCAAATTTGAGCTATATAAAAAGTCGTATAGATAGGTTTAACCTTGCAGGAAAACTTAAACTCAAAAAATGGTTTCTTATGAAAAAAACTGACACTGTTATTACCAGAAATATTGGACCTAATCAATGTAATCTTAATTTGTTGCATACTCGGTGAGAACTAGATGAACGCATTGTGGCGGTAAATGATGCTATTCCTAATTTAGAAGATATGAAAATCACTGTGGATTTGAGCTGTCCAAGCAGATTTAAGCCCAGAGGTTTTTGAGAAAGGAGTGATTACAGAATTAATAATTAAGAAAACTGAAGTATGTCTAAAATAACGTCTACCAAATATATCTAAACAATTAGGGAGCTCTAAATTCATGAGAATTTGGTGATTTCCCTGTCAGATAAATGTGGAAACATGATTGTCCTTTTCAAAGAGGATTATTTAAAGGAAAGTTATAGACAACTCCAAGATATTTCATGTTATGAAAAAGTTGAGAAAAATGTGATTAGTCAGGCCAATGAAGCTTTCTAATTGAATTGAAAAGTCCTCAGCAAGTGGGATGATTACCAATATCTAAAATGTAACCATTCAAAAAAAATTCCTGTGTTGTATTTAATACCGAAACTCGAGAAATATGCCAGGAATCCCCAGGCAGACCCATTGTATATTCCTTGGGATGTCTGTTAGAAAACACATTCCAAATACACTGACTTCTTTCTTTGCCCCTTTGTACAATCACTACCCTCATGTATTAGAGGTAGTGGTGTTTTTTAAGGACAATAGGAGTCAAATGAGAAAAAAAGATTATCTCCTCATGACTTTGGATGCAAGCAGTTTGTACCAGTATACAACATGAACCAGGCGTAGCAGCTTGCAGTTATTCTCTCGGAGCTCAAGCTTTATCATTTTCTTACATATTGAACTGTTATTAGACATGATCAAATGTTGTCTTGATAATAGCTGTTTCATTTTTGATGGTAAATTCTACCAACAAACCCAGAGCCCTACAATGGGGACCTGCATCACCCCAGTTACACTAATTTGTTCATAAACTGGTGGGAGGAACAGGCCACCAGCATGAAGGAGAATTACATTGAACACGAAGTGCTCTTGGATCATTACATAGATGAGCTCTTCATCATATGGGGGGAACCAGAAAATCAGCTATTGCAAGAGAACTGAATAGCAATGACCACAGTTTACAATTTATCAGCAATATTGATGCACATACTGTGGAATTTTTCGATCTGGAGATTCAAGTCTGTGGTACCAAGCTGAATACTTTGCTGCATTGTAAGAAGACTGCAGGTTATATTCTTTTACATGCAACCAGCAGTCACCATAGGAATCCGATAAATAATATCACATAAGAGGAAATAATAGCAGTAAAAAAAATTGCGTTGTAAGGAATGGTGCAAAACAAAGAAAAAGGTTATGATAAATAGATTTCGAGTAAGAAATTACAGCAGTGGTATTAAGAACAGCAGAGAAAAGAGTGAAACAAGTGAAGAGAGATGATCTTTCAGTAAGTAGTGTCAACAAGACAAAGGTGGTAGAGTCAGATTAATCACCACATACAAATAATAATGCCAAGAAGATCAGACGTATCATGCACAAGTATTGACACATATTACAAACAGATGAGGTAGTCTCTAAATACATTGATTATTTTCCCAAAATTAAATTTCAGAAAAGCAAGTCATCAAAAGACACTCAAGGCCTCATTACAATGTCGGTCAGAAAGGCTCCATTCTGATTTTCCTAAGCCGTGTCTGAACCCATGTTTATGACCGATTGCGATCGAAGGTAACCGTTCGGTCTCTCCGACTCGGTACAGACCAGTATTCGGAAACTCTGAGCCTTCAGAGCTGAATCGTACAGCTCTACGGACTGCGTCGCTGACGTATTATGATTACGGATTCGGACCGCCTTTCCTAATTGATCTATCTGACATGGAACTGCTGACAGAAACTGACTTTGGGGTCCCAAAGTAGGCCTACCTTCACCCGGAGGCCTCCGGTTGGGGACCGTGGAGGTACCCATGGGATCCCTCTTTACAACCATGCACAGTGTGGCAGGCACCATGGGGTGCCTGCGACAGAGTGCATGGTTTTCTGCAACCACCCCTTTTTTTCAATGGGATCCTGTGTTATCGGTCGGAACACCGGCTCCCATTAAAGTTAATGGGAGTCCGACCGATCGGTGTTCAGAAACATCGCAATCGGACAAGAGTCGGTCGGAAGCAATTTCGACAAGGAGTCAGTTGGAATGCTTTCCGACCGACATCGTAAAGAACAGTGCAGGAACACTGTTCTCAGTAACAACAAGAAAGATAATTCATATGACAGCAGAGGCTTTTTCCTAGACTGTAAAGCGTGCAAATACAGTAAGAACTTGAAAAATATTGAGATTCCCAACAGCCCAAACTATTTTGAAATTACAAGAAATGGTTCTTCAAGGTCAGATTACTCTGTATACCTTAAATGCCAGTGTGACATTCTTTACATTGGTAGTATCATCCAACAAGTAAAAAACAAGTGTTAGAGCACATGAGGGAAAGCAGAAATTTGAATAGGCCAGTGGCATGACATTACAAGGATTTTCACTCAAGGGACAGCACCAAACTTAAATTTTTTGGCTTGAACAGAATCCTTTCTAACATCGGAGAGGCAGACAAAGTTAGAAATGAGCAGATTAGAATCATGCTATATCATTACTTTGGACATCCTGCCCCCAAATGGGTTGAATTTAGATGAATAGATGGCAGCCAGTTTGTTTGGGTTAATGAAATAACATGTATGAAACTGTTATGTTTCATGTATTTCAACTTTAATAATTTTGGTTTCCAGTGCAAACAGAAGTAACAAAAATTCAGGCTGTAACTGTTTTTTTAAATGTTTTTTAATCACACAGATGAACATGGGGATATCGACACCAGGAGGTAGCATGAAAGCTAAGATCATTTATTTAATTTCAGCCTTGTACTGTACAGCGCAGTAATTTATAATGCCTTCCAGGGATGTATTTTTGTTTGTTTGTTTAGCAGTTTGTCTTGGGTCTTGATAGTACATTTGCCCACTTGGATGGTACTTTTACAAACCAAAATTTAAATGTTGCTTTTCCCTGTGATGATGTTAAATCTAGTTCATCAGGACATACGGTTTCATATGATAATTTTAACAACTCTCAAGAATGAATACATTTGTCAAAAAACAAAAGAAATATCTGCACCTTTGTACTAAATTATTGTTATGAGGCACATTGTATACTGCAGCACACAGGTAGCTGCTTACGTGGATCTTAATTGTGTTGTTGACATGTCTCAACAGTCAACACAAAAAAATGTAAAACAGATTGAATATTTTCTTATGCTCAGTTTCCATTAGCAGTTTGCTATTTATACATTACCCAAAGATGGCCACCCACTCAGGATAAATTGGAACTTCACAAGTCATGGACTGAAGTTGAGCAACCAGTAACTTGTTCATATGGATTTAATAATTAAATTGTAATTCTGATCATAAATATATGCTCATTCCATCATGGCGTTCATGATTTTTGCTTTGACCAGCCCTTTTTTATGCTTTTTACTGTTAGTCTCTTTTCACCTTTAGATATATGTGTGTGTGTGTGTGTATATATATATATATATATATATATTCACTGAAAAAACCATAGGTTTCACACCAGTTATAGTTAGGAATTAGCATTTAAAAAACCTATTAAATTCACTGAAAAAACCATAGGTTTCACACCAGTTATAGTTAGCTGGAAATGTTACTCGCATAAAACCATTGAAATTCCCACGTTATAGTTAGTTGGACTCACTATATCTTGCGCGTGCAATGCACTGCTGATGACGTCACATATTACATCACTCATGACATGGTCAGTGACATCACTCATGACATCACTGATGGCACCATCCAGTGAATGTGTGTATTTTTAAAAAATAAATATGTGTTATATATGTATATGTAAAAGTTGATGGAAGAATAAATGTTTAAATAAGGATTTACATGGATGTTTTTTTTTTTTAAATTGATTGGTTCACTGGCTTATTAAGTGTATCTTAGTGTATACATATATTAGTGAGTAATGTTTAAATATTTAAATATAAGGATTAGTGTTTCACTTTGTGTATAAGTGGCTGCATGGGTTGGTGAGTAGCTACATGTGTATGTATATGGGTTATTAGATGGTTTTTTTTAATATCAATATGAGTGTCTATATGTTTGGTGGGGGTATTACTTAGAACATAGATGCATGAGTGACTGACTCTCTGTTTGTATGTGTTTTGAAGACAGTATATGTGCAGGACTGTATGGGTGGATGACTGTGTATATGTGTGTGTTACTGACTGAATGACTGTCTCACTAGTGTCTTTATAAGTAACTACATATGTTTTAATGTAGTATATGTGAATATTGATGTATATAAGTGAGTATATGTGAGAGTAAGGGATTGTAAGAGTTCCTGTTTAAATAAGTATGTGTTTCTATAAGTGATTGTTTAAGAGAGTACGTATGTGTAAGGTTCCTTAGAAGTAAGGTGGTAGTGTGTGTATAGCTGTATATGCAAATAAATGGATGTTCAATAGTTTATTTGCATGTGTGAGTATGTGTGAGAGTATCTTTTGGATGACTGTCGGTGTGTAACAGGATGTATAGGTGTATCACTACATATGATGAGTGAGTATACGTATGAGTGATTATATAGAACTGTTGGTGAATGAGTGGATGTGTATATAGATGGTGGAATTATTGAATTGGTTGTTGTAACTGGTATGGGTATCTCCATTTTTTTGAAAATTTTAGTTTCTATTTTTGAATATGTGTTTTAAGGGTTACATTACAGTGAAAGGAGGTCTGTCACTGTATCACAAGGATGGTGTCATCAGTGACGTCATGAGTGATGTCACTGACCATGTCATGAGTGATGTAATATGTGACGTCATCAGCAGTGCATTGCACGTGCAAGTTATAGTGAGTCCAACTAACTATAACGTGGGAATATCAATGGTTTTATGCAAGTAAAATTTCCAGATAACTATAACTGGTGTGAAACCTATGGTTTTTTCAGTGAATTTAATAGGTTTTTTAAATGCTAATTCCTAACTATAACTGGTGTGAAACCTATGGTTTTTTCAGTGAATTTCATAGGTTTTTTAATAGCAAATCTCTATAGGTATGAAATGTAATATTTTTTATAACGAATTTTATATTGTATAATTATGTAATATTTATTTATTTATTTATTTATTTATTTTATGCCCCGGAGCGCTCCCGGGGCGCGTACCGATGCGCTCACCGGTAAGCGTAGTGCTACGGCGCGCCCCGGGGCGCGTACCGGTGAGCGTCCCGTCAGCGCTATTCCCGCGAACAAAAACAACATTGTGACGTATCGCGTAGCCGCGTGATGCGTCATATGACGCACAGCGTAAGCGCACCCGGAAGCACGCGAGCGCATACGATCGTGAAACGTCCTGACGCGCTTACGCAACGCGCCCCCGGGCGCGCCCCGGGACGCGACTAGGGCGCGCCCCGGAGCGCGCCCCGGGGCGCGTAACGTAAGCGCGTCGGGTCATGTGACCTGAAAATAACACTTTTAATTGGTTCACAACACTTTTGGTTTCCAAATGATGAAAGCCCTGGTCATGTGACTTGAAAATAACACTTTTCATTGGTTCACAACACTTTTGGTTTCCAAATGATGAAAGCCCTGGTCAGGTGACTTGAAAATAACACTTTTCATTGGTTAAGAACACTTTTGTTTTCCAAATGATAAAAGCCCCCACCTTTTTTCCTCATTTTCACTTTGTTATTTGAGTGAGGAAGACCTGCTTTTTCCTTACAGAGATAGCTACAGTCATATCAGCAGCTGGAGCATCTGCCCCACCACCACCACCACCACCATCAAAAAGACCACCAGAAGATCACATTGGTGGTCAAGAAGAAGAGGAGGAGGATGATGAAGAGGAGGAACAGACAAGGCATTTCCTGCCTGAAGATAATCAGCCCTACAAACCAAAAGAGCACTTCGTATGGGAGTTCTACAAAATCCCAAGGGGTTTCAAAAAAGTCAACGCTGCGAAGGTGACTTGTTTGATTTGTGGTGCTGAGCTGTCCAGGGGGAACCCTAACAAAAAATATTCCTTCCGGAATCATACCATGATTCGGCACATGATGCGTTGGCACGCAATCAACTATTCTGCTGCAGAGGTAAGGGACCTCTGCAGTAAGCTACCCCCATCAACATCCAGACCCTCAACATCCAAAGAACCAACTCCATCGGGTTAAGAGGCAATAGAGACGATGCCTATCATACAACCAAAATTTAACGATTTTAAAATCGTGTGCAAATATTGTGGAAAGACACTTTGCTATGGTGAGCAAAGTATAAAACTTATCATCTGTGCTGGGGATAACCATAAGTGCCCGAAAAAACCCTAATTTTTTCTGGTTTTTTTTGCTCCAGTTGAGCCATTTACAATTCCCTGTTTTTTGTTTCTTCTCATAAAAAATACAAAACAACTATAAAACTGTTCAGAAAAGCCAAAAAAAGTCAAAAAATGTTCAAAAAAACAATAAAAAAATATAAAACATCAAAAAGAATAAAAAAACAGTTCTTTTTAGAACTACCTTTAATTTATAAAAATAAACCTATATTTTTAAAGAATCTCTGTCAATCTTTTTTCTGCAGGGTACGCGTACCGGTACGTGCACCGGGGCGCGCACCGGGGCGCGCACCCAAAAAAATAAATAAAAAAAATATAAAGAAAGAGTGAGCATGAGGGAAGAACACAGAGAGAGTAATGTTAATAGAAAAAGAGCTAGAGGGAGCAACACAGAGGGATTGTTTATTACATAGTAAAAAAACAGAGAAGGTGTAATAGGGTGTAAGTGAGAAAAGGAAAATGAATAAGGGAGCGAAAGAAGGGAAGAGAGAAAAAGAAGACTAAAGTAGAGGTACTGGTAGAATGTGAGTGGGTGTTGAAAGTAAAAGGAAGGACAGTAAAGAATGGGGAATGAGGGGTAGTGATGGAACTGGAATAAATGAACAACGGTGAGGGAGGGTGAGAAAAGAGCAGTGAGTGTAAGTAAAGAGGGGTGAAAGAGGGTGGATAAAAGTGAATAAGGGTAAGACATGGGGAGTGACAGAGAGAAAAGAGAGAGAGAGTAAAGGAAGGCGTGACTGAAAGAGTCTGAGTGAAACAGGAAAGAAAGGTAAGTAAGGCAGTGTGGGTGACTTATAGGGAGTCAGTGGGTGTAGGTGGGGGTGTGGGTGTGTAAGATGTGTGTGTGGGTGTGGGTGTGTGGGGTGTTTGGGTGTGGGTGGAGGTGTGGGTGTGTGAGATATGTGTGGGGATGTGTGTGTGTGTGTGTGTGTGAGGAGTGTGTGTGTGGCTGTGTGTGTGTGTGTGTGTGTAAGGTGTGTGTGTGGTGTGTGTGTGGGGTGTATGTCAGAGGTGTGTGTGTGTGTTGGGGGGAGGTGTGTGTGTAGGAGTGAAGTAAATGATTAAGGGAAAGAGAATGAGTGAGGCAGCAAAGGAAGGGAACAGAGGGTAAGGAAAGTAAAGAATGGGGACTGAAAGAAGTTGCATGTAGGAGGGGAAATAGGGAAAGGTGAGTAAACATGGAGAATATGAATAAGTGAGGGAAGCAGAGTAAAGAAACAGGAGTGAGGTAGGTTGAGAAAATAGTAGTGAGGTTAAAGTAAAGGGTGATGACAAACTACATTTTTTTAGTCACACTTACTATATAATAAATGTAACTTTAATTAAATTTTTTACTACATTTTGTATCTGTGAAAGAGAGAAGAAAAAATAAGTTATAATTAGTAAAATATGTATTTTAAAATAAAAGATACAAATGAAGAGGTTAAAAATCATAACAGTGTATTTAGAAATAAAGTAAGAGTGAAGGACACAGAAAGGGAAATAAAGTAAGGTAGAAGGACAAAAAGAGGGAAAAAGAAATAGAAGGAGAGTAAATTACTAAGAGTAAGGCATATAGATTCACTGACAGAAAGGAAGAGAAGAAGAGAAAAATGAACTGAAGGTAAGAAAGATACCAAAAGAATGTGAGTTAGCAAAACTAAATCAGGAAACAGGAGTAAGTAAAAAGATAATGACTGAGAGGGAAAGGAGTCTAATTAAGGATGCATTTAGAAGAATGAGGAATGGAAGATAACTGAGAGTAAGTGAAGGAGAGTCATAGAGTGAAGGGATGAAGGGAGAGAGGATAATATAGAAGGATTGAGGGAAAAGGAGTGAGGAAGTTAGTAGACAGAGAGACTAAGGGAAGGACTGAGTGAAGTGGAGTACAATGAGTGAGGAAAGAAAAATGAGTAAGGGAGCAAAAGAAGGAAAGAGAGGAGAAGAGGACTAAAGCAGTGGTACTGAGAGAAAGTGATTCGGTGATGAAAGTAAAGAGAAGGACACTGAAAGATAGGAAATGAGGGGTAGTAATGGAACCGGACTAAAAGAAATGGGTTGAAGAACGATGAGAGAGGAGCAGTGAAGTTGTTGTAAGAGAAATGATAGAGGGTAGATAAACACAAGTGAACATAACACAAGGAGAGTGAGGGACTGAGGACATAGAGGTAGTGAACGGAAAATAGAGAGAAGAGGTCAAAAGAAAGGAGCAAACAAAGATAAGCGAGGGAGAGTGGGTGATTTATAGTGATAGAGTGCGACAATACTGCTGAGTGAGTAAAGAGGAATTACTAAAAGAGCAAAGGAGGTAAAGACGGAAAAGGGAAGTAAAGCAGAGAGACTGAAAGCTGAATAGTTATGCAAGGGAGAGAGGGGATGCAGACAGTTGAAATGAGAATGAGGGGTTGTGAAAGAAGTGTAGTAAAGGAACGGGGCTGAAAGAGAGTGAAAGAAAGACATTATAAGTGAGTTAAAAGAGCTGAAAGAGGGTGGAAAAAGGAAAGTGAGTGTGAGACAATGGGATTACAATTTAAATTACACAATACAAACTATAGAATAACTTGTAAAACATGTTACATAGTTTATTTTTGCTGTTCTCAGAATATATTGAATTTCACTTAAAAAAGTGAGTTCAAACTACTCATCATATGACAGCGGGGGAAAAAACACAATCAAAAAGATTGTGTTTTAAAAAAAAACATCTAAACTTAAAAATCACAAATGCACACTAATCTTTGATTCACTTACTTTTCCTTTAGGCCAAATAGTATATCATGAAGGTCCTTTTCGTTGGAAAGTACTCTGCTGTTCACAAAAAAATCAATTTCATCGACTTTCTAGAAGAAAAGCTCCAAGAACATCTGAAATATTTTCATTATTTTCATGTACTCTTTTTTTTCAGTCATGACTCTTTGCACATTCCTTCACTTTTCCTTAAGGCCAAATAGTGTCAGATGTATCATTATATTTTCAAATTAATTAAAAGAAACTCTGAAATTACAGTTTTTCCGACGTTCTGAAAGAAAGGCTCATACAACATTTTCACAATATTTAAATATTCGTAATTCCATCTCTGACTCACTCATGTTCATCATTTCCTATAATACTGATATCACTTACTATGAGATCCACTTACAGTACCTATATGACAACTCAATTTTTTATATTATCTTGATCACTTTTACTCAGAATATAATTTTAAACAGCAAACTAACCTTTATTACCTGCTCCAGTCTTCATAGGCCAATTACCTTTACTTAAATTTTGGTTCTAAAAACACTAGGTATGAATTTTTTTAAGTCAAAATGCAAACGTTGTTTGAAAGTCAAATGAGTGTCATTACAGTGGGTCCAACCTTTACGACTTTTTAAATAGCATGTGTAATGCCCTGATGTTGTTGAAGGACCGTCATGATAAATAATAGCTACAGTTGCAAAGGTTCTTCCTGAAATTGATAACTGAGAAGCCACAATTTTTTTTATAGAAGTTGACAATTTACTTCCATCAGGTCTACATCGTTGGAACATTAAAATCACATATTTACCATAAGTTTGTAAAAATAATGTGGACAGCATTGCAGACTTACATTGGGTTCACACCATATTGTGATCAGCTGCTTTAACTAGATTATTAAAAGACACTGATTTACAGTCTGGTAAACTCAAATATATAAATCTTTCAGTGTCTATTCTAGTACTACTTGATAAACTACAGTTGTCGCAGTCATGCTGCCATTGATAAGAAAGGCTAAAAAGATTTTTTATATCTACACCTTCATCTTCCAATACATCAAACATATACATTAAAAATTCCTGACAATCCTGCGGAATATTCTATGAAAATTGATTTTGACCAGAACATATGTCTAGAAGATTTCGAATTTCTGAAACACTTTCTATTTTTGCTCTATCACTGCTACATTTCTCAAACACAGAATTAAAAAAACAGCAGAATGTTTGATCCCGATTTTCAACAATCTGTTCTTGTAAATTTTGAAGAAAAAAACAACATTTACCACTACATTAGCATAGCAGTTGACACCTGAACTGTTTTCAAACTGAAATCCAACAACATCTTCAACAGAATTCTTTTTCCTTCAGCTTACAATTACAGTTTCATCTACTTTTTGTCTTTTTGCTCCTACCTCACTGCAATTATTCTCATTTCTTCTTTTTCGGCCTACCACACGTTTTTCAAACAGAGGATATTGAGGCAAATGTGGAGCATACTCTCTTCTTAACCTATTGTATTCTTTAACACAATCTCGATCTGCACAAATTTTTGCTTCATCAAAATCAATCAAGTACAATCCAGATAAAGTTCTGACTCGTGATAATGCCACATATGCCATACCCTCTTTAAACACATAATTTCCAATATTCACCAAAGCACTATCTACACTTAAACCTTGAAATTTATGAATTGTCACCACATATGCCAAACAAACAGGAAACTGTTTTCGGCGAACATATAGGTCTTTCACAAGCAAAAATCTAGCTGAACAACGACAAATGTGTTCTATTTCGTCAATGCCATCAAATTTAATTTTTAAAATTTCAATTCCATCTCTATTTTTGTAATTCACAAAACCAACAACATGACCCATTGCTCCATTTACCAGACCTCTTTCAACATTTAACTTCCTTCTCAAAATGATACGACAATTTAAACACACATTCAGAGTCTTTTCAAAACCAGCAGTTTTAGATATAGTCTTCTCTAAAGAATCCAATTTTGATTTCAAATTTTCAGACAAAATAATTGTTGCTCCCATATGCTCTATTTTATCTATAGCTTCCAGTTTCACTATCTCTTCATTTTCTAACTTTAACATTTTGTTGTTGAACATGGAACATTCTTTCAGAGTTGGCATCAAACATATCCCAGATTCCTTCTCGTTAATTTTCTTAAAAATATTCTCTGGAAGAATCTTTTCATTTGGGTACAAATTTGAAATTAATCGTCCATGTAAAGCTTCTTTCCCATGCTGACTTACTTTTCCGATTCTTACATCTTGTAGAATATTTTTATAATCTTCATCCTTTGCCTGACGCACATTTTGGAGTAGTTCTGCATATTTGAAATTTAACCATATATTAACATTTCCAATGCTTCCTAGGCACTTCCTGGTATCTTCATGCGTGACCATTTTAAACACTGGTTGTCCTTTCACTGGAGTCAACTGCAGTAGATCTCCAAAAACAATAATGTGTTTCCCTCCAAATAACACATCATACTCTGTTCTAAGAATTTCTTGCATTCTCAAATGCACAAAAGCAAGCATTAGATTTGAGACCATGCTTACTTCATCAATGATAAGAAGTTTCATTTTCTTCAGGACTCTGGAAACTTCGGAACACGCATCTCCAGATAGCTTGTGGTATTGCAATTTGTTATCATGCTCCACTGGCAGCATCAGTAAACAATGTAAAGTAATCCCTTTAATATTATGTGCTGCCAGCCCAGTTGGAGCGGTAACAACACAAGACAGCGGTGATTCAGTCCTTTTCTGCAGATAAGTTGCAATTGCTTTAATCAGAAAACTTTTTCCAGTTCCCGCTTCTCCACTCACGTACAGTTGGACAGGCTTAAATGATGTACATGAGCACTCTTTTTTCTCATGACTAAATCCATGTTCAACCTGTTCTGTGACTTCGTCAAGTATCTGCTTCTGCTCAGGGTTTAGTTGTTTCACCAAATCTTCTAAGTTAACTACATCATCTTGAGCTTGTTCCATAGCTCTTTCCACCTCATCCATGGCAGTGGCAGCTTCATTTTGGATAATTGGTCCTCCTAGTGGATCCTGACTCAATGAAGCAGAACTCTGACTGTCTTGAGAACTGTCTCTAGCAATCTCTACAGCAATTGTGGCTTCTTGCTCTATTTCTTCGTTCAACATTTGCAGATAATTTGGAAAAACAGGACATTCTATGGTATCCTTGGTTGCATTAAAAGAATCTTCGTAACAGAGAAAATCTCCAAGTAGTTCCTCTTCTGTACGCCATGGCTTAAAGAGTTGCAAAAGAGCTAAATAGTAAAATTCCCTTTTCTCTGGATTTTCACAACTCAATTTTCGATGATTAATCAAATGGCCTTTTCTCTGCTTCACTAGACATCCTTCACACCCAATGACAGTATATATTCCATTATTGATATCTTCTCTGATGTTCCTCTTATAAATATATCTTTGCAGAACTTCATAGAGACAAGCGTTCTCAAGGTAAGGACTTCTCTTTGGATAGTATGTATCCAACATGTTTGTCTTCAAAATATCTGTACTTTCTGGTTCTTTCTCCGCCAAATACTCTATTTCATGTACAGATTTCAAAACTCGGTTTCGTGTTGCAGCACGACCTAGACTCACCCAAATGATGGTTCTAGATTTGGCATATAGACTTGCTGATGACAATCGATCAGAACATTCATATGCTCCAATTTCTCGATGTGACAACATCTTCAGACTGTAACTGTATAATTTCTTGCTTAGACTCTTTTCATGTGAAATGTCCTCCCACATTTCCTTCAGTTCTGTCTTTTCTTTTTTTGTGATGTAAGACGTCACATATCGAGCCACAGCAATAGAGTTGTCAGCAACGAACTGAATATCCATGTTAGCATTCCACATGGACAAAATCACTGGGTTGTAGTCGTTGATGTACTTGGACTCTTCGTTTCTTTTTAAATTGTATGTATTTTTTGGTGATTTCCTCGTCACAGTATGTCACAGAGAAGACATCAAATTATTTACTCTTCCTTTAGAAATCACTGGTCGTGGAAACGCGAAACGACATTTTGTATAGAACTTGTCCTTGTTTCTGAATTTTCGACGACAGTACTTTCCACAACGATGGGATTGAAAGCGTAAAACTTGTTGCCTTAAACTGTTTTCTTCGGTACTTTTCGGAACAGCACATGTTGAATACTCTTCAATGAAGCTCATCACTGTCTCATCCGAATCTGTTCCAAATTTGGGTGCATCTTTAATCCACAACAACATATGTATATGAGGAGCACCTCTTGCTTGATACTCCTTTCTCCAAAAGAAATCCAAAACCTCTCCAAGGGGAGGATTTTTTTTGTTGGTAATAAAAGACATCATAGCTTCAAATCTATGATTGAAATATCTGCATACATTCACTGGATCCAAAGAACACAGTTCTCCAGCAGTTTTGAATTCTATATTTTGTATATTTGCATTTGCCTCTCGTAGAAATTGAAGTAAGTCGTCCCATGCATACTCAGCACAGCTAAGAGTGAGGAACCATGTAGGAGTTCCTAAGTTTCTTAGCATACATTTCAATTCCCCATGACGACGGTACCAATACTCATTTGTACCACCATGAGATTGATTAGATGAGATTCCAAAATATTATCTTGCAGATTGACTTTCTCCATAAAGTCCCTCGCCGAAACATTTTGCAGATGTGCTGCACTTTTCAGTATATGGTTTACTGCATAAGAAAGCCCAGACAAGTCATTTTCATACAGTAGATGAAACAAATATGGAATGCATTGACGATACCTTGGATCTTCAGCATATAATCTTAAAGTTCGATATTCAGATGCAGGAATTTGAAGTGGTCGATCGTCATATCGTCCACCTCGACCTGTTGGAAATAAATGTGGAAAACAACGAGCTTCCAAACTTTCTTCCCATACACTAATGGGACTTCCTTTTGCTGCTTTCATTTGAAACAAGTCAATTGCATTCCCCATCACTTATTTGGAATGCAAAGGATGAACAGTATAATGTTCATATATTTCTTCACTTCTAGACACATCAACTTTTTCAATTTGGCCAGCTGAAGAATCACTGTCTTCATCTGCAGCTGTTTCCTCTGCTCCAACACATACATGTTTGTAGTACTCATTGTTTTTGACTAAATACAACGTTGCCTTTTTGACTTTCCTAACATCCACTAAATATTGCCAGATTTTCTTACTCTTTGTCGGAACCCCATTAACTAGAATAACCAGAGGTTCCTCTTCCACTTTCTCTACACCAATGGTATCAATATTTTTCTTGAAATCTAGAGGCAAATAAACAACTCTTCCCTTTAATCCTCTCTGTAAATCTGAAGGAGGCAATTTCCCTATCTTAGGCTCCATGCGAACAATTGCCTGAAAAGGATGGACACATTGAATCAAAATAGACTCATATGTATTTAAATCCATCAATTCATGAGGAATGTCTACCAACTCCAGATTATTATGAACAGCTCTAGCAGGCATTCTGTTTTGATTTAATTTATCATAGCAATATTTACAAATACGCTGATCAGAACTCAAATCAAAAGAATTCTGCACCCACAAATAAGTGGCAAAATCCTTCCACTCATAATTATTTACTTTTCACGTTTTACGTATAAATCAACTAATCTAGTTTGATGCTTATAATGAGTTCGTCGACAACACACACAAGTAAAATTCGGCCTTCACTTGATTTCACCTTAAACCTGGTAATTTCCTGGTCAAACTTTTCTGTACTTGAAATCTGTACATTGTCTTCCATATTACCTTGAATTTCTGTGTCAATTTCTACACTGTCCTCTTTTTCACCAAAATAACAAATCTCAATTTCTTCACAAATCTTCTTCACATCTAATTCAGTTCCATGCAAAAGAGCACTGTTTAATTGTTTAAGCTTAAGTGCTGGACTTTTTGCATAATACAACCTTCTCACAAATTTCCTCATTTTGTTATGATGCACTGCTAACATCCTAAAATGATGAAAAACACTCTGACAGACTTTTCTAGAAAGACAAGCCAGTGAATGCCCTTGCAAACCTGTGTTTTCTCTCACTCTGCAAGGATCTAAGTCTTGCAACATCTTCATTTTCTGTTTTAGACTTTTCTTACTATATGTACGTAAGAAATTACAAAACAAATCAATTGATTCCTGTCGCCCACTACAAATACTACTACACTTCCAAGTGTACACTGGACCCTTAGTACGTCTCCCTAAAACTTCATCAGTTAACACCTCTTCTGGTTCTCTAGGCACAAGTTTCTCTTTTTCAATCGGACAACCGTCTTTCACCTCATATGCTCGACCACTGGTGTCAACTGCATGCACTAAATCATTCTCCTGGAAGTAACTCTCCTCATTAAAAAATGGCTCACAACTTGAACTGTGCATCCATTCTCCTGAAAAAACTTTACAAAAATTAGTCCGATTAATTACTCTTTTCCATCTACTGTTTGATTTGAAAACATCAATTGTCTTGTTAAGTGTCCTAATTCTATTGATTATTAAAATAAATAATTTTTTCTTAACTTCAAAAGCCTGATCAACAATCTTCTCTACACTTTTCTTTTTCTTATAAAAATCAGCTCTCTGTTTACCTTTCCTAATGTTTTTTAACAAATTTAAAACCACCATATTGTGAAACATTCGTTTACGAATGTCTCTAAACTGATTCTGCCTTCTATTCCTATACATATTATTCTCTCCTGCTCCAGTAGTAACATTTTTTAAGAGCCTCTCCTTCCTTTTCAAATTTGCTCTCTCCTTCTCTTTTTCTACATTCTGTCCAACATTTTTTTTTATCTACATATGTTCCGTAAGAAAGACTTAGTTGTCTTACCAGGAGCTTTTTTCCTGTTTTTTGAAGTATTTGTTGTAGAGGAGTGCTGTAATTCCATTGCTGTTTTTGATTTTTTCCGCTTATCATCTTTCCTTCTCCTCTGCCTTGAGGGCATATTTCCTTACTCTTGAAATCTTGATTTCAATCTGTGGTAAAGAAAAAAATTGCACATTATAGACCACTATTACCAAACAACAAAGCAATGACAAAAAGCAAACGGTCTATTCAGGGTTACAGATCAGGTGAGGATTGTCCAGGGGTGCAGAAGAGGTGAGGCCTGTATTGAAGAGTGTAGTGGAAGAGAGGTCTGTCCACGGGTACAAAGAAGGTGAGACCTGTGTCTAAGAGTGCAGTGGGGGATAGGCTTCATGAAGTCTAGTCCACTGCACTCTTACACACAGGCTTCACCACCTATGCTTCCCAGGAAAGGCCTCTCTCCCACTACAGTCTTGAACATAGGCCTCACCTCCTCTGTACCTCTGGACATGCCTCACCTTATCTGCACAATCTACTTCCTAATCTGACATAACACAGGTGACATCATTGTGAAAAGTTGAAATATATTTAATCATGCAGACACTATTTATTCCTTCTCAAAAATCTAAAAGTAATTGATTTGCCCCAAAATCGTTTTTTAAATAACATTTTAGACACACAGTGCAGGTCCTATGTACAAGCATTCAGTGTCCATGAGTACAGTGGAGAGGACTGACCTCCTCTGACCCTTGGACAAGCCTTACCTCATCTGTGTCCTCTGGACAGGCCTCAATGTATTGAGTATAATTGATGGTAACTGGGTGCAGATGAGGTGACGCATGTCCAAGGGTGTAAATAAGCTGAGGCCTGTCTAAGGATGCAGATTAGTTGAAGTCTATTCAGGGTTGCAGATGAGGTGAGGATTGTCCAGGGGTGCAGAGGAGGTGAGGCCTGTATTGAAAAGTGTAGTGGAAGAGAAGTCTGTCCAGGGGTACAAAGAAGGTGAGGCCTGTGTCTAAGAGTGCAGTGGGGGATAAACTTCATGAAGCCTAGTCCCCTGCACTCTTAGACACAGACCTCACCACCTATGCTCCCCAGGAAAGGCCTCTCTCCCACTACAGTCTTGAACACAGGCCTCACTCCTCTGTCCCTCTGGACATGCCTCACCTCATCTGCACAATCTACTTCCTAATCTGAGGTAACACAGGTGACATTATTGTGAAAGGTTGAAATATATTTCTTTAATCATGCAGACACTATTTATTCCTTTTCAAAAATGTAAAAGCCATTCATTTTCACCAAAATCGTTTTTCACATCACATTTAAGAAACACAGCACAGGTCCTATGTACAAGCATTCCATGTCACTACTGAAAGTTCACAATTTCACAAAATACAAATCCCCTATCTTGCAAATGTTCATACCAAGCATTATCAAAGAGCATGACACAAACCAACAGCAAAGAAGCTCAATCTGCTTCCTAATCTGAGGTAACACAGGTGACATCATTGTGAAAAGTTGAAATATATTTATTTAATCATGCAGACACTATTTATTCCTTCTCAAAAATCTAAAAGTCATTGATTTGCACCAAAATCGTTTTTTAAATAACATTTTAGACACACAGTGCAGGTCCTATGTACTAGCATTCAGTGTCCATGAGTACAGTGGAGAGGACTGACCTCCTCTGACCTTTGGACAAGCCTTACCTCATCTGTGTCCTCTGGACAGGCCTCAATATATGGAGTATAATTGATGGTAACTGGGTGCAGATGAGGTGACGCATGTCCAAGGGTGTAAATAAGCTAAGGCCTGTCTAAGGATGCAGATTAGTTGAAGTCTATTCAGGGTTGCAGATGAGGTGAGGATTGTCCAGGGGTGCAGAGGAGGTGAGGCCTGTATTGAAGAGTGTAGTGGAAGAGAAGTCTGTCCAGGGGTACAAAGAAGGTGAGGCCTGTGTCTAAGAGTGCAGTGGGGGATAGGCTTCATGAATTCTAGTCCACTGCACTCTTAGACACAGGCTTCACCACCTATGCTCCCCAGGAAAGGCCTCTCTCCCATTACAGTCTTGAACACAGACCTCACCTCCTCTGTACCTCTGGACATGCCTCACCTCATCTGCACAATCTAATTCCTAATCTAACATAACACAGGTGACATCATTGTGAAAGGTTGAAATATATTTATTTAATCATGCAGACACTATTTATTCCTTCTCAAAAATCTAAAAGCCATTCATTTTCCCCAAAATCGTTTTTCACATCACATTTAAGAAACACAGCACAGGTCCTATGTACAAGCATTCAATTTCACTACTGAAATTCAACCATTCTCAAAAAACATGACACAAACCAACAGCAAAGAAACTCAATGTGCTTCCTACTCTCAGTTAACACAGGTAACATCATTGTGAAAGGGTCAAATTTATTTCTTTAAGCATGCAGACACTATTTATTCCTTCTCAAAAATGTAAAAGCCATTAATTTTCCCCAAAATCGTTTTTGACATCACATTTAAGAAACACAGCACAGGTCCTATGTACAAGCATTCCATGTCACTACTGAAACTTCACAATTTTACAAAATACTATTCCTCTATGCTGTAAAAACGTTTTACTAAGCATTATCAAAAAGCATGACACAAAGCAACATTAAAAAACCACAATATGCTTCCAAATATTCTCCACAGAGTATACAACTCTCTATCTATATTAAATGAATCATTACTCACCTTTACAAATGCTTTAGGAGATTGAGAACAGTGTCAGACACACAAACCAATATTTCTTTAGCAGAGCAAAAGGTATGTACTCCAGCCACTGCAACCCTGAATGGCACAGAGAACAAGTTTGAAGCTGGTCTTCGATGCTTCCTGTTCAACGTTGACATTGTCCAGTCTCTGCGTTAATGTATTCTCTGCTGCGGTGATCTCAGTTTCGTCATCCGTTCTGAGACTTTGCAAAACTTCACAGGCTGTCAGGTCATTGACTGTGAGAAGATCGGTATCTTTGTTGTTTCTAAGATGTTTGGATTCTTGCTTAGTTGGCTTAATCTTAAAAAACTTATGCAACTTAATCTTTCGAGTAAACTTGTAAAGGTCTATGCGTGTCTGTGTGTATTCCATATTTTTATTTGGGCAGAAGGTTAGTCCCAATTTTAACACAGACTCTTCAGATGGTGTTAAGGTTCTTTCGGACAAAGATTTGCTTAATATAGCGCTGATTTTTGAATGTAGCGATCTTTTGCTTTAATTATGCATTCTTAGTAATGCTCTGTTTCTCAGGCATATGGCTGTTTTTGGTAATTATATGGTCCACAAAAGTAATGAAATGTTTCCGATACACGGCGAGATTACTTCAAGTGTTAACACACTGACGTCTTTATTGACGTTTGCACACAACTAAAGCATTGTGAATTATTATCCCATATAGACGATATGGATGAGATTGAAGGCGTTCTAAGATGGCGCGCCTTAGAGACGCAATTGCATTAGTCCCTTGTTTGTGTCGATAGCGGACATGAACAGTGATAAGGGGAAAAAGTTTGGCGCTCAAATGATAACACTGACGAAGGGATTCTACTCCCGAAACGCGTCTGTTTGCCTTTTGTAAATAAACCGACCTGCTAAAAGTATTGCTGCTGCCCGTGTGAGTGCTGTTTTTTCTGTGAACCCGGCTGGGTATCTTTGGAAATTGGAGCTTACATATATATATATATATATATATATATATATATATATATATATATATATATATATATATATATACTGCTCCACAAGAGCCAATGGAAGGCTCCCACTGGTGGGTGTGTCATTGAAAATGGTGAAGTGGGTCAGCGGTTGCGCACACTGCTTCCGTTAAAGCCTCTGAAGAGAAGCATATGGAGCCTCGAAACGTGTCCGGTAAATCT
The DNA here is from genome assembly GCF_964261635.1 of Lissotriton helveticus. Lineage (NCBI taxonomy): Eukaryota > Metazoa > Chordata > Amphibia > Caudata > Salamandridae > Lissotriton > Lissotriton helveticus. The sequence goes on from NC_136063.1 coordinate 550,822,467, forward strand.
ACTACGGAGCGGCTCCTACAAGCGGATCCCCGTCCCTACCTACACATAAACCAAGCTGCTGGTCGAGTGCTACTTAAAGGTGGACAACTTTTGGGGCAGTATATAGCACGCGGCTGTCCAGCCGCGGAGTATGCACCACCCCGTAATTCTTGGGAGTCACAAAAGTGAAACAGCAGCCATATACAGGATCGCGGACGGGCCCACTTGCAGGGTCCAAACAGGACTTGATTGTGTGCTCTCCGCACTACACTTCCCATAATGCACAGTCTCATCTGAGCCTCCCATTGGTGGGTGTGTCATATGGAAAATGGTGAAGTGGGTCAGCGGTTGCGCACACACGCGTCAGGCAAATCCACTACGGAGCAGCTCCTGCAAGCAGGTCCCCGTCCCTACCTACACATAAACCAAGCTGCTGGTCGAGTGCTACTTAAAGTATATACATATACATATATATATATATATATATATATATATATATATATATATATATATATATATATATATATATATATATATATATATATATATATATATACACACACACCATATATATCCACACCATATTTGGGTAGTAATTTCCCAAAACCCTCTGGATTTTAAATATACCCAGTAGTTGTGGATTCTGCTGGAGGGGACCAAGAAAATAGGCAAAATATAGCTTATAGGAATAGGAAAATAAGGAAAAAACTGCTCTGGATATAAGTGTCTATTCTTTTTCCTAAAAAAGGCATAAACAAATGGTTTGCTGTGCTAAAGACTCCGGTGCAGCGCAGGAATATCGATGTATAAATATCGAGGCACATAAATATCGCTGCAAAAATATCGTGGGGAACAAATATCGACAATAAAAATATCGTGGACAAGAATATCGACTGACAGGTAAGTAATATCGATTTCAAAAACATCGACGTCTCAAATATCGTTTACAAAAATATAGTTGACAAAAATATCGAATTATTAATAATGTTATGTATTTTAGTGTTTTTAATGAGAATTGTTTGTCATTTTATTATATGTTTTAAAAAATTTTAAGTTATTAATTTATCTTCAGTTTATTTTGTGTTTTTATCTCCGTAGCGGGTTGTGGGTTTATAGGGGAATAGGGTGGGAAGTAATTTATTATATAGATTTAAAGATTAATTTATAGTAGTTCAAAAAAATGTGTTCGAATTTAGTGTTTTTAGTTCCGTAGCGGGCCGTGGGTTTATAGGGGAATAGGGTCGGAAGTAATTCAATTATATAAAATGTATTGAATAATTAGTGTGTTAATTGATTCATTAATAATAGTTTAATAAATAGTTGTTAATTAATTTCAATTAATCAATTAATAATTAATTATGTTAATTGTTTAATTCATTTTAGGTGTGTGCTGTGGTGTGTAAATGGTGTGACGGGTGGTAATGAATTAATTTTTTTATTGATTATTAATTACATATTTTTAAATTAATTTCCATTAATTAATTAGTCATTATTAATTGTAGTTGTGTAATTAATTTTAGGTGTATGGTGTGGTGTTTGTATGTGCAAATGGTGTGAAAGGTGGTTAGTAATTAATTTTGTATTGATTAATTCATAAATTAATTTCCTTTAAATAATTTGTAATTATTCATTTTAATTGTGTAATTAATTTTAGTTGTGTGTTGTAGATATTATACTGTTAATTAATGTGTAATTAATGATTTTTTTATTATCTTTGTTAATAATAAGATATTTACATTTATATATTAATTATGTTAAAACTGGAAATTAAATTTAATAACAATGTTGATGGTTTTGTTTTTTATTGTTGTGGGATCCAGCGCTTTTACTTCTGTTGCACTCACTGGAGTAGGAATAGTAATTTTTACCCCTGTGCCATCCAGCCCTTTCCCTACAGTTTTTTTTTTGTTTTTCCTCATCAGCCTAGGTTCACAAAAGGAATAATGAAATGGAACACCGAGGTCTCCCTGAGATGGGTCACTATACCTTGCTTCTAGTACTCCGACCATAGGAAGCCCTTCAAACGATCAGACCCTCTCAAGGCCACCACTGGGGTAGTCAAGCAAACATGGTTTAAAGGCCTAATCATAGGACTATAGTTGTTCACACATTACAAAGGGGTTATCTAATTTTCAAAGGGGAGCCATAACTCATTACGCCTGAGCTTTACCGCTCTGTCCATCCTAACTGTATATTTTATAGAAGCTAACCATTCTACTTTATTCCGGCGTGGCTTGTGTTTTGCGATAGTGTTTCATAATTAACTGGAAGCCCAAAAAGACAATGGATATGCTTACCTAGATCAGTTCTCCAAGTATTAAAGATATCGTATTACTCACATCCTGCCAAAAATCTCGTAGTATCAGGCAATTCAAGAGCATAGGTTCATTGTTACTTTTCTCTTCTCCACACTTAGAACATGTCGGCATGATCCCTTTTGCAAATTTTGCCAGATTATATGGGGTCAAATAGACCCTGTGGAGACAAAAAAAGGTGGTTCCGCATTAAATTTGCGGCATGTACTGTGGAGTATAGCATGTTACAAGATACTTGCCATAAGTCTATGGACTGTTGTCCTGGCAAGTTCTTTTCCCACAGTGTTGCTGGCAGAACAAAGTCTCCATCCGAGCACTCCACTAAGCTCCAGTACCATCTTGACACCTCTTTTCCATGGGATCCTTCCGATTTTATTAAGGATTCTAGTACATTAGATTGTCCGGCACCTAACCCATCCATGAGTCTTCAACTTTTAATTTGCAGGTATTTAAATTTTGAAAGTTGCCCAACCGCTATCTCCATGAACCATCAATTGACCCCAGGTTGTTATCCCTGCTTCTTTCAAGGTACGAGCCATGCAATCCTTTGACCATTCTGGGGAGCCCGGAGAGTCCCAAACAGGGGCCAGACCACTGTAATAGCTTATATCGGAGACTCTCCTGATTTTGTACCAAGTTAATGCAAAACTTTGCAAACTCTTGAACCTTACTTTTTTTAAAATAGCGAGGATCACCATATTTATATATGAACTCCTGCTTGCCCCCCTGGTACATCAGATAACATGTCGATGAACATTCTCCCAATATCAGAGCTATCTGGCTTACTTAATAAACATTTTCCTCCTTTTAATAAAAACACCCAAGCCTAATAACACAAATCCAGGCGTCTCAGCCCTCCCTTATCAAACCGCCGTCTAATCTTTTTCCAGGCAATTCTCGTACCTTTCGATGCCCAGATGAAGCTCGTTATTTTGGATTGGGATTTTTGGAGCCAAAGTTCCTTAAAAGCCAATGGAATATTTTGAAACAAAATCGTACACTTTGGAAGGATTGCCATTTTCACAAGGTTCACTCCACTGTAAATGGTTAGAGGAAGGTTAGACCAGCTAATTAAAAGCTTCCCTACTGCCTTATTAACCTTTTGGAAGTTGTTTTCAGGGGTATGTTGTATTCTCTGGACGATTTGAATTCCTAGAAATCTCATCTCTTCCTTTACACAGCTTAATTGCGAGTCAATATTCCACTTCATCACAACTGTTTTGTTTTCATTGATTTCATACCTCAAAATCCTTCCAAAATGAACTGCCAGGTCATACACTATTGGCAATGCTGTATTAAGATCTGAGGTATAAACTACAAGATCATCTGCGTAGAGCCCTACTTTTTCCTCCCACTCCTAAAATCTAAAAGGTTGTATTCTCTCATGACGCCTTATCTTTTCAGCTAGGGGCTCGATACACAAATTAAAAAGTAGGGGAGACAATTGGCACCCCTACCTGGTTCCCCTATAGATGTTAAAACTATTAGAGATGTTACCATTCACCAACACCCTGGCAGTCGGATTCTTACATAAAAGAGCTATTGCCCTACAGAAGTTTCCCCCAAATTAGAAAGCTGTAAAATGTCCTGCAAATAAGACCAATTAACCCGATCAAATGCTTTAGTCGCATCTACAGTAATAACTGCTAGTGGTATTTGGAATGTAATTGCTACGTCCGCAGCACCAATTAAGTTATAGGTTAGTTCCTTGATGCCTCTGCCATGCACAAAGCCCTTCTGATCCTCATGTAGCAACACGTCTAGTACTCTACTCAGCCTATCTGCTAATAACTTCGTAAAGATCTTGTAATCTGAGTTAAGCAGCGAGATAGGCCTGTAAGAGTCACAACGGTTAGGTGGTTTATCTACCTTGAGGATCAGCGTGACAGTGGCGTTGTTCCAAGATTCAGGGATCTCCTTACCCCATTCAAAAATCTCAGGAAACAATCTAACCAATACTGGGACCAGGGATTTCTCCAGTGTTATGTATACCTCCACCGGGATACCATCCGGTCCTGCTGCCTTATTCACTTTCCCGGCTTTAATAACATTTCTAATCTCCAAGTCTAGAATTGACCTATTCGCCTCTTCCCTTTGGGGTTCAGGTTGCTTATGGGGAACTTCCTGACCCAACCACTTTGACACTTTCTCTCCCCGTGTAACTAGATTTTCAGAGTACACTTCCCCAAAATTATTGATCAAAGCCTCTTCTATATCTTCACTTGACCTTGCTAGGTCTGCTGGCCCATACAACTTTAATTCTTTAATGACATTTTTTACTTGATAGTTTTTTATTTTCCAAGCGACGAGCTTGCCACAAACTTCTCGATAGTTAAAATGGGCCAATCTGCTTTGCTTGCCATTTCTCCTGCACCCTCCTTTCCAAAATGCCTGCTAACTCAACTTTGAGGACCTCAATAGCATCAAACCCGGACTACTGCATTATTTCTTTATCCTGAATCTTATGTTCTATCTACTTGATCTGATCTTCAATGGTAAGAATTTCAGTCCTCCTTTGCTTATTTTTATAGGACTGGATAGATGTTATCCTCCCTCTTAAAAGGCCTTATACAAATCCTATACTATACCTAATGGGGCACTATCCAAGTTCTGCTAAAAAAAACATTGAAATTTCACCCCCAATTTTTTCATCGAAACCTCATCGGTCAACAAGGTACGGTCAAAGGTCTACCTTCTTTGGTGCACTGTGTTGGGGGGAGCCAAACATAGAGAGATGGCAGAGTGATCCGACAAATGAGATCCCACATGACTAATATCCTTAACATAGCCCTTTATTGCTTGATCAATCAAAAAATAATCTCTTAGTGATTGGTGACCACATTTTTTTTTGTTGAACGTAAAACTTTTGAGACCCCTGCCTTTCCCGCCAGATGTCACACCAACCTAAATTCTTTATTGAATTTACAATGAGAGAGCGTGACTTATTATGAGCAGTTGGCCTACTTTTAGTGGATCGATCTAAGTCCAGCAGTTCCAAGAGTAAATTACTGAACTAAATGGGGTAGGATTATCTAGGTTTGGACCATTATAGCTTACCAACCTATAGCTCTGATTATAAGATTTCATTATTGCTATTACCCATCCGCCTAGCTTATCTGTTCTACTATCCTCAATGATTATCTGCGGATTAGATTTTACAAGAATCGCCACTCCTCTTATCGTGAGTTGATGATCCGTGCAAATTACTTTCTGCAGCCATCTTCTAGACTTAACAATCTCCAATGTTTCTTCACTCGTTAGATGCGTCTCTTGGAGAAATACGATTTGGCAGGGGCATCCCTTATATATTGCAAAAATGTTTCCCTCCTTTGCCTCACCCTAAGGCCATTAACGTTCCAAGATAAAAAAATCCATCCGGGCCTCCCTACTGATACTCATTTTTATTCTTAGCTTGCTCCCAACCCTTACAACCAGCGTTCCTAAACATTAAAAGAGAACAAATATTTTTTTGTATTTTTTCCCCATGCTCCCCCTTCCGTGCCTTCAAACGTGCCCTTCCCTCCCTCTCCCTTGGAAAACCCTCCTTACTCTCCCTCATACCCTAAGCCTAGCCAATGTCTTAAGGAGACTTCCCGAGGTTTGAGAGCTACTGCTACAATAACAAAAAACCTAGTGAAAAAGTGGTCTCTTAATCAGAATTATGTACAGAAATTTGGAGCAAAAATATGACAGAGTAGGACAGAAGGGAAGTATAGTACATAACAAACTATATATATGGGGATATAGAGATAATGACTGTGTAGGAGAAAACAAAGAAGAAATCAAAAGGGAAAAACCATCCTCAGCTTCTTACTTCACAGTAGTTTCAGATAAAGATCTGAGTAATTCTTCAGCTTCATCTACTCTGAAAGGTTCAATCAGGTTACCAACTCCTATTGCTTATTGGCTGTAATTTAGGAGACACCCGATCTAATATTAAAGTGTATTCCGTCTACCGATAGGTTTTTTAGATTTAGAGCTCTTGATGATATCTCTTCCTTCATTTTATATGTTAGAAAATTTATCCAGGATTCTCCTGGGTTTTGGTTTCTTTGGTTTTAACCGGTAGGGGTCCCTGTGAACCCTCTGCATATCTTTAACCAGGTCGTCTTCAGAGCATTCCATATGCACTCCTAATTTAATCAAGAGCGTCACAAAGGTCTTGATATCCTCCCCCTTTGATCCTTCCGGGATTTATAGAATGCGGAGATTGTTTGTCCTCTGATTATTCTCCATTGATTCCAACTTCTCCATCAGTATAGCCTCATTCCCTTTTAAGTCCATGATCGCCTTCGAATTGGCCTCAGTTTGTTTTGTTAAATCTCTAACTGAGATTTCTAGCTGCGATGTCCTAACTGCGATGTCATTCAGTTTTTTTCTCCAGACTCTGATCTATTTTTGATTAGTTTCGGAGATTTCAAATCTATTCCTAACCTCCATGGTTAGCAGATGAATAAGGACAGAAACTGACTGGGCTTGTGGCTGTTCTTGGTGCTTCTGCTTCGTCTAGGTAAGGCAAGCGAATAGCGATGAGCTCTCCCTCCCTACACCATCCTGACCCTCCGGTTGAGCTTTGTCATTCGTTATTTCTGTATGGAGAACATATGCATCCATGTTGACAGAAGGGGAAAGCAATCTTCCCTCTTCCTGCCCTACTGTTTGTTTTTCTTAGGGTGCCGACAGGGGCAGATTTTCGGCCTCAGAAGATTCTGCAAACACCTGATATTTTTTAGGGCTCAAAATGCCTCGATTCCCTGAAGCTAAGGTAGGGTTTTTTAGCTCCAGAGTCTTAGGTACCACTTTAAAAAAGGTTCTTAATGAGGGGGTAGTTTTCAGATTAGGCGCCTGCAACTCCCTCTTTTTCCCCTTTTACCTTCTCCTTTTTGGGGTCACCCACTCACTTTCCTCAACTTTTAGAGCTAGATTAGGCTCCTTCCTACAGATGTTCTTGTTGGTTCAACGCTGAGTGCTCTTCCCAATATTCCTAGCCTCTAAACTTCTTAAGTTATAACCACCAGCCAGAGCAGCTTTTTCCTTCAACTCTCCTAGCTCAGCTCCTCTCACGTCACCACTAGATTGTAAGCTCAGATCGGTGCTTTTCTGATTTACTGGGGGGAGAGCCACTCCTTTGTCAATAGTACAATCACACGATTTCCCTTCCCAAACACCGCTTTCCCTACTGCTGCACTCACAGGAGTGGGAATAGTAATGTTTACCCCTCCGCTATCCAATTTCCCTACTGTTACACTCACTGGAGTGGGAATAGTCATTTTTACCCCTACGCTATCCAGCGCTTTCCATACTGTTGCACTCACTGGAGTGGGAATAGTAATTTTTACCCCTCCGCTATCCAGCGCTTTCTCTACTATTGCACTCACTGGAGTGGGTATAGTAATTTTTACCCCTCTGCCATCCAGCACTTTCCCTTCTGTTGCACTCACTGGAGAGGGAATAGTAATTTTTACCCCTCCGCTATTAAATGCTTTCCCTACTGTTGCACTCACTGGAGTGGGAATAGTAATGTTTACCCCCTCGCTATCCAACGTTTTCACTGCTATTGTGTTTATTTTGTTATTAAATATATGTTTTATTCTTTTTTTAATTGTTTCATGTATTATTTAAATATAGAATATTTTATTTAAGTTTACATTATTTATATATGTGTATAATTTAATTTTATATAATTTAAAAAGTTTATAAATTAAATAAAGAATGTTTAATAAAATGTATTTTAGTAAATATATGAATATGTACACATATTTTTGTGTTTATATTTATTAAATTAAGTTCATTAGTTATAATTAGTTAAAATAAATATTACATTTAATTTATTTTGTTAATAATAATATTATTCAATTTATTTTATTTAAGTTCTGTAATTTTTTTAAGTAGATTTTTTTTACTTCTAGATTCTTTACATCGATATTTTTGTGTCAATATTATTGTACTTACCTGTTTATGTATAGGAAGTCGATATTTTTGTTAACGATATTTTCACATCAATATTTTTTTCATCGATATTTTAACATGGAACCTAAGACATTATCTTCCCAGCTTTTCAAGAACATGCAGAGCTGAATAAAAACAATATGTTACCGCAATTTTGGCATTTTGAGATAGCAAATGTTCCTATGTTTTATACTCTCTTCCTACTTCCAATTTGTGGTGGAAACACAGTGTGAAAACCATGGGTGATTCAGGAGAGCCATATATTTCTGAAAAGTAAACAAAAATACAAATTTAGCAAGGGGGCATATGTGTAGATCCCTCAAGTTTTTCTCAAAGAAACAAACTATTGAAATAAAGAAATAGTTCAAAACTAGTAGGAAAAAACAGCCTTTTGTGGCAGCATTTTCATCTGTAACTTTTTGTCACAGTGGCTGATTTACAAAAGCAATTTATCATTACGTCTTCCAGATAGATAGGGGTTGTAGGTCTTCCACGGGGTGCTCTCGAGACTAGGGGCGCTCCCGGGGCACGTGACACTCCCAGGGCATGGGGTAGCTTCTGGCATGGGTCTCTGTGATACCCTGCCACCAAGCCTCTGCTTGAGCTTGGGGAGGCTTGGGAGGGAGGGTACCGGATGTAGGTTGTTTCTGCAGTGTGTCCTCCCCGGGACTTGGGAGTTGAGGCCAAGCATTGTAGCCCAAGGCAATCTGGGGCCCTGTCTTGACAACAATTGCAGCAGCTGGGGTCGACCAAGGTCCCGGGGGGATCACGGTGGAAGAGGGAAGTGAATCAAGATCTCCCTGGGTCCACTGTGCTCGTGAGGCAGCACCAATGTGCTGTCCAGTGGTGGGTCCAATACCCTCCTCCCCCCCCGCCCGGGTGATGCCACTGATCTCCTCCCTTGCTCTAGCCCATGCCATGAATGTGGAGGCCCTGCACACTGCTTCATTGACCCTGGGACATGTCATTTGCGCTGGCCATGGAACCGCTAGTTTGCAGGATCCGAGCCGAAGCAGTTGAATGGGGCATCCCCTTTTCTAACACATTCCATGCCATCTCTTTGTATGCTGATGACATTATATTGTACGTCCGTAACCTAAAGGATAACACTTTGACTACAGCACAGACCTTTCGACACTTTAACCCTTTGTATGCTGATGACGGAACTGCTCCGTTATCAGTTGCGGTGGCGCTGTGCTGATGACGGAGCGGTTCCGTCATGGCCTGGCCGCCGCGCCTGCGTGGCTCGGATTCCGTGACTGCGCTGGGTGTTCTATTGAGCGGGCGGGGCCATGACGGAACCCCTCCGTCATGAGCACAGCCCAACCGCGGCTGATAACGGAGCGGTTCCGTCACCAGCATGCGGCCGCCGCACGGCCGCCCCGCCCCCTTAGCACTGCGGCGGAATAGCCGCCGTAGTGAAGGGGTTAAATCCATTGCGGGTTTGGCCATTAACTATGACAAATCCTTCACGTTTCCCTTTAACGACAATACGGATGCATTAGACATCCCTTTCGGTACCAATCACATAGCGTTGGCTCGCACCACTTTTCGATATCTGGGGATACAAGTATATGGGGCCCAGCAAGATATTATAGATGGGAACCTTCAAAAGGCGATTAATTCATTGGGGACACAAGTAACATTCTGACGCCCTTGCCTCTTTCAGTTGTTGCCTCTCCAAGATGGTAATGCTACCGCAGCTGCTTTATTTCATCATGAATTTGCCAGTACGGTTTGCAACTGCTACCTTCCGACCCCTGAATACATTATTGACCAGTTTAAACTGGGGTACAAGACGCCATCAGTTAAGCTTAAAGAAATTACAGCTCCCAACTAACACAGGTGGACTAGGCGCACTGACTTCTATGCTTACTGCTTTTCCACATACCTCCAATGGTTGTCATGCTGGCTGGCCGAAATATAGGTGAAATTGCATATAATCCACAAATGCTTGCACAGGGCAGGCTACACCGCTTAAAGTGCCAGAACGCTGTGCCCCCCCCCCCCCCCACATCTCATAAACTGCTCAGGATTGCATTAGACTACTGGAGAAGGGCGCTGCGATATACGGCAGATGTTCCAACATACGCGCTCAAAATCCCATTATTAGGCATCCCCACCAATACTGGAACATTGACTGCTCAACGGTTGGAACCTTGGGCGCAAACCGGGGTGGACACAGTGGGCGGCCTTTTTGGGGATGGGACGTTGTTGACACATACTGATTTTGTTAACGAACGGGGAGTAGCAGATATGCTATTTCTACTACATGCTAGCCTAATGGCTAATGTTAAAAAACAGTGGACCCCTCTAGGAACAGAACTACCAACAAATGAACTTGTTCATCTCATGTATCTCATGGGAACAGATGATCACCTGACGCACTGGTTTTGTCGAGGGTAATGAATGCATCAACCATCCCTGTTACTTGCAGTGTGCAGTAAATGGGACCGTGACCTCAATAGACCTCTACTGGATAATGGGTGGGTCGTCATATTGGAACATCCAAAACGTGTGTCCCGTAATACTCGTTTTAAGTTTATCCAATAGATGCTAGCCCAGCAAGCATATTTAACACCACTAATGCACTATGTCCTAGATCCTCCGACAAAGATGCTGACTTGTTACACATGCTTTGGACCTGTAGCAAACTACGGGGATACTGGGAGGAGATTGCGCATTTGTTGACAGAGATTTTGGGTGACATAGGGCTCCATACACTATAAGTTTGTGTCCTTGGGCTATATAAGCAACGGAAGGAACGTGATTTTCATGCCAAATTTATGCATTTGGCCATATTGTTGGTCAAAAAGGGTCTAACTAGGAGGTGGAAATCACCAACAGCAACTACTTACCTAGCCTGGAAGGACGAAGTGGTTAAATGGGGACTAGCAGAGAGTGTAGCCATACGCACTGAAGAAAGGAAGGGACTACGGAAAATACTCATAGCCATGAGCTGGGACACTATACTGGAATCTTTTATTTTAATGCAACTGACGTTGTTAATCCTACAAGTGTATAGGCCTTCTTGTATTTGGATTGAACATGTTTGGATGGCATGCATAGTGGAATTTTCTGTATACTTTGTATGGTGTTTTTCAATAGGACATGTTGTATGGCAGAAACTCTAATGGGACATGTTCCATTGTACTCTGTTTCTGAGATGTCTTGCCTTTCGTCTTTACATCTCTTTTTACTTTGCTAATCATGGAATCGCCAGGGGCTGGGTGGGGGGATTGTTTTACAGTTTATTTTGTTGCATTACAAACCTTACATTGCAATCCTGGCGCTACTATAGCAGGACTGTCACCACTGGTATGTGAGTGAGCGTACGGTTGATCGTTTTTCTGGGTGACACAGACTGCACAGTCACCTGCGTGAACATTTTAATGAAAACTGTTACATTGTATTGCTAATATGACTACTTATCTTTTCCTGCAGATTAATTGTACTGCTGGCTGCTATGTGGGAAATGAAAAAAAAAAGACATGCGGGATTCATGGTAGCGGAACTGGAACCACATATCTAGTATTCCTAAGAATGCATTGCCCCACATTCTAATAGATTTTGCCTTTCTTGAACAGTTCATTGCTCTCCTTGCCATGGAGTGTTTTGCAGCAAAAAAGATTGTATTGTACGCGCGAAGCCCGGGCCAAGGGCGGGCCCGCTTGCGCCCGTTCGTGACCAGTAGTGACCGGACCGGGCCACCTCCCTTACTTTGATCCTAATCCACCTGTACGTATCATTGGACTCTATGGCTGTCCGGGAAACACGGAGTAAGTCCTCGCTTGCTGGAGGATCTATAACTGGAGGTATGGACAAATTCCTCATCAGGGCGAATACTATCATTGACACTGAAATTAATTCTCTTGAGAAACGTTTGTCCAAGGAACTGTTGTCTATTAAAAGATCCTCCTTGGGGACATTAGCTAATTCAAAAACACCGGAAAGACCAATTGATACCCTCGCCACTTTAGTGGCAGACCAACCCCCCCCTTCCTGAAGCGGATAATCAGGCTTTAGTGAACCTTGACATCATGGTGAACGAAATTCTGCCTGAAATTGACCTAGTTCTAGATACTAATAATGTTTCCTTTGTTTCTGTACCTGAAGATACTCTTAATAATTCTATGTTTAGGGGGTGAAGGAAGGGGCTACTACCAAACGGAAAAGACCTTATAACAAGAAAACTGGTAGAAATTCGAAAACAGCAAAGACCCAACACGTTCCCACCCCTCCCCCTACGATTTTTCCAACAGTTTCCTCTATTAGAGAGGTATCCATTGAAAGCTTGGCCACCCTATTTAAATCGATTCTATTTCCTCTTGAGGCTAAAATGGAAAGGATAGAACTTAGATTGTCTAATATCGAGAAAACCACTGCTTCTATCCTAGCCAATGTTAACAAACCTAGTAGCTCCAATACCTTACAAATCACTCCCACCATCCCTGCTATTCTACAAGCTAATGTAGCCCAACACCCTACCTGTCTTCCTATAGGTCCCCCAGTAGTACATCAAGATTCCATCCAGTGTAATAATGTCCCCCCACAACCACTCCCTGGACCCCAACCCTGTAATTCCTGCCCACCTGGACCAACAACTGATGGTACAGACGGGTCTCCAATTAAAATACCTAGAGCCCGTAGACCCCGCCTGCCTGATCTCCCCCCGGAAGCAAATCGCTATATGGTGGTTTTGGCTGGAGCCCCTGCCCTGGAAACAGGAGAAACTGAAACCTATAGCTCCCTGAAAGGTAGAGTCGTTAAGTGGCTTAACTGGAATAGACCCCTCCCGGCCCATCTTCATAATGAGATTATTATGGTAAGGAGGGTACCCTGGTTGGGTAAGACGGCCAAGTCCATTAACGGGGATTGTATTACGGTCAGCTTCAGAGACCCCAGAACGGTATCCCATATTTGTGCCGGATTTAACAGGTCTTTTGACTCGACCATTCAGACCCTTCCAGTGTCTTTCTTCTTCCCACCTAACTATGTAACCAATGGTAGAGGAGGGCAGGATTGGTCAAGTGTTGAACGAAGGGGAAGACCAAGAGGCCACGATATAAGACCGGCCATATCGTCCCAGTATACCCCCCAGTACAATCCCTTTTTCGATTGTAATCGATATAGTTGTCTAGATGGCCTAGAGGGGGTGAATTGACTACTGTCAACATGTGATTTAAGGTCTTCCCAATCTGCGTTGGGTAATGGTTTGGTGGACAAGGAAGTTGTGGTCAATGAAATGTGTCCAGCTGAATGTTTGTTGCCTCCTTCAAGACCTAAAATGTTGCCAATAGTTCCACCTCTGCAAACTGTGATAGCGGATTTCCATCAGCCGCCTTATGCCCTGGGTACGTCAGAGATGTTGTTAACTATTCCGGTTTCCCCAATTAACCTTGTGTTGACTGACCCAGTATTGGTAACTAGCCCCCCAGGTTGTAAAATCGCAAGTTGGAATATCGCCGGTTGGTGCCAGAGGATGTCAGCCCTGGGTTGGAAGGAGTCTATCTCCGGGTTTGACATCCTCTGTTTCCAGGAGACCTGGTCCACGACTGATATTCATCATGATGGTTTTGTCTCTTATAATTGCCCTGCGCAAGAATCCTCCATGGGTAGGGCAAAAGGTGGATTGTTGATTTTATTGTCTGTGCACTTCTCAGTACGTGTGAGATCCCACTCCACAGTAGGCTCACACTCTCAAATACTTAGGCTGGAACATAAAGGGGGCCGGAACACCTTGTTGATTAATCATTATAACAACTCATTTGACCCCGCGAGTACCCTTGTTGTAGATGAACTAGAGTCAGCTATAAATAAAATCTGCAATGATACCCACAAGCCATATGACATTATCTGGGGGGGGACTTCAATATCAGAACTTGTCCCTACTCATATACTAATGTATGTGGGTACGATGGGGACAATGGGGAGAACCGGGCTCATTTCACCCATACTCTTTATGGCGACTCCCTTAATACCCTCCTGTTAAAACTTGATCTGGTTATCCATCAACCTGCTCTGGATAATGAGGGTAATATTGTTCCGACTTTTACAGGGAGAAATTCTGCATCTGTTATTGACTACTTGTTGATATCAACACAGATGGTCCCCCTTTGTACGGTCCCCATTATTGTGGATTTTGGAATTAGTGACCACAATTCCATTACTTTGTCAATTCCCACCTGGGGTCCTATGACCCGTCGTGACGGTAGGATTGTTGATGAGATTATACCATGTAGGCAAAATGGCATTCGGGTTAAATGGTGTGGAAATAATTCCGATAAATTACTAAGGAAAATTGTGGGAGCAGGTCACGAAGTTTTACTTCGTTGTCTTGAAGTTGATGCCGCCCCAAGTTGCATTATAGCCAACTTCGAAGAACTTGGTAACATAATTAAAAAGTCTCTCACCATCACCAAGGGTATAACCAAGCGGGCAACGTTAGGCTGGTTTGATAAAGCCTGTACTTCTGCGCTACAAGATCTTAAGAGGGCTCTATCTAATCTCCCGAGAGATAGGGATGTTGTAATACTTTTGAGGGCTACTTATAAACACGAGCTGAAGCGTAGGAAACAGGAACTAAGAGAACAAGCCTGGGAGGACCTGACCAAGGCGGCAGCACTACGGGATTGTAAGCTATTCTGGAGCACTGTCAATAGCCCTTTCCTCCAGAAGGAGGAGTTCCCAGTTTTAACCGCCCAAGTTAGCGAGGATAGCTGGGTCCAATATTTTACCGGGATTTTTGACCCAACTTGTAAGGCCCAGGATAGCTCTAGTCTTAACTTCACTATATCCAATCAATCATTGGGGATTACCCTTCAAGAAGTCGACATGGCAATAAAGGAGGGAAAGCCCCAGGACCGGATGGGGTGCCGGTCGATCTATACAAAACAAATCTGGCCTTGTGGAGCCCCCTATTGACCCAAGTGTTTAATGCCGCAGTTAACGTTACCACCTCCCCTACCTGGAGCGAATCCATAATCCTGCCAATTTATAAGAAGGGAGATAGAGGAGAGGCTAAGAACTACCGCCCTATCTCCCTCCTGGATTCCTCGTTAAAGATCATGAGCAGGGTTTTATTTCTACGCTTGGAGGAGTGGGCTGAATCCAATAATATCCTTGCAGTTTCACAATATGGTTTTAGGAAGGGCCTCGGCACTATTGAGCAGTGTATCAACCTTGACCTTATATTAGGAAAATACACCAAAGCAAAACAGGGCTCTTTGTTCCTTTGTTTTGCGGACCTCTCTAGTGCTTTCGATCTGGTTGACCACACCTTGCTGTGGACAACCTTACTCGAAATGGGTGCCCCGGCAGCGATAATCCATTTTTTGGCAAGACTTTATAATAATCTATCAGCCCAGATTCGCTATGGTCAAGAGGGAGAGTGCACGAGGAAGATCAGGGTAAAATCTGGCATTAGACAGGGTTGTGTCCTGGCCCCGTTACTTTTTTCTTTGTTTATAAATTCGATGGAGTTTGAACTGAAAAACGTGCAAGCTGATGCCCCGCAAGTCAAGGGACAACCAATCCCGGCGCTGCTTTATGCAGACGATACCGTCTTACTCTCGAGAACCCCCATAGGCCTCCAGAAACTTATGAATAGTTTTTATGATTTTATACAGGGGAAGAAATTAAAAATTAATAATTCTAAAACCTACATCATGGCATGTGGAAAAAAGGTGAATAATCTTAAATCATTTTATTTTAAGGAAAACCGTATTGAGGTTGTGAACAATTTTTGTTATTTGGGCATTACTTTTAATAATGGCGGATCCTGGGCCACAGAACAACATAATGTTAAAGCTAGGATGGGCAAGGCTTCCCTAAGTGTATTTCGTTTTGCTGCCAAAATAGGAAGCCGCCGCATACCAGATATGTTGAATGTTTATCGACATAGGTGTGCATCTATTGCCCTCTCCGGCTCAGGGGTTTGGGGACACAGGCCTCAAAGGGATTTGCAAATATTGGAAAACTTATTTCTTAAGAGACTCCTCTGCCTCCCATCTTCGGCATCCATTGAACTGACCCATAAAGAACTAGGGTTGGATTATATAACTGATTTAACCGGATTGAGGCCCTTAATGGCCTGGAGGTCTATCTGGACAAATGATGAAACTGGCTTCACCCGGGGAATAATTCAAGACTGCTTATGCCTGGACAATGTCCACCGGATTCCGTGGCTAAGATATGTAATTTCATCTTTTAAGGAACTTTTTGATCTGGATGTTCATGATGACCCCAGGTGTGCTACTGTTTTACCGAAGCTTGAGGTTAAAGGTGTTTTTTGAGGCATAAAAATAACAGACGTAAAGAGCAATCTAGTGATTATTCTACCCATGCTTTATATTTTTCAAACAAGGAAGAAGGGACTGGGATTCCTATGTACCTAAAAGTCATCACTAGACAGCCACACCAATATGTATTAACGAGGCTGAGATTAGGTATTGTGCATAATTTGGTGGCATTTCCGAGGATGAAAATATACTCTGCCACCCCTTGTCCGTGTGACGGAATTACTAAACAAAGCACGTTGCACTTCATGTTAATATGCCCTTTGTATAAATCTTTGCGTATTTTTTACCTCAAACCATTGTTTAAGAAATATTCTGTGTCCACAACTGCTAATGCTATGAGATTTTTATATACACTTGCCACCCCGGATATCTTTTTTTTATCGCAACCTTTATTCTGAAATCAGTATGGGCCAGAAAAAGTATGGTTTTTTAGTGTTGGTCCACATCCTTGCTACTAGTCCATGTTCTTACTTATTCGAGTACTATTATGTATTGTATTCCTCGATTTTGTACTAATTCATAAGTGCCTGCTTTTTATTCTGTATACTTTTATGATGTTTTTATGAACAATCGAATAAAGTTTATAACTTGAACTTGATTGTATTGTTATTTTGCTATGCTTTTGTTTTTGGGAACTAAAAGGTTTTGTTTCTTTGAAATGGTTTCTGGACAAGATGAACAGGAAATGGAAAATCCAGAGAACATTTAGAGTAGGGAACAGAGATACAGCAAAAACTGCTTAATTTAATTATTCTAGAATTGGGAGCAAGCTATATCTTTACCCAAAAAGCATGCTTTCTGTGACTTGCTGTTAATCTGTTTAGTGGTTTTTGAGAAATTAAGGTTCAAATGCTATGTCTGTATAGCAGCACAGTAGTACCGTGAGACTGTCAGAACAAAAAGATTAGCTGTGATTGGCTGCCTCAAACGAAGATAGACGTTTGGTAGCCAATGTAGGACTCAGGGACAGAGTCATAGTATCAAATAAGATATGGGGAGAAGGGTAGGGATAACTTGACCTCCCTCGCTGTGCCTTGCAGGGTCCCAGGGGACACCCTGGGGCCTAAAATTGATTTTTGTTTTGTTTTTAACTGAACTATGACAAAATTAGAACAAAAAGTCAGCTCTCGCTCTCTTTTTCTTTTTAA
This sequence comes from Lissotriton helveticus, assembly GCF_964261635.1. Taxonomy (NCBI): domain Eukaryota; kingdom Metazoa; phylum Chordata; class Amphibia; order Caudata; family Salamandridae; genus Lissotriton; species Lissotriton helveticus. Next base: position 550,840,158 of record NC_136063.1, read on the forward strand.
TGCCACCGGGGTGGACCAGATCCCGGGGTTTGGTCACCTTTTAATTAGAAAGGGGGCATGTGGCCCACCTCCCGGAGCAATTGAATAGCCTGGGGTGCCATTCCCCAGGGATGCAGAAAATTAAATTATTTTTAAAGGGGATGGGGGAGTGCGCCCCCTGCTTGGGCCATAACATGCCCACAGGGACCTCATCTCAAGGGCCTATATCTTAGCACTGTCCCATAGACCCTGTGACCCAGTGACCCAGAACACAGTTCTTCTTTGCCCACGAGAAAGCGGGCAGGGAACAGAAATGTTACTCCCTGCCTGTGCACTCCCAGTCAAGAAAAAAAGGTTTGCTACCACCTGGCAGGAGCAGAAACAAAAGCTACTCCCCCAATGCAGGAGCAAACCAATACAGCCAGTTCCTTCTGGCATCCAGGAAGGGACCTGGGCACCCAAACAAAATAAACGCAAAAGTAATGAATATTAAATGAGTGAAGTGGCCACTGATTTCAAATTCACTGCTCCCGCTGGGGTGCAACCCATAATGCATTTTAAGGGCTTTTCATATGTATTATTTTACCCCTGTAATGCTCCTAGTATTTTTAGGTCTCACCTAGGCAGCGCATGCACTCTCTCTTTGAGACATGCTGTTCTTAAAATATGAGCTTTAAATACTGCCCATCTTTTTAATTGGCTCCTTTTACTGTCCTTTGTAAATGCCATCTTTTGATTGGTGAATAGGCATAGTAGTCCCTCATGCTGGAGTTTTGTATCCTCCCATGAGGACTGCCCCTGTTACATGAGCTCTTACTATTCAGGTTATTTCTGAAACTTCGAAAGCACTCTTTTTTGTTCGCTGCCTCTGCTCCTGTGTTCTGTTTACTTCCTGCAAGGGCTTTATGAAACACTCGCAGCTGCCACTTCATTTGCCGTGCTATTTGCTTCAGTAAATATTTAGCTTCTGCCACCACTTGATCACCCCGGCTGACACCTCACACCACCCACAACAATGCTTTTTAAAATTTTACTTTTTTGCAGTGTTATATAACGTGAACTCGGCCCAAAGTGCTTTAGTTACAGAACCAGCATTACAGACAGACACATTCGATTTTCAGGCACTGGGAGATTAAATGATTGGCCCACAATCACAGGATGCTTGAGCCGATGCAGTGACTCGAACCTGGTTCCCTAACTAGAAGATTGGCTACTCTGGCCATTACGCCACATTTGACCTATGCTCAGTGTTCGGTTTATTTCCTGCACGGGCTTCATGAAACACTCGTGGCTGGTGCTTCATTTGCGTGCTGTTTGTTCTGGTGTTTAGTAGGCTTCTAATGCCACTTAATCTCCTTGTGCCAACCCCCCACCCACAAACCATCACCCACACTGCTTTTTTGCTTCTTTGCACTTTTGCCGCCACTTAATCTCCCTGTGCCGCCCCCACCCAGTCACCCCCACTCCTCCTACAACACTGCTTTTTTGATTTTGATTTCTTTGCAGTGTTATATAGCTCGAGCTCGACCGGAAGGGATAGGGGCGCTTTACATGTCCACCAGTTACTTTGAAGGGCACGTTTCAGTAAATGCAGGTTTTTGATCATCCTGAGGGTTAGGAGAAGAACTGCGGCAGACTCAAGCGGCAGTCTCAGCATGCACTTGTGCACTACAGCCGGTGTATGCAGCCTTTGTTGGCACCCCTCCCACAATACTACTTATTTTTGGTTTTATGCTTCTTTTCTGCCACTTAAGCTCCCTGTGCGATCTTCACACTCCCACAACACTGCTTTTTTATGTTTTATGTTTTTTGCTGTGCTATATGGCATGAACCTGACCTGAAGGTATCAAAGCACTTTACATGACCACCAGTTACATTACAGTCGAACACATTACATTTTTAGGCATGGGTAGATTAAATTATTCCCTTACAATCACATGATGCTTGTTTATTTTCTATTTTGGTTTGCTTGTCTCGCTCCCAGCATTGACTGAACTTAGTTTCTTTTTACTCCGTGGAAAGCACCTTGTTGACCGACTCACAAGCTTTAAAATACCATTTAATGTTGTTCAATGGACAGAAGTGATTTTTGAACCTATCCCCTGACATTTTACACTTGACTGGTGGTTTTGTATTGTCTCTGTTATTTTGTTAGAGGATCCCCACCCACCCTGCTTTGTTTTCAGTGCACTATTTGTTGGGACTCTTAAAATGCGGACAGCCTCTATTTTGCAGCAAGCATGAGGAATGAATTCCACATCTCTGTCACTAAACTGTAATGTGTATGTTTCCTTATTCTGTACCACATTTTGTGTTGTGAAGATGTGGTAAAAGGGGTCTGGCTTAATCCACTGCAAGGATTCTCTGGAGGGGCTGGAATACTTACCTCTTGGAGAAATTCAAGCACGCATGGGACGTGGATGAAGATACCACCCGATTTGCTGAATTCCATGATGGTACCTGCAACACATTCAAAGGCCTTGAGACATGTGCACCGTAGGTGGTGATCTTCTGCCACCTGTGCCAGAGTAGCCCTTTGTGCTGCACTTGAACAATTTCTGATCAGTTTATTTGCAATACACTTTCTTTCTTGCACCTTTCCTCATCTCTTTCATCGCATTGCCAGAGGCGGGTATACCTTTATGAGGGTCAGTAGAAAAAAGTAGGGTAGATGAGATTGAACTCTGATCCATCCTAAGTTTTGCGCTCGCAGCTGTGTGTTCAAAACCCTTTGGAATATTAACTCATTGAATCTTTAGGCTATTTGAAGCAATTGTTAATGAATGGTCCATTCCTATAGTTTATTATCTGTCAGCATGAAGAGTCTTTCTAGGACTTCACATTAATCCTCCATGGTCAAGAAGTCATATACGACTATCAAAAGATTGGGCTCAACATTCAGAGCTAAGTATCCTTACACCATATGGTGTGTATAGGTTGCCCCTCATCAAATCCTATCTGAAAACAGCACACAATCTCTACCATTGTGAGTTAAGAGGGGATCAACAGAAAACATGCTGAGGGATGGCTTTTCAAGGATTGCTTCCGTCATTGTGTCAATAGCCTCTGTATAGTGCTTGATGGAAATATGCAATGATGACCCAATAGTAGCCTTTCAGATCTTATTTGTGATGCCTACAGTGGAGGCTGCTTTGTATATAGTGGAACTGACATTAATGTCTTGGGCACCAGTCTCCTTAGCAGAATGGTAACGTAATGCTGTGCCTCCCACAGCTGATCTAAATTGACTTTTGGATAGCAGCAATAGTGGCCAATAGCAACAAAACCCTTTCTGGATTTTCTCAGAGGGCTTTTGCTACTGCAAGTGGAAGATCCTACTGCCATGATATTTGCATGGCACAATTCCACAACTAACAATTCCAATACAACCCACATAATACCACTACACATCACATACATCCACTCCAATCCATAACACATATGTAAGTGACATTTACATTTACAACGCCAATAGCTCTAACACACTTTCATTTGTTTTAACAACCAAACATAGATCCCTGGAGCTTAGCTCCTACCTGTTTGTTCTTGGCCCTGGGCCTATTTGATAAAAACGTGGGGGGGGGGGTCTGCCCCGGGTACCCCAACCCCAGGGGCATTATACTACACAGTGTCCCATGGAGACCATCCTCGGACACTGTGTTTCCCTACCTCAGAGAGTGCGGGCATACCCTGCTCACACTCTCTCAAGCGGCGAACTCCACTTTGCTCCTGCCAGGCAGGAGCAGTAGAAAAACGCTGCTCCCACCCGGGCAGAAGCAAAGAAAAAGTGCAGTCTCCTGCCAGCCCCTTGTATGGTGCTGGTTCCCTGGAGCTCCCCACATGGCCTCCAATGTAGTGCTTTGCGGGTTCCATGGGTGGGCACTGGGGCACCCACTAGAGGCACATGGTAAGGCGTCCATAAGGCCATTAAGGCTTGGAGAGGGGAGCTGTGCACCCCTCTCCTTAATAAAATAAAAGGCCCAGGGGAATGGGATCACCGGGACCTGCAAAAGCTGGGGAAAGGGGCTGCACGCCCCTATCCCCTTATATATGGGTGTCCCAGATGGGTACTGGGACATCCACAGTAAATTTAAGAACAACAGTGAATAATAAATGAGTGTCAGGATCTGCTCATTTACTTTTCACTGCTACTTTGAAGAAGCGCTCATAATACTCTGCAAGGGCTTTATTTTGTATATTTCTTCGAGCTTCGGTAGTTACCATAGAATAGGGAGGGGCATCACAAAGCCTTTTTTTGTGATGTTGTGGGCTGTAAGGATTCCAGCAGCCCCTCAGCATCATTTAAAAAAAACATAAAGTCTCCTGTGTCAATCCATGTTTTCTTTTAAAGCACTCCTAGCTAGAGCTCTGTGGTCTTCAACTGGAGTGCAAGGTGTAAGGTCCTCATGTGGTGACATCATCCTCATGATAATCTGATGCACCTCCTCACACCATAATGTAACCTTTGATACACTCACTCTAAAATACAGACTACCATTTTCGAAACCATAGACACACCAATCCCAGTTACTACATACCCACTCACTGATTTCTAGGTCTACACACATATCCACTCATTCACCCATACAGTCACTCATACATGCAGTCACTCATCAAGACAGCACTATCATATGCACTCATACACCTATACAGACACTTACACACCGCCACTCACCCATAGAGTTAGTCACACATGTAGTCAGTCATGAAAAACAATCAATCATACTCCATTTACTCACCTATACAGTTATACATACACCACCTCACATATTCATACTGATACTAACACATACACACTCTCTTGTAGAATCACTGATACAAGCACACACTTATCCATACACCACTCTCACAATCACTCACTCTCATGCATAGTCATTTATATACTCCAATACTCACATATACTGCCTTTCACATATGTAGTTAATCACACATGTACCACTGAGACATCCATTCGCTCACCAACACACCCATAGACACACTCACCCACCCATACAGCCCTTCACAGATACACTCTTGAACCCATACATCCAGTGAATCACCCACTCACACTTCTATGCACAGAGTCACACACCCCCACTCACCCACACAGATACTCACGCACCCATAGAGATGCTCAGACAACCAACCAATAACCCATATAGACACTCATGTAGCTGTCCACTAACCGATTCAGCCGCTTACACACCAACTGACGGACTGATAGAGACATTCACACAGTTTAGTCACTAACCAATGCATTCAGTAAGACTTGTTTAATCACTCACTTATACAGTCAGTCATGCACCTACTAAATCATCCATTCAGACACGTATACACCCACTCATTCTTCAATACACCTTGGCTCACATATATATATATATATAAAACATATTTAAACTTTACAGAATCACATAGTCACTGGATGATGTCATCAGTGATGTCATCAGTGATGTCATTTGAGATGTAATCAGTGATGTCATCAGTGATGTCACTGACCAAGTCATGAATGAAGTAATATGTGACGTCATAAGCAGTGCATTGTGGGGGTACAAGTAATAGTTAGCACAACTAACTATAACAGCTGAATTTCTCAGGTTTTGTACGAGTGAAATGTCCAACTAACTACAACATCCCTGAAACCTATTTTTTTCAGTGAATTGCAAAGGTTTTTGTATTGCTAATTTCTAACTATAACGTCCCTGAAACCTATGTTTTTTTCTGTGAATTTCAAATGTTTTTTAAATGCTAGTTTCTAACTATAACGTCCCTGAAATCTATGGAGTTTTTCAGTGAATTTTATTCCTACAGATGTAGGACATGTGCAGATAAAGGTAGAAAAGCGAAGAAGCAAGAGAAATGCAGAAAGAGGCAACAGAAGTCCAGAAAGACAAGGAAAGTTGCAGAAAGAAGCAAGATATATGCAGAAAGAACCAACAGTGGTGCAGAAAGAGGCCTGGTTCCAAAGTCATCCTGTGCCACCAACATTTTTCTGACTGGTACTGGTGGTAACTGACTCTGACTAACCAGGCCCGGAGACAGTGCTATGCTGAAAGACACTTAGAATACAGTGAAAACACCTACATACACTAGGGTACACTATGGGTTGGGGTACCCCTATGATTGGCATGACCTCCGCTGTAAGGTCCTAGTATATAATCGGGCAGGGGGATTAAATCTACCTCTAACTCAGAGGTGCAGAAAGAGGATAGAGAAGTGCATAAACAGGCAGGCAAGGTACAGAAACAGGGAACAGGGGTGAAGAAAGAGGCAAGTGAGATACAGAAAGAGGCAGGAGGGTGCAAAAAGAAGGAATAGAAGTGTAGAAAGAGGCAAGAGAATTGCTGTAAGAAGCAACAGATGTGTAAAAAGAAGCAAGAGAAGTGCATAAAGAGGCAAGCGAGGTGCAGAAAGAAGCAAGAGCAGGGCAGAAAGAGCCAACAGAGGTGCTCAAAGAGGCAACAGAGGTGCGGGAGGTACGAGGGGTGCAGAAAGATGGAAGAGGAGTGTAGAAAGAAGCAACAGAGGTGCTGAAAGAGGCACAAGGTGTGCAGAAAGAAGGAAGAGAAGTAAAGAAAGAAGCAACAGAGGTGCTGAAAGAGGCACGAAGGGTGTAGAAAGAGGCAATAGAAGTGCTGAAAGAAGCAACAGAGGTAGAAAGAGGCAGGAGTGATGCAGAGCGAGGAAAGAGAGGTATAGAAAGAGGCATGAGAGTTGTACAAATAGGGAAGGGGGTACAGAAAGAGTCAGGAGGGATGCAGAAAGGAGCAACAGAGGTACAGAAACAAGCAAGAGGAGTGCAGAAAGAGGGAAGAGGATTGCTGAAAGAAGCAACAGAGGTTTTGAAAGAAGCAAGAGAAGTGCAGAAAGAGGCCAGTAAGGTGCAGAATGAAGCAAGAGCAAGGCAGAAAGAAACAACAGAGGTGCTGTAAGAGGCAACAGAGGTGCAGAAGGAGTCATGAATGGTGCAGAAAGAAGGAAGAGGAGTGCAAAAAGAAGCAAAAGAGGTGCTGAAAGAGGCACGAGGGGTACAGAAAGAAACAATACAGGTGAAGAAAGCGGGAACAGAGGTACAGAAAGAGGCAAGAGTGGTACAGAAAGAGGGAAGAGAGGTGTAGAAAAAGGCAAGGGAGTTCACAAAGAAGGAAGAGGAGTGCAGAAACAGGCAAAAGGAGTGCAGAAAGAAGCAAGTGAGGTGCAGAAAGAGGCAAGAGAGTTACATAAAGAGGCAAGTGAAGTGCAAAAGGAGGCAAGAGAACTGCATAAAGAGGCAATATAGGTGCAGAAAGAGGCAAGTGAGGTGTATAAAGAAGAAGATAAGTGCAGAAAGAAGCAACAGAAGTGCAGAAAGAAGGAAGAGGGGTAGAGGGAGAGGCAAGAGGGGTACAGAAAGAAGCAAGACGGGTACAGAAAAAAACAAAAGAAGTGCAGAAAGAAGGAATATAAGTGCAGAAAGAGGCAAAAAGGCTGCAGAAAGACGTAAGAGGGGTACTGAAAGAAGCAAATAAGGTGCAGAAAGAGGCAACAGACGTGTAGAAAGAGGGAAGAGAGGTGCAGAAAGCACAAGAGATATGCAGAATGAGGTCAAGAGAAGTGTAGAAAAAGAAAGAAACATGCAGAAAGAAGCAGCAGAAACTGGCAAGAGAAGCGCAGAGGGAAGCAAGAGTGGCTTGCACACCATTAGTACCAATTTAACACCCACATTTAGCACTCAGTAACAGGTGACTATTCTAGGTTTGCAAAGGGCCTTCCACCATGCTGTAACAGTTTTTGCTGCATTTTTGGTAACGTTTGAGCCGTTTGAGCTAGAAACAAGGCTTTTTTTGGTCAAATCTGCAGATTAGGGTGCAGATGAAGAATGATGTGGCTAATGCAGAAAATGTATAATTGTGCGGAAGTCGATGCAGCCAAACAGTCACATAATTCCAGTAGCCCTGCTCATACCTCTGACTAGGTCCACAAGTGCTCCTCAATGATTCCATCTTTTTTTGTCAAACTGAGTTCACAGTTGAGCTTCTATGGAAACCAGGAAGACTAAACCTGAGTTTACCACTCCAAAACACAGACTACCATACCACATATTTACTCTCCATAACACATAATCCCACTCAACATAATTCCTATACACTAAATACCACATACTTTCTATCCACGAAATTTAACTGCGCAACATACCACATAATTCCACTACACACAATGCACATCCACTCCACTCCCAAAAACATTAGTAAAAAACGTTTACATTTACAACGCCGATAGCTCTAATTCTCGTAAATGCGAAACCTATTACATTGCAAACACTTCTTTAACTAGTAGTCGTATTTGCAGAGTGGTGGAGAAAGGGTGGTGGGCCTCCAAACAGCGCTAAGGAATTTGGCGGTGTAGGGCTTACAGGAGGTACCAGGAGGTCTTCTTGACCCCCAAAGTCCCTCAGGAGTAAATAGGACTTCATCCCCCATCCTGTAGTCTGCCAGTAGGCGCGTTTGCAGAGTGGTGTAGAAAGGGGGGCATGGCCTCCGAAGACGTCCTAGCAATCCCACTGTGTGGGACTTACTGGCGGTAACAAGAGGGGTAGTTGGCCCCCAAGGACATCCATGGGGGCCAACTACCCCTCCTATTACCTCCAGTAAGTCCCATACAGCAGGATTGCTAAGGTCTCAGAGCAGGCCATGCCCCCTTCACCCACGACTCTGCAAACGCTCTCCTTGGCACGTTCTTGGATTGGGATTGACGTCTCCTTCGCTGCTGTCGGTCCTTTAGGGGCCAACTAGCCTACCAGTGGGACTGCTGAGAGGTGGACAAAGGCCACTACCCCTTTCTCCCCCACTCTGCAAACACGCCTCCTGGCACAATCTAAGTTGGGGTATTAAGTCCCCTTCATTCCTGAGGGTCCCTAGGGGCAAACTAGCCCACCAGGTACCTCCAGTAAGCGCCATACAGCTGGATTGCTGAGAGTGGTCCGAGGCCAAGCCCCCTTTTTACACCACTCTGCAAACGCAGATCCCGGTGCACTGCTGCTCAAGGGATGAAGTCCACTTCCACATTGGATAATGATTGGGCTCCAGGAGAAGGGGTCACGGGAGTCACGCATCTCCCTTCCTTATTAAAAATAGACACATTTTAATACCGGGCATGGGGCACCCAGTGCAGAAATCTGCTTAGGGAAGGGGGCCATATGTTTATGGCCTGTCCCCAGAGGATGGAGTCCCCAAGGCAAAAATCAGCCCGGGCAGAGGTGGCTGCACTACTCCCCTCTCCCATTTGTTTAAAGCAGGGCCCTGGGATGGCGAACCCCCGCCATGCACAGTCGAAGGCCAGGCATGGTGCAGGGTTGGGTGGTTATATGAAGTTGGCGAAAGGGCCTGACCGCAGCTTAGACATTGCGGCTAACCCCTGGTGCACACACCCAAAGGCTGTGATTGGCAGAGGTTGCATTAACGTAAAGTAATTCAAATTACTTACTGTTAGACCTGGCTTCTTTTGGCGTGTTTACACTGTCTTTTTGCTTTCTGACCTCCTGGTTTTAACTCCGTCTTAGCTGGTTTAGTGTCTCTGCGCACTTTATCACTGCTGTTCAGTGTTAAAGTGCAAGTGCTCCTACTGTAAATTATGTGATAGATTGGTGTTTCCATGATTGCTGGCATGTTTGATTTATTGTAAGTCCCTAGTAAGGTGCCCTGAGAGTGCCAGGGCCTGCAAATCGAATGCTACCAGTGGGCCTGCAGCACTGGTTGTGCGGCCCACAGAAGTAGCCCCGTAAAGGTATCTCCTACCTGCCACTGCAGTGTCTGAGCACAGGTTTTTACTGCCATGTTAACTTGGCAAGTGTACCCGCTTGCCAAGCCCTAACCTTCATTTTTAATACGTGCAAGTTACCCTTAAGGTAGGTCCAATGTACCCCTATGGGCAGGATGCAGTGTGGTGAAAGGTAGGACATGCACTGGTGTGTGTGACATGTCCTTATAGTGAAATACAGTGTATTTTGCTTTTCACTATTGAAAAGCTATCTGCCCTATAGGATAGAATGGGAGATACTTTTTAGCATCTTACAAGTATAAATTCCCATTGGGACAACATAGAGAAATGGAATTTAGTATGCCTGAACTCAGAACGTAAAGATACATCTTTTAGTAAAGATGATTTTTATATTGTGTGGTTGTAAATGTCACTTTTAGGAGGTAAGTAGGCATTTTCTTGCTTAACCATCCCGTGTGCCTCCTCTGGGTTGTAGATTGACTGGCTTTGAAGTGACAGGAGCTGGGGATGTGTATTCACTGTAGACAGCCACTGGGGGTTTTGAGGTGTGTCCGCCTTTCCTGGATGAGTCAGGGCTGGGCTGAATACACCTGGGCTGCATAAAGAGTAGGGGGAGGAGATTTCCTTGCACCTGAATAGGTCTGATCTGCCTTACAAAATGTTTTCTCCACCTCATGCCAGGAAGCTGGGCCAGAGAGGACAGAACTGGTTTGAACTAAGCACAGAGACTCTCTGCCACAAGAGAACAAAGAAAAGGCTGTATAAATATTGGAGGCCACACCCCAGATCTTTAGAACTCTTTTAGACTCAGAAACCTGCCAAGTCGAAGAGCTGGAGAAGCTGTGAGGAGGAACTACCAATTTGCTATGTGCTTGCTGTGTTGGCCTGCAGGGGCTGCTTCTGTTTGGGCAGAGAAAGGACTGGACTGAACTTTCTGAAACTTCTTTGAGTTTTTCCAAGGGCTTGAAGTAGAAATTGCCCCCTGTTCAAGCAGTCACAGGAATAGCAAAGACACGGGGCCTGATTCACAAAGGTAAACTTAGACCAAAAGTCTAAGTTTAGACCTATAGTCTAACTTTACTACTAGTAAAGTTAAACTTTTGGTCTAAACTTAGACCAAAAGTATAACTTTACTAGTAGTAAATAACAAAAAAACAAAAAGCAACCCAATGCCGTCAACAACGCTGCTGCCAACTTCGGGTTCTGAAGGCGCCGCAGAGGGCACCGCCCCACTTCACACTGCAACCCTGTCCGCCACCACCACCGAGCCGCTGCTCACACTGTGACCTGTGGATACCACGCTTCGCACCACCTCAGTTTACGATGCCATTCTGGTATCCCCGACGATGCCTCACACTAACATCGACACTGCTGCTTGCACCTCTCATATGCAGCTCCCTCGTGGGGAACAGCAATCTGCTTTGCATTTTGAAAGAGTGAGCAGGCTTCCCTGTTCTCGCTTTCAAAATCCAAACCAAGGGGCATATTAGTAAAAACCTTGTTAAAATTATCGCCATTTTAGTGGCAATATTGCTTATTCGCACATGTGCAGTGTGCTTGATATATCCCACCCCTCTCTTAGGCCCGCGCTGAAGAGGTGTCTGTAGGGAAGTGCCTGCTGGCTCAAATCTACAGTGTGGTCCAGCAGGTCTTTACAATGATTAAGAGATGAGACATAATGAGATGAGAGATCACGTTATTATGCAGGACAATATCGTATGTTCGCAGCGCGTTAAATTGGAGGCATTGTGTATCTAGGCCGCTATGCTTACCTTTTGCAAACACTGTTTTTAGCAGAGCTCACAACTTGAATTCTGCTTTGGATCTATACTGCTGACAGTGTAAAATTCAGCCTTGATTTATTGATCTGCAGCGTGGACAGGAGCGTTCATAAATTGCAAAGAGAAAGAGAAAGAGTGTGAGAGAGAGGAAGAGAGAGAAAGAAAGACATTGAAAATGTGAGAGAGAGAAAGTAATAGATGGAGCAGGAGAGGTAGTGTTGATACTGGAGAAAATCTTTGCAGCTCACCTTTTTGCCTCCAGTGTGTGTCCAACCACGTGCCGGTTCATAGTGCACCCTCAAGTTTGGTGATCTGAAAGATAGTATAGAATTAGTAATTGCAGAGTACATACAACTGCACACATTTCTGTGTTATGCCTTTGCACACCCAGGGTACTGTATTACATCAACTTCTCATTCTCATTACTGTGCACCTAGACTGCTGCACCCCATTGACTCCAAGTGTCTGGAGGTGAGTGCCCTTTCCTGAGGACCCAGACTGTTGCAACCTATCCACTCCCTCTGCCCGGAGGTGATTGTACATTCCTATGCACTCAAGTTGCTGCACACTATCCACTCTCTCGGCCCACTGGTGACTTCTTGTTGCTTCGAAAACAAACTTCTCTGCTCACCTTATACCATTGGCGTGTTTCAAAGAGGCTCCACCACGTGTCGAAGCAACCTTACTATGCGTTGTTACAATGGCCACGCATCATCGCAGAATCCTCAAACGTTGAGCTTTGGAGGTGTGGGGGGGACGCCAATTTGTGAAACACAACCTGTTAAAAAGGAAGATAAGATTGTGCGTCATTTGTTCATCAAAGGAGAGAGGAAGTAAGAGGGTGACTGAAAAGAAAATTTGTAGCTCACCTTTGTGTCACCGGTGTGTCTCCCACCACGTGCCGGGACATAGTGAACCCTTAAGCTCCACATCTAAAAGATAGTAAAAGAAAGATGTTATGTTTGGTAATTGCCACTATCTTAATGTGGAGTAGAATAACATAGCTCTTTCACACACCTTCCCTCCCCCATTAAAAATACAACCATTTGTACGGTTCCAACTTGTTTAATGGGCTTCGATTTATGAACAATTAGTAGAATAGTAATGTTTTGCATCCGGTTATAGAAAACAAGTGGTGCGCAGTCATACATATGGTTTCAATCATCACGCCTGTGTCTGGGCACAATAATTGAAACCTCATGTGTTATTGAAGTCTATTACGCGCACCAAGCGCGTAATAGATACCAATAGGTTTTGGACGGAGCAATGCGTCCGTCTCTGGCCAATTGCGTGCAGTCTTTTAGAATAAGTCTCACGCAAAGGCCAATGGTTTAGCACGGAAGGAAACAGACACGCACAAGTGTGTGCGATTCGTAGGTTAGGTTCATATCCTCGTTTTTTTATATAGAAATGTCTCGCGCTGCGTGAGCAGTGCTGTGCACTTCAACGAAGGCACGAGCTGTACTGCGCACAGCAACGGAGGCGCAAGTGCTAAATGAATTGAGAAAGGAAAGGTTGTCAAAATAAGATGATACATTTCTTTGTACATAGTATACAAAAATAAATACTCATTTACTTCGCTACGCATGTAGGAGCGATGGACATTTGACCGACTATAAAAACTTTCCTGCTATAGGAAAAAAATCCAAATGCAATAAGATAGGGTATGTAGAAATGCGTACGCCTAAATCGCTGCATCGCTTTTTTGTTTCCGGTCTGCTGTATCGCATTTACTCCCTCCGGTGCGCACCCATGCCTCACTGCTCACCTTTTTGTGGACAGAGCACCTTCTACATCATGCAGTCCCGCTCTGCCACCAAGAAGTCTCACATTTGCTGAGTCTTGATATCGCTATGGCAAAGGACAGACTTGTGCACCCATCATCATCGCAGGTTCTTCACCCGCTCAGTCCTTGCGGTACCACTAACTCTGTGACCAAAGAGGCCACACACATGGTACACACAGACGAAAACCATCTTTCCTTCAGATCATTGGGAACATCTACATACAAAACAATGCATATCTATTGATTCTCTAATGAAATGAAAAATATTTTTATTGTTAACTGCTAATTTCGTCTATGTCATTGATTATCCTTATGACTATTTGTATCACTTTTATCAAATTAAATTTCTAAATGCTATTTTCTGTGCTTGATTTTTGTTATCATTTTCTATTTTAAATTGTTATTGCTTGAACCTTGCCAGTACATTTGTTTTTTGCCTGGGTACGTTACCTCTTCACATAATGTGGGTGTATACCAGCCATGAGGGAGTGTGTGTGTGCCGAACTGACAACTAGACCTGGAACTAAGACATCACTACAATGTAATTCTGGGCCATGTAGCGTTGTTGTGTTTTCCTGGAGCGTAAGCGGAGTGGGCTGGCCTGACGTATGCCAGTGCTGCGCGAGGCTGTGAACAATGACTCCGGAGCTATGGGCGTGGCTCCGTCGTGAGCTATATGAGAAATCAACTGATTCGGGTGTCTGTGTTGTAGTGCGGCCGTCACCCGGGTCTTATTCGCTAATGTGTCATTATGTCTGTGAAGTCCCACAACATGGCCAACATGGAAGGTACGGGGAATCACTGATCCTACATTCATCCATAGTTCCACACATAAAAGATTGTGGACATGACGCATTTCTGCAAATATGAATGTTTGTTGTACATTCAGTGGAGTGTTGTAGCTGTGGTAATACAGGGCTATGAAAGCTTTAGGTTGCAGTTTTTGGCACATGAAGGGCAGCTAATATATATACGTGTGTGGTCTAAGAACTTGGTGCTGGATATCTGTGTTCGAGCTTCGGAGCCACGTCCACATCCTGTTATTGTAGACAAATTACATAATGTACACTTACAGCACAATATAATGTGGGAGGGCCCAGGGACAGCATTTTGCAAGCATAATGAAAACACAGACACAGATAGATAGATGAAGTGAGTACGGGCACATTCACTCGACTCCATTTTATTAAGTTGCTGTTGGTAACAAGTATAATAGTAATCATCATATCATACACAAATATTCCATCGTAAACGGTTTATGACTTCTGCTGTACAAAGGTAGGAGCACTACATGTGAAATATTACACAGAAGATTCTATCGTAAAAGGTTCATAAGTTGTGGTGCACTGAGGTAGGGGCAGTTTGTGTGAAGGCTGCAATGATGCGTGGTCCAGGCAGACCGCACTGGTAACAATGTCTTTTGTCTACTGAATTTTGCCTTAAAAAGGCCACGTGGCGATTATTTATGATGTACTGAGTTAGTGTTACGTCTGGTGCTCAGCGTGTGCTTACCCAGCGATGACGCATGGTCCGAACGGGCTGCATAGGAAGCATACTGCTAGATTCATCAAAGACCCGTTTTGCGAGTCTTTAATAGCGATTCATAAGGAATCGCTATTAAGGACTTGCAAAACGGGATTCATGTAGGAATTGCAAAAAATATTGCGATTCCTACATGTTCCTTATTTGCGATTAGCAAATTGCTAATCGCAAATAAGGAATAACTTCCCATGCATTCCTATGGGCCTACAGGCCCATAGGAATGAATGGGGAGTTATTCCTTATTTGCGATTAGCAATTTGCTAATCGCAAATAAGGATGCGATTTCAAGGGTGCAGGGGTGTCCAAAGGACACCCTGTAGCACCCCTGAAATGTGAATTTACACTGATGTTGTGCACACACATGTCCAAAGGACATGTGTGTGTGTAACATGCAACTTAGAAAAATGCATTTAAATGCATTTTTCTAAGTTTTCGCTATTTACCACGAGGTTTGACTTTGTGGTAAATAGCGGTCCTAAATTGCGAATTCGCAATTTTTAAATGTTTCATGAATAGCATTTAAGGAATCTCTAATAGAGATTCCTTAAATGCTAATCCTCGCAAATTTGCGAATTCTTTATTAGCGATTTTTGCATTTGGGATGATGAATCCCAAATGCAAAAATTGCACTCGCAAAGGGCCAGATTCTCAGAATCTGGCCCTTTTGCGAGCGCATTTCGCTTGATGAATCTGGCTGATTGTCTGTTGCCTACTGTACTGCATCATCTGTAATCATGATTCAAATAAAAGACAAAACATATGGAATACGTTGTCGAAATATGTAGGTTTAAGGGACATTATAGTTCAAATTGTGACCTGTGCTATCCGCAGTGCGTACTGTCAGTCACTGTTCCTTTGCACTTGTAGGGTGAATTTTGTTATTCAACTAAACCTAGAACTGATATAAAAGCATTTTTTGAAGGAGGGCTACTAAAGGGATATTTTGTAGGTTTGAGGGACGTTATACTTTGTTTGGTACTTCACTCTGCAAATAATGAATGAAGAGTCTATTTAATTGTGAGGTCTGGTGACCGGAGTGTAGGCAGGAGGCAGCGGCAGCGGATAGCAAGGGCCACGACCACGTGGCGTTAAGAAGAGGTGCACAGTATTGGTAGTTTAGCGTGTGTGCAGCCAGCGATGATAACACTGAGTTAGTGGCACTTGAAGCAAGGTTTTGTGGAGCCTGCAATGATGCGTGATACAGGCAGGCCGCATTGGTACCAATGTTTTTTGCCTTGTGAATTCTGCCTTAATAAGGCCTTGGGAAGATGACTTGTGGTGCAGTGAGTTGGTGGTACCTGAATAACTCAGCGTGTGCGTATCCTGCGATGATTCATTGTTCGGGCGGGTAGCACTGTTACAATGTCTCTTGCTTACTGGAATGCGTCATCTGCAATCGCAATTCCACCAGAATCGTGAGCCCTCACAATATAGATCTAAGGCAGTAGTCAGTACAGACATTGAGGAACATTTTTTGTCGCATCCTTTAACAAAATCTGAGGACATAGAGTACAATTGCCTCTGCCTAAAAGAAAGCAAGGCTAAATTTCATACTGTCCGTAGTGTAGATCCAAAGCTGAATTCAAGTTGTGAACCCTGCTGTCCGCAGTGTAGATTGAAGGCAGTAGTCAGCACAGACATTGAGGAATGCTTTTTGTAAGATCCTTTAACAAAATCCGAAGACATATAGTACAATTATCTCCACATTAAATAAAGCAAGGCTTGATTCAATGCTGTCCGTAGTGTAGAGCCATTGCTAGATTCAACTTGTCAACCCTGCTATATGCAGTGTAGATCGAAGGCAGTAGTCAGCACAGACATCGAGGAATGTTTTTGTCACATCCTTTAACAAAATCTGAAGACATAGAGCACAATTGTCTCTACCTTAAATAAAGCAAGGCTTGATTCAATGCTGTCCGCAGTGTAGATCCAAAGCTGAATTCAAGTTGTGTACCCTGCTGTCTGCAGTGTAGACCGAAGGTAGTAGTCAGCACAGTTATAATGCTTTTTGTCACTTATTTTAACAAAATTTGAAGACATACAGTACAATTGTCTCTGCATTAAATAAATCAAGGCTGAATTTCCTACTGTCCGTAGTGTAGATGCAAAGCTGAATTGAAGTTGTGAACCCTGCTGTCCGCAGTGTAGATCGAAGGCAGTAGTCAGCACAGTTATAGACGAATGGTTTTTGTCACATCCTTTAACAAAATCTGAAGACATATAGTACAATTGTCTCTGCATTAAATAAAGCAAGGCTTGATTCAATGTTGTCCGTAGTGTAGATCGAAAGCTGAATTTAAATTGTGAACCCTGCTGTCCGCAGTGTAGATCGAAGGCAGTAGTCGATGCAGACATAAGTCTGTGGTGCTGTGGCGTTGAGTTCAGAATGGGCCTGTATTGAGGAGGCACGTGGTCATGGTGGCAGCCATGTGGCAGGGTGAGAACCTTCGATGTGCTACAGTCTTTTGTATTCGCACAAGTGAACCACGCCCAAGGCGTAGTCTATGTATGTATACTCTTACCCTGGAGTTTCGTACGTTGGACCAGCCCACTCCGCTTCTGCTTCAGGGGGGGGGGGGGCAACACAGCTACATGACCAAGATATTCCCCAGTGTCTGAGATAATATGGTTGTGTCCACTGTGCAGTGCACTACATGTATCAATACTATATCTCCACATGGAAAAATAGTTTCTATAGTGAGTTGTGTATAGCATATCACTGGTACATTTGGGATTCTGTAAATTATTGTTGATGTGCGAATTTACTCCCTTATACATAGTTGGTTGCCACATCTCTGACCATTCCGCTATTGTGCGGTTGAGAGGATATGGTATCTTGGGAAGGTCCGTTGTCCTGTTTTGCACTACCTCTGAGGTAGTAGGGGGGAGGGGTCAGGGGAGTGGTTGTGGTGGTGCTGGGTGTTGTGATCTTGTTGGGGATCGGAGGTGCATGATTAGTACCTCTATCACATATTCGTCTTTAAATATGGGTGTGAGTTGGGTATAATTCACGCAGTAGAGAGTCGACCTCCTTACACCAGTTAAATGTTGATGTTAATTTGTTACAGGTAAGTGGAGCTATCGCCTATTTTTTTTGTGGTTTGTGGCAATTTTGTTGGCAGAAGGAATCAATTGAAGAGTGGTGATATTTGCAGCTTTTACCAGGTTGAGATTGGGATGATAATTAAAAAAGAAATAAAGAAACAGATATGCTTAAAGAACATTATAATTAGAAATTAGCATTTAAAAAACCTTTGAAATTCACTGAAAAAACATAGGTTTCAGGGGTGTTATAGTTAGCTGGACATTTCACTCGTACAAAACCA
The DNA here is from genome assembly GCF_964261635.1 of Lissotriton helveticus. Lineage (NCBI taxonomy): Eukaryota > Metazoa > Chordata > Amphibia > Caudata > Salamandridae > Lissotriton > Lissotriton helveticus. Next base: position 550,858,304 of record NC_136063.1, read on the forward strand.
TTGAAATTCCTCCGTTATAGTTAGTTGTACTAACTGTAACTCGTGCGCCCGCAATCCACTGCTGATGATGTCACACATTACATCATTCATGACATGGTCAGTGACATCACTGATGACATCACTGATGACATCACAAATGACATCACTGATGACATCACTGATGACATCATCCACGTGACAATCTGCTACAACTGATCATACACTAGTATAACTTTGCAGCACTCACTAAAAAATATAGAGTACCATTTTTAAAAGAATGACACACCAACACAATTTTCTAAAAACCCACTCACTGCTTTGTAGATCTAAACACACTTCTAAACATTTACATATACATTTACTCATACATGCTGACAAAGATCAATAGAACACTATTAAATATACTTATAGATTTATATTGACATTAGCATCCAGCACACATTTTATTTAGTTATATAGTCAACCTACTCACTTATGCAAATCATTCATTATACTTACATTTACTCAGCTATACACTCTTACAAACACCACTTTATTTATTTACATAGATAGTAACTCATACTTAGTGTGATATAAAATCACTATTTTAAGTATACAGTTTTCCATACAGTCACTCACACAATGACTGACTGTTACGTATAGTTATTTGTGTAGAACAACTGTCACATGCACTGCCTTTTATATTTCTACTTTCTTGGACATGTATCATTGAGAAATATATTTACTCATCAACACACCAATAAAGAGATTCACCCACCCTAACAACTGTTTCCACATGCAGTGTTATCCTCATTTACCTACTAAATCAACTATTTACACATCTTTGGACAGTCATACACTTCCCACTCAACTACACACACATTCACTGTCTCATGCAAATAGTCACTTAACTAATTAAAAACTAATATAGAATTTCACATAGCTAGTAATCAACTTATGCAATAGTTTACACAACAAGAGACAAAGTGATACAGATATTCACACAGTTAAATCACTATTCCATATATTTAGTGAGACACTTTAAATTACTGACTTAGACAGTCAATTATAGTGCTACTAAATTCTCCATCCAGACACTTATACATTCACTCAGTCTTCAATGCAGATTGCTATATATATGATACTTATTTAAATATCGACCCAAACCACATTCACTGGATGATGTCATCAGTGATGTCATTTGAGATGTCATCTGTGATGTCATCAGTGATGTCACTGATCATGTCATGAATGATGTAATATGTGACATCATCAGCAGTGGATTGCAGGCGCGTGAGTTACAGTTAGTAAAACTAACTATAACAGAGGAATTTCAATGGTTTTGTACGAGTGAAATATCCAGCTAACTATAACACCCCTGAAACCTGTTTTTTTCAGTGAATATATATACATATATATATTCACTGAAAAAACCATAGGTTATAGACCATATATAGTTAGGAATTAGCATTTACAAAACCTTGAAAATTCACTGAAAAAACCATAGGTTATACACCATATATAGTTAGGAATTAGCATTTAAAAAACCTTATTTTACTCACACAAAACCATTGAAATTCCATATATAGTTAGTTGCACTAACTATATATCGCGCACCCGCAATCCACTGCTGATCATGTCACATATTACATCATTCATGACATGGTCAGTGACATCACTGATGACATCACTGATGACATCTCAAATGACATCACTGATGAGATCACTGACATCTCATTTGACATCAATGACCACATCACTGATGATATCATTCATGTGACAATACAATGCATCTCCTCACGTTTTAATATAACCTCTGTTTCACCCAGTGTTAAATACAGAGTATAATTTTTGAAACCCTTGACACACCAATACTAGTTACTACATACGTACTCACTGATTCCTACGTCTACACACACATTCACTCATTCACCCATACAATCATTCATACATACAATCACTCATCTTTACAACACTATCATATGCACTCATACACCTATACAGACACTTACACTCAGCCACTCATCCATGGAGTTACTCACACACCTAGTCAGTCCTGTAAAGAATCAATCACACTTCCATTTTCTTGTCTATACAGTTAAACATAGAGCACCTTACATTTTCAAACATATACTAACACATACTTACTTTCTTATACAATCATTGATACAAGTACACATTGATCTGCACAGAGTCACACACCTCCCAGCCAGCCACACACACACTCAGTCTCCTATACAAATACTTGGACAATCAATCAATAACCCATATAGTTAATCATATAGCTACTGATCAACACATGCAGCAGTTTACAGAACAACAGACATAATGATGCACAAATTAAGACAGTTTAGTCACTAACCCATGCACTCAGTGAGACACATTTAATCACTCACTCATACATTCAGTCATGCACCTACTAAATCCTTCGTCCAGACACTTATACATCTACTCATTCTTCAATATGTAAAACATATTTAAACTTTACAGAAACACACAGTCACTGGATGATGTCATCAGTGATCTCATCAGTGATGTCATTTGAGATGTCATCAGTGATGTCATCAGTGATGTCACTGACCATGTCATGAATGATGTAATATGTGACATGATCAGCAGTGGATTGCGGGTGCGCGATATATAGTTAGTGCAACTAACTATATATGGAATTTCAATGGTTTTGTGTGAGTAAAATAAGGTTTTTTAAATGCTAATTCCTAACTATATATGGTGTATAACCTATGGTTTTTTCAGTGAATTTTCAAGGTTTTGTAAATGCTAATTCCTAAATATATATGGTCTATAACCTATGGTTTTTTCAGTGAATTTCAATGGTTTTTTAATAGCAAATATCATAAGCTGTCGAATGTCAAGTACGTGGTAAGTAAAAACATTTTCGTGTTTATGCACACTGATCTGCTTTGAATGCTGCCCCCCACCCCTCATTTCTATTAGGAGTACTCTCTCTTTGCAGATAGTGAAGGGTAGTTAACGCAGCCCTTTGCCCCCTTTGTAATCCGTCGTGCCTGCTTCTCTCTCCATTTGATTGATTGTTCTCTTTGGTTCATTCTCTATTTACAAACAAGCACAGAGTCGCAATACTCTGTTTAGTCTTTGCAGATAGCGAAAAATCGTGTAAAAAAACAAAAGGAATCGAGCAAAATCAGTAGGCCACTAATGGGATCTCTTTTTGACCTCGCTAAAATAGAAACATTAGGAACAACCTGTTGAAAATAGCAATGCGTATGTATATAAGCGGCGTTCATTTGTGTTCACAGTACCCCTTGTTGATTGTTTCAATCGAGCATTGAATTGTTCGAAGTTAATTCTCTTAAGGATCTTCTCTACCTGCAAACGAGGAAGAATAGGAATATCCTCTCTCCCTTTGCAGATAGTGAAGGGTAGGTAACGCAAGCCTTTAACACGTCGTACCTATTTCATTCCTCATTGATTGATTGATTGTCCGAACATTGACTGTTTGGGAATTAGTTCTTTTTGGAGGTATTCCCTGTTTGCAAATAAACGTAGGAAAATCTTTGCAAGTAGTGAAAGGGTACGTAATGCGGACCGTTCTCCCCCGTTGTAATCTGTCATGCCTATCTACTCCCCACTGATTGATGCACCTTTTTCACCCGGACCATTTACTAGAGATACGTCATCTGGCCCGACCAGAGAGCACCCCTAGTGAAAAGGACATATGCAATAATAACGAAGTGATCACTGTATCCTGTTAACAGAAACTTTACCATGAAACAACCTGGAAAGAAAAAAATAGGAAAACGAATATCAGTAGGCCACTGATGAACATGAACTTTTATTAAACAACGAACAAAGAAACGATAACATAACGTAATGATAAAACCTATTAATGTCCTAGAAACAAGAAAACGTTAACATATGCCAGTGATGAGAGACCAGAAAAACAGTAGGAGAAACCAAATCACCCCTCGCTGTCCCACCGCCTGCCACGCCAAAAAAATCGATAGACTAGGGAAAATGCAAGTCAGTAGAACATCCACCCCCACTCTGGAAACTTCCAAGGTGGGGCAGGGTTCCGGCTACGCCCAGCTGGGAGCAGCCCATATAAGGCAGGTCCTGCTGCCACGCCTCGGCCAGGAGATCCTAACGTAGGGTGTAGCCGGAGGAGAGGCCGAGGCCAGCGGGACCCGGCCAGGGGATTGCCTTTACAACGCTGAACAGTTGCAGGGGGGGGGGAATGTCTCCTCGACCCTCCCCTCTCTCTCCCAGTCCGGCCGCGGTGGCCCTTGAGAGTTGCAGGTAGTCCCGCCACATGCTCTTCCGGTCCGACCACCAACGGTCGGGGGGCCGAGGCCGACGGGATCCGGCTGCAGCCGATAAACCAAGAAACCCGTTCATGGGGCCAGAGCCAGGGGCGTCCGGCCGACATCCACCGGAAGCCCGGCCCGAAGACGGACGGGACACTTCTTTCTTTTATAATGGCTGCGACAACACTGGGGGGGGATGTCTTGCACATGCATCCGACCCCCCCCCCTCGTCCTCATCGCCTGGTCCGGCCATAACAAATCTCAAGCGAGACGCCGTGGGGTGCACTGGGAGGGAGAGACGGTGCGAACAGGCCTCTCCCGCCTCCCCAGGTGGAGGCTTCCCAGCTGCACCCTCAGCGCTCCAGGCGCCCGGAAAAGGGTTCTTCCACTGTGGCCATGCTGCAACGTCTCACCCGGCAGGGTGGAGCCCGTCCGCTCATGTGACCCCGCGATCGCCGGTAGCTGCCGAACTCTCAAAATGGCGGTCGACCTGGCAAGAGCGGGCCCAGCATAAAGAAATGGCCCGGTCACTGGTTGACTCCACCACCGTAGTCCTCCACAACCTTGAAGATTCTAGAGGAGCCGCGGGAGTCTCCGACCCCCGATGGGGAATGACTGCCATGATCGCCCGTGGAGTGACGAAACTGTATTCCCGGGACGTCGGCGCTCCCATGCTGGCGCCAGCCTCACTTTGAATTACTAGAATCCTGCAGACCTCACTTCCGGTGAAAGCACAGTGTGACCCGGTAGGAAAAATTATTGCACCCCCCCCCCTTTTTGACTGATAGTTCAAACCACCGATCCTTTCCTTTGCCCTTTTAACGGAACTTTGGACTGCCTCCCCCTCTTTTACATTTTCTAGAGAAAACAAAACATTAACCACTACATTAGCATAGCAGTTGACACCAGAACTGTTTTCAAATTGAAAACCAACAACATCTTCAACAGAATCCTTTTTGTTTCTGCTGTGACCCTGCTACAGCACAGGCATTGTCCCCAGGAGTAATTCTGCAATGCCGGTAAGAATAGCTGTGGTGCCTACTGGACTCACTCACCCCCGCGGCGCCCCACGCCGTTTTTTGCTGGGCGGCAACTTACTAGACATCACTTTCGTGCCATCTAGATTTCAGCGCGTTCTGCTGCCTTGGAACTATTCGCACAACAGACCGCTACTGACAAGAATATTTCATTATTGGTGCTGTCAATTTCAATAAATCTATTGGATAATTCAAAAGAAATTGCCACGGTCTCTTCGTTGTTTAAATGTTTTTACTGTTTTTGTTTTCTTGTATATATTTATATGTTATTAAAGTTTTATATTCCTACTACTTTGTTGGAGTGCTATATATTTTTAATGTGACACATAATTGTAAAAACTTTGATGTACAAAGAGTCATTCCTGGAATCTTCCGCTTCAGGCTCGGTCCCCTCCCCATTCACAATACAGGATGGTTTTCAGATAGTAGGAACACGTGTGGTGTGACGGATCTCATCGGGTGTGGGCCTTGATCTACTATAACTCCTTTGAAGAGGGGTGATTCTTTACAGCTGGGGCCATAAACTACATCTGCAGGGCTAGCTGATAGCCTGGACAATCGGACACAGAGAAAGAGGAGTGTCAGAGGGTGCGGTAGTGAATAGGGCGAAAGGGAGGTGTCGGGCGGGCACAGAGTGTGATTCTCAGGGAAGAGCAGCGCAGATGGGGGAGGTTTATTGCCCATGCATAAGACAGAGAGCGGTGGTGACCAGTGCCTAGGGAAGATGCTTGCGTGGGTGAGGAGCCATGCTACGAATCGACAGCGTGCAGAGAGTGGGTCTGGTCAAGACATCTAAAATGGCTGCCGTGCACGACAAAAGTGTGGCATTTCAAAAAAGGCAAGATGGCGCAGACAATGTTTTTCAACACTTCCTCATTTCCTTCGAATCGAACGTTAACAGACGTTGGGGCATATTACCAAAGTTAAGCGATATTTATCGCTAACGATGCTTACCAACCAATTTTTTACCACTAAGCATCGTCAGAAATTATCGAAGATAAACCTTGCTATTATCAAGGTTTATCGCAAATGCGATAATAAACGGCCGCAATGCATGAATATCGCTAAAAACTCAGCGATATTCATGCATTACCGAGCTAATGCTCTTAGCCATGTTATCCACCTCCCATTGGATAACATGGCTAAGAACTGCTCAGGGCAGGTGTTACTTTTTGGAGATATTCGCGCTTAGCGCGAATATCTCCAAAAGTTGGTAATAGGAGATAGATATCTTGCATGTTGTAATGCAAGTTATTGTGGTATATGGAACTCATACCATAATCTCTCAGGAAAGCAGAAACTGATCCTTTTGGGACCGCCTAAAAAGGCCTAGGGGGTGAGGAGTGCTCTACTTTGCCCCCTTTTCACGTTCCGAACTATTTTATTTTACTCTCTTCTGTAATTACACAAAATAGCAGCGATAAGATGCATCGGAGACACACAGTGAGAGAAAGGAGGCCGGAGATGAAGAAGAGATGTCAAATACACATTGGAGATAATATAGTGGCAGAAGGGAAGTAAATATGAGTAAACTTACCATGTAACATAAAAATGTTGCACTCTATACTATAAGTCTCATTTTATACTACAATCACTTCGCTACAACCTCATAAATTAAAAATAAAAATGAATAATGTCTCAAACAATTTTTGATTTCTAAATATAAATTTATTCTTCAGAATTTTCTAAATTTGAAAGAACTAGTAACATGTCCTCATCAGCAATGTCCTCATTAAAAGTCTCCAATGATGATTCTTGTAACTCTATGGTCTCCAAACACTCGATAAATTCGCCATCAAGAGATTGATCAAAAAAATCATTCAAGTCATCTCCTCCTTTTGACAATATTTCATTATTGGTGCTGTCAATTTCAATCAATGTAGTGGAATCATTCAAGTCATCTCCTCGTGACAATATTTCATTATTGGTGCTCTCAATTTCAATCAATGTAGTGGAATCATTCAAGTCATCTCCTCCTTGTGACAATATTTCATTATTGGTGCTGTCCATTTCAATCAATCTAATGGAATCATACAAGTCATCTCCTCCTTGTGACAATATTTCATTATTGGTGCTCTCAATTTCAATCAATGTAGTGGAATCATTCAAGTCATCTCCTTGTGACAATATTTCATTCTTGGTGCTGTCCATTTCAATCAATCTAATGGAATCATACAAGTCATGTCCTCCTTGTGACAATATTTCATTATTGGTGCTCTCAATTTCAATCAATGTAGTGGACAATTCAAAAGAAATTGCCACGGTCTCTTCATTGTGAGCCATTTTATTTTGAAATTGCTTGCTGTAAATTGCAGAAAAAAATAATCACTTTCATTTATCGTTTTTAGTAATACATAATATAAAACTAACTTTATCAAGTATTTAGTATAACAGAAGGACTGCAAATAAATAACAGAAAACATTTTTCAAATTATCTTCAAGTGTACAACATAGTTCCCCTTACAAATTAACAACTCACCTTTTTAAAAGTAGCAGAAGTGTTAGTACTGTGTAAATCAAACACCAGAAATTCACCACCAAAAATTCCTCACAAATGTACCTCAGACAGTAGTATCACAAAATGGCTGTGGTTTCCTCTCATTTGACATATATACATAACCAATTAACTTTCATCACACACAAATACAAAACCAAAGTAACATTTTAATTGGTTCTAAATTTCAACACTTTCAAATGTGTTTTCCCCATGCAATTTTCCATAGGACATTTACATACGTCTACAGCCTGAATGGCTGAACGGAATTACACCAAACTTGGCAAAATGGTACATCAAACCTAAGAGGTCAGGAAGGATCTACTATGCCCCCTTATGGTCATTTCCCCCTTCGCTTTGGCCTCCTCTTGTCTCTCAATCCTACCGAGAGACAAGATGGCGGCCGCTACGGACTGTTTGGAATGTTGACAGACGCTGGAGAACCAATCAGCTTCGCAAAGCTCCGTAACGCGAAAAGTACGCGAAGCGGAGCGCTGTTACAGATATATATCTTTTTTTGAACGTTAATTTCTCAAAATCCACTGGAGCACATATATTGAGACCTAGCAAAGGCACATCGGGCTACCAGTCCCTAATATTTTGCCAAGTTTCGTGCAAATCCATTCAGCCGTTCGATTATTATTATTTTGGTTTTTTTTTGCCCCGCGGGGCCCTTTTAAAACCTCCACATCAAACCTAGGGGGTCAGCGAGGATCTACTATGCCCCCTTATAGTTATTTCCCCCTTTGTTTTGACCTCCTCTTGTCTCTCGATCCTACCGAGAGACAAGATGGCGGCCGCTACGGACTTTTTGGAATGTTGACAGACGCCGGAGAACCAATCAGCTTCGCTTCACAAAGCTCCGTTGCGCGAAAAGTACGCGTCCTGGGACGCTGCCAGGTCCGCTGTTACAGATATATATCTTTTTTTAAACGTTAATTTCTCAAAATCCACTGGAGCACATATATTGAGACCTACAAAAGGCACATCGGGCTACCAGTCCCTACAATTTTGCCAAGTTTCGTGCAAATCCATTCAGCCGTTCGGGCTAAAAGTGAGGCCAACCGCCCTATGGAAAACTCAATGTTAAAAACACGTTTTGGGACCCCCCTTTTTTCTCGGCCCCCCCTTGACGAACCCCCCCCAAATTTTCAAGGGCTGCTCAGAAACAAAATGTGCCATTTTCCTGAAAATTTCAGCCAATTCCGCCCACAAACGCCAAAGTTATTAGACATAGAATTTTCAAAAATCCCATAGAGAAAAAATCCTAACTATATATACCTACTGGCGACCGCCAGTAGGTAATATATATATATATATGTATATATATATATATATATGTATATATATATATATATACATATATATATATGTTCCATTTGAATTGCTCCAGCAATTAGAGCCGCACTCCATTGAAGGGGAGAAAAACATTTCTTTATTTAAACCAGGCAGCTTCCCTTCCCGTGATTATTTCCTTTTGGCCAACGCGTTTCAATGAACTAACTTCATCTTCTTCATGGGACTTAGTGAGTAGGTTGAAAAATCACGTGCTTCACCAGCAGCCCCTGCATGCTTCCTTAATTAACTTTTCTGGGCTCCGGTGTGCCTTTAATTAATGTCCAATTCGCATTGCATGCTGGGCCCTGTAGTTATCAATCTGCACAATTTCGCCCTCGAATGGGTTCCAATGCTCACTATCAATGTAAAGGACAATTCTAGCAGCCCCCATTGAGCCTCTGGAAAAGACTCTGCCTGGTTAACTTACAGGACCTCCAGCGTCGCATTCAAGGAGCATCATTCCCCTTGAGTGGCCCCTATTCTGTTGAAGCAGGGGGTGCGTCGCTCTCACAGCCTGGAGTGCGCCGTGCAAGAATGTTCCATTTGAATTGCTCCAGTAATTAGAGCCGCACTCCATTGAAGGTGAGACAAACATTTCTTTATTTAAACCGTGCAGCTTCCCTTCCAGTGATTATTTCTTTTTGGCCAACGCGTTTCAATTAACTCACTTCTTCTTCATGGACCTCAGTGAGCAGGTAGAAAAATCACGTGCTTAACCAGCAGCCCCTGCTTCACCGGAATAGGGGCCACTCGTGGGGAATGATGCTCCTTGAATGCGGCGCTGGAGGTCCTGTAAGTTATACAAAAACAAGAAAAGAGAGGTCAGATCAAACACTTGATCAGTCTAAGCGTAAACTACAGACCACAATTCAGGGAGTCAACACAAGATTAGATTCTCACATCCGATTTGGATGATCAAGAAAGCCCTCACACACTGACCTAGTCAGTGTCATGCTTCATCATCGGGCCCCACCGACAGAGGCCGAATGCCTCTGTGGTGTGCTACGACGCCAGAAAGACTGCGGAGCAGGTTTTTTTGTGTGTGGAGGGCGTGCTCTTAGTTACAGTGAAATTTTTAAAAGTGCCTAAAGCAAGGGTATCGAAAAAAATATTTAATAAATGATCCCTGAGGCACAAAAATAAAGAGTATTACGTGTCTGTATTTATATGCCAAGGTTCAAGGTTGGTGAAATACAGAATATACTCAGTTCATTACAGTCAACATGTTTCAGCCATAAGGGTGGTATATTACCGTGGCATTCATCAGGACTATACCCCGGCGGTATGGGCTCTCTAATCACCCACCCTAACCTGGGGACGTGAAAGTGAAAAGTTGTGAAAAAAGTGCATAAAAATTGTGGAAGAGCAAAAATACTCAATTCCAAAAATACTCCGTAATTTTGGAGTGTAACTGCACCTGTAAAATAAGGAAAACACATAGACAGACAGAAGACAAACAAAAACCAATGTTAGTATAAGCCTTCCTGGCTAGTCACAGTGCTCCATGAAGTGTGACTCAAGTGGTGAATCCCAAGATAAACCTAGATTTTATGCACCATCCAGATAGCCCCTAAGGATGATAGCAGATATCTCTGGGAAGTGCTGTGCTAGAAAAGTGCTATTTACAAGAAAAACGATTAAAAATGGGGGATTTAAAAACGCAATTGCGTGTACTCCTTATGAAGGGATCAATGGACCTAAAAGGTCTGTGCCCCTTCAAGTAGGTAATAAAAGGTTCGTATCTCACTTTCAAAAGGGGCGCTACTCGCACCATGGGTCTCGGGAGGGGATCGGAGCGACCTGGCACATCCTGAGGACAGACAGAAAATATATATACATATGGTATTATGGCGACGCCCAAACAAGTACTTAGCTCTGGTGCCAGACGGCGTAGCAGTATGTGTGTCATCGTAACTCACGCCCTCAGCGCTTCCGACCCGCTGATCAACCTAGTCATGACCTCCAAACCGGACCCCGAAGATAGACAACCGGGGCCGGTGGACTTGTTTTTAAGCACAGCGGTCGCGTGTGCGCCCTGTTTCCGGGAGGGCGTGTCAGGCCGAAAGAGAGGCTAGAGACGCACACGCCCACCCACGCTTGCTACGTCTCGCTCAAAGCGAGGCTTGGAACTCGTATGACAGTTCGTGGCTGGGCAGTCGGCTAGGTCCTGGAGGACCGGTCGCGTAGTAGCGCTAATTGTCAATTATACCTTATACAGTAGGCTGCACATCAGAGCCTTAGTGTATGAAAAACCATTTACATCCGTAGTGCATGCACTAGCTAACAATCTTGCTGCATATATGAAAATGGATACATCTATGTTAGAGGCAATACTTTGTACATAGGGAAAAAAAACTCTATAGGCAGGGACTGATCTGTGGGTGCACAGATAGTCCATGGAGTGAATCATGATGGCTAAATACAAATATGCAAACAAAACCCGTTGGTTGAGGTTGATGTATAGGGAATATTCTTATCAAGACAATACTGAGCTCCACGGAATGTCATCGTTGAGCCCATTGACATGGGTACCCAGACGATACACCCAACGTTGCTCCTTTTCAAAAAGTCTACTAGTGATGTTCGTTGTGCCCTTCACTTCCTCGATTACCGTCCACCTCATGTCATTGGTAGTGTGGTTGCTGTCCAAAAAATGGCGGCTCAGCTTGGTAGTTAGTTTTTTACATCGGACGTTGCTCCGATGTTCGCAGATGCGTTGTTTAATTCTGCGCGTTGTCATACCAACATACCGTAGCTGGCACGGGCACGTGATCAAATATACCACATTCATGGTGTTGCAGTTAGTATGTTCGCTTTGGGTCCATACCTTGCCCGTTTCCAATGAAAGGGTTTTGGTTGCCTCTGTCAGATGACAGACACTACAATTAGAGCACGGAAAATGCCCTACAACTTTGGGCATCCCCCATGAACTGGTGACTGTAGGTGTAGGTTCTGAAACTTTTTCTTTAGGACGGGTGTGCACAAGAGAGTCCTTGAGGCTACGACCCCTTTTGAAAGAGAATAGCGGTTTCTCCCAATTCTCTCTAAAAGTGGTCAGAATACTCCAATGTTTGTTGATGGTTTTCTTCATCAGGTTAGACAAACTGTTATATGTTGTAACACACGTGAGGGGTACTGCATTCTGGTCGATGACTTTCTCCTCTAAGAGTGCCTCCCTTGGTTGGTTCCTCGCTCTCTTGAAACCCTTGTTCAGGATTTGTGTTGGATACCCTCGGTCTTTTAATTTCTCAGTGAGGCTCACAGACTGTTCTTTGAAGTCCGAGATGGAGGTGCAATTACGCCTCAATCTAAGAAATTGCCCATAGGGGAGGTTTTCCTTCAAGGGGCGTGGGTGGAAGCTACTGAACTCGAGGAGGTTGTTTTTTGCGGTAGGCTTGTGATGTGTCTTGGTCACAAGGCCTGTTCCTTGCACAGAAATCTCAACGTCCAGGAAGACAATCTCCGACCTACTCTTGGTGTTTGTGAACCGTAGATTCCGGTCTAGAGTGTTGATCCAGTTGAGAAATAGATCGAGATCAGTGTCATTCCCAGTCCATAGTAACAGAATGTCATCTATGTAGCGCTTCCACATAAGCATTGAAGATGAGAAGGGTTGGGAGGTGGGTAGGATGTATCTAGCTTCAAAATCAGCCACATACAATCCTGCCACGCTCGGAGCAAAAATGCTGCCCATGCTGGTACCCGAGCATTGAAGGTAAAGTTTGTCTTTAAAGGAGAAATAGTTCTCTTTCAGGGCAATTGTTGCACATTCAATGATGAAGGTTTTTGGAGTTTGGAAATCCCATTCCGTGGAGTCAAGTGATTCACCCAGGACTCTGATCGTATCGTCCTGGGGGATACTAGTATACAGGCTTTCGACGTCCAGTGTCACGAGAGTAACTGAGTTTTCAGGGAACGTGACATCAGATAGTAGACGTAGGAGACTCTTTGTGTCCTTCAGATAAGTTGGAGTTGACTGCACTAAGGGTTTTAGGAAGTAATCACAGAATCCGGATAAGGGTTCAAGGAGGGAACCGATACCAGAGACAATGGGGCGCCCGGGTGGTGGGAGCCTGTTTTTGTGCATTTTTGGTAGCGTGTAGAAATAAGGGATCACATGTTTTGAATTCGTCAAAAAAGCCGCCTCGTTTTTTGACACATGACCCTCCTCCTCTGCATGTTGGACAAGATTTTTGATCTTGCTTGAAAGGGGTGCGGTGGGGTCTGTGGTCAGTGGAGTATAGTTCCGGATGTCCCCCAGCAGTTCGTAGCATGTTTTCTCGTAGTCAGCTGTGTTTTGGATCACAATACCACCGCCTTTATCAGCCGGCTTGATGGTGATCGTACTATCATTCTGCAGTTGTTGTAACGCTTGGTATTCAGCAGTGCTGAAGTTCCCAAAAATCACGGGATTCTCACAGGACTCTAGGTCTTTATACACAGCCTGCTCGAAAGTGGTAATAGCTGCGGGTATGGTATGAGGAGGAGGGGTGAAGGTTGAACTTGGTCTCAAACCTGTATCTCCTTTTCTCATTGCTTCGTTCGGGTCATCCTTTCCTTCGAAAAAAGCTTTGAGTTTCAGTTTTCTGAAAAAACTAGCGAGCTCGCAATGAAGCTTAAATTTATCAGGTCTGGCTTTAGGGACAAAACCCAAGCCTCTCTCAAGCACCTGCACTTCAGTGGGTGTCAGTACTCTGGTGGAGAGGTTGGTCACTAGGCTTACATCCCGCTTGTTCCTGGTTGTTGGTTGCTGCGGGTGTGACTGGCTACAGGGTCCTCTTCCTCCCAGGTTACTCGACTGTTGCCTCTCCGCTTCCCTCTCCCTCTCCGGCCGCTCTCTAAAAAAGGCTGCCTCTGTTGGTTCTGGAAGTTAGGTGGGGGCATAAAACCTGGATTCCAGCCCATGAAAGGGAACTGTGGTTGGGGGAAAGCAAAAGGGTTATGGCCCATCATCATTTGGGGTGGTTGCCATTGCTGATGTTGGCCCTGGTATCCCTGTCTACCCCTTGTATTTCTGTTCCCACGATTCCCTCTCCCTCTCGTTTGCTTGAAAGAGCTATTACTTGATCCACTGCTGTTAGAGGATTCATCGTCCGATTGGTCAATTTTGTTATTGTTACGAGTAGGAGGAGTGAAAGTTGGGGCTGAATATGGATACACCTTTTCAAAATCAAATTTCTTTTGATCTTTCTGTAATTTGGTTGCTTTCGACTGCATCAAATTATCTTTGTACTCGTTCAATTCCTTATTAAGTTCATCCAGCCGTTTTTTAAAACCTGTGATTGTAGTTTTAAAGTTTCTTTCAGTTTCTGTAATCTCCACCATCAGTGCTTCAGAAAGTCTCAGCGCTGTCTTTATGATTAAGACCAGCCAGTCGCGAGTGCAGTGCCAAGCGATCATGGCCCAGTCTTTGCGAAAGGTGGCATCATTAAGGAAGATACGAGGGGCATTCGTCACTAGCAACCCTTTGGGTGCAGAGTTTGACACCAGATATTGTTTCAGAATGGTCCCATGGAGAATGGTACGGATATGTTCTCTCTTTTTCTCCGTGAGATTCTCCCATTCAGTGGTGTTAGCTATTGCCTGTGATATTTGGGGATCCGCAAATATTGATGTGTCTGACATCAGTTCCTCTATCTCGGATTCGGAATATGTCAGGCCCATGTTTGCCATGGTGGGAGTGATGAAAGTGAGGCAAAGGAGTAAGTCTTTAAAAACCAGCAACGGAAGGGGATGTCCTGCCGGTAGTAAAAGAAGCTCTCACAGCTGTGCGCTGCTGTAATACTCAATAACAATAGGAGAGGTAGGGAGAATGAGGCACTCTCTTAGTCCCCGGTTAGTCATACAAAAACAAGAAAAGAGAGGTCAGATCAAACACTTGATCAGTCTAAGCGTAAACTACAGACCACAATTCAGGGAGTCAACACAAGATTAGATTCTCACATCCGATTTGGATGATCAAGAAAGCCCTCACACACTGACCTAGTCAGTGTCATGCTTCATCATCGGGCCCCACCGACAGAGGCCGAATGCCTCTGTGGTGTGCTACGACGCCAGAAAGACTGCGGAGCAGGTTTTTTTGTGTGTGGAGGGCGTGCTCTTAGTTACAGTGAAATTTTTAAAAGTGCCTAAAGCAAGGGTATCGAAAAAAATATTTAATAAATGATCCCTGAGGCACAAAAATAAAGAGTATTACGTGTCTGTATTTATATGCCAAGGTTCAAGGTTGGTGAAATACAGAATATACTCAGTTCATTACAGTCAACATGTTTCAGCCATAAGGGTGGTATATTACCGTGGCATTCATCAGGACTATACCCCGGCGGTATGGGCTCTCTAATCACCCACCCTAACCTGGGGACGTGAAAGTGAAAAGTTGTGAAAAAAGTGCATAAAAATTGTGGAAGAGCAAAAATACTCAATTCCAAAAATACTCCGTAATTTTGGAGTGTAACTGCACCTGTAAAATAAGGAAAACACATAGACAGACAGAAGACAAACAAAAACCAATGTTAGTATAAGCCTTCCTGGCTAGTCACAGTGCTCCATGAAGTGTGACTCAAGTGGTGAATCCCAAGATAAACCTAGATTTTATGCACCATCCAGATAGCCCCTAAGGATGATAGCAGATATCTCTGGGAAGTGCTGTGCTAGAAAAGTGCTATTTACAAGAAAAACGATTAAAAATGGGGGATTTAAAAACGCAATTGCGTGTACTCCTTATGAAGGGATCAATGGACCTAAAAGGTCTGTGCCCCTTCAAGTAGGTAATAAAAGGTTCGTATCTCACTTTCAAAAGGGGCGCTACTCGCACCATGGGTCTCGGGAGGGGATCGGAGCGACCTGGCACATCCTGAGGACAGACAGAAAATATATATACATATGGTATTATGGCGACGCCCAAACAAGTACTTAGCTCTGGTGCCAGACGGCGTAGCAGTATGTGTGTCATCGTAACTCACGCCCTCAGCGCTTCCGACCCGCTGATCAACCTAGTCATGACCTCCAAACCGGACCCCGAAGATAGACAACCGGGGCCGGTGGACTTGTTTTTAAGCACAGCGGTCGCGTGTGCGCCCTGTTTCCGGGAGGGCGTGTCAGGCCGAAAGAGAGGCTAGAGACGCACACGCCCACCCACGCTTGCTACGTCTCGCTCAAAGCGAGGCTTGGAACTCGTATGACAGTTCGTGGCTGGGCAGTCGGCTAGGTCCTGGAGGACCGGTCGCGTAGTAGCGCTAATTGTCAATTATACCTTATACAGTAGGCTGCACATCAGAGCCTTAGTGTATGAAAAACCATTTACATCCGTAGTGCATGCACTAGCTAACAATCTTGCTGCATATATGAAAATGGATACATCTATGTTAGAGGCAATACTTTGTACATAGGGAAAAAAAACTCTATAGGCAGGGACTGATCTGTGGGTGCACAGATAGTCCATGGAGTGAATCATGATGGCTAAATACAAATATGCAAACAAAACCCGTTGGTTGAGGTTGATGTATAGGGAATATTCTTATCAAGACAATACTGAGCTCCACGGAATGTCATCGTTGAGCCCATTGACATGGGTACCCAGACGATACACCCAACGTTGCTCCTTTTCAAAAAGTCTACTAGTGATGTTCGTTGTGCCCTTCACTTCCTCGATTACCGTCCACCTCATGTCATTGGTAGTGTGGTTGCTGTCCAAAAAATGGCGGCTCAGCTTGGTAGTTAGTTTTTTACATCGGACGTTGCTCCGATGTTCGCAGATGCGTTGTTTAATTCTGCGCGTTGTCATACCAACATACCGTAGCTGGCACGGGCACGTGATCAAATATACCACATTCATGGTGTTGCAGTTAGTATGTTCGCTTTGGGTCCATACCTTGCCCGTTTCCAATGAAAGGGTTTTGGTTGCCTCTGTCAGATGACAGACACTACAATTAGAGCACGGAAAATGCCCTACAACTTTGGGCATCCCCCATGAACTGGTGACTGTAGGTGTAGGTTCTGAAACTTTTTCTTTAGGACGGGTGTGCACAAGAGAGTCCTTGAGGCTACGACCCCTTTTGAAAGAGAATAGCGGTTTCTCCCAATTCTCTCTAAAAGTGGTCAGAATACTCCAATGTTTGTTGATGGTTTTCTTCATCAGGTTAGACAAACTGTTATATGTTGTAACACACGTGAGGGGTACTGCATTCTGGTCGATGACTTTCTCCTCTAAGAGTGCCTCCCTTGGTTGGTTCCTCGCTCTCTTGAAACCCTTGTTCAGGATTTGTGTTGGATACCCTCGGTCTTTTAATTTCTCAGTGAGGCTCACAGACTGTTCTTTGAAGTCCGAGATGGAGGTGCAATTACGCCTCAATCTAAGAAATTGCCCATAGGGGAGGTTTTCCTTCAAGGGGCGTGGGTGGAAGCTACTGAACTCGAGGAGGTTGTTTTTTGCGGTAGGCTTGTGATGTGTCTTGGTCACAAGGCCTGTTCCTTGCACAGAAATCTCAACGTCCAGGAAGACAATCTCCGACCTACTCTTGGTGTTTGTGAACCGTAGATTCCGGTCTAGAGTGTTGATCCAGTTGAGAAATAGATCGAGATCAGTGTCATTCCCAGTCCATAGTAACAGAATGTCATCTATGTAGCGCTTCCACATAAGCATTGAAGATGAGAAGGGTTGGGAGGTGGGTAGGATGTATCTAGCTTCAAAATCAGCCACATACAATCCTGCCACGCTCGGAGCAAAAATGCTGCCCATGCTGGTACCCGAGCATTGAAGGTAAAGTTTGTCTTTAAAGGAGAAATAGTTCTCTTTCAGGGCAATTGTTGCACATTCAATGATGAAGGTTTTTGGAGTTTGGAAATCCCATTCCGTGGAGTCAAGTGATTCACCCAGGACTCTGATCGTATCGTCCTGGGGGATACTAGTATACAGGCTTTCGACGTCCAGTGTCACGAGAGTAACTGAGTTTTCAGGGAACGTGACATCAGATAGTAGACGTAGGAGCCCTTATTTCTACACGCTACCAAAAATGCACAAAAACAGGCTCCCACCACCCGGGCGCCCCATTGTCTCTGGTATCGGTTCCCTCCTTGAACCCTTATCCGGATTCTGTGATTACTTCCTAAAACCCTTAGTGCAGTCAACTCCAACTTATCTGAAGGACACAAAGAGTCTCCTACGTCTACTATCTGATGTCACGTTCCCTGAAAACTCAGTTACTCTCGTGACACTGGACGTCGAAAGCCTGTATACTAGTATCCCCCAGGACGATACGATCAGAGTCCTGGGTGAATCACTTGACTCCACGGAATGGGATTTCCAAACTCCAAAAACCTTCATCATTGAATGTGCAACAATTGCCCTGAAAGAGAACTATTTCTCCTTTAAAGACAAACTTTACCTTCAATGCTCGGGTACCAGCATGGGCAGCATTTTTGCTCCGAGCGTGGCAGGATTGTATGTGGCTGATTTTGAAGCTAGATACATCCTACCCACCTCCCAACCCTTCTCATCTTCAATGCTTATGTGGAAGCGCTACATAGATGACATTCTGTTACTATGGACTGGGAATGACACTGATCTCGATCTATTTCTCAACTGGATCAACACTCTAGACCGGAATCTACGGTTCACAAACACCAAGAGTAGGTCGGAGATTGTCTTCCTGGACGTTGAGATTTCTGTGCAAGGAACAGGCCTTGTGACCAAGACACATCACAAGCCTACCGCAAAAAACAACCTCCTCGAGTTCAGTAGCTTCCACCCACGCCCCTTGAAGGAAAACCTCCCCTATGGGCAATTTCTTAGATTGAGGCGTAATTGCACCTCCATCTCGGACTTCAAAGAACAGTCTGTGAGCCTCACTGAGAAATTAAAAGACCGAGGGTATCCAACACAAATCCTGAACAAGGGTTTCAAGAGAGCGAGGAACCAACCAAGGGAGGCACTCTTAGAGGAGAAAGTCATCGACCAGAATGCAGTACCCCTCACGTGTGTTACAACATATAACAGTTTGTCTAACCTGATGAAGAAAACCATCAACAAACATTGGAGTATTCTGACCACTTTTAGAGAGAATTGGGAGAAACCGCTATTCTCTTTCAAAAGGGGTCGTAGCCTCAAGGACTCTCTTGTGCACACCCGTCCTAAAGAAAAAGTTTCAGAACCTACACCTACAGTCACCAGTTCATGGGGGATGCCCAAAGTTGTAGGGCATTTTCCGTGCTCTAATTGTAGTGTCTGTCATCTGACAGAGGCAACCAAAACCCTTTCATTGGAAACGGGCAAGGTATGGACCCAAAGCGAACATACTAACTGCAACACCATGAATGTGGTATATTTGATCACGTGCCCGTGCCAGCTACGGTATGTTGGTATGACAACGCGCAGAATTAAACAACGCATCTGCGAACATCGGAGCAACGTCCGATGTAAAAAACTAACTACCAAGCTGAGCCGCCATTTTTTGGACAGCAACCACACTACCAATGACATGAGGTGGACGGTAATCGAGGAAGTGAAGGGCACAACGAACATCACTAGTAGACTTTTTGAAAAGGAGCAACGTTGGGTGTATCGTCTGGGTACCCATGTCAATGGGCTCAACGATGACATTCCGTGGAGCTCAGTATTGTCTTGATAAGAATATTCCCTATACATCAACCTCAACCAACGGGTTTTGTTTGCATATTTGTATTTAGCCATCATGATTCACTCCATGGACTATCTGTGCACCCACAGATCAGTCCCTGCCTATAGAGTTTTTTTTCCCTATGTACAAAGTATTGCCTCTAACATAGATGTATCCATTTTCATATATGCAGCAAGATTGTTAGCTAGTGCATGCACTACGGATGTAAATGGTTTTTCATACACTAAGGCTCTGATGTGCAGCCTACTGTATAAGGTATAATTGACAATTAGCGCTACTACGCGACCGGTCCTCCAGGACCTAGCCGACTGCCCAGCCACGAACTGTCATACGAGTTCCAAGCCTCGCTTTGAGCGAGACGTAGCAAGCGTGGGTGGGCGTGTGCGTCTCTAGCCTCTCTTTCGGCCTGACACGCCCTCCCGGAAACAGGGCGCACACGCGACCGCTGTGCTTAAAAACAAGTCCACCGGCCCCGGTTGTCTATCTTCGGGGTCCGGTTTGGAGGTCATGACTAGGTTGATCAGCGGGTCGGAAGCGCTGAGGGCGTGGGTTACGATGACACACATACTGCTACGCCGTCTGGCACCAGAGCTAAGTACTTGTTTGGGCGTCGCCATAATACCATATGTATATATATTTTCTGTCTGTCCTCAGGATGTGCCAGGTCGCTCCGATCCCCTCCCGAGACCCATGGTGCGAGTAGCGCCCCTTTTGAAAGTGAGATACGAACCTTTTATTACCTACTTGAAGGGGCACAGACCTTTTAGGTCCATTGATCCCTTCATAAGGAGTACACGCAATTGCGTTTTTAAATCCCCCATTTTTAATCGTTTTTCTTGTAAATAGCACTTTTCTAGCACAGCACTTCCCAGAGATATCTGCTATCATCCTTAGGGGCTATCTGGATGGTGCATAAAATCTAGGTTTATCTTGGGATTCACCACTTGAGTCACACTTCATGGAGCACTGTGACTAGCCAGGAAGGCTTATACTAACATTGGTTTTTGTTTGTCTTCTGTCTGTCTATGTGTTTTCCTTATTTTACAGGTGCAGTTACACTCCAAAATTACGGAGTATTTTTGGAATTGAGTATTTTTGCTCTTCCACAATTTTTATGCACTTTTTTCACAACTTTTCACTTTCACGTCCCCAGGTTAGGGTGGGTGATTAGAGAGCCCATACCGCCGGGGTATAGTCCTGATGAATGCCACGGTAATATACCACCCTTATGGCTGAAACATGTTGACTGTAATGAACTGAGTATATTCTGTATTTCACCAACCTTGAACCTTGGCATATAAATACAGACACGTAATACTCTTTATTTTTGTGCCTCAGGGATCATTTATTAAATATTTTTTTCGATACCCTTGCTTTAGGCACTTTTAAAAATTTCACTGTAACTAAGAGCACGCCCTCCACACACAAAAAAACCTGCTCCGCAGTCTTTCTGGCGTCGTAGCACACCACAGAGGCATTCGGCCTCTGTCGGTGGGGCCCGATGATGAAGCATGACACTGACTAGGTCAGTGTGTGAGGGCTTTCTTGATCATCCAAATCGGATGTGAGAATCTAATCTTGTGTTGACTCCCTGAATTGTGGTCTGTAGTTTACGCTTAGACTGATCAAGTGTTTGATCTGACCTCTCTTTTCTTGTTTTTGTATGACTAACCGGGGACTAAGAGAGTGCCTCATTCTCCCTACCTCTCCTATTGTTATTGGGTCCTGTAAGTTAACCAGGCAGAGTCTTTTCCAGAGGCTCAATGGGGGCTGCTAGAATTGTCTTTTACATTGATAGTGAGCAATGGAACCCACTCGAGGGCGAAATTGTGCAGATGAGAACTACAGGGCCCAGCATGCAATGCGAATTGGACATTAATTAAAGGCACACCGGAGGCCAGAAAAGTTAATTAAGGAAGCATGCAGGGGCTGTTGGTTAAGCACTTGATTTTTCTACCTGCTCACTAAGGCCCATGAAGAAGATGAAGTGAGTTCATTGAAACGTGTTGGCCAAAAGGAAATAATCACGGGAAGGGAAACTGCCTGGTTTAAATAAAGAAATTTTTTTCTCACCTTCAATGGAGTGCGGCTCTAATTGCTGGAGCAATTCAAATGGAACATATTACCTACTGGCGGTCGCCAGTAGGTATATATAGTTAGGATTTTTTCCCTATGGGATTTTTGAAAATTCTATGCCTAATAACTTTGGCGTTTGTGGACGGAATTGGCTGAAATTTTCAGGAAAATGGAACATTTTGTTTCTGAGCAGTCCCTGGAAATTTGGGGGGGGTTCGTCAAGGGGTGGCCGAGAAAAAAGGGGGGTCCCAAAACGTGTTTTTCCCATGTTAATTTCCATAGGGCGGTTGGCCTCACTTTTAGGCCGAACGGCTGAATGGATTTGCACGAAACTTGGCAAAATTGTAGGGACTGTTAGCCCGATGTGCCTTTGCTAGGTCTCAATATATGTGCTCCAGTGGATTTTGAGAAATTAACGTTCAAAAAAAGATATATATCTGTAAGCGCGCTCCAGGCAGCGCTCCGGTTCGCGTACCTGACGCGTAACGGAACTTCGCGTAGCGAAGCTGATTGGCTCTCCGGTGTCTGTCAACATTCTAAACAGTCCGGAGCGGCCGCCATCTTGTCTCTCGGTAGGATCGATAGACAAGAGGAGGCCAAAACAAAGGGGGAAATGACCATAAGGGGGCATAGTAGATCCTCCCTGACCCCCTAGGTTTGATGTGGAGGCTTTAAAAGGGCCCTGCAGTGCAAAAAAAAAAAAAAAAAAAAAATTAGTTTTTTTGCGTGGGGAGCGCCCGGTCCGCGAACCGGGAAGCGTTCTGGGGAGCGTACTATAAGGAAAAAAGAATGATAGACTTTTCAAATACTGTATGTTAATTGATTGTTGGTTTTATTGATTATTTTTTAATTTCTTTATTTTTTAAGCAATTATTTATTATTGTGATTGTGTTTCAAAATTTAATAACATTTCTAACACTTCACTGTCTGAAATGTCGTCATTTTCATTGAACATAGCTTGTAATCTCTGAGTGTGTAAAATGTCCTCATTTTGAAGGAGGTCATCTACTGCTTGCACACATTGCAGTAGTTCTTGGTCCCAAGTTTCATCCATAAATTCTATATAATTTGGATCAATTAATTCTTGGCTGCTCTCTTGCAGGACAATTTGAAATGAAACTTTCTGTTCGCTTTCCATGTTGCCTGAAATTTGGATAAAAAATATATATTAGTAGAGATAGGGCACTGTTGGGATTAATTTTAGATAGGCAGTTTTTATCAGTGAATTTATCTTTGGGCAGTGTATAGTATCAGAGTGGAAGTAGGAATATAAAAAAGTGTATGTGATTTAATGTAAGTAAATTCATAATTATACAAGAGAAACCTAACTCTATCCATAACTATAACAGAGAAGTCTATCTAAATCTATAACTACTACAGAGGGATAGTATATAACTATCAGAAAAAGTTTACCATATTAACTGATAGTGCACAATATACTTCAGTTTTTAAAATAACAACTTACCTTTACAAAGAAGTTGAAGTGATTAGTGAAAATCCAATTGAAATGTACACCAGGAAGTAGTAGTCAAAATGGCTGTGTTTCCTTCTTTTCCTTTATATATATTCAGGTATATAACCAATCAAATGTCAGGTAAAAAAAGTAGAAAATGAAAGTAATATTTTCATTGGTTGTCAATTCCAACACTTCAGATGTGTTTTGTGAAGTAATTTACCTCACGGTATTTAGAGAGGTCTACAGGCTAAATGGCTAAATGGAATTTCAATCAAATTTGGGAAAATGATAGGGATTGGTATGTAGTATGAGCTAATCTATATTTGGTGAAAGTGTCTCCAGTCGTTTTTCTGTAAATTACTTTCCCACCTTTTTTGATGGAGCGCTTCCCGGGGAGCGCCCCGGTACGCGAACTGGCGAGCGCCCCGGTACGCGAACCTGAAGCGTTACGGGAGTCCACCATTTTGTGTTTCGGTCGAATTAAGATACAAGATGGAGGGCAACTAATGTTCAGAATGGGTAGAAGGGGGCACGGTAGACTTATCTTGACCCCCTAGGTTTTCTGAGGGTGGCTGAGGAGGCCCATATGTGCGGAAAAAAAACATTTTTTTTTAAAATTTCGTGAGGTTAGCTTCCGGTCCGCGTACCGGGTAGCGCCCCGGGGAGCGTACTTTGTTGAAAATTAGTGAAAAAAGTTAGAGTAAAATAATAATTGTGAGTGATCAGATGTAGGGTAGCTCTGAGAAGAGCTTTTGGGTTTATGGTACATTTAGGTACTTATAAGTAGGTACCAATGCACAGTCTTAAATTCAGAATGAAAATTCTGTTGCCCTCATCTGAGAAGTGAACTCCATCTCCTCTGTAGATATCTTGCATGTAGTAACGCAAGTTATTGTTGTACATGGAGCCCATTCCATGGTCTCTCATGTAAGCTGAAACAGATTTGTTTACATGCTTCCTCGACTTCTCAATTTGTGGACAAAATTGGTTCGACCACCTCCATTTCTGTCTTTGGCATATATTTGAATATACCAAGGCAGTCTGAGGAAAAAGTGCCATTAATTGCTCAAAGGTGTCCTTTAAAAGCATTTCCAGACCTACCCCAGTCAAAGTGCCCAAGTCATTACCTCCACAGTGCACAATTAACAGGTCAGGTTTTGGCAAATGCATAAAGGTTTTCACCAATGGTATCAATTGGTGACATTTTAATCCTCTGTGGCCAAACCACTTAATTTCCACATCTTGTAAATTGAGGTTAGGTAAATTTCTGTTATCAGCATACCTCTGAGCCCAGTAGATGTAACTATGTCCAACAATCCAGACAGAAAACATGGTGAGAGAAGGTTCTGCTGCAGTCAGATGAAGTGTGGCAATGAAATGGCAGTTGAAAAAATAAGAGTTTAAAATGAAAAAAACTGTGGAGTTTCTGTGTTAATGAAGCAGTAACAGTGATTGGTGGATTTTGATTGCTGAAAACAGAAAGTTAGGGTGCATGGATGAGTTCTTTGAAAGATGTATTTTGAATGGTCAAGAAAAAATCATTAAATGAAAGATTGCACTGGATATGCAGGTGCACTGAGAGTTCAGAGTTCAATTGAAACATTGTTGTGTGAACTTGCAAACACCAGAGGTCTTCCAAGAGGTGGTTGCTATGCAAAAAAGGCAGAGAGGGCAGAGGGGGGAAGGGTTTTGATTTGAAAAAAGTGAGGGAAGAGTTTTGATTGGGTGACATGAGAGATATGTGTGAAGAATTACAGCATTTCTGTGCTTTTGATAGCTGCAGACTCTGGAGTGCATACCTTTTGCTCTGCTAAAGACAAAGTGGTGTGTTTCTGAGACTGTTTTGAAACTCATAAAGTATTTGCTAAGGTGAGAAAAGATTTATTTAATTTAGATAGAGAATAGTGTGCTTTAAGGAGAAAATTATGAAGAAAGTTGTGTTTTTAAAATGTTGCTTTGCCTCAAGTGTTTTACAAATAGATTTTGTTTCTTTGAGAAATTGTAATTGGAGAAAATGTGAAGTATTAGTACTGACATGGTGTTTTTGTGCATAGGAGCTGTGCAGTGTTTTCAAATTATGACTTGAAAATCGTTTTTGAGGTAAAGGAATGCTTTTAACATTTATGAGAAGGACATAATGGTGTCTGCTTCTTTATAAGGCATTGGAGTGTCTCTGATGTTATTTTTCCCATTTTAATGTAAGACCTTTCCCCGTGGTGCAAATTCCTTGTAAATATGCTCCCACCTGTGCTTGGCAAATTTAGATTTTGAATGTTTGAGTTACATAGCCATGTTAAAAGTGACCCTAAAATGCTGCAAAGGCAATCAAAAAACGCTTCCATGTGTCTTAAGGACATTTTAAGTCATTTCCCCATGTGCAGTGTTTTCAAATTATGACTTGAAAATCGTTTTTGAGGTAAAGGAATGCTTTTAACATTTATGAGAAGGACATAATGGTGTCTGCTTCTTTATAAGGCATTGGAGTGTCTCTGATGTTATTTTTCCCATTTTAATGTAAGACCTTTCCCCGTGGTGCAAATTCCTTGTAAATATGCTCCCACCTGTGCTTGGCAAATTTAGATTTTGAATGTTTGAGTTACATAGCCATGTTAAAAGTGACCCAAAAATGCTGCAAAGGCAATCAAAAAACACTTTCATGTGTCTTAAGGACATTTTAAGTCATTTCCCCATGTGCAGTGTTTTCAAATTAAGACTTGAAAATCGTTTTTGAGGAAAAGGAATGCTTTTAACATTTATGACTAGGACATAATGGTGTATGCTTCTTTATAAGGCATTTGAGTGTCTCTGATGTTGTTTTTCCATTTTAATGTAAGACCTTTCCCCGTGGTGCAAATTCCTTGTAAATATGCTCCCACCTGTGCTTGGCAAATTTAGATTTTGATTGTTTAAGTTACATAGCCATGTTAAAAGTGACCCAAAAATGCTGCAAAGGCTTTAAAAAAACGCTTTCATGTGTCTTAAGGACATTTTAATTCATTTCCCCATGAATGTAGGTAGGCCTCACCTTAAACAAACCTCTGGATAGGCCACACCTTATCGTCATCCTGAATTAATCATTTAAAATGCTAGGGACAGATTTATGATAGGTGTATGCCTCTTTTGCGCCACTGTGCGTCACTTTTGTGGTGCAGTGGCGGTGCAAAAGATTTGCTATGTGGCGACAAAATTACAAATTGATGCATCTAGGCAGATGTGTCATGCTGTAAAAAAACCGTGCCACATAAAACCGATGCAGCAGTGATGCAAAAGATGCACCATGTTGCAAGACAGGCCTCACTTCATCTCCAACAAGATAAGAAGCTTAGGGATAGATTTATGATGACTGGTGCATCCCCAGGGATGTGCCAGTCATCCTGCGCCGCTGTTCCGCCACCCATGGTGCGCTGCATTTACAATGCGGCGCACCATGGGGCAAAAACAGCACAGATGCGTGACGCATCTGTGCCGTAAAGGTGGCGCATTGCTGGAGCTGCATCGCAAGTGCCATGCAGCTCCAGCAAGGCTCAGGGGTGCCCCATCTCCATTTAATCTGCAACCCTGAGTAGGCCTCACCTTAAACAAACCTCTGGATAGGCCACACCTTATCGTCATCCTGAATCAATCATTTAACATGTTAGGGACAGATTTATGATAGCCGTGTGCCTCTTTTGTGCCGCTGTGCGTCACTTTTGTGACGCAGCGGCGGTGCAAAAGATTTGCTATGTGGCGACATATTTAAAAATTGATGCATCTAGGCAGATGTGTCATGCTGTAAAGTCCTGTGCCACATGAAACCTGCGTCAGTTTTCATATAGGTGTTTTGTTGTAAGGTATGCATTAATTTGCAAGAAAGCCCTGTAAAACTAACACAGTGAAATTTAGAAGATTTCACTGACTCAGCTTTATAGCATTGCTGAATCAAATCATTACGCCTGTTTGAAACAGGCATAAGGAGTGATGCACCATGCAATGTGTGGCTTGCTCCTGTGCATTGCAGTAGACATGTTGCGCTTACGACGTGATTCCTGCAATGTGCTGCTTTTGCGGCACAGATGCGTGACGCATCTGTGCTGTTTTCACTCAATAGTGCTCCACATTGTAAATGCGGCACACCATGGGTGGCAGAGCAGCGGTGCACATTAACTGGTGCATCCCTGGGAATGCGTCAGTTAACATAAATCTGCCACTTTACATTTAAGTATGAGCAGGGGACACAGAGTTGGTGAGGCTTATCCAAGGTTAAGAAGAGATGAGTCCTGTTCACTGAAAACTTGGACATAGGCCTTACCTCCTCAGCATCGC
Source organism: Lissotriton helveticus (assembly GCF_964261635.1). NCBI lineage: Eukaryota > Metazoa > Chordata > Amphibia > Caudata > Salamandridae > Lissotriton > Lissotriton helveticus. The sequence goes on from NC_136063.1 coordinate 550,885,885, forward strand.
TGGTCATGGCTAAATAATAGCTGCAAAATGTTACTCTTGTTAAGCAATTTTACTATTATAGTCTCTGAGATTTGTGCCTTACTCTGCAACATCTCATTGTTGTTCTCTTTCTTTAAAGATAACGACAACATCAACATGAGCGACAATCAGCAATCAGTTGATCTCGACCTCATAATTGAACTCGTAATTGAAACATCAGTGGAAGTAGATCCCTTGGATGATTTAAATCCTGAGGATGAAGAAGAACATGATGAGGATGCAGATTTGTCAGAATTGTATGATATAGGGTGGGAAGCTGACGTGCTTGAGCCTATGGAACTATAAACATTTATTTTTAAAAATTTATAATAAATGAAAAGTAAAAATGTTAACCGTTTCATTTAAAAATAAAGACATCTTGGGGGCGTGGCCAACTGCCGAACATGGCGGCAGCTTAACTCGGGAGCTCCGCAAGGCTGACCGGCACGCGCAAATATCCGGCTAATTATCCGTACATCAGCCCGCCCGAAGGGGTGAAATCGGTTCCGGGAACCAAGCGGCGCACATTGAGCCGCCCCCGGTGGCAATCCGACACCGAGAAGTGCTAGGATCGGCGACGGCGAAGTGGGGCCTCCGCCTAACCGGCAGCGCCGGCCTGGAGTGCTGGCCGTGCCCGGCCGGAAGTCCACCATATCCGGCAAGGAGACATCGGCTCTGCCCGGCGCCCACACCCCGCAGTCAAACAGCGGGCACCGGCGCGGCGTCTGACCAGCGCGACTGCCAGCGAAATTGAACACGACTGCTTCCTCTGGGTCTATTCGCGGACAAGGCGCCCTCGGGGGAGGAGGAATCCCTGCAACACGAGGGGGCCATCTTGAGGCGGCGCGACCGGGCAGACCCCCGCACACACGACGAGGTGGGGTGGGGGACGCCTGGACCCGCGCAGCCCCCCCTGCAGCTCGCCGAATTTGACTCTGGCCCAGGACTGAGTGGGGAAGGGAAGGCGCTCATAGCCTGGCAGCACCTGCGCCCAAAGCGCCCATAAAGGAATAAGAAGCGGCGGTGCGACCCACGTGGAAGGGGCGCCGCCATATTCGTACTCGAATGACACCTGCGTGGTACCAATAAACCAGACGTCACCAGAGGCGCGTCTCGGCCTCATATCGAATCCAACTACAGTGTCCACGAAGGTGAGGGCCGCGCTCACGGAGGCACAAACAGAGTAATCCCAAGCAGATTGCGACACGGGCCTGGCGTCAGGGGGCTGCGGTGCGTCACGACCTGCACTCCTGCATTGGCGACACCGGCACACACCCAAGAGACAACGAAAGCGGTGAGAGGCTGTGCCGGGGCCCACTAGACGGATCGGACAGTGCAGCGCTGAACACGGCGTCATGGCGGGCAAAAACACGAGGCACACAACGACGCAGGCGAAGCTTGATAAATTCGCCTATGCCCAGAGTGGACAATCACAAGGGCCTGGGCGTCATTCCACCGGTGCGTCCGCGGACGCGAATGGGGCTGGAAAAGTCACACTGGAGGCCATTATGAAGACCCTCACTGAGGTCCAGGCGACAGTGGGCACCATCTCCACTGAAGTGAACCTGCTGAGAGCGGACTTTAAAAAGATGTCTGAGAGGGTATCCCAAGTGGAGGTGGTCACAAAGTCACTCATTGAAGACACCTCGGATCTGCAGGTGGCGGTGGAGCAACTGGAAAAGACCACCAAGCAACTACAAGAAAAACTGGATGACCAGGAAGGGCGCTCACGAAGGAACAACGTCCGCATCCTGGGCCTTCCGGAATCGGAGGGGAAGGGCGCCATGGACCTCTACATCGAAGACCTTGTCAAGACCAAACTGCAGCCTAAAGGCCTGTCCAACTTCTTCTCCGTTGAGAGAGCACACCGGGTCCCTGGGGGTGCGGCCAAACCAGGAGCCTCACCGCGGCCGGTGTTGGCTAGACTCTTCAACTTTAGGGACAGGGACGCCATTCTGCAGGCGGCCAGGGTGGCGCCGCCTGTAAAAGTCCAAAACTCTACTCTGGCCTTCTTCCCAGACTACATGGCCGAAGTGGCCAGGCGCAGAAAATCCTTCACTGAAGTAAAAAAGACGCTGCGTGACAGGGGCCTATCCTATTCGATGCTCTTCCCCGCCAAACTGCGGATTGTGGCTGAGGGGAAGACGTGGTTTTTCGACACGCCTGAGGTGGCACGAGAATGGCTGGATGGCTGGAGGCCGGTGGGCAAACCGCAGCGCCCGCACAAGGAACGCCAAGACCGCCGCAGCGAGAAGACGACGGAACACCGGGCGGCCAGCCCAACTTCTGAACAAGGTGCAGCCGGGGGATTAGAATCTGATCTTGAGAGGGATCCGTTTGATTCCGGACAGCCTAGCATGGGTTGATTACCTGAGCTGTATATGACATGATTTGGACACAGCCCTTGGGACTTCGGACCGATGGAACTGAGTAGGGCGGGCTCTGGCCGGTGCCTGTAGGGGACTCACCAACCCCACGAGCAAGTAAGACTAGATAGGGAGGGAACGAAAGCACTCTGCCAAGTTGGGGATGCGGGCGGGACTTCGTCCGTGGAGCAGGGGAGCAGGGAGGGGGTGGGGGGGGCAGAATTGCACTGTTGCAGTTAAAGTTACGGTTATTGGTCATCATTCTGAATGTACAGGGCATAGTTACACTACTAGTCATCAGCGCCTGGTATCATGGCGTGCGGCTCCGCACACTGGCTTCACCACATTGCTGCCTGTTGGTATCTTGGGTATTGAACACAAATGGCACACCAAGCACAAGCGGCACCCGCTGAGGACGCCCCTGTAACGACACAGGTGCCCCCACTGAAGCTACTTACATGGAACGTTCGGGGGCTGGGGGACAAAATCAAGCGTGGTTTGGTACTGCAAACCGTTAAGCGCCATAAATCTGAACTGGTGCTACTTCAGGAAACACATCTAGCGGGGACCACCTGCAAAGCACTGAACAGGCGTGGATACACCATGGCAGTACACTCCGAATTCACCACAGGCTCCAGAGGTACCGGGATACTCCTTAAGAATAACTCATCCTTTTTGGTCACTAGCCACAAGACAGACGATCAGGGGCGTTTTGCGGCACTCTCTGGCCAGTGGGAGGGGAGGGCCTTGAATGTGGTATCTGTGTACATCCCCCCAGCGCTTCATTCTTCAGCACTGCCGGCTCTTGGGCAGTTTCTCATCGATCTCCCGGAAGGTGATATGATCCTGGGGGGAGACTTCAATGCTATCACAGACCCCTTACTAGACACATTTCCCATACGGAATCGCCAGAGGGGGAATGCCGCGCTTCCTGGATTCCTGACTGCCATGGGACTCACGGACGTATGGCGTCACTTGCACCCCACAGCGAAGCAATACACGCACTACTCAGCCCCCCACGATAGCCTTTCACGTATTGACTACTTTTTCTTTCTAGGGGTGGGAATAGGCTCCATAGAAGGGCTAGACATCCTACCGAGAGGCATCTCTGACCACTCCCCAATCTCACTTCACCTTTCTACTAAAGAACGAAAACGTGCTAGACTGTACCCAATATATCCCAGTTATCTGCAGGTTCCTGGGATTAGGAAAAAACTTAAATTGACTACAACACATTACTTTCGTGAGAACACGGGCTCGGTCTCTTCACCCTCGGTGCTGTGGGAGGCGTTTAAGACGGTCTTACGAGGGGCGTCCATATCGGCCATTACAGGGCATAAACGGGACTCCAGAGCTGAACTGACTAATTTAGAGCTGGCACTGCACACGGCGAACAATGCGCACATGGCCGACCCCACCCCTACCACCGCACATGAGTTGCAACTCCGACAGCAGCAGCACCAGGCACATCTCACTACAATCACTAAAGGGCACCTCGCGAACACCGCACACTGCATATATGATGTGGGAGATAAGGCAGGGAAAATGTTAGCATGGCTGGACAAACGGGGCGGCAGCAACAGGGGGATACAACGACTGTATGATGCTGGGGGCCAGCTGCAGACCCACCCGGAACGGATAGTACAAACTCTAGCGCACCACTTCAAGGAGATATACACACCGACACGAACGGTCACAGAACAAGAGGCCATGGCGTCACTCAACCACATTTCTGTCCCTGTACTTGCTCCTGAAGCGCGGCAAGAGCTTGAAACAGATTTGACGGAGGGGGAGATCCAGTTAGCAATTCACACATTACAATCCGGTAAGGCTTTGGGCCCCAACGGAATTCCTGTGGAGTGGTATAAGGCGGTGGACTCGATACTGGCCAAGCCTCTCTTGGACATGTACACAGAAAGCGTGGAGACGGCACTGCTTCCGCTCGACCAACGCACGGCCACTATTGTGGCCATTCCCAAACCAACCAAACCACCGACGGACTGCGCCTCGTACCGTCCCATTTCCTTGCTCAATACGGAAGCAAAGATCCTGGCGAAGCTCCTGGCCGTTCGTCTGACCAAGCATTTGAGTACCCTAATACACCCCGACCAATCAGGCTTCATGCCTCACAGGAGCACAGCACTGAACCTACGAAGGGTGCATGGGGTGCTGGCGCGGGCACATCTTCTCACAGACCAGGCTGTGATACTCTCCCTGGACGCGAAAATGGCGTTTGATCTGGTGGAGTGGGAGTACCTATTTGCTGTTCTGACCCGAATGGGATTCGGCCCCAAGTATCTTGCATGGGTCCGATTACTCTACGCCTTGCCAGTGGCGCAGGTGGTTGCAAACGGTCACATATCATCGACCTTTCCACTGAGGCGGGGAACCAGACAAGGGTGCCCGCTATCGCCCCTTCTGTTTGCGTTGGTACTGGAGCCGTTGGCAGTCATGCTTAGAGCAACGCCGCTGTTCCGGGGCATCGCTTGGGAGGAGGGGTGGGAGGACAAAGTCTCCCTATATGCGGACGACATGCTGATATACATGACCGGGCCGAATGAAGGGGTCCCTGCCCTGTTGGCTCTCTGCGATGACCACGGTAGGGCCTCGGGCTATACCCTGAACTGGTCCAAGTCCGTGCTCTATGTACTCAAGGGCCCGGATCCAGTGCTGCCGGACGCCTGTCCCCTTAGGATAACCACCACCTCATTTAAGTACCTGGGTATTTTTGTGTCTGCCGATGCTACGCAGTTCTACACCGAAAATTTGCAGCCGCCTTTGCAACACCTGCGTGCTGATGTCCGATACTGGGCTGCATTACCGTTGACCCTCATAGGACGAGCGGCACTGTATAAAATGATGGCTCTCCCAAGGTTTCTGTATGTGCTCGAAAATTCCCCTTATGTGGTAAACCCACGTTACTTCCGGCAGGTCGCGGCATTAGTTTCCAATTTGCTGTGGAGTGGTGGCCCGGCACGGATAGCACAGAATAAATTGGTAAGGAGCTGGTACGAGGGAGGGATCGCGCTGCCTGATCTCCATCTTTATTACTGGGCGTCCCAGCTTAAGGTTATTAATCATTGGATACACGTCTCACGGGAAGACCCCGCGTATAAGGCGGACTGGTCGCAACTGGGGACTGAAGGTATGCTTTCAGTGCTGTACAACTACCCGCAAGTGAAGGCCCTACTTGGCCCAACGCTTCACACGGCGACATTATGGCATGCGGCGCAATCACGTCTGGGGTGGAAGGGTAAAATTACCAGGTTAACTCCGTTATGGGACACTAAAACACTGGGTGCCCTGCGGACATGTAAGGGGTTCGAGAGATGGGATGCCATAGGGATCTCGGTGGTTGGGGACCTCTGGGACAAAGGCACGGTGGTTCCTTTCCCACAGCTTCAACAGATGTACGGCATGGGTCCCTCTGAGACATATCGCTATGTGCAAATCAGGCATGCTCTATTGCAAGCAATCCCACCAGACACCACACTTCCAGAATCATCACCACTGGAGGACAGACTACTAACCGAATTTATGGAACAGAAAGCAACCTCACTCACGTACAAAAAACTGATTAATAACCTGCCAGATCCCACACAGAGACTTAAAGAAAAATGGGTGGATGAACTGGGTGAAATGGATGACTCGGAGTGGAACGAGGCGCTTGCCTCGCCGCGAGAGGTAGGCATTTCGGCCAGATTCCGCCTAGTGCAACTAAAAATCTTACACCGCACCTACTATACCCGAACACTACTACATAGAATACAAAGGGCAACACACCCATACTGCCTCAGGGGGTGCGGGGATGAGGGAACTCTCCTCCACACGATATGGGAATGTCCACAAATAAGGGAACTTTGGAGACAGATTATGCGCACAGTCTCACAGGCCATCAATGTATCTGTCCTACCGGAACCCCGTATGTGCTTGCTGAATGTCTGGGACCCTACAGACCTAAATAGGTATGGACAACTGTGGGTCACACTGGCGGTGACAGTGGCCAAGCGAGACATTGCGCAGAGATGGGGGGCCCCGGAGTTGCCGACGGTGGCGGGGTGGATACGGAACATGGACCTCCTCATGGTGAAGGAAAGAGCAGTATATGTATTGAGGGCATGCCCTCGCAAATGGAATAGGGTGTGGACGCCATGGAACAAATACAGGGGGGAACCATGCGAGGCCCTGCCAGAGGGTGAGGACTCGGAATCTGAGGAGGACGAGGACTAGTAGCAAAGGGTGTGCCAACACGATACTGGGGGGGCCGGGTGGATGCGAGAACGCAGCGCTACCTTAGGCGAAATGCTGAGTAACTAACCCTGTGGACAACTGTATGTGGCTATTCGCACTAATGTGCTCAATGATGACCTTAGTTGGATTTTAATGTTTTATGGTTTATCTACAATTACGTATTGTTGAATTCAAAAGGATATGTCAGAAGTGCATTATCAGGGAGTTGCTTATGGATAAGAAGCAAACTTTGGCCATGCTTTCTGTATGCTTGTCTCTCTTACATGTTCCAGTGCATGGCGATTTTAGACACTGATAGGTGCTAACACAAGATCTGTTAAGTTCTTTTCACCCGATGACACTTGATAATGATGTACAATTGTGCTTAACGACTGAAAATGTTAATGTCTCTTTTTGATCTCTTGATAAATAAAGATTTTATTAAAAAAAAAATAAAGACATCTTCAAAAACAGGTTATGTGTAGTGTCTTCAATAAAATATTAAAATATGCTCATAAAATTAGATCAGATTCACATATAAAACAGCACAGGTAAAATGAATATGAATTCCATTTCTTTTCTGCTATTTCTGTATTCTAAATTTGCCAAGCACTAAAAATGTCAAGTAGTGTGTTAAGTTTTTGATGACTGTTATTGATTTACTGTTTGGTAATAGTGGTTAATAACATTTTTTATTATATTTTACCACAGAATCAACTGCAGATCATTTCAAGATTTCAGCATGCCAACTAAAGAAAGACTTAGAAAGGCTGCAAAGACAGCAGGTAAATGATATAATGCAGCAGTCCTCTAAGAAAAAAACTTGTCAAGTCACCAAGAAAGCACCGGGTAAGAGCACAAAAACATTTATAAGAAATATTTGTAGTAAAAAAAATATTATTACAGAAAATGTTTCAGTCCAGAAAAAGAGAAGCATTTTAAACGGAAAGGAAAGGCCAATAAAAAATGTTACTGCTAGAGCAAGAGATAACTCTGTGCATGATAGAAGAAGGAAACAACAGTTTAGGGACATTCGTAAACGAATGTTCCGCAACAGGATAATTGGCAATTTGTTAAAAAATATTAAGAAAGGTCAACAGAAAGTGGTTTTTTATAAGAGAAAAAAAAAAGTTGAGAAAGTTATTGATCAGGCATTTGAAATTAAACGTAAGTTATTTATTTTGATAATCAATAGAATTAGGAAGCTAAACAAGGCAATTTATGATTTCAAAAGAAATAGTAGATGGAAGAGAATAGTTAATCGTAGTAATTTTTGTGAAGTTTTTTCCGGAGAATGGATGCATAGTTCAAGTTGTGAGGCATTTTTTAATGAGGAGAGTTATTTCCAGGATAATGATTTGGTGCATGCAGTTGACACCAGTGGTCGAGCTTATGAAGTGAAAGATGGTTGTCCAGTTGAAAAAGAAAAACTTGTGACAACAGAGACAGAAGAGGTGTTAGGTAATGAGGTTTTAGGAAGACGTCCTAAGGGTCCTGTGTACAACTGGAAGTGTAGTAGTATTTGCAGTGTGCGACAGGATTCCATCAATTTGCTTTGTGATTTTGTACGGACATTTAATAAGAAAAGTTTGAAGCAGAAAATGAAGTTGTTGCAAGAATTAGATCCTTGCAGAGTGAGAGAAGTGACAGGTTTGCATGGTCATTCACTGGCTTGTCTTTCCAGGAGAGTATGCCAGAGTGTTTTTCATCATTTCAGGATGCTAGCAGTGCATCATAATAAAGTGAGGAAATTAGTTAGAATGTGGTATTATGCTAAGAGTCCAGCAATTATGCTTAAACAATTATGCGCTGCTCTTTTGCATGGTTCAGAAGTAGACGTGAAGAATATTTGTGCAGAAATTGAGTTTGGTTACTTTGGAAGTAAAGAGGAGAATGTTGAAATTGACCAAGAAGAAGAGGGTAATGTGGAAGATAGTGTACAGGTTTCCAGTACAGATAATTTTCAGAGGGAAATTGCGACGTTTCAGGTGAAATCAAGTGAGAGGCCTAATTTCACTTGTGTGTGTTGTCGACACACTTATTATAAGAATCAGACTAAGTTAGTGGATTTATATGCAAAAAGTGAAAGGGAAAATAATAGTGAATGGAAGGATTTTACAACATATTTAATGGTAGAAAATTGTTTTGATTTGGGATCGGATCAACGTGTGTGTACTTATTGTTGTAGCAAATTAAATCAAAACCAGATGCCTGCTAGAGCAGTTCATAATAATCTGGAATTGGTTGAGATTCCTTCTGAATTGAAGGATTTAAATACTTATGAATCTATTTTGATTCAAAGTATCCATCCCTTTCAGGCTATTGTAAGAATGGAGCCAAAGACAGGGAAATTGCCTCCATCAGATTTACAGAGAGGATTAAAGGGAAGAGTTGTTTATTTGCCTCTAGATTTGAAGAAAAACATTAACACAATTGGAGTAGAAAAAGTGGAAGAGGAACCTCTGGTTATCTTAGTTAATGGGGTTCCGACAAAGAATAAGAAAATATGGCAAGATTTAGTGGATGTTAGGAAAGTCAAAAAGGCAACATTGTATTTGAAAAAAAATAATAAGTACTATAAGAATGTTTATGTTGCAGAAGAGGAAGTAAGTGAGGAAGAGGATAGCGATTTGTGTGCTGGTCAAATTGAGAAAGTAGAACCCTCTACTAGTGAAGAAATATATGAACATTATAGTGTTCATCCTTTGCATTCCAAGGAAGTCATGGGGAATGCTATTGAGTTGTTTCAAATGAAACAAGCCAAAGGGAGTCCCATTAGTGTTTGGGAGGAAAGTTTGGAAGCTCGGTGTTTCCCACAGCTTTTTCCAACAGGTCAGGGAGGAAGATATGATGAGCGACCTCATCAAATTCCTGCTTCTGAATACCGGACTTTGCGATTGTATGCAGGAGATGCTAGGTTTCGACAATGTATTCCCTATTTGTTTCATCTCCTGTTTGAAAGCGATCTGTCTGGACTGTCATATGCAGTGAACCACATCTTGAAAAGTGGTATACACATGCAAAATATCTCGGCAAGTGACTTTATGGATAAAGTCAATGTCCAAGACAGTATTTTGGATTCTCACCTGATTAATCTCATGGCGTGTCAGCGTGGTACTAATGAGTACTGGTACCGTCGTCATGGTGATTTAAAATGTATGCTGAGGAACTTAGGAACTCCCACATGGTTCCTCACTCTGAGCTGTGCCGAGTATGGCTGGGAAGACTTACTTGAATTTCTACGAGAGGCAAATGGAAACATCGAAAACATCGAATTCAAGACACCCGGAGAACTGTGCTCTTTGGATCCAGTCAATGTATGCCGGTACTTCAATCATAGATTTGAAGCTATGGTGTCTTTCATCATGAATAAGAAGAATCCACCTCTTGGTGAGGTGTTGGATTTCTTCTGGAGAAAGGAGTACCAAGCAAGAGGTGCTCCTCACATACATATGCTGTTGTGGATCAAGGATGCACCTAAATTTGGAACAGATCCAGAAGACTCAGTGATGAGTTTCATACAACAGTATTCTACGTGTACTGTTCCAAACGCAAAGGAGAAGAAAAGCCTAAGAGAAAAAGTTCTACGTTTCCAAAGCCATCGTTGTGGAAAGTACTGTCGTCGTAAATTCCGAAACAAGGACAAGTTCTACACCAAATGTCGTTTCGGCTTTCCACGACCGGTGATTTCTAAAGGAAGAGTAAACAGTTTGATGTCTTCGCTGCGACATAATGTGATGAAGAAATCACCTAAAAACACATACAATTTGAAGAGGAACGAAGAGTCCAAGTACATCAACGACTACAACCCGGTGATTTTGTCCATGTGGAATGCTAACATGGATATACAGTTTGTGGCTGATAACTGTATGGCTGTGGCTCGGTATGTGACATCTTACATCACCAAAAAAGAGAAGACAGAATTGAAGGATATGTGGGAGGACATTTCCCATGAAAAGAGCCTCAGCAAGAAGTTGTACAGTTTCAGTCTGAAGATGTTGTCGCATCGAGAAATCGGAGCTTACGAATGTTCTGACCGGTTGTCTTCAGCAAGTCTCTATGCCAAATCCAGGAGTATCGTTTGGGCGAGTCTTGGTCTTGCTGCAACGCGTAATCGAGTTCTGAAACCTGTGCGGGAAATTGAGTATTTGGCGGAAAAGGAGCCAAACAGTACCGACATTTTGAAGACCAACATGTTGGATACATATTATCCAAATCGAAGCAGTCACCTCGAGAATGTTTGTCTGTATGAGGTTCTTCAAAATTACATATTCAAGAGGAATATCAAAGAAGATACTGAGAAAGGAGTGTATGCTGTAATTGGAAGTGAGGGATGTCTGGTCAAGCAAAGAAAATGCCACTTGGTAAACCATCGAAAATTGAGTGGCGAATCGCCTGAAAAAAAGGAGTTTTTCTATTTAGCACTTTTACAACTTTTCAAGCCTTGGCGTGCAGAAGAGGAACTGCTTGGAGATTTCCTCTGTTACGAAGACTCTTTCACTGCCGCCAAGGAGACCATAGAATGTCCTGCTTTTCCCAAATATGTAGAAATGTTGAATGTGGAAATCGAGCAGGAAGCAACGATTGCAGCCGAGATTGCCAGAGACAGTTCTCAGGACAGTCAGAGTTCTGCTTCATTGAGTCAGGATCCACTAGGAGGACCTGTTATCGAAAATGAAGCTGCCACTGCTATGAATGAAGTGGAAAGAGCCATGGCACATGCTCAGGAGGATGAGGTTAACTTAGAAGAGTTGGAAAGACAACTCAACGTTGAGCAGAGGAAAATATATGACGAAGTTACCATGCAAATTGATCATGGATTAAGTCATGAGAAGAAAGAGTGCTCATGTACGTCGTTGAAGCCTGTCCGACTCTACGTGAGTGGAGAAGCGGGAACTGGAAAACGTTTCCTTATTAAAGCAATTTCATGTTATTTGCAGGAAAGGACTGAGTCATCGCTGTCTTGTGTTGTCACCGCTCCAACTGGACTGGCAGCACATAACATTAAAGGGATTACTTTACATCGTTTACTGATGCTGCCAGTGGAGCATGACAACAAATTACAATATCACAAGCTATCTGGAGATGCTTGTTGTGAAGTTTCAAGAATCTTGAGGAAAATGAAACTTCTTATCATTGACGAAGTAAGCATGGTTTCCAATGTCATGCTTGCCTTTGTGCATTTGAGAATGCAAGAAGTTCTCAAAACAGAGTATGATGTGTTATTTGGTGGCAAACACATCATTGTTTTCGGAGATCTTCTGCAGCTGACACCAGTGAAAGGGCAACCTGTGTTCAAAATGCTCACGCATGAAGATACCAGGAAGTGCCTAGGGAGCATTGGCAACGTCAATATATGGTTAAACTTCAATTATGCTTAACTGCATGAAAATATGCGTCAGGCGAAGGATGAAGTTTACAAGAATATTCTACAAGATGTTAGAATTGGAAAAGTGACCGAGCATGGGAAAGAAGCTTTACATGCACGATTACTGTCAAATTTATATCCAGAACAAGATGTTGTGCCTGAGAATATTTTTCAGAAAATTACTGAGAAGAAATCTGGAATATGTTTGATGCCAACTCTTGCAGAATGTGCCATCTTCAACAACAAAATGTTGCATTTAGAAAAGCAAGAGATTGTGAAACTGGAAGCTATTGACAGAGTAGAGCATATGGGATCAACAATTATTTTGTCTGAGAATTTGAAATCAAAATTGGATTCATTAGAGAAGACTATATCTAAAACTGCAGGTTTTGAAAAGAGTCTGAATGTGTGCTTGAACTGCCGTATAATTTTAAGAAGGAATTTACATGTTGAAAGAGGTCTGGTAAATGGATCAATGGGTAATGTTGTTGATTTTGTGAAATACAGAAATAGAGATGGAATTGAATTTTTAAAAATTAAATTTGATGGCATTGAGGAAGTACAGCTAATTGGTCGTTGTTCTGCTAGATTTTTGCTTGTAAAAGACTTATATGTTCGCCGTAAGCAGTTTCCTGTTTGCTTGGCATATGCGGTGACAATCCATAAATCGCAAGGTTTAAGTGTAGACAGTGCATTGGTGAATATTGGCAGTTCTGTGTTCAAGGAGGGTATGGCATATGTGGCATTGTCAAGAGTTAGAACTTTATCGGGATTGTACTTGATTGAGTGTGATGTCACAAACATTTGTGCGGATCTAGATTGTGTTAAGGAATACAATAGGTTGAGAAGAGAGTATGCGCCACATTTGCCTCAATATCCTTTGTTTGAGAAACGTGTGGTAGGCCGGAAACGAAGAAATGTGACCAATACTGGGGAGGTTGTAGCAAAAAGACGAAAAGTCGATGAACCTGAAATTATAAGCAGAAACAAAAAGGATTCTGTTGAAGATGTTGTTGGTTTTCAATTTGAAAACACTTCTGGTGTCAACTGCTATGCTAATGTAGTGGTTAATGTTTTGTTTTCTCTAGAAAATGTAAAAGAAGAGATTGTGGTCAATTCTGATCAAAGATTATGCAGTTTGTTAAATTCTGTGTTAGAGAAATGTAGCACTGATAGAACAAAAATAGAAAGTGTGTCTGAAATTCGAAATCTGTTAGACAGATGTTCAGGCCAAACACAATTCTCTCAAAATATTCAGCAAGATTGTCAGGAGTTTTTATTGTATATGCTTGATGTATTGCATGCTGAAGGTGTAGATGTAGATCACCTGTGTGGGCTTTCTTATCAATGGCAGCATGACTGCGAGAACTGTAGGGTATCAAGTACTACTAGTGTAGACTCAGAAAGATTTATATATTTAACTTTGCCAGACAGTAAATCAGTCTCCTTTAATAAGCTAGTAAAAGCAGCTGATCACAACATGGAATGTAGCCAATGTAAATCTGAAATGATGTCAACCTTATTTATACGAACATATGGCCAGTATGTCATTTTAATGTTCCAACGATGTAGGTCTGATGGAACAAAATTGACAACTTTAATTAAAAATTTTGTGGCTTCACAGTTGTCAATATCAGGAAGGACTTTTGTAACTGTAGCAATTATATATCATGACGGTCCTTCAATAACATCAGGACATTACACAGCTTATTTAAAGTCTAGAAATGGCTGGTCATTCTGCAACGATTCTGTTTTAATTTTCAAAAAAAAATTGCCGTATGACCTTAAAAATTCTTACCTGGTGTTTTTAAAACCAAAATTTTAGGGAAAGAATCTCGGGATGTGCTCTGAGGAATTTCAAGAAGTTCTAATGGCTCCTACACGATTTGGCCTTGAGGATAAGTGTAGTACAGAGACATAACTTCTTACCATAACACTGGACGTCATGGAAAAATAAGTGCACTTTGAATGAGTTCAGAAAAACTATTTCTTTTTATAAGCTAATTCAAGCAGCCAATCAAAACATGGAGTAGAGGGAATGTAAGTCTGCAATGCTGTCTACTGTTTTATATTGCTTTGTGATTAAAAGTGATGTAGAGAATTAAATAATTGTAGTAGTCATAGAGGTAGTGTAAGTCTGCTTCATAGTAAGCAGTATCAGTGTCATAGGAAATGTAGAACATGAGTGAGCAAGAAGGGTAAGATATTAGTAATCCAGGATTGTGAAAATGATCTTCAACATTTTAATTCTGAAAGTTGCGGAAATACAACATGACGGGATTGGCTTACAAGAATTCCAAGAGTTATAAATGGCTCTGACATGATTTGGCCTTGTGGAAACGTGTGGTAGAGAGCGAGAAGTCATTTATTGTATGTAACATATTTTTCAAAACGATGGAGGTTTTCTTTCAGAAAGTGGCGGGCTGAAAGTAATAACAGCACAACAGAGTGTAAGCTGTTCATAGGACATCCTTCGACGTCATGGAAAGTAAGTTAACTTTAAGGAGTTCTGAATTCTGATTTGTTATGTTGTATGGGTTTTTTAAACACAATCATTTTGATTGTGTTTTTTTTCCCCGCTGTTATATGATGAATACCTTCAAGTCACTGTTTTTAGTGAAATTTGATACATTCTGAGAACAGCAAAAATAAACCATTTAACATGTATAATTAATTCTGTACTGTTTGCATTTATGATGTACATGTAGAACTGTGTAGGAGGCATGGAGAAGGTGAGGCTTCTGTAAGTGTCAAAGTTGTTGCATACAGTGCTGCACTTCTGGATACTGTTTCATATGCTGGACTACATCTGCACTATGAGATACCTAAGCAAAGGCAACACAGGTGATGTGATTGTGAAATGAGGAAAAGAAACTCCACATTTTTCAATTACATCACCTGTGTTTCCTAAGTTTACGAATGACATTGTGCAGATGAAGTTTAGGTCTGTCCACGGACACAGAAGAGGTCTGGCCCTTGTTCAAGAGTGAAGTGGATATGACTTACTTCATTGGTAGGCCTTCACATGTATTATCTCCTCTGTATTCTTCAACAAGCATAAATTTGATATGCAATCCTGAGTAGGCCTCACCTTAAACAAACCTCTGGAGAGGCCACACCTTATCGTCATCCTGAATCAATCATTTCAAATGTTAGGGACAGATTTATGATAGGTGTATGCCTCTTTTGCACCACTGTGCGTCACTTTTGTGATGCAGCGGCGGTGCAAAAGATTTGCTATGAGGTGACAAAATTACAAATTGATGCATCTAGGCAGATGTGTCATGCTGTAAAAAACCCGTGCCACATGAAACCGATGCAGCAGTGATGCAAAAGATGCACCATGTTGCAAGACAGGCCTGACTTCATCTCCAACAAGATAAGAAGCTAAGTCTTCTGTAAATGTCAAAATTGTTGTATATACTGCTCAACTTCTATGTACTCTTTGATATGCTAGACTCCATCTGCACTATGAGATACCTAACCAAAGGCAACACAGGTGATGTGATTGTGAAATGAGGAAAAGAAACTCCACATTTTTCAATTACATCACCAGTGTTTCCTAAGTTTACGAATGACATTGTGCAGATGAAATTTAGGTCTGTCCACGGACACAGAAGAGGTCTGGCCTTTGTTCAAGAGTGAAGTGGACATGACTTACTTCATTGGTAGGCCTTCACATGTATTATGTCCTCTGTTCTCTTCAACAACTCTAAATTTCATTTGGAACCCTGAGTAGGCCTCACCTCAAACAAACCTCTGGATAGGACACATCTTATTGGCATCCTGAAACAATCATTTAAAATGTTAGTGTCTTGCGACACTTTTGTGAGACAACAGCAGTGCAAAAGATGCACCATGTTTTAAGATAGGCCTCACTTCATCTGCATCAAGATACTGTTAGTTTAAAATGTATATCTTTAGGACTGTGTAGGGGGCCTGGAGAAGCAGAAGCTTCTGTAAGTGTCAAAGTTGTTGAAAAACTGTTTGTCCTTCAATCTTTTCCCTTGTCTTTTCTAATTTTTAAATACATGTTTTAATATTTTTCAAATGTTTGTTCTCTCTTTCACAGATTGAAAGTATAAAAATAAAAAGTGAGTAAGTTAACGACAATTATAAGGTAAATGTTTTGTACTCTTTTTGTTACATTTCTATCACTTTCACCTACTATTAGTTCCACAGCTTCATTTCTTTAACCCTCAGTTTCCTGCCTTTGCTACTTCCCTCATTCCTTTCTCTATTACCTACTTACTCAACTCCTTCCACTCTTTTTCTCAGTCCCTCTCTTCTCATAGTTCCTCACTCTTGTTCACTCACTCCGTCTCTATTACTCTTAGTGTCTTTGACTGATCACTCTTTCACTACTTGTTCATAATGCTTTCTCTGTGTAGTTGAAGCACACTAAGGAGCATATTATGAACACAGCCAATAAAATTATTGCTGTTTTTATTGGCAGAAAACTGCTGCAAAAGTGGTTTTAGCGGCAGTTTTCTGCCGCAAAAGCGGCTTTAGCGACACATTTCTGCCGATAAAAGCTGCAAAACTTTTATTGGCTATGTTGATGATATGGCTCTATGTTATTTACATTTCTTTGCTGTTTCAATTATTCTTTTTCTGTTGTTTTTTCTTTTCTGTTTTCTGTTTTTTCTCTCTATTATTCCACATGTTTTAATCTTATTTTGAACATTCACTCACATTCTCCAAGAAACTCTTCTTTGTTATTGTTCTACTCTCTTTTTTTTCTTTCACTTCCTTTTTTATTTTGTTTTTCACAATTATACCCTCTTCCATCTTTTCTTCGGTAAATAGATCTATTAAACAGTATCTCTGGTTTAATCCCTATAGCTGTCTTTCTTTTAACATTACTCTCTGTTTACTTCCCTTATACTAACTCTTCTTTTTTTTTGTTTTTTTTTTTGGTTCGCTCCCGGTTCGCGAACCGGGAAGCGAACGGGGAAGCGAACCAAAAGAAATAGAGCTTGCCAGAGTGCTAAACATTCTAGCAATTTTTTTTGAAAGGGGAGGTAGTTCTGAAAAGAACTGTTTTTTTTATGTTTTTGTTGTTTTATATATTTTTTTTATTTTTCTGAACATTTTTTGTTTTTTTTGTATTTTTTGAACAGTTTTATGTTTTTTTTTTTGTTTTTGATGGAGGGGAAACAACAAAAAACAGGCATTGGAAACGGCTCAACAGGAGCAAAAAAAAAAATTACTGTCTGGGGCGTTTAGGGCAATTGTGATTTTCATAAGCTCGGTTGATTAAGGTAATACTCATATTACCACAAGACAATAATGCACCACAATACAAGCAGGTAAACTTCATATGGACAAAGTTGTCCTGAATGTTTGGCACGGTTTCCCGTGCCTCTGCTGGTGTCAAAGATATCTGTGATGATGACCTGGCCACAGGAGTTGTTGGGTTGTCCTGCTGGTCACGTATCTCTGCCCGGCTGTAGTTTAAAGGATGCCACCTGCTCATATGACGATGCATGGTGTAGTTACCGAAGCTGTATTTTTTTAAGGTGCCCTTAGATAACTTCTCCTTACATATGAGGCAGGTGACATATCTGGCATTTACTTTCTTCTGCCCTTCAGGGATCAAAAAAAACTGCCAAATAAAACTGGTTTTCCGATGAGAAACCCGGGGCTGCTCTTCTAAAAACTGTGGTCCTTCTGTCTCCTCTTCCTCTTGCTCATCCTCTTCCTCCTCTGTGTTGCTGATGAACTGGAGAGGTGGTCCTCTCTTCCCATGAGGAGGTGGTGGTGGTGGTGGGGGTCCACCAGCTGAAGCTACCAATGAAGCCATTGCTGAACTATCAAAAAAGGTCTTCCTCTCACAAAGATGAAAGTCAGAGTGAGGAAAGAAGGAGGGGTTTTCATCATTTGGGAAAAACAATAGTTCTAAACCAATGAAAAGTGTTATTTTTAGGTCACCTGACCTAGCCTTACATCATTATGAAACCAAAAGTGAAATGAACCAATGAAAAGTTTTATTAACAAGTCACATGACCTGTTACGCTTATGTTACGCGCTGCGGAACGCGCCCCGGATCGCTTCCGGGTCGCTGCGCTTCGCGCCTCGGTTCGCGCTCCGGAGCACTTTCGGGTGCGCAAACGCGGCGTGTCATAAGACGCATTACGCGGCAACGCGATACGTCGCGCTTTTGCGACGCGCCCCTGATCGCTTCCGGGGAGCTGCGCTTCGCGTCTCAGTTCGCGTACCGGAGCACTTCCGGGTGCGCTAACGCGGCGCGTCATAAGACGCATTACGCGACAACGCGAT
The DNA here is from genome assembly GCF_964261635.1 of Lissotriton helveticus. Taxonomy (NCBI): domain Eukaryota; kingdom Metazoa; phylum Chordata; class Amphibia; order Caudata; family Salamandridae; genus Lissotriton; species Lissotriton helveticus. The sequence continues at coordinate 550,904,149 of NC_136063.1, forward strand.
ACATCGCGCTTCCGCGATGCGTCACGATGTTGATTTCTAACGCGGCAGTTGCGCAAACGGAACGTTTACCGGTTCGCGGACCGGGTCGCGGCATCAAATTGAGCTAACGGGAAGCTTCCCGGTTCGCGAACCGGGAGCAAAGAAAAAAAAATATTTAAAAAAAATGTTATTAATAAACATATTTAGTGAAAAGACGGAGTCTGGCCCTGGGACGGGGGGCAGCTGGACCAAAATATACCAGTAAAAGAAAAAATTGCTAGCCCTCCCACTTTAATTAGTCTCTCTATGCTCTGAGACTACAAACAAAAGCAAATCAATTTGTTTGTATGGGTGATTTTATTTAACCCTTTTATTCATTATTTTGATAGTATTTGTCTTTTTCATAGGCAAGAAGAACACTTTATATACACCTGTACACAATACAAAATACATTTATACATATTTACAACTACTATACAAATAACACATATGTAATCAATCAAACAGTTATCCACAAACTTCTTTTGCAAAAAATATATATATAGAGCAATTCTATCTCTCCAAATAATTAATCTTTGTGAGATCGTCAAGCCACTATTAGACCCATAAGGTGAAAAAAGGTGAAAAAAGGCAACAGAAATCGAATTTAATTCACAGTCAATTCCAACAAAATGCGTGAACCCTTCAAGGGCAGATATTTTGTAATGTCTGTCTGCCGTTTGCCTTGCCGACGCGTTTCGAATCTGTAATTAATCACAGATTCTCCTCAGGGCTCTTTCATTGTATTCAATCTATACAAAATAAAACGAAGTTTGTTTTAGTGCTTGAGACTTGAATGTTAATAACCCCCTAGATTAGCTGGACTTAACTGAACTGGTTACCTTCATGAAGATGCGGTGGGCTCTCGTGGTCCAATTGCTCACGAGGGGCTAAGCGCCACAGAAAATCAGTGGAACAAAAGGTATGTTCTGGAAGAAAATTAATTCATATGCTTACTCAGCCATCCGAGGCAAGAAAGTGTGACTGGCAACAGACCTAAAAGTACCAAATCATACCTCTGTCAAGTATGGCAGTGGATGCTGTGCTAGATCCTCACTTTGTTCGATATACTTCCTAGGAGACCTGCAAAGCACAAGGGTCGCGCTCAGTATTGGCATTATTTATGACATCGTATTCTCGTGAAATGTGACAGGGGTGTGGAGTCACATACCTATAGTTTTCTGACTAGGCTTCGTAAAAAGCACATTCGCACAGAACTACACGGACATTTCCTCCTGAAGCACCTAAGGGGTGGTACCATCCCTTGGGGTCTTCAGGTGAAGAATGTCCCGGTGATTTTTACCGACGATGCGGATTACAAAAAGGGCTTCAGCTGCATAAATACCAAGTGCAGCAGGGACCTCATGGTCCATACCATAGAAACAGCACAGAGACTGTGTAAAAAAGAACTAGAAGAGATTGATGAACTTACTAAGGCCATCAGAGACAGTCAGGTGATTCCAGACTCTAAAGTCCTCCTAGAAAAATTAGATAAAGAAATACAAACCTTTAAGGACAATACCATCAATAGCAAGACAGCTCAGTACGAAAGGGATTCTAAATCCTTCACGTTAGAAAGAGCTTATCCTTTTCTCAAAGAAGATTACTACTCCCAAACAGAATCTCGAGGGGCACTCACAAACTTTCAAGGAAGATCCAGAAACAGATTTAAAACTTTTTCTGAGACTTCGTCTTCAGAGTCCTCGGGCTCTGAAGCAAGAGGGAATAATAATAAGAAACAAACTCCTTTTTTAGAGAACGCGTCGGCAAGGCAAACGGCAGACAGACATTACAAAATATCTGCCCTTGAAGGGTTCACGCATTTTGTTGGAATTGACTGTGAATTAAATTCGATTTCTGTTGCCTTTTTTCACCTTTTTTCACCTTATGGGTCTAATAGTGGCTTGACGATCTCACAAAGATTAATTATTTGGAGAGATAGAATTGCTCTATATATATATTTTTTGCAAAAGAAGTTTGTGGATAACTGTTTGATTGATTACATATGTGTTATTTGTATAGTAGTTGTAAATATGTATAAATGTATTTTGTATTGTGTACAGGTGTATATAAAGTGTTCTTCTTGCCTATGAAAAAGACAAATACTATCAAAATAATGAATAAAAGGGTTAAATAAAATCACCCATACAAACAAATTGATTTGCTTTTGTTTGTAGTCTCAGAGCATAGAGAGACTAATTAAAGTGGGAGGGCTAGCAATTTTTTCTTTTACTGGTATATTTTGGTCCAGCTGCCCCCCGTCCCAGGGCCAGACTCCGTCTTTTCACTAACTATAGAGCGGGTGCAGACTCGCGAGAGTTATAAGGGCAACAAGATTTTTCCACGTTGGAAGCCCTTTTCGAACTGACAACTGGGAGAGACATCTTGTCCCTCCAAAGTAATGGGCGAGAAGGACACTTTATCATTTTCGGAAAGCCATATTCAAAACTTGTTGGCTAACTCCCCCTTCGCTGAGGTAACTTTAAGTTCTTCTGCCCAACAGCAGAATGAAACTGATAAACTGACTAGGCTTCGTAAAAAGCACATTCGCACAGAACTACACGGACATTTCCTCCTGAAGCACCTAAGGGGTGGTACCATCCCTTGGGGTCTTCAGGTGAAGAATGTCCCGGTGATTTTTACCGACGATGCGGATTACAAAAAGGGCTTCAGCTGCATAAATACCAAGTGCAGCAGGGACCTCATGGTCCATACCATAGAAACAGCACAGAGACTGTGTAAAAAAGAACTAGAAGAGATTGATGAACTTACTAAGGCCATCAGAGACAGTCAGGTGATTCCAGACTCTAAAGTCCTCCTAGAAAAATTAGATAAAGAAATACAAACCTTTAAGGACAATACCATCAATAGCAAGACAGCTCAGTACGAAAGGGATTCTAAATCCTTCACGTTAGAAAGAGCTTATCCTTTTCTCAAAGAAGATTACTACTCCCAAACAGAATCTCGAGGGGCACTCACAAACTTTCAAGGAAGATCCAGAAACAGATTTAAAACTTTTTCTGAGACTTCGTCTTCAGAGTCCTCGGGCTCTGAAGCAAGAGGGAATAATAATAAGAAACAAACTCCTTTTTTAGAGAAAGGCCAACAACAAAAAGTAAGATTCAAACAGCCATGGGAAATGCGAACCAGGAGAAACTTCTACAAAACGTAGTGGGCTCCTCCACCATAGTGAACTTATCCACCCGGACCTTGACAAAGGAGGAAGAATCTGTCCTGAATTTAGGACTCAAATTCGTTCCATCTAGACATACGGACTTCACAAAGATTAAATTAGAGGCAATTGAGTTTTGCCGCAAGATCAGACTGAAAGTTTTCTTTGCAAACCAACCCCCTAGCACCAATATGGAAGCAACAGGCCTTAGGAACAAATCCACCTTTGTACCTAACCAGAACATCCCGAAACAGGTATATGCGTTCGAACAAATTTTATTGTCTGCAATCAACCAACTAGAGAGCAAACAAAAATTTGTGAAACAAAATATCTCGAAGGAACAACGGGCGGCCCTAAAAAGTCTTAAAGAAGATCATTCATTGATCATCAAACAGGCCGACAAGGGCGGAGCTGTCGTGATATGGCCGAGAGAGCAATACCTAGCAGAAGGGTTCTTGCAGGTCAACAACCAGGAATGGTATAGAAAACTGCAGGAGGATCCGTTACAACAGATCCAGGCATTAATCACAGAGATTGTGCAAACAGGCAGAGACAGTGGTTTCCTGGGCCCAAAAGAGAGTGACTTTTTAGTGAAGAAATGCCCAAGAACTCCTGTGGCATACTTCCTACCAAAGATTCACAAAAACTTGTCAAATCCCCCGGGGCGACCAATTGTGTCGGGCTGCGACTCATGTCTGGAGCCCCTGTCTAAGTATGTAGACTTCTTCCTCAAGCCCTTTGTGGCAAATGTGAGGTCCTACCTAAGGGATACAACTGATTTCCTAGTGAAGATAGAAGGGACTCCGTTCGATCAGACATCACAACTTATGGTAACTATGGACGTGACGTCCCTTTACACCCAGATACCACAGGATGAGGCACTGGAGGTCTTGGAACTCTACCTTGACTTAAGGGAAAGACCACATAGAGTCCCAACATCCTTCATTTTGCGATTGGCCGAAATAACCCTCAAAAGAAATTATTTCCGTTTTAACAACGACTTCTTCATGCAAATCAAGGGCACCGCGATGGGGTGCCCTTATGCCCCAGAAATGGCCGTTCTATATATGGCCGAGTACGAGAAAAAATATGTGGAGGAGAACAACCCTTTCAGACATCACATTTTGCACTGGTATCGTTATATCGACGACGTGTGGCTCCTGTGGCAGGGGAGCCACACCGAGTTGAGTGACTTCCACCGGTGGCTCAACAATAGACACCAAGACATAAAGTTCTCGGTTGACTCCAGCAATGCTAAAATGACATTCCTTGATGTGGAAATAAGAGACGTTGACGGTTGCTTGAAGTCCTCCTTATTTAAGAAAGCTACAGACAGGAATACCATACTCCACTACGGGAGTTCACATCCCAGAAATCTGAGGGCAAATTTGCCATATGGACAGTTACTGCGAATTAGGAGAAACTGTTCAGAACTGGCACAATTTGACCAACATGGGCAAAACTTTTGTGAAGAACTAACGCAACGGGGCTACCCCAAAAAGTTACTCAAACATTCTTTTAAAAGAGCACGATACACACCGAGAGAGTGTCTTCTTGAAACAAAGGTTAAACGTGACCTAGAGAATCTAGTTTGTGTGACGACATTCTGCGCTGAAACTCACAACATACGCCAAATGGTATTAAAACACTGGCATTTACTGGAAGAATTAGAAACACCTATTCCCCGTCCAATATTCGCTTTCAAAAGAAATCAGAATATTGGCCAGCAAATAGTCCGTGCTGATATAAGAACAGCCAAACCCAAAAGCGACTTGCTGTCGAAATGGGGTCTCAAACCGATCGAAGGACACCACAGGTGTGGAAATTGTATCGCGTGCGATACGACAATTGAAGGTACCAGTTTTCAACATTCCAACACAACATGGTCTCACACAAGTTTCACCAACTGCAGAACGAAAAATGTCGTTTATGCCATTATTTGTCCCTGCCCCAGAATTTATATTGGAAAGACCAATCAGCAGGTTAACACGCGCATGACACAACACAGGTCGCGCATTAAAAATAAAGTTCTAACTGCGCCCTTAGTTCAACATTTCTCTGACAAACAACACGGAGAAAATGATTTCAAATGGACTGTGCTATTTAGCATTAACCAACCGAAACCAGGCATTAACATTGAACAGATCCTACTGAAAAGAGAGGCTTATTTAATTCTCAAGTTCAATAGTACCCAAACAGGGTTGAATACACTTTCAGAAATTTCACGCTTGTAATGAGTACATGCGTTGAACCATCAACAAACTACAATATCCATAATGCTAAGCTTCTGGCTCACTTTGATGTAGGAGCCCCACACGGCCACTTGGCTGCCAAAGTGTTCGCATTTCCTGGTTCGGCAACCGATGAGAGAGGTGAGTGTCAGAGAGGCTCCGAACGCGTTTTCATTTTAACGCTTTGGAATTATGCCGTGTCTGTAACTAAGGAATTCTTTTCCTGTTTTACAGCGCGAGTGACCAGGCGCGGTTGTAAACAACGGGGAGAAACTCGAGTCCCCGCCATTGATTCAAACTGTTTTCGATAAAGAGAAGAAAATAACGGCATGGCGACCCACGCCCTGCGCTCTTCACGAAAACTATAGGTATGTGACTCCACACCCCTGTCACATTTCACGAGAATACGATGTCATAAATAATGCCAATACTGAGCGCGACCCTTGTGCTTTGCAGGTCTCCTAGGAAGTATATCGAACAAAGTGAGGATCTAGCACAGCATCCACTGCCATACTTGACAGAGGTATGATTTGGTACTTTTAGGTCTGTTGCCAGTCACACTTTCTTGCCTCGGATGGCTGAGTAAGCATATGAATTAATTTTCTTCCAGAACATACCTTTTGTTCCACTGATTTTCTGTGGCGCTTAGCCCCTCGTGAGCAATTGGACCACGAGAGCCCACCGCATCTTCATGAAGGTAACCAGTTCAGTTAAGTCCAGCTAATCTAGGGGGTTATTAACATTCAAGTCTCAAGCACTAAAACAAACTTCGTTTTATTTTGCATAGATTGAATACAATGAAAGAGCCCTGAGGAGAATCTGTGATTAATTACAGATTCGAAACGCGTCGGCAAGGCAAACGGCAGACAGACATTACAAAATATCTGCCCTTGAAGGGTTCACGCATTTTGTTGGAATTGACTGTGAATTAAATTCGATTTCTGTTGCCTTTTTTCACCTTTTTTCACCTTATGGGTCTAATAGTGGCTTGACGATCTCACAAAGATTAATTATTTGGAGAGATAGAATTGCTCTATATATATATTTTTTGCAAAAGAAGTTTGTGGATAACTGTTTGATTGATTACATATGTGTTATTTGTATAGTAGTTGTAAATATGTATAAATGTATTTTGTATTGTGTACAGGTGTATATAAAGTGTTCTTCTTGCCTATGAAAAAGACAAATACTATCAAAATAATGAATAAAAGGGTTAAATAAAATCACCCATACAAACAAATTGATTTGCTTTTGTTTGTAGTCTCAGAGCATAGAGAGACTAATTAAAATGGGAGGGCTAGCAATTTTTTCTTTTACTATTAATAAACATATAACATATATTTTTGGATTTAAAGAAGAATACATTTTACAGCTACAGATATTAGCTTTTAAAAAACCAATGAAATTCACTGAAAAAACCATAGGTTATAGACCATATATAGTTAGGAATTAGCATTTAAAAAACCTTATTTTACTCACACAAAACCATTGAAATTCCATATATAGTTAGTTGTACTAACTATATATCGCGCACCCGCAATCCACTGCTGATCATGTCACATATTACATCATTCATGACATGGTCAGTGACATCACTGATGACATCACTGATGACATCTCAAATGACATCACTGATGACATCACTGATGACATCTCAAATGACATCACTGATGACATCACTGATGACTACATCCAGTGACTGTATAATTCTGTAAAGTTAAAATATGTCTTACATATTGAAGAATGAGTGGATGTATAAGTGTCTTGATGAAGGATTTAGTAGGGGCATGACTGACTGTATGAGTGACTGATTAAATGTGTCTCACTGAGTGCATGGGTTAGTGACTAAACTGTCTTAATTTGTGCATCATTACCAGGGCGGGAGTAAGAACTCAAAACTGCTGTGCCGCATTGCTCGCCTGTTGGCCCACAGCCCCTGAGGAAGTGATCGTTATCACGAAACGCGTTGGGCATTGATGTTTTGTGGAGCACTTGTGAATTTCTGAACATTGCTTTTCACCTACCAATAAAGATGGCTGATTTTGAACTTACCTGAGGTGGATGTCCTTACAACAGGCAAACTTTGCGTTTGGATATTAGCGGCTTCGCCTGAGCCGCGAGGACGCCCCGCTGCACGTGTGCAGTTCCGCTGTGGCATCATCCGGTGCTATGGCCATGGAACAGGTTCGTCGCCGGTGGGTGAATGTAAATGCATGACAGACTGCAGCAGTAAACCACTACCCACTTGGGATTGATTTGGGTGTAGATTGCAGGAAGAACACAGCGATCCACTTGGATTATTACGATGAGGACTCCAAGTACCAGCATGCTCGTGTTGGACACGCCCACCAGGGCGGGAGTAAGAACTCAAAACTGCTGTGCCGCATTGCTCGCCTGTTGGCCCACAGCCCCTGAGGAAGTGATCGTTATCACGAAACGCATTGGGCATTGATGTTTTGTGGAGCACTTGTGAATTTCTGAACATTGCTTTTCACCTACCAATAAAGATGGCTGATTTTGAACTTACCTGAGGTGGATGTCCTTACAGCAGGCAAACTTTGCGTTTGGATATTAGCGGCTTCGCCTGAGCCGCGAGGACGCCCCGCTGCACGTGTGCAGTTCCGCTGTGGCATCATCCGGTGCTATGGCCATGGAACAGGTTCGTCGCCGGTGGGTGAATGTAAATGCATGACAGACTGCAGCAGTAAACCACTACCCACTTGGGATTGATTTGGGTGTAGATTGCAGGAAGAACACAGCGATCCACTTGGATTATTACGATGAGGACTCCAAGTACCAGCATGCTCGTGTTGGACACGCCCACCAGGGCGGGAGTAAGAACTCAAAACTGCTGTGCCGCATTGCTCGCCTGTTGGCCCACAGCCCCTGAGGAAGTGATCGTTATCACGAAACGCGTTGGGCATTGATGTTTTGTGGAGCACTTGTGAATTTCTGAACATTGCTTTTCACCTACCAATAAAGATGGCTGATTTTGAACTTACCTGAGGTGGATGTCCTTACAGCAGGCAAACTTTGCGTTTGGATATTAGCGGCTTCGCCTGAGCCGCGAGGACGCCCCGCTGCACGTGTGCAGTTCCGCTGTGGCATCATCCGGTGCTATGGCCATGGAACAGGTTCGTCGCCGGTGGGTGAATGTAAATGCATGACAGACTGCAGCAGTAAACCACTACCCACTAGGGATTGATTTGGGTGTAGATTGCAGGAAGAACACAGCGATCCACTTGGATTATTACGATGAGGACTCCAAGTACCAGCATGCTCGTGTTGGACACGCCCACCAGGGCGGGAGTAAGAACTCAAAACTGCTGTGCCGCATTGCTCGCCTGTTGGCCCACAGCCCCTGAGGAAGTGATCGTTATCACGAAACGCGTTGGGCATTGATGTTTTGTGGAGCACTTGTGAATTTCTGAACATTGCTTTTCACCTACCAATAAAGATGGCTGATTTTGAACTTACCTGAGGTGGATGTCCTTACAGCAGGCAAACTTTGCGTTTGGATATTAGCGGCTTCGCCTGAGCCGCGAGGACGCCCCGCTGCACGTGTGCAGTTCCGCTGTGGCATCATCCGGTGCTATGGCCATGGAACAGGTTCGTCGCTGGTGGGTGAATGTAAATGCATGACAGACTGCAGCAGTAAACCACTACCCACTAGGGATTGATTTGGGTGTAGATTGCAGGAAGAACACAGCGATCCACTTGGATTATTACGATGAGGACTCCAAGTACCAGCATGCTCGTGTTGGACACGCCCACCAGGGCGGGAGTAAGAACTCAAAACTGCTGTGCCGCATTGCTCGCCTGTTGGCCCACAGCCCCTGAGGAAGTGATCGTTATCACGAAACGCGTTGGGCATTGATGTTTTCTGGAGCACTTGTGAATTTCTGAACATTGCTTTTCACCTACCAATAAAGATGGCTGATTTTGAACTTACCTGAGGTGGATGTCCTTACAGCAGGCAAACTTTGCGTTTGGATATTAGCGGCTTCGCCTGAGCCGTGAGGACGCCCCGCTGCACGTGTGCAGTTCCGCTGTGGCATCATCCGGTGCTATGGCCATGGAACAGGTTCGTCGCCGGTGGGTGAATGTAAATGCATGACAGACTGCAGCAGTAAACCACTACCCACTTGGGATTGATTTGGGTGTAGATTGCAGGAAGAACACAGCGATCCACTTGGATTATTACGATGAGGACTCCAAGTACCAGCATGCTCGTGTTGGACACGCCCACCAGGGCGGGAGTAAGAACTCAAAACTGCTGTGCCGCATTGCTCGCCTGTTGGCCCACAGCCCCTGAGGAAGTGATCGTTATCACGAAACGCGTTGGGCATTGATGTTTTGTGGAGCACTTGTGAATTTCTGAACATTGCTTTTCACCTACCAATAAAGATGGCTGATTTTGAACTTACCTGAGGTGGATGTCCTTACAGCAGGCAAACTTTGCATTTGGATATATATTTATATATATATATATATATATATCTCACACTGAAAGGTTACCCTTTTGAGGAAGCCACACGCAAGTAGGTTTAAAATTGACGTTTTATTCTTGGAAGCTGCAGCGAAGTTTAAACAGGAAATCTTGCCAAAATTCATAAGCCTGACGCGTTTCGTGCCTGCTCGCACTTAATCATAGGCAAAGTTCAAACACTGTGCAAAGCATTTCCGTGATGTTTTTAATTACTACCACCTGCCCCAGTGGGCGTTGGCTCACACTAAGCCTCATGGTAGCTGTAGTCCGTGATATACTCCAGTGAGTTGTTTGACACAGCGAAAATATCCAGAAAAGTACAATACCCCAGTGGGTGGAAAGAGTTCAGTTCACCCCTCGTTGCATCTTATACCTTCCAAGCGCGACCTCTTGCCCTTCATGATGAAAGTCATCTGACATCAGACTGGACTGCTTTGATGCAGCGGAGCTTCCCAACACGACCGGGACAGCCGTTTTAACATCTCACACTGAAAGGTTACCCTTTTGAGGAAGCCACACGCAAGTAGGTTTAAAATTGACGTTTTATTCTTGGAAGCTGCAGCGAAGTTTAAACAGGAAATCTTGCCAAAATTCATAAGCCTGACGCGTTTCGTGCCTGCTCGCACTTAATCATAGGCAAAGTTCAAACACTGTGCAAAGCATTTCCGTGATGTTTTTAATTACTACCACCTGCCCCAGTGGGCGTTGGCTCACACTAAGCCTCATGGTAGCTGTAGTCCGTGATATACTCCAGTGAGTTGTTTGACACAGCGAAAATATCCAGAAAAGTACAATACCCCAGTGGGTGGAAAGAGTTCAGTTCACCCCTCGTTGCATCTTATACCTTCCAAGCGCGACCTCTTGCCCTTCATGATGAAAGTCATCTGACATCAGGCTGGACTGCTTTGATGCAGCGGAGCTTCCCAACACGACCGGGACAGCCGTTTTAACATCTCACACTGAAAGGTTACCCTTTTGAGGAAGCCACACGCAAGTAGGTTTAAAATTGACGTTTTATTCTTGGAAGCTGCAGCGAAGTTTAAACAGGAAATCTTGCCAAAATTCATAAGCCTGACGCGTTTCGTGCCTGCTCACACTGTGCAAAGCATTTCCGTGATGTTTTTAATTACTACCACCTGCCCCAGTGGGCGTTGGCTCACACTAAGCCTCATGTACTTTTCTGGATATTTTCGCTGTGTCAAACAACTCACTGGAGTATATCACGGACTACAGCTACCATGAGGCTTAGTGTGAGCCAACGCCCACTGGGGCAGGTGGTAGTAATTAAAAACATCACGGAAATGCTTTGCACAGTGTTTGAACTTTGCCTATGATTAAGTGCGAGCAGGCACGAAACGCGTCAGGCTTATGAATTTTGGCAAGATTTCCTGTTTAAACTTCGCTGCAGCTTCCAAGAATAAAACGTCAATTTTAAACCTACTTGCGTGTGGCTTCCTCAAAAGGGTAACCTTTCAGTGTGAGATGTTAAAACGGCTGTCCCGGTCGTGTTGGGAAGCTCCGCTGCATCAAAGCAGTCCAGTCTGATGTCAGATGACTTTCATCATGAAGGGCAAGAGGTCGCGCTTGGAAGGTATAAGATGCAACGAGGGGTGAACTGAACTCTTTCCACCCACTGGGGTATTGTACTTTTCTGGATATTTTCGCTGTGTCAAACAACTCACTGGAGTATATCACGGACTACAGCTACCATGAGGCTTAGTGTGAGCCAACGCCCACTGGGGCAGGTGGTAGTAATTAAAAACATCACGGAAATGCTTTGCACAGTGTTTGAACTTTGCCTATGATTAAGTGCGAGCAGGCACGAAACGCGTCAGGCTTATGAATTTTGGCAAGATTTCCTGTTTAAACTTCGCTGCAGCTTCCAAGAATAAAACGTCAATTTTAAACCTACTTGCGTGTGGCTTCCTCAAAAGGGTAACCTTTCAGTGTGAGATGTTAAAACGGCTGTCCCGGTCGTGTTGGGAAGCTCCGCTGCATCAAAGCAGTCCAGTCTGATGTCAGATGACTTTCATCATGAAGGGCAAGAGGTCGCGCTTGGAAGGTATAAGATGCAACGAGGGGTGAACTGAACTCTTTCCACCCACTGGGGTATTGTACTTTTCTGGATATTTTCGCTGTGTCAAACAACTCACTGGAGTATATCACGGACTACAGCTACCATGAGGCTTAGTGTGAGCCAACGCCCACTGGGGCAGGTGGTAGTAATTAAAAACATCACGGAAATGCTTTGCACAGTGTTTGAACTTTGCCTATGATTAAGTGCGAGCAGGCACGAAACGCGTCAGGCTTATGAATTTTGGCAAGATTTCCTGTTTAAACTTCGCTGCAGCTTCCAAGAATAAAACGTCAATTTTAAACCTACTTGCGTGTGGCTTCCTCAAAAGGGTAACCTTTCAGTGTGAGATGTTAAAACGGCTGTCCCGGTCGTGTTGGGAAGCTCCGCTGCATCAAAGCAGTCCAGTCTGATGTCAGATGACTTTCATCATGAAGGGCAAGAGGTCGCGCTTGGAAGGTATAAGATGCAACGAGGGGTGAACTGAACTCTTTCCACCCACTGGGGTATTGTACTTTTCTGGATATTTTCGCTGTGTCAAACAACTCACTGGAGTATATCACGGACTACAGCTACCATGAGGCTTAGTGTGAGCCAACGCCCACTGGGGCAGGTGGTAGTAATTAAAAACATCACGGAAATGCTTTGCACAGTGTTTGAACTTTGCCTATGATTAAGTGCGAGCAGGCACGAAACGCGTCAGGCTTATGAATTTTGGCAAGATTTCCTGTTTAAACTTCGCTGCAGCTTCCAAGAATAAAACGTCAATTTTAAACCTACTTGCGTGTGGCTTCCTCAAAAGGGTAACCTTTCAGTGTGAGATATATATATATATATATATATATATATATATATATATATATATATATATATATATATATATTCACTGAAAAAACCATAGGTTATAGACCATATATAGTTAGGAATTAGCATTTACAAAACCTTGAAAATTCACTGAAAAAACCATAGGTTATAGACCATATATAGTTAGGAATTAGCATTTACAAAACCTTATTTTACTCACACAAAACCATTGAAATTCGCATATATAGTTAGTTGTACTAACTATATATCGCGCACCCGCAATCCACTGCTGATCATGTCACATATTACATCATTCATGACATGGTCAGTGACATCACTGATGACATCACTGATGACATCTCAAATGACATCACTGATGACATCACTGATGACATCTCAAATGACATCACTGATGACAACATCCAGTGACTGTGTATTTCTGTAAAGTTAAAATATGTCTTAAATATTGAAGAATGAGTGGATGTATAAGTGTCTGGATGAAGGATTTAGTATGTGCACGACTGACTGTATGAGTGAGTGATTAAATGTGTCTCACTGAGTGCATGGGTTAGTGACTAAAGTGTCTTAATTTGTGCATCATTATGTCTGTTGTTCTGTAAAATGCTGCATGTGTTGATCAGTAGCTATATGAGTAACTATATGGGTTATTGATTGGTTGCCCAAGTATTTGGATGGGAGACTGAGTGTGTGTGTGGGTGGCTGGGAGGTGTATGACTCTGTGCATAGATGTGTGAGCAGTTGATTCACTAGATGTATGGGTTCAAAAGTGCATGTGGAAACAGCTGTATGGGCGGTTGACTGTGTGCATGAGTGTATTGGTGAGTGAATGGATATCTCAGTGCTACATGTCAAAGTAAGTACATATGTAAAACACAGTACATGTGAGAGTTGACATATATAAATAACTGTGCATAAGAGCTAGTGAATGTGTGAGTGGCTGTATGGATCATTGTGAACTTGTATCAGGGATTGTATAAGAGAGTAAATATGTGTTAGTATATGTTTGAATAAGTAAGGTGTGTATAACTGTATAGTTGAGAAAATGGAGGTGTGATTGATTCTTTGCATGACTGAATAGGTGTGTGAGTAACTCCATGGATGAGTGACAGTCTGTGAGTGTCTGTTTACACTGAGTTTATCTAAGGTTATATTAGAGTCTGAAGAGGTTCATCGTATTATCACATGAATAATGTCATCAGTGATGTGCTCACTAATGTCATCAGTGATGTCAACAGTGATGTCATTTGAGATGTCATCAGTGATGTCATCAGTGATGTCATTTGAGATGTCATCAGTGATGTCATCAGTGATGTCACTGACCATGTCATGAATGATGTAATATGTGACATGATCAGCAGTGGATTGCGGGTGCGCGATATATAGTTAGTACAACTAACTATATATGCGAATTTCAATGGTTTTGTGTGAGTAAAATAAGGTTTTGTAAATGCTAATTCCTAACTATATATGGTCTATAACCTATGGTTTTTTCAGGGAATCTATATATATATATATATATATATATATATATGTATATATATATATATATATATATATATATGCATATATATATATATATATATATTCACTGAAAAAACCATAGGTTATAGACCATATATAGTTAGGAATTAGCATTTAAAAAACCTTATTTTACTCACACAAAACCATTGAAATTCCATATATAGTTAGTTGTACTAACTATATATCGCGCACCCGCAATCCACTGCTGATGATGTCACATATTACATCATTCATGACATGGTCAGTGACATCACTGATGACATCACTGATGACATCTCAAATGACATCACTGATGACATCTCAAATGACATTACTGATGACATCACTGATGACGTCATCCAGTGACTGTATAATTCTGTAAAGTTAAAATATGTCTTACATATTTAAGAATGAGTGGATGTATAAATGTCTGGATGAAGGATTTAGTAGGTGCATGACTGACTGTATGAGTGAGTGGTTAAATGTGTCTCACTGAGTGCATGGGTTAGTGACTAAACTGTCTCAATTTGTGCATCATTATGTCTGTTGTTCTATAAACTGCTGCATGTGTTGATCATTAGCTATATGATTAACTATATGCGTTATTGATTGGTTGCCTACGTATTTGTATGGGAGACTGAGAGTGTGTATGGGTGGCTGGGAGGTGTATGACTCTGTGCATAGATGTGTGAGCAGTTGATTCACTAGATGTATGGGTTCAAAAGTGCATGTGGAAACAGCTGTATGGGCGGTTGACTGTGTGCATGAGTGTATTGCTGAGTGAATGGATATCTCAGTGCTACATGTAAAAGTAAGTACATATGTAAAACACAGTACATGTGAGAGTTGACATATATAAATAACTGTGCATAAGAGCCAGTGAATGTGTGAGTGGCTGTATGGATCATTGTGAACTTGTATCAGGGATTGTATAAGAGAGTAAATATGTGTTAGTATATCTTTGAATAAGTAAGGTGTGTATAACTGTATAGTTGAGAAAATGGATGTGTGATTGATTCTTTGCATGACTGACTAGGTGTGTGTGTAACTCTATGGATGAGTGACAGTCTGTGAGTGTCTGTTTACACTTACTGTATCTAAGGTTATATTAGAGTCTGAAGAGCTTCATCGTATTATCACATGAATGATGTCATCAGTGATGTCATCAGTAATGTCAAATGAGATGTCATCAGTGATGTCATCAGTGATGTCATTTGAGATGTCATCAGTGATGTCATCAGTGATGTCATTTGAGATGTCATCAGTGATGTCATCAGTGATGTCACTGACCATGTCATGAATGATGTAATATGTGACATCATCAGCAGTGGATTGCGGGTGCGCGATATATAGTTAGTACAACTAACTATATATGGAATTTCAATGGTTTTGTGTGAGTAAAATAAGGTTTTTTAAATGCTAATTCCTAACTATATATGGTCTATAACCTATGGTTTTTTCAGTGAATGTTCAAGGTTTTGTAAATGCTAATTCCTAACTATATATGGTCTATAACCTATGGTTTTTTCAGTGAATTTCATTGGTTTTTTAAAAGCTAATATCTACAGCTGTAAAATGTATTCTTCTTTAAATCCAAAAATATATTTTATATGTTTATTAATAAATTTTTTTAAATATTTTTTTTGTTTCGCTCCCGGTCCGCTAACCGGGAAGCTTCCCGTTAGCTCAATTCGATTCCGCGATCCGGTCCGCGAACCGGTAACAAATCAACATAGTGACGGTATCGCGTTGCCGCGTAATGCGTCTTATGACGTACTGCGTTAGCGCACCCGGAAGTGCCCCGGGGCGCGGACCGAGGCGCGAAACGCAACTCCCCGGAAGCGATCCGCGGCGCGAAAGCGCAACGTATCGCGTTGCCGCGAAATGCGTCTTGTGACGTATCGCGTTAGCGCACCCGGAAGTGTCCCGGGGCGCGGACCGAGGCGCGAAGCGCAGCGAACCGGAAGCTAACCGGGGAGCGTTCCGCAGCGCGTAACATGAGCGTTAGAGGTCATGTGACTTGTTAATAACGCTTTTCATTGGTTCATTTCACTTTTAGTTTCATAATTATGGAAGGCTAGGTCAGGTGACCTAAAAATAACACTTTTCATTGGTTGAGAAGTATTGTTTTTTCCAAATGATGAAAACCACTCCTTCTTTCCTCACTCTGACTTTCATTATTGTGAGAGGAAGACCTATTTTGCTTCTTGGAAGACCTATTTTGATTGTATGAAAATGGCTTCACTGATTGCTTCAGCTGGTGCACCCCCACCACCACCTCCACCTCCTCATGGGAAGAGAGGACCACCTCCCCAGGTGGTTACCAACACTGAGGAGGAAGATGAAGAGATGGATGAGGAGGGAGAACAACCACAATTCCTGGAAGAGTTGCCCCGGGTTTCAAGAAAGAAACCCAGTTTCATCTGGCAGTTTTTTTCCATCCCTCGTGGCCAAAAAAAGGTCAATGCCAGGTACGCAACATGCCTCATATGCAAGGAACAATTGTCCAGAGGGACGGACAAAAAATACAGCTATGGTAATCATACCATGCATAGGCACATGACGAGGAAACATCCCCTAAATTACAGCCGGGCGGAATTAAGGGATATGATGGACAATCCTCGACCAACTCCTGTGGCGATACCAACAACATCGGTTTCTTTATCACCAGAGTAGGCACGGGAAACTGTGCCAAATATCCAACCAAATTTTGGGCACATGATTCACTTATGTATGTACTGTCGTGCATTATTAGCTTGTGGCAACATGAGCATCAATGCACTGAACCTGGCGTATGAACACCATGATTGCCCTAACCGCCCCCAGTAATTTTTTTTTGCTCCTGTTGAGCCCTTTTCAACGCCTGTTTTTTGTTGTTTCCCCCCCCCAAAAAAACCAAAAAAAATATAAAATCGTTCAAAAAATACAAAAAAAACAAAAAATGTTCAAAAAATACAAAAAAAATATAAAACAACAAAAATATTAAAAAAAAAGTTCTTTTCAGAACTACCTTCCCTTTCCAAAAAAATTGCTACAATGTTTAGCACTCTGGCAAGCTCTCTTTCTTTTGGTTCGCTCCCGGGTTAGCTTCCCGGTACGCGGACCGGGAGCTAACCAAAAAAAAAATTTTTTTAAAAAAAAGTGTAAGTATAAGGAAAGTAAACAGAGAGTGATGTTTCAAGAAAGACAGCTATAGGGAGTAAAGAAGAGATACTGTTTAATAGATCTATTTACCAAAGAACAGACAGAAGAGGGTATAATTGTGAAAAACAAAATAGATAACGAAGTGAAAGAAAAACAAGCATTGGCATAGCCAATAGGTCTCGCCTTTGGGACCTTCTAAGTATTTAGTTATGCAGCATAATATCCTTGGTGCAGCAACATCAACTGTTGCATGGCTAAACACGTATAAGGTCCCAAAGGCGAGACCTATTGTCTATGCCAATGCTTGTTTCTTAAGTAGAATTGCAATACGTCTGGCTCTTCCATGTGAAAAGATCTTATCTTGTGCTCTAAAGATTGCTAAAGTCTCGACAGAGAACAGGCTAGATTGTAAGTAGGGTAAATTGCGCTTGGTGATCTGTTTGAGGGAGCGTCTGCTTTGCCTGGTGTCTTTGGAGAGCAATTTTGATTGTTATACTGGACAATATAGCCCTAATGTAAATAACATAGGGGCATATTATCAACATAGGCAATAAAAGTTTTGCAGCTTTTATCGGCAGAAATGTGTCGCTAAAGCTGCTTTTGCGGCAGAAAACTGCCGCTAAAGCCGCTTTTGCACCAGTTTTCTGCCAATAAAAAGAGCAATAATTTTATTGGCTGCATTCATAATATGCCCCTTAGTGTGCTTCAACTACACAGAGAAAGCATTATGAACAAATAGTGATACAGTGATCAGTCAAAGACACTAAGAGTAATAGAGACGGAGTGAGTGAACAAGAGTGAGGAACTATGAGAAGAGAGGGACTGAGAAAAAGAGTGGAAGGAGTTGAGTAAGTAGGTAATAGAGAAAGGAATGAGGGAAGTAGCAAAGGCAGGAAACTGAGGATTAAAGAAATGAAGCAGTGGAACTAATAGTAGTTCAATGTGATAGAAATGTAACGAAAAGAGTACAAAATATTTACCTTATAATTGTCGTTAAATTCCTCATTTTTTATTTTTATACTTTCAATCTGTGAAAGAGAGAACAAACATTTGAAAAATATAAAAACATGTATTAAAAAATTACAAAAGACAAGGGCAAAGATTGAAGGACAAACAGTTTTTCAATAACTTTGACACTTACAGAAGCTACACAGTCCTAAAGATATACATTTTAAACTAACACTATCTTGATGCAGATGAAGTGAGGCCTATCTTAAAACATGGTGCATCTTTTGCATTGCTGTTGTCTCAGAAAAGTGTCGCAAGACACTAAAATTTAAAATAATTGCTTCAGGATGCCAATAAGATGTCTACTATCCAGAGTTTTGTTTCAGATGAGGCCTACTCAGGATTGCAGATGAAATTTCGAGTTGTTGAAGAGAATAGAGGACATAATACATGTGAAGGTCTACCAATGAAGTGAGTCATGTCCACTGCAATCTTCAACGAAGTCCAAACCTCCTATGTTTCCCTGGACAGACCTAAACTTGATCTGCACAATGTGATTCGTAATGATAGGAAACACAGGTGATGTAATTGAAATACATGCAATTTATTTTGCTCATTTCACAATCACATCACTTGTGTTTCCTTTGCTTAGGTATCTCATTGTGCAGATGTAGTCTAGCATATGAAAGAATACGCAGAAGTGCAGCACTGCATGCAACAACTTTGACACTTACAGAAGCCTCACCTTCTCCATGCCTCCTACACAGTTCTACATATACATCATAAATGCAAACAGTACAGAATTAATTATACATGTTAAATGGTTTATTTTTGCTGTTCTCAGAATGTATCAAAATTCACTAAAAACAGTGACTTGAAGGTATTCATCATGTAACAGCGGGGAAAAAAAAACACAATCAAAATGATTGTGTTTAAAAAACCCATACAACATCAGAAATCAAAAATCAGAACTCCTTAAAGTTAACTTACTTTCCATGACGTCCAAGGATGTCCTATGAATAGCTTACACTCTTTTGTGCTGTTATTACTTTCAGCCCGCCACTTTCTGAAAGAAAATCTCCATCGTTTTTAAAAACATGTTACATACAATAAATGACTTCTTGCTCTCTACCACAAGATTCCACAAGGCCAAATCTTGTCAGAGCCATGTATAACTCTTGGATTTCTTGTTAGCCAATCCCATCATTTGGCATTTCCGCAACTTTCAGAATTAAAATGTTGAAGATCATTTTCACAATCCTGGAATAGTAATATCTTCCCCTTCTTGCTCAGTCATGTTCTACATTTCCTATGACACTGATACTGCTTAATATGAAGCAGACTTACACTACCTCTATGACTACAATAATTATTTAATTCTCTACATCACTTTTAATCACAAAGCAATGTAAAACAGTAGACAGCATTGCAGACTTACATTCCCTCTACTCCATGTTTTGATTGGCTGCTTCAATTAGCTTATAAAAAGAAACAGTTTTTCTGAACTCATTCAAAGTGCACATATATCTCCATGATGTCCAGTCCTATGATTAGAAGTTATGTCTCTGAACTACACTTATCCTCAAGGCCAAATTGTGTAGGAGCCATTAGAACTTCTTGAAATTCCACAGAGCACATCCCGAGATTATTTCCCTAAAATTTTGGTTTTAAAAACACCAGGTAAGAGTTTTTAAGGTCATACGGCAATTTTTTTTTGAAAATTAAAACAGAATCATTGCAGAATGACCAGCCATTTCTAGACTTTAAATAAGCTGTGTAATGTCCTGATGATATTGAAGGGCCGTCATGATATCTAATTGCTGTAGTTACAAAAGTCCTTCCTGATATTGACAACTGCGAAGCTACAAATTTTTTTATTAAAGTTGTCAATTTTGTTCCATCAGGCCTACATCGTTGGAACATTAAAATGACGTACTGGCCATATGTTCGTATAAATAATGTGGACATCATTTCAGATTTACATTGGCTACACTCCATGTTGTGATTAGCAGCTTTTACTAGCTTATTAAAGGAGACTGATTTACTGTCTGGCAAAGTTAAATATATAAATCTTTCTGAGTCTACACTAGTAGTACTTGATATCATACAGTTCTCGCAGTCATGCTGCCATTGATAAGAAAGCCCAAACAGCTGATCTACATCTACACCTTCAGCATGTAATACATCAAGCATATACATTAAAAACTCCTGACAATCTTGCTGAATATTTTGAGAGAATTGTGTTTGGCCTGAACATCTGTCTAACAGATTTCGAATTTCAGACACACTTTCTATGTTTCTTCTATCAGTGGTACATTTCTCTAACACAGAATTTAACAAACCGCAAAATCTTTGATCAGAATTGACCACAATCTCTTCTTTTACATTTTCTAGAGAAAACAAAACATTAATTACTACATTAGCATAGCAGTTGACACCAGAACTGTTTTCAAACTGAAAACCAACAACATCTTCAACAGAATCCTTTTTGTTTCTGCTTGTAATTTTAGGTTCATTCACTTTTTGTCTTTTTGCTATAACCTCCCCAGTATTGTTCTCATTTCTTCGTTTCCGGCCTACCAGACGTTTCTCAAACAAAGGAAACTGAGGCAAATGTGGCGCATACTCTCTTCTTAACCTATTGTATTCCTTAACACAATCTAGATCTGCACAAATGTTTGTGACATCACACTCAATCAAGTACAATCCCGATAAAGTTCTAACTCGTGACAATGCCACATATGCCATACCCTCCTTGAACACAGAACTGCCAATATTCACCAATGCACTGTCTACACTTAAACCTTGCGATTTATGGATTGTCACCGCATATGCCAAGCAAACAGGAAACTGCTTACGGCGAACATATAAGTCTTTTAAAAGCAAAAATCTAGCAGAACAACGAGCAATTAGCTGTACTTCCTCAATGCCATCAAATTTAATTTTTAAAAATTCAATTCCATCTCTATTTCTGTATTTCACAAAATCAACAACATTACCCATTGATCCATTTACCAGACCTCTTTCAACATGTAAATTCCTTCTTAAAATTATACGGCAGTTCAAGCACACATTCAGAGTCTTTTCAAAACCTGCAGTTTTAGATATACTCTTCTCTAATGAATCCAATTTTGTTTTCAGATTCTCAGACAAAATAATTGTTGATCCCATATGCTCTACTCTATCAATAGCTTCCAGTTTCACAATCTCTTGCTTTTCTAAATGCCACATTTTGTTGTTAAATTTGGCACATTCTGCAAGAGTTGGCATCAAACATATTCCAGATTTCTTTTCAGTAATTTTCTGAAAAATATTCTCAGGCACAACATCTTGTTCTGGATATAAATTTGACAGTAATCGTGCATGTAAAGCTTCTTTCCCATGCTCGGTCACTTTTCCAATTCTAACATCTTGTAGAATAGTCTTGTAAACTTCATCCTTCGCCTGACGCATATTTTCATGCAGTTCAGCATAATTGAAGTTTAACCATATATTGACGTTGCCAATGCTGCCTA
The DNA here is from genome assembly GCF_964261635.1 of Lissotriton helveticus. Lineage (NCBI taxonomy): Eukaryota > Metazoa > Chordata > Amphibia > Caudata > Salamandridae > Lissotriton > Lissotriton helveticus. The sequence goes on from NC_136063.1 coordinate 550,926,065, forward strand.
GGCACTTCCTGGTATCTTCATGCGTGAGCATTTTGAACACAGGTTGCCCTTTCACTGGTGTCAGCTGCAAAAGATCTCCGAAAACAATGATGTGTTTGCCACCAAATAACACATCATACTCTGTTTTGAGAACTTCTTGCATCCTCAAATGCACAAAGGCAAGCATGACATTGGAAACCATGCTTACTTCGTCAATGATAAGAAGTTTCATTTTCCTCAAGATTCTTGAAACTTCAAAACAAGCATCTCCAGATAGCTTGTGATATTCTAATTTGTTGTCATGCTCCACTGGCAGCATCAGTAAACGATGTAATGTAATCCCTTTAATATTATGTGCTGCCAGTCCAGTTGGAGCAGTGACAACACAAGACAGCGATGACTCTGTCTTTTCCTGCAAATAGCATGAAATTGCTTTAATGAGGAAACTTTTTCCAGTTCCCGCTTCTCCACTCACGTACAGTCGGACAGGCTTCAACGACGTACATGAGCACTCTTTCTTATCATGACTTAATCCATGATCAATTTGCATGGTAACTTCGTCATATATTTTCCTCTGCTCAACGTTGAGTTGCCTCTTCAACTCTTCTAAGTTAACCGCATCCTCTTGAGCATGTGCCATGGCTCTTTCCACTTCATTCATAGCAGTGGCAGCTTCATTTTCGATAACAGGTCCTCCTAGTGGATCCTGACTCAATGAAGCAGAACTCTGACTGTCCTGAGAACTGTCTCTGGCAATCTCGGCTGCAATTGTTGCTTCCTGCTCAATTTCCGCATTCAACATTTCTACATATTTGGGAAAAGCAGGACATTCTATGGTCTCCTTGGCGGCATTGAAAGAGTCTTCGTAACAGAGAAAATCTCCAAGCAGTTCCTCTTCTGCACGCCAAGGCTTGAAAAGTTGCAAAAGTGCTAAATAGAAAAACTCCTTTTTTTCAGGAGATTCGCCACTCAATTTTCGATGGTTTACCAAGTGGCATTTTCTTTGCTTGACCAGACATCCCTCACTTCCTATTACAGCATACACTCCTTTCTCAGTATCTTCTTTGATGTTCCTCTTGAATATGTAATTTTGCAGAACCTCATACAGACAAACATTCTCGAGGTGACTGCTTCGATTTGGATAATATGTATCCAACATGTTGGTCTTCAAAATGTCGGTACTGTTTGGCTCCTTTTCCGCCAAATACTCAATTTCCCGCACAGGTTTGAGAACTCGATTACGCGTTGCAGCAAGACCAAGACTCGCCCAAACGATACTCCTGGACTTGGCATAGAGACTTGCTGAAGACAACCGGTCAGAACATTCGTACGCTCCGATTTCTCGATGCGACAACATCTTCAGACTGAAACTGTACAACTTCTTGCTGAGGCTCTTTTCATGGGAAATGTCCTCCCACATATCCTTCAATTCTGTCTTCTCTTTTTTGGTGATGTAAGACGTCACATACCGCGCCACAGCCATACAGTTATCAGCCACAAACTGTATATCCATGTTAGCATTCCACATGGACAAAATCACCGGGTTGTAGTCGTTGATGTACTTGGACTCTTCGTTCCTCTTCAAATTGTAAGTGTTTTTAGGTGATTTCTTCATGACATTGTGTCGCAACGAAGACATCAAACTGTTTACTCTTCCTTTAGAAATCACCGGTCGTGGAAAGCCGAAACGACATTTAGTGTAGAACTTGTCTTTGTTTCGGAATTTACGACGGCAGTACTTTCCACATCGATGGCTTTGGAAACGCAGAACTTTTTCTCTTAGGCTTTTCTTCTCCTTTGCGTTTGGAACAGCACACGTAGAATACTGTTGGATGAAACTCATCACTGAGTCTTCTGGATCCGTTCCAAATTTAGGTGCATCCTTGATCCACAGCAACATATGTATATGAGGAGCACCTCTTGCTTGGTACTCCTTTCTCCAGAAGAAATCCAACACCTCTCCAAGAGGTGGATTCTTCTTATTCATGATGAAAGACATCATAGCTTCAAATCTATGATTGAAGTACCCACATACATTGACTGGATCCAAAGAGCACAGTTCTCCGGGTGTCTTGAATTCGATGTTATCTACGTTAGCATTTGCCTCTCGTAGAAATTCAAGTAAGTCTTCCCAGCCATACTCGGCACAGCTCAGAGTGAGGAACCATGTGGGAGTACCTAAGTTCCTCAGCATACATTTTAAATCACCATGACGACGGTACCAGTACTCATTAGTACCACGCTGACACGCCATGAGATTAATCAGGTGAGAATCCAAAATACTATCTTGGACATTGACTTTATCCATAAAGTCACTTGCCGAGATGTTTTGCATGTGTATACCACTTTTCAAGATGTGGTTCACTGCATATGACAGTCCAGACAGATCGCTTTCAAACAGGAGATGAAACAAATAAGGAATGCATTGTCGAAACCTAGCATCTCCTGCATACAATCGCAAAGTCCGGTATTCAGAAGCAGGAATTTGATGAGGTCGCTCATCATATCTTCCTCCCTGACCTGTTGGAAAAAGCTGTGGGAAACACCGAGCTTCCAAACTTTCCTCCCAAACACTAATGGGACTCCCTTTGGCTTGTTTCATTTGAAACAACTCAATAGCATTCCCCATGACTTCCTTGGAATGCAAAGGATGAACACTATAATGTTCATATATTTCTTCACTAGTAGAGGGTTCTACTTTCTCAATTTGACCAGCACACAAATCGCTATCCTCTTCCTCACTTACTTCCTCTTCTGCAACATATACATTCTTGTAGTATTTATTATTTTTTTTCAAATACAATGTTGCCTTTTTGACTTTCCTAACATCTACTAAATCTTGCCATATTTTCTTATTCTTTGTCGGAACCCCATTAACTAAGATAACCAGAGGTTCCTCTTCCACTTTTTCTACTCCAATTGTGTTAATGTTTTTTTTTAAATCTAGAGGCAAATAAACAACTCTTCCCTTTAATCCTCTCTGTAAATCTGATGGAGGCAATTTCCCTGTCTTTGGCTCCATTCTTACAATAGCCTGAAAGGGATGGATACTTTGAATCAAAATAGATTCATAAGTATTTAAGTCCTTCAATTCAGAAGGAATCTCAACCAATTCCAGATTATTATGAACTGCTCTAGCAGGCATCTGGTTTTGTTTTAATTTGTTACAACAATAAGTACACACACGTTGATCCAATCCCAAATCAAAACAATTTTCTACCATCAAGTATGTTGCAAAATCCTTCCTTTCACTATTATTTTCCCTTTCACTTTTTGCATATAAATCCACTAACTTAGTCTGATTCTTATAATAAGTGCGTCGACAACACACACAAGTGAAATTAGGCCTCTCACTTGATTTCACCTCAAACGTCGCAATTTCCCTCTGGAAATTATCTGTACTGGAAACCTGTACACTATCTTCCACATGACCCTCTACTTCTTGCTCAATTTCAACATTCTCCTCTTTACTTCCAAAGTAACAAAACTCAATTTCTTCACATATATTCTTCACATCTATTTCAGAACCATGCAAAAGAGCAGCGCATAATTGTTTCAGCATAATTGCTGGACTCTTAGCATAATACAACATTCTAACTAATTTCCTCACTTTGTTATGATGCACTGCTAGCATCCTGAAATGATGAAAAACACTCTGACATACTCTCCTGGAAAGACAAGCCAGTGAATGACCATGCAAACCTGTCACTTCTCTTACTCTGCAAGGATCTAATTCTTGCAACAACATCATTTTCTGCTTCAAACTTTTTTTGTTAAATGACCGTATAAAATCACAAAGCAAATTGATGGAATCCCGTCGCACACTGCAAATACTACTACACTTCCAGGTGTACACAGGACCCTTAGCACGTCTTCCTAAAACCTCATTACCTAACACCTCTTCTGCCTCTGTTGTCACAAGTTTTTCTTTTTCAACTGGACAACCATCTTTCACTTCATAAGCACGACCACTGGTGTCAACTGCATGCACCAAATCATTATCCTGGAAATAACTCTCCTCATTAAAAAATGCCTCACAGCTTGAACTATGCATCCATTCTCCAGAAAAAACTTCACAAAAATTACTACGATTAACTATTCTCTTCCATCTACTATTTCTTTTGAAATCAAAAATTGCCTTGTTTAGCTTCCTAATTCTATTGATTATCAAAATAAATAACTTACGTTTAATTTCAAATGCCTGATCAATAACTTTCTCAACTTTTTTTTTTCTCTTATAAAAAACTAGTTTCTGTTGACCTTTCTTAATATTTTTTAACAAATTGCCAATTATCCTGTTGCGGAACATTCGTTTACGAATCTCCCTAAACTGTTGTTTCCTTCTACTATCATGCACAGATTTATCTCTTGCTCTAGCAGTAACATTTTTCATTGTCCTTTTCTTTCCATTTGATTTTCTTCTCGTGTTATGGACTGAAACATTTTCTGTAGTAATATTTTTTTTATTACAAATATTTCTTATGAAATATTTAGAGCTCTTACCCGGTGCTTTCTTCGTGGCTTGAGAAATCTTTTTGTTAGAGGACTGCTGGGTTTTTGTTTTCACCTGCTGTCTTTGACGTTTTGCAGCCTTTATCTGTCTTTGTATTGTAGGCATGGTGAAATCTTGAAATGATCTGCAGTTGAATCTGAGGAAAAATATAATAAAAAATGTTAATAAACATTATTACCAAACAGTAAATCAGTAACAGTGATCAAAAACTTAACACACTACTTGACATTTTAATTTGAAGATTTTTTAGTCATTGGCAATCTTACAATACAAAAATACCAGAAAAGAAATGACATTTATATTTATGTTACCTATGCTATTTTATATGTGAATCTGATCTAATTTTATGAACATATTTTAATATTTTATTGAAGACACTACACATAACCTGTTTTTGAAGGTGTCTTTATTTTTAAATTAAACGGTTTACCTTTTTACTTTTTATTAATTATAAAATTTAAAAATAAATGTTTATATTTCCAAAGGCTCAAGCAGGTCAGCTTCCCATCCTATATCATATAGTTCGGACAAATCTGCATCCTCATCACGCTCTTCTTCATCCTCAGGATTTAAATCATCCAAAGGATCAACATCCACTGATGTTTCAATTACAAGTTCAATGATGAGGTCAAAATCAAATGATTGCAGATTGTCGCTCATGTTGAGGTTGTCTTTATCTTTAAAGAAAGATAACAACAATGAGATGTTGCAGAGTAAGAGACAAATCTCAGAGATTATAATAGTAAAATTGTTTAACAAGATTAACATTTAGCAGCTATTATTTAGCCATGTCCAGCAATGCTGAGCAGGTGAAGCCTATGTCTAATTATTCACTGAACAGGACTCATCTCTTCTTAACCTTGGATAAGCCTCACCGACTCTGTGTCCCCTGCACATACTTAAATGTAAAAGGGCAGATTTATATTAAATGGCACATCCCCAGGCATGCACCAGTTAACGTGCACCACTGCTCTGCCACCCATGGTGTGCCGCATTTACAATCAGATAGGAGAAAGCTGCGTCAAAACCCTGCGCCTGCTTGAAGCTGGCATAGGTCTTGACGCAGCATTGTGGAGATGCGGCACCCCTGAGCCTTGCTGGAGCTGCATCGCACTTGCGATACAACTCCAGCAATGCGCCACCTTTACGGCACATATGCGTCACGCATCTGTGCCATTTTTGCCCCATGCTGCGCCGCATTGTAAATGCAGCACACCATGGGTGGCGGAACAGCGGCGCAGGATCACTGTCACATCCCTAGTGATGCGCCAGTCATCATAAATGTATCCCTAAGCTTCTTATCTTGTTAGAGATGAACTGCCATATGTATCATCAAAATATTTTACATTTCCTAAATAGCGAATTTTAAGGAATAAATAGCGATTCTTTACCATTCCTAATTTGCGATGAGCAAATTGCTAATTGCAAGTTACCCATTCATTTCCATGGGCTAGGAGGCTCATAGGAATGAAGGTTTAATTTGCGATTACCAATTTGCTCATCACAAATTAGGAATTTTTCCAAGGGTGCAGGGGTGTCTCAAGAACACCCTGCTGCACCCCTGAAAAAGAAATTTGGGGGCATATGGCACACATACATGCCCTAAGGGCATGTGTTGGCGTCATATGGCACCTTTTGTTTTTTTGAAAAAAAGCTTTTTGAAAAGAATTCACAAATTACCACCAATTTACCACAATAGTTTCCAAATCCTTAATGTCATTTTTTAAATAGTTTTTGTTTGATACATTGCATTCACGTAGTCACAAAATTTGCAAATCCTTCAGTGCAATTGCAAAATAAGGAATAGCAAATTTTGCTACTCCTTATTTTGCATCAAACTTGTTTGATACATACCATTTGTCTAATTAACATTCACAAAGGCCGAAATTCGTAGAATTTTGATCTTTGCAAATGCTAATTACCTTCATACATATGGCCCCAAGTGAGGCCTGTCTTGCGGCATGGTGCATCTTTTGCATCACTGCTGCTTGGGTTTTATGTGGTACGTTTTTTTTACACCATGACATATCTGCCTAAATGCATCAATTTGTAATGTTGTCGCCTCATAGCAAATCTTTTGCACCACCGCTGCATCATAAAAGTGACGCACAGTGGCACAAAAGAGGCATACACCTATCATAAATCTGTCCCTACCATTTTAAATGATTAATCCAGGATGACAATAAAGTGTGTCCTATCCAGAGGTTTGTTTAAGGTGAGGCCTACTCAGGATTGCAGATTAAAGTTACGCTTGATGAAGAATACAGAGGAGATAATACATGTAAAGGCCTACCAATGAAGTAAGTAATGTGCACTTTATTGCGCTAGTCATCATAAATGTATCCCTAAGCTTCTTATCTTGTTACAGATGAACCACCATATGTACCATCAAACTATTTTGCATTTCCTAAATACCAAATTTTAAGGAATAAATAGCAATTCTTTACTATTCCTAATTTGCAATGAGCAAATTGCTAATTGCAAATTAACCATTCATTTCCATGGGCTAGGAGGCTCATAGGAATGAAGGTTGCAATTTGTGATTAGCAATTAGCTCATCACAAAATAGGATTTTTTTCAAGCGTGCAGGGGTATCTCAAGAACACCCTGCTGCACCCCTGAAAAAGAAATTTGGGGGCATATGGCGCACATAAATTTTAACAACATTCCTTTACCTCAACAACGATTTTCAAATCATAACTTCAAAACACTACACATGGGAAAATTACTTAAATTGTCCTTAAGACACATAAAAGCGTTTTTTGATTGGCTTTCCTGCATGGTAGGGTCACTTTTAACATGGCTATGTAACACAAACATTCAAAATCTAAATTTTCCATGCACATGTGGGAGCATATTTACAAGCAATTTGCGCCACAGAGAAAGGTCTTACACTAAAATGAGAAAAATAACATCAGGGACAGTCAATTGCCTTATAAAGAAGCATACACCATTATGTCCTTGTCATGATTTTAAAAACAATTCCTTTTCCCCAAAAACGATTTTCAAATCATAATTTCTACACACTGCACATGGGAAAATGACTTAAAATGTCATTAAAACACATGAAAGCGTTTTTTGATTGCCTTTCGAGCATGGTTGGGTCACTTTTAACATGGCTATGTAACACAAACATTCAAAATCAAAATTTTCCATGCACACGTGGAAGCATATTTACAAGCAATTTGCGCCACAGAGAAAGGTCTTACACTAAAATGAGAAAAATAACATCAGGGACAGTCAATTGCCTTATAAAGAAGCATACACCATTATGTCCTTGTCATGATTTTAAAAACAATTCCTTTTCCCCAAAAACGATTTTCAAATCATAATTTCTAAAAACTGCACATGGGAAAATTACTTAAAATGTCCTTAAGACACATAAATGCGTTTTTTGATTGGCTTCCCTGCATGGTAGGGTCACTTTTAACATGGCTATGTAACACAAACATTCAAACTCTAAATTTTCCATGCACATGTGGGAGCATATTTACAAGCAATTTGCGCCACAGAGAAAGGTCTTACACTAAAATGAGAAAAATAACATCAGGGACAGTCAATAGCCTTATAAAGAAGTATACACCATTATCTCCTTGTCATGATTTTAAAAACAATTCCTTTTCCCCAAAAACGATTTTCAAATCATAATTTCTAAACACTGCACATGGGAAAATGACTTAAAATGTCAATAAAACACATGAAAGCATTTTTTGATTGCCTTTCCAGCATGGTTGGGTCACTTTTAACATGGCTATGTAACACAAACATTCAAAATCAAAATTTTCCATACACATGTGAGAGCATATTTACAAGCAATTTGCGCCACATAAATCATAATTTTCTCCTTAAAGCACACTATTCTCTATCTAAAGTAAAGAAATATTTTCTCACCTTAGCAAATACTTTGAGTTTGAAAACAGTCTCAGAAACACACCAATTTGTCTGCAGCAGAGCAAAAGGTATGCACTCCAGAGTCTGCAGCTATGAAAAGCACAGAAATGCTGTAATTCTTCACACATATCTCTCATGTCACCCAATCAAAAGTCTTCCCTCACTTTTTTCAAATGAAAACCCATCCCCCCTCTGCCCTTTCTGCCTTATCTGCATGGCAACCACCTCCTGGAAGACCTCTGTTGTTTGCAAGTTCACACAACAATGTTGCAATTGAACTCTGAACTCTCAGTGCACCTGCATATCCAGTGCATTCTTTCATTTAATGATTTTTTATTGACCACTCAAAATACATCTTTCAAAGAACACATCCGTGCACCCTAACTTTTTGTTTTCAGCAATCAAAATCCACCAATCACTGTTACTGCTTCATGAACACAGAAACTCCACAGTTTTTTTCATTTCAAACTCTCATTTTTTCAACTGCCATTTCATTGCCACACTTCATCTGACTGCAGGAGAACCTTCTCTCACCATGTTTTCTGTCTGGATTGTTGGACATAGTTATATTCACTGGGCTCAAAGGTACGTTGAAAACAGGAAATTACCTAACCTCAATTTACAAGATGTGGAAATTAAGTGGTTTGGCCACAGAGGATTAAAATGTCACCAATTGATACCATTGGTGAAAACCTTTATGCATTTGCCCAAACCTGACCTGTTAATTGTGCACTGTGGAGGTAATGACTTGGGCACTTTGACTGGTGTAGGTCTGGAAATGCTTTTAAAGGACACCTATGAGCAATTAATGGCACTTTTTCCTCAGACTGCCTTGGTATATTCAAATATATGCCAAAGACAGAAATGGAGGTGGTCAAACCAATTTTGTCCACAAATTGAGAAGTCGAGGAAGCATGTAAACAAATCTGTTTCAGCTTACATGAGAGACCATGGAATGGGCTCCCTGTACAACAATAACTTGCGTTACTACATGCAAGATATCTACAGAGGAGATGGAGTTCACTTCTCAGATGAGGGCAACAGAATTTTCACTCTGAATTTAAGAATGTGCATTGGTACCTACTTATAAGTACCTAAATGTACCATAAACCCAAAAGCTCTTCTCAGAGCTACCCTACATCTGATCACTCACAATTATTATTTAACTCTAACATTTTTCACTAATTTTCAACAAAATACGCTACCGGGGCCGCTACCCGGTACGCGAACCGGGAGCTAACCTCGCGAATTTTTTTTTTTAAATGTTTTTTTTTCGCACATATAAGCCTCCTCAGCCACCCTCAGAAAACCTAGGGGGTCAAGATAACTCTACCGTGCCCCCTTCTACCCATTCTGAACATTATTTGCCCTCCATCTTGTATCTTAATTCGACCGAAACACAAAATGGTGGACTCCCGGAACGCTTAAGGTTCGCGAACCGGGGCGCTCAACGGTTCGCGTACCGGGTCGCTCCCTGGGAAGCGCACCATCAAAAAAGGTGGGAAAGTAGTTCACACAAAAGCCACTTGAGACAATTTCACCAAATATAGATTAGCTCATACTACATACCAATCCCTACCATTTTCACAAATTTGATTGGAATTCCATTTAGCCATTTAGCCTGTAGACCTCTCTAAATACCGTGAGGTAAATTACTTCACAAAACACATCTGAAGTGTTGGAATTGACAACCAATTAAAATGTTACTTTCATTTTCTACTTTTTTTACCTGACATTTGATTGGTTATGTACCCGAATATATATAAAGGAAGAGAAGGAAACACAGCCATTTTGACTACTACTTCCTGGTGTACATTTCAATAGGATTTTCATTAATAACTTCAACTTCTTTTTAAAGGTAAGTTGTTATTTTTAAAACTGAAGTATATTGTGCACTTTAAGTTAATATGGCAAACTTTTTCTGTTAGTTATATACTATCCCACTGTAGTACTTATAAATTTAGATACACTTTTTTATATTCCTACTTCCACTCTGATACTATACACTGCCCAAAGATAAATTCACTGTTAAAAACTGCCTATCTAAAATTAATCCCAACAGTGCCCTACCTCTACTAATATATATTTTTTTTATGCAAATTTCAGGGAAAATGGAAAGTGAACAAAAAATTTCATTTGAAATTGTCCTTCCAGAGTCCAACACAGAAATCATTGATCCAAATGAGATTGAATTTATGGATGAAACTTGGGACCAAGAACTACTGCAATGTGTACAAGCAGTAGATAACCTCCTTGCCAATGAGGACATTTTACAACCTCAGAGACTACAATGTATATTCCATGATAATTATGAAATTTCTGACAATGAAATGTTAGAAAGTTTAATAAATTATGAAACACAATAAAAAATGCTTAAAAAATAAAAAAAAATAAAAAATAATCAACAAAACCAACAATCAATTAACATACAGCATTTGAAAAGTCTATCATTCATTTTTCATTGCAGTACGCTGCCCAGAACGCTTCCCGGTTCGCGGACCGGGCGCTACCCACGCAAAAAAACAAAAAAAAAATTTTTTTTTTTTTGCCCCGCGGGGCCCTTTTAAAGCCTCCACATTAAACCTAAGGGGTCAGGGAGGATCTACTATGCCCCCTTATGGTTATTTCCACCTTTGTTTTGGCCTCCTTTTGTCTCTCAATCCTACCGAGAGACAAGATGGCGGCCGCTCCGGACTGTTTGGAATGTTTACAGACGCCGGATAACCAATCAGCTTCGCTACGCGAAGTTTTGGTACGCGCCCCGGTCCGCGAACCGGGAGCTGCCCAGTCCGCTGTTACAGATATATATCTTTTTTTAAATGTTAATTTCTCAAAATCCACTGGAGCACATATATTGAGACCTACAAAAGGCACATCGGGCTACCAGTCTCTACAATTTTGCCAAGTTTCGTGCAAATCCATTCAGCCGTTCGGGCTAAAAGTGCGACAGACCGCCCTATGGAAAACTCAATGTTAAAAACACGTTTTGGGACCCCCCTTTTTTCTCGGCCCCCCCTTGACGAACCCCCCCCAAATTTCCAGGGGCTGCTCAGAAACAAAATGTTCCATTTTCCAGAAAATTTCAGCCAATTCCGTCCACAAACGCCAAAGTTATTAGACATAGAATTTTCAAAAATCCCATAGGGAAAAAATCCTAACTATATATACCTACTGGCGACCGCCAGTAGGTAATATATATATATATATATATATATATATATATATATATATATATATATATATATATATATTGCCTACTGGCGGTCGCCAGTAGGTATATATAGTTAGGATTTTTTCTCTATGGGATTTTTGAAAATTCTATGTCGAATAACTTTGGCGTTTGAGGATGGAATTGGCTGAAATTTTCAGGAAAATGGCACATTTTGTTTCTAAGCAGCCCCTGAAAATATGGGGGGGTTTCGTCAAGGGGGGGGCCGAGAAAAAATGGGGTTCCCAAAACGTGTTTTTCCCATGCAATTTTCCATAGGGCGGTTGGCCTCACTTTTAGCTCGAACGGCTGAATGGATTTTCACGAAACTTGGCAAAATTGTAGGGACTGGTAGCCCGATGTGCCTTTGCTAGGTCTCAATATATGTGTTCCAGTGGATTTTGAGAAATTAACGTTCAAAAAAATATATATATCTGTAAGCGCGCTCCGGGCAGCGCCCCGGTTCGCGTACCTGACGCGTAACGGAACTTCGCGAAGCGAAGCTGATTGGCTCTTCGGTGTCTGTCAACATTCTAAACAGTCCGGAGCAGCCGCCATCTTGTCTCTTGGTAGGATCGAGAGACAAGAGGAGGCCAAAACAAAGGGGGAAATGACCATAAGGGGGCATTGTAGATCCTCCCTGACCCCCTAGGTTTGATGTGGAGGCTTTAATAGGGCCCAGCGGGGCAAAAAAAAAATTTACAAAAATTGTTTTTTTTGCTTGGGGAGCGCCCGGTACGCGCACCGGGAAGCGGTCTGGGGAGCGTACTATAAGGAAAAAAGAATGATAGACTATGATATTTTGAAATATTGTATGTTTATTGATTGTTCTTTTTGTTGTTTTTTTATTTTTTTTTTTATTTAAGTAGCAGTATTTATGATTATTAAATATAAATTTATTTTTGTGATTGTGCACAGTATACTATAAGTCTGACTTTACATTATAATCAATTTGGTACTAGTTTATGAATTACATATAAAAATGATTAAAGACTCAAACAATTTTTTATTATTAAATATAATTTTATTTTTCTGATTCTTTTTCAAAATTTAATAGAACGTCCAACATTTGACTGTCCGATATGTCTTCTTTTTGACTGAACATAACTTCCCACATTTGACCGTCCTCATATTGAAGTAAGAAATCCACAGATTCTACACATTGTAGAAGTTCATGGTCTCGTGATTCATCCATCAATTCCAAGTCAATGGGTTCAATGATTTCCTCATTGTTCATGTCTAGGACAATTTCAAAGGAAACGTTCTGTTCTCCTTCCATTTTTGTGCTGAAATTTGCATAAAAAATAAATATATCAGTAGAGATAGGGTACTGTTGGGTTTAAGTTCAGACAGGTACTTTTGAGGCGTGAAGTAGTACTATTAAAAAGTGCCTGTGAAAAAGCCTAAGTAAATTCATAATTATACCACAGAAACCTAAATCAATCCATAATTATAATAAACAAGCCTTTCTCAATGTCTAACTCTTACAGAGGGATAGTATATAACTATCTGAAAATGTTTTCAAATTTATAAAATAACATCTTACCTTTTAAAAACAAGTTTAAGTTGTGAGTGAAAATGATCTTGCAATGTAGTTCAGGAAGTAGTAGTCAAAATGGCTGTGTTTCTCTCTCTTTCTTTATATATATTCAGGTACATAACCAATCAAATGTCAGGTAAAAAAAGTAGAAAATGAAAGTAACATTTTAATTGGTTGTCAATTCCAACACTTCAGATGTGTTTTGTGAAGTAATTTACCTCAGGGTATTTAGAGAGGTCTACAGGCTAAATGGCTAAATGGAATTCCAATCAAATTTGTGAAAATGGTAGGGATTGGTATGTAGTATGAGCTAATCTATATTTGGTGAAAGTGTCTCCAGTGGTTTTTCTGTGAATTACTTTCCCACCTTTTTTGAGCGAGCGCTTCCCGGTGCGCGCCCTGGTACGCGAACCGGCAGCGTTACGGGAGTCCTCCATTTTGTGTTTCGGTAAAATTGAGATACAAGATGGAGGGCAAATAATGTTGAGAATGGGTAGAAGGGGGCACGGTAGACGTATCCTGACCCCCTAGGTTTTCTGAGGGTGGCTGAGGAGGCCCATATGTGCGAAAAAAAAACATTTTTTTTCAAATTTTCGCGCGGTTAGCGTCCAGTGTGCGTACCGGGTAGCGCTCCGGAAAGCGTAAATTGTGAAAATTAGTGAAAAAAGTTAGAGTAAAATGATAATTGTGAGTGATCAGATGTAGGGTAGCTCTGAAAAGAGCTTTTGGGTCCTGTGGCTGATGTAGGTACCTACAAGTAGGTACCAATGCACAGTCTTAAATTGAGGATGAAAATTCTGTTCCCCTCATCTGAGAAGTGAACTCCATCTGCTCTGTAGATATCTTGCATGTAGTAACGCAAGTTATTGTTGTAGATGGAGCCCATTCCATGGTCTCTCATGTAAGCTGAAACAGACTTATTTACATGCTTCCTCGATTTCTCAATTTGTGGACAAAATTGGTTGGACCACCTCCATTTCTGTCTTTGGCATATATTTGAATATACCAAGGCAGTTTGAGGAAATAGTGCCATCAATTGCTCAAAGGTGTCCTTTAAAAGCATTTCCAGACCTACCCCAGTCAAAGTGCCCAAGTCATTTCCTCCACAGTGCCCAATTAACAGGTCAGGTTTTGGCAAATGCAAAAAGGTTTTCACCAATGGTATCAATTGGTGACATCTTAATCCTCTGTGGCCAATCCAGTTGATTTCCACATTTTGTAAATTGAGGTTGTGTAAATTTCTGTTATCAGCATACCTTTGAGCCCAGTGGATATAACTATGTCCAACAATCCAGACAGAAAACATGGTGAGAGGAGGTTCTGCTGCAGTCAGATGAAGTGTGGTAATGAAATGGCAGTTGAAACAGTAGGAGTATGTAACGAAAAAAACTGTGGAGTTTCTGTAGTAATTAATCAGTAGCAGTGATTGGTGGATTTTGATTGCTGAAAACAGAAAGTTAGGGTGCATGGATGAGTTCTTTGAAAGATGTAATTTGAATGGTCAAGAAAAAATCATTTTATGAAAGATTGCACTGGATACGCAGGTGTACTGAGAGTTCAGAGTTCAATTGAAACATTGTTGTGTGAACTTGCAAACATGAGAGGTCTTTCAGGAGGTGGTTGCTATGGAAAAAAGGCAGAAAGGGCAGAGGGGGGAAGGGTGTTGATTTGAAAAAAGTGAGGGAAGAGTTTTGATTGGGTGACATGAGAGATATGTGTGATGAATTACAGCATTTCTGTGCCATTGTTGGTTGCAGCCTCTGGAGTGCATACCTTTTGCTCTGCTGAAGACAAATTGGTGTGTGTCTGAGACTGTTTTGAAACTCAAAAAGTATTTGCTAAGGTGAGAAAAGATTCATTTAATTTAAATAGAGAATAGTATGCTTTGAGGAGAAAATTATGAAGAAAGTTGTGTATTTAAAATGTTGCTTTGTGTCAAGTGTTTTACAAATAGATTTTGTTTCTTTGAGTTACATAGCCATGTTACATAGGCATGTTAAAAGTGATGCAAAAATGGTGTAAGGGCCTTAAAAAAATGCTTTCATGTGTCTTAGGGCATTTTAAGTCACTTCCCCATGAATGTAGGTATATAACTACTTTACATGATGTGTTTAAAAACGTTTTTTGAAATCAATTAGGTTTCTTGATATGTACTGCTAGAGTTTCATAGGTTGCTTGGGGCATATTTACAAGGCCTTTGAGTTCCTTTGATGTTATTTTTCCCATTTTAATTTAAGACATTTCCTTGTGGTGCAAGGTCCTTGTAAATACGCCCCCATGTGTGCTTGGCAAATTTAGATTTTGATTCTTTGAGTTACATAGCCATGTTAAAAGTGACGCAAAAATGGTGAAAGGGCCTTAAAAAAACGCTTTCATGTGTCTTAGGGCATTTTAAGTCACTTCCCCATGAATGTAGGTATATAATTGCTTTACATGATATGTTTAAAAACGTTTTTTTGAAATCAATTAGGTTTCTTGATATGTACTGCTAGAGTTTCATAGGTTGCTTGGGGCATATTTACAAGGCCTTTGAGTCTCTCTGATGTTATTTTTCCCATTTTAATTTAAGACATTTCCCCGTGGTGCAAGGTCCTTGTAAATACGCCCCCATCTGTGCTTGGCAAATTTAGATTTTGATTCTTTGAGTTACATAGCCATGTTAAAAGTGACGCAAAAATGGTGCAAGGGCCTTAAAAAAACGCTTTCATGTGTCTTAGGGCATTTTAACGATGAATATGGCCTGGGATCACTAGATCACCAGGACTCTAGCGCGCACTTACTAAATAAAAATTTTCAAATTTTTCAAATTGTCACAATTTTTAATATGTATTCTTTGTTCTATGATTTATCTCAAGTTGAATGAGTAATATTTGTTTAGTACAATTCATACACGAATAATACACAAATTCGATTCCAAATTATTGAACAAGTTCCGCAACGATTGGGTGTTGACAATGCCAAAATTTTACTTAGGAGAGAAACCTTTTGGATCCGTAAATTACAGACCCTAATCCCAGATGGGCTTAATGATAAATTAGAAATGGTATGCTTTCTATAGGTTTAAACTTGTAATTGCAGCTGATTCCCCAAAGGGGTAAAACTAGCATAGTGTTAATTAAAACAGGTTGCGAGAAAAAAACCACACAGTTTACTATAAAAATGTACATATGATTTATTACTATATTTTGTATGTTCTTGTTGATCTACAATATCGATGACCAAGCAGATATCAGCATTTGCATTATATGGAATTTAATGATATTGTCTTGATGTTTGTATATTATTTAATCACATTTGTATTTTCCTCATTTTTTCCTATGTTTAAAATTGATGAATGAGATTCTCATTAAATTACAGATAGTCAGGCTTTTGTCCACTTTGAGCGATATTACTTTAATTGTATTTCGCATCTTACAACTTATAACACTTTCCCACTAAAGTATGGCTGCCTCCAGTCTATGATGTAGTTCGTGATCCGCATTTAACAAGTCGGAAATAACCCTCTCTAAATATGGCCGCCACTAATCCGTGATGTAGTCCGTTTTCTCTATCGGGTTTACCTCACAAATACAAACAAAGGACTAGATGCACCGGTAAAGCATCAGTGTAAACAACGAGGGAAGACGCCGTTACGACGCCGTTTCTCCTGTACCCCCGGTAAGAACAGAGCAATATAAGCTTCGAAAACGTGAAGGTTGTCTGTTCAGGTAACCTAATACTAAACGCGACTTCTGTTTACTTATCTTTCCCAGCACGGGAGTACGCCGAGTTTAAGCGAGACCATGAGATCTTAAAAAGGCTCGCAGGTAAACGCTTTTGATTCGACTTGAAAATGATATTTATATAAAGTAACGATGTCATATAAGAGTGGTCATAAAACAGCTTCCATTTGCTTGTTTTAATAGATCCCCGAACTCCACAGTTAAGTAGTAAAGAACTCCAGGTGAGCTTTGCGCCCTAGACGTTTTGCACTAATCAGATAGTGAACAAACCTTTGCAGTTTGTTTAAAACCAACAGGCACGTTAATTAATTAATTTTTTGAAACTTATTATTTCTTAATTTCTAATTATTTACAGATAGGTTTTCGTCTACCGGGAATCAAGGTAATATTTTTAAGCACTATGAGATATTTAGTGCTTATTCTCGTTCTAAATATGTTACTTACACGATTATCAATTTGTTTAGATACTTCTAAATTATGTAGTACACGCAACTACTCTACAACCAGTTATTTAGGTAAGAGAACCTTGTACTATTTTAGATAATATAAAATTATTTCCCTTAAGCATCGAAATTAATTAGGTGTTCTATTCTTTTCTTTCTTTTCATAGGCCCTTGACGAAGGGGTTCAAACCCCGAAATGCATTGGGTTGTATATATAACTGTGTTTTGTACCAATTGATTTATGAAAAGTGTATGATGAAAATACAGCAATTGTGTATTATTCGTGTATGAATTGTACTAAACAAATATTACTCATTCAACTTGAGATAAATCATAGAACAAAGAATACATATTAAAAATTGTGACAATTTGAAAAATTTGAAAATTTTTATTTAGTAAGTGCGCGCTAGAGTCCTGGTGATCTAGTGATCCCAGGCCATATTCATCGTTCTATTGGAGTTCAGCAGGCACCAATCTAGAGCAGCACTCATACCGCATAAGTGGTCTAAAAGGACAACAGAGTGCAATACCTCCAACCATTTATTCATTAGGGCATTTTAAGTCACTTCCCCTTGAATGTAGGTATATAATTTATTTACATGATGTGTTTAAAAACTTTTTTTGAAATCAATTAGGTTTCTTGATATGTACTGCTAGAGTTTCATAGGTTGCTTGGGGTATATTTAAAAGGCATTTGAGTCCCTTTGATGTTTTTTTTCCCATTTTAATTTAAGACATTTCCCCGTGGTGGAAGGTCCTTGTAAATACGCCCCCATGTGTGCTTGGCAAATTTAGATTTTGATTCTTTGAGTTACATAGCCATGTTAAAAGTGACGCAAAAATGGTGCAAGGGCCTTAAAAAAACGCTTTCATGTGTCTTAGAGCATTTTAAGTCACTTCCCCATGAATGTAGGTATATAATTGCTTTACATGATGTGTTTAAAAACGTGTGCTTGGCAAATTTAGATTTTGATTCTTTGAGTTACATAGCCATGTTCCATACAGTGCTCACCTTCTGCGTAGTCTTTGATATGCTAGACTCCATCTGCACAATGAGATATCTAAGCAAAGGAAACACAGGTGATGTGATTGTGAAATGAGGAAAAGAAATTCCACATTTTTCAATTACATCACCTGTGTTTCCTAACTTTACGAATCACATTGTGCAGATGAGGTTTAGGCCTGTCCACGGACACAGAAGAGGTCTGGCCTTTGTTCAAGAGTGCAGTGGACATGACTCACTTCATTGGTAGGCCTGCACATGTATTATCTCCTCTGTACTCTTCAACAAGCCTAAATTTCATCTGCAACCCTGAGTAGGCCTCACCTCAAACAAACCTCTGGATAGGCCACACCTTATCGTCATCCTGAATCAATCATTTAAAATGTTAGGGACAGATTTATGATAGCCGTGTGCCTCTTTTGCGCCACTGTGCGTCACTTTTGTGACGCAGCGGCGGTGCAAAAGATTTGCTATGTTGCGACATATTTACAACTTGATGCATCTAGTCAGATGTTTCATGCTGTAAAGTCCTGTGCCACATGAAACCGATGCAGCAGTGATGCAAAAGATGCACCATGTTGCAAAACAGGCCTCACTTCATCTCCAACAAGATACCGTCAGTTTAAAATGTAAACATTTAGGACTGTGTAGGGGGCATGGAGAAGCTGAATCTTCTGTAAATGTCATAATTGTTGTATACAGTGCTCAACTTCTGTATACTCTTTGATATGCTAGACTCCATCTGCACTATGAGATACCTAAGCAAAGGAAACACAGGTGATGTGATTGTGAAATGAGGAAAAGAAATTCCACATTTTTCAATTACATCACCTGAGTTTCCTAACTTTACGAATCACATTGTGCAGATGAGGTTTAGGCCAGTCCACGGATACAGAAGAGGTCTGGCCTTTGTTCAAGAGTGAAGTGGACATGACTCACTTCATTGGTAGGCCTGCACATGTAATATCTCCTCTGTACTCTTCAACAAGCCTAAATTTCATCTGCAACCCTGAGTAGGCCTCACCTCAAACAAACCTCTGGATAGGCCACACCTTATCGTCATCCTGAATCAATCATTTAAAATGTTAGGGACAGATTTATGATAGCCGTGTGCCTCTTTTGCGCCGCTGTGCGTCACTTTTGTGACGCAGCGGCGGTGCAAAAGATTTGCTATGTTGCGACATATTTACAACTTGATGCATCTAGGCAGATGTGTCATGCTGTAAAGTCCTGTGCCACATGAAACCGATGCAGCAGTGATGCAAAAGATGCACAATGTTGCAAGACAGGCCTCACTTCATCTCCAACAAGATACCGTCAGTTTAAACTGTAAACATTTAGGACTGTGTAGGGGGCATGGAGAAGCTGAATCTTTTGTAAATGTCAAAATTGTTGTATACAGTGCTCAACTTCTGTGTACTCTTTGATATGCTAGACTCCATCTGCACAATGAGATACCTAAGCAAAGGAAACACAGGTGATGTGATTGTGAAATGAGGAAAAGAAATTCCACATTTTTCAATTACATCACCTGTGTTTCCTAACTTTACGAATCACATTGTGCAGATGAGGTTTAGGCCTGTCCACGGACACAGAAGAGGTCTGGCCTTTGTTCAAGAGTGATATTTACAACTTGATGCATCTAGGCAGATGTGTCATGCTGTAAAGTCCTGTGCCACATGAAACCAATGCAGCAGTGATGCAAAAGATGCACCATGTTGCAAGACAGGCCTCACTTCATCTCCAACAAGATACCGTCAGTTTAAAATGTAAACATTTAGGACTGTGTAGGGGGCATGGAGAAGCTGAATCTTCTGTAAATGTCACTTTTGTGACGCAGCGGCGGTGCAAAAGATTTGCTATGTTGCGACATATTTACAACTTGATGCATCTAGGCAGATGTGTCATCCTGTAAAGTCCTGTGCCACATGAAAGCTAAGTCAGATTTCATGTGAGCGTTTTGTTGTAGGGTGGCCAGTCATTTGCATGAAAGCCCTGTAAAACTAACACAGTAAAATTAAGAAGATTTCACTGAGTCACATTTATGGCATTGCTGAATCAAATCCTTACGCCTGTTTGAAGCAGCATCGCTGGACATGGTTAAATAATATCTGCAAAATGTTACTCTTGTTAAACAATTTTACAATTATAGTCTCTGAGATTTGTCTCTTACTCTGCAACATCTCATTGTTGTTCTATTTCTTTAAAGATAACGACAACATCAAGCATGAGTGATAATGAGCAATCTGTTGATCTCAATATTATCATTGAAATTGTGATTGAAACATCAGTGGAAGTAGATCCCTTGGATGATTTAAATCCTGAGGATGATGAAGAACATGATGAGGATGCCGATTTGTCAGAATTGTATGACATAGGGTGGGAAGCTGACCTGCTTGAGCTTATGGAACTATAAACATTTATTTTTAAAAGTTACTGGAAATTAAAAGTAAACATGTAAACCGTTTCATTTAAAATTAAACACAACTTCAAAAACAGCTTGTGTATTTAATAAAATAGTCAAATATGCTCATAAAATTAGTTCAGATTCACATATAAAACAGCACAGGTCAAATGTAGAAGCATTCCATTTCTTTGCTACTATTTGTGACTACTAAATTTGCCAATGCACTAAAAATTATTGTATGTAAAAATGACAAGTAGTGTGTTAAATTTTTGACGACTGCTATTGATTTACTGTTTGGTAATAGTGGTTAATAAAAAAATTTATTATATTTTACCACAGATTCAACTGCAGATCATTTCAAAAGTACATAATGCCATCTAAAGAACGAAACTGAAAGGCTACAAAACGTCAAAGACAGCACCTTACTAAATGCTTGCAGCAGTCCTCTACAATAAAAACTCGTCAAGTCACCAAGAAAGCTCCGGGTAAGACAACGAAATCATTCCTAAGAAACATTTGTAGAAAAAAAAGTAGTACTACAGAAAATGTTTTAGTCCAGAAAAAGAGAACCAATTTAAACGGAAAGGAAAGGCCAATCAAAAATGTTACTGCTAGAGCAGGAGATAACTCTGTGCATGGTAGTAGAAGGAAAAATCAGTTTAGGGACATTCGTAGACGAATGTTCCGCAACAGGATAATTGGCAATTTGTTAAAAAATATTAAGAAAGGTCAACAGAAAGTGGTTTTTTATAAGAGAAAAAAAAAAGTTGAGAAAATTATTGATCAGGCATTTGAAATTAAGCGAAAGTTATTTATTTTGATAATCAATAGAATTAGGAAGCTAAACAAGGCAATTTATGATTTCAAAAGAAATAGTAGATGGAAGAGAACAGTTAATCGTAGTAATTTTTGTGAAGTTTTTTCAGGAGAATGGATGCATAGTTCAAGTTGTGAGGCATTTTTTAATGAGGAGAGTTATTTCCAGGATAATGATTTGGTGCATGCAGTTGACACCAGTGGTCGAGCTTATGAGGTGAAAGATGGTTGTCGAGTTGAAAAAGAAAAACTTGTGACAACAGAGGCAGAAGAGGTGTTAGGTAATGAGGTTTTAGGAAGACGTCCTAAGGGACCAGTGTATATCTGGAAGTGTAGTAGTATTTGCAGTGTGCGACAGGATTCCATCAATTTGCTTTGTGATTTTGTACGGACATTTAATAAGAAAACTTTAAGACAGAAAATGAAGTTGTTGCAAGAATTAGATCCTTGCAGAGTGAGAGAAGTGACAGGTTTGCATGGTCATTCACTGGCTTGTCTTTCCAGGAGAGTATGCCAGAGTGTTTTTCATCATTTCAGGATGCTAGCAGTACATCATAATAAAGTGAGGAAATTAGTTAGAATGTTGTATTATGCTAAGAGTCCAGCAATTATGCTTAAACAATTATGCACTGCTCTTTTGCATGGTTCTGAAGTAGATGTGAAGAATATTTGTGAAGAAATTGAGTTTTGTTACTTTGCAAGTAAAGAGGAAAATGTTGAAATTGACCCAGAAGAAGAAGGTAATGTGGAAGATAGTGTACAGGTTTCCAGTACAGATAATTTTCAGAAAGAAATTGCCACGTTTCAGGTGAAATCAAGTGAGAGGCCTAATTTTACTTGTGTGTGTTGTCGACGCACTTATTATAAGAATCAGACTAAGTTAGTGGATTTATATGCGAAAAGTGAAAGTGAAAATAATAGTGAATGGAAGGATTTTGCAACATACTTGATGGTAGAAAATTGTTTTGATTTGGGATTGGATCAACGTGTGTGTACTTATTTTTGTAACAAATTAAATCAAAACCGGATGCCTGCTAGAGCGGTTCATAATAATCTGGAATTGGTTGAGATTCCTTCTGAATTGAAGGATTTAAATACTTATGAATCTATTTTGATTCAAAGTATCCATCCCTTTCAGGCTATTGTACGAATGGAGCCAAAGACAGGGAAATTGCCTCCATCAGATTTACAGAGAGGATTAAAGGGAAGAGTTGTTTATTTGCTTCTAGATTTGAAGAAAAACATTAATACAATTGGAGTAGAGAAAGTGGAAGAGGAACCTCTGGTTATCTTAGTTAATGGGGTTCCGACAAAGAGTAAGAAAATCTGGCAAGATTTAGTGGATGTTAGGAAAGTCAAAAAGGCAACATTGTATTTGAAGAAAAACAATAAGTACTACAAGAATGTATATGTTGCAGAAGAGGAAGTAAGTGAAGAAGAGGATATGGATTTGTGTGCTGGTCAAATTGAGAAAGTAGAAGCCTCTAAAAATGAAGAAATATATGAACATTATAGTGTTCATCCTTTGCATTCCAAGGAAGTCATGGGGAATGCTATTGAGTTGTTTCAAATGAAACAAGCCAAAGGAAGTCCCATTAGTGTTTGGGAGGAAAGTTTGGAAGCTCGGTGTTTCCCACAGCTATTTCCAACAGGTCAAGGAGGAAGATATGATGAGCGACCTGATCAAATTCCTGCTTCTGAATACCGGACTTTACGATTGTATGCAGAAGATCCCAGGTGCTGGCTCTTACTGGAACATGTTTTGGCATCCTCAAGATGCTCCGAAAGTTCTTTCCGTTACTTTCGGAGGAACATAGAAGAACAACAGTTCAGGCCCTCATTGGATCCAGATTGGATTATGCTAACATCTTATACCTGGGCCTCCCGGAGTACCTCCTACAACGCCTACAGGTGGCCCAGAATGCGGCCGCGCGAGCCACCTTCGGCCTTCATAGGCGAGCCAGTGCCTCGAGCTTATTGCAAGTTCTTCATTGGCTCCCCATCCGGAAGCGGATAATATTCAAGGCTATGACGCTGGCCCACAAAGCCATGCATGCCACGGGAGCTCAATACTTGCAAAGGAGGATGGCTTTTTACCATCCAGCACGATCCTTGAGATCGGAGTCCCTTTCAATTGCAGTAGTTCCCCGTATAAAAAAAGCCCGCATTGGAGGACAGTCATTTGGGCTGTTGGCCCCTCAGCTATGGTATTCCCTACCTCTGACCCTGCGTTCTACGCCTAACTTATTAGCGTTCAGGAAGGGTTTAAAGACCTGGCTCTTTACCTGTTAGAGACTACCCGCCTTGATCTAGGATTTGCGACTGCTGGTCTCTATTTTCATTGTTCTATTTTCATTGTTATGTTTTGTCTGCTCCTTTCTAGGTCTGATAGTACAAAGCGCCGGAACACTCCTTGGAGTAGCCGTGCGCTATAGAAGCCCTATAATAACATAACATAACATCCTAGGTTTCGTCAATGCATTCCCTATTTGTTTCATCTACTGTTTGAAAGCGATCTGTCTGGACTGTCATATGCAGTGAACCACATCTTGAAAAGTGGTGTACAGATGCAAAATATCTCGGCAAGTGACTTTATGGATAAAGTCAATGTGCAAGACAGTATTTTGGATTCTCACCTGATTAATCTCATGGCGTGTCAGCGTGGTACTAATGAGTACTGGTACCGTCGTCATGATGATTTAAAATGTATGCTGAGGAACTTAGGAACTCCCACATGGTTCCTCACTCTCAGTTGTGCCGAGTATGGCTGGGAAGATTTACATGAATTTCTACGAGAGGCAAATGGAAACATTGAAAATATCGAATTCAAGACACCCGGAGAACTGTGCTCCTTGGATCCAGTGAATGTATGCAGGTACTTCAATCATAGATTTGAAGCTATGATGTCTTTCATCATGAACAAGAAAAATCCACCTCTTGGAGAGGTGTTGGATTTCTTCTGGAGAAAGGAGTACCAAGCAAGAGGTGCTCCTCATATACAGAAGCTGCAGTGGATCAAAGATGCACCCAATTTTGGAACAGATCCGGATGACTTAGTGATGAGTTTCATAGAACAGTATTCTACATGTGCTGTTCCAAAGGCAAAGGAAGACAAAAGCCTAAGAGAACAAGTTTTACGCTTCCAAAGCCATCGTTGTGGAAAGTACTGTCGTCGTAAATTCAGAAACAAGGACAAGTTCTACACAAAATGTCGTTTCGCCTTTCCACGACCGGTGATTTCTAAAGGAAGAGTGAACAGTTTGATGTCTTCACTGCGACATAATGTGATGAAGAAATCACCCAAAAATACGTACAATTTGAAAAGGAACGAAGAGTCCAAGTACATCAACGACTACAACCCAGTGATTTTGTCCATGTGGAATGCTAACATGGATATACAGTTTGTGGCTGATAACTGTATGGCTGTGGCTCGGTATATGACATCTTACATCACCAAAAAAGAAAAGACAGAATTGAAGGATATGTGGGAGGACATTTCCCATGAAAAGAGCCTCAGTAAGAAGTTGTACAGTTTCAGTCTGAAGATGTTGTCGCATTGAGAAATCGGAGCTTACGAATGTTCTGACCGGTTGTCTTCAGCAAGTCTCTATGCCAAATCCAGGAGTATCATTTGGGCGAGTCTTGGTCTTGCTGCAATGCGTAATCGAGTTCTGAAACCTGTACGGGAAATTGAGTATTTGGCGGAAAAGGAGCCAAACAGTACAGATATTTTGAAGACCAATATGTTGGATACATATTATCCAAATAGAAGCAGTCACCTCGAGAATGTTTGTCTGTATGAGGTTCTACAAAATTACATATTCAAGAGGAACATCAAAGAAGATATTGATAAAGGAGTGTATGCTGTAATTGGAAGTGAGGGATGTCTGGTCAAGCAAAGAAAATGCCACTTGGTAAACCATCGAAAATTGAGTGGCGAATCTCCTGAAAGAAAAGAGTTTTTCTATTTAGCACTTTTGCAACTTTTCAAGCCTTGGCGTGCAGAAGAGGAACTGCTTGGAGATTTCCTCTGTTACGAAGACTCTTTCAATGCCGCCAAGGAGACCATAGCATGTCCTGTTTTTCCCAAATATCTAGAAATGTTGAATGCGGAAATTGAGCAGGAAGCAACGATTGCAGCCGAGATTGCTAGAGACAGTTCTCAGGACAGTCAGAGTTCTGTTTCATGGAGTCAGGATCCACTAAGAGGACCAGTTATCGAAAATGAAGCTGCCACTGCAATGATTGAAGTGGAAAGAGCCATGGCACATGCTCAGGAGGATGAGGTTAACTTAGAAGACTTGGAAAGACAACTCAACGTTGAGCAGAGGAAAATATATGACGAAGTTACCAACCAAATAGATCATGGATTAAGTCATGAGAAGAAAGAGTGCTCATGTACGTCGTTGAAGCCTGTCCGACTGTACGTGAGTGGAGAAGCGGGAACTGGAAAAAGTTTCCTCATTAAAGCAGTTTCATGTTATTTGCAGAAAAGGACTGAGTCATCGCTGTCTTGTGTTGTCACCGCTCCAACTGGACTGGCAGCACATAACATTAAAGGTATTACTTTGCATCGTCTACTGATGCTGCCAGTGGAGCATGATAACAAATTACAATACCACAAGTTATCTGGAGATGCTTGTTGTGAAGTTTCAAGAGTCTTGAGGAAAATGAAACTTCTTATCATTGACGAAGTAAGCATGGTTTCCAATGTCATGCTTGCCTTTGTGCATTTGAGAATGCAAGAAGTTCTCAAAACAGAGTATGATGTGTTATTTGGTGGCAAACACATCATTGTTTTCGGTGATCTTCTGCAGCTGACACCAGTGAAAGGACAACCTGTGTTCAAAATGCTCACGCAAGAAGATACCAGGAAGTGCCTAGAGAGTATTGGCAACGTCAATATATGGTTAAACTTCAATTATGCTGAACTGCGTGAAAATATGCGTCAAGCTAAGGATGAAGATTATAAGAATATTCTACAAGATGTTAGAATCGGAAAAGTGACCGAGCATGGGAAAGAAGCTTTACATGCACGATTACTGTCAAATTTGTATCCAGAAGAAGACGTTGTGCCTGAGAATATTTTTCTGAAAATTACTGAGAAGAAATCTGGAATATGTTTGATGCCAACTCTTGCAGAATGTGCCATCTTCAACAACAAAATGTTGCATTTAGAAAACCAAGAGATTGTGAAACTGGAAGCTATTGACAGAGTAGAGCATATGGGAGCAACAATTATTTTGTCTGAGAATTTTAAATCAAAATTGGATTCATTAGAGAAGACTATATCTAAAACTGCTGGTTTTGAAAAGACTCTGAATGTGTGCTTAAATTGCCGTATAATTTTAAGAAGGAATTTACATGTTGAAAGAGGTCTGGTAAATGGATCAATGGGTAATGTAGTTGATTTTGAGAAATACAGAAATAGAGATGGAATTGAATTTTTAAAAATTAAATTTGATGGCATTGAGGAAGTACAGCTAATTGGTCGTTGCTCTGCTAGGTTTTTGCTTGTAAAAGACTTATATGTTCGCCGTAAGCAGTTTCCTGTTTGCTTGGCATATGCGGTGACAATCCATAAATCGCAAGGTTTAAGTGTAGACAGTGCATTGGTGAATATTGGCAGTTCTGTGTTCAAGGAGGGTATGGCATATGTGGCATTGTCATGAGTCAGAACTTTATCGGGATTGTACTTGATTGAGTGTGATGTCACAAACATTTGTGCGGATCTAGATTGTGTTAAGGAATACAATAGGTTAAGAAGAGAGTATGCGCCACATTTGCCTCAATATCCTTTGTTTGAGAAACGTGTGGTAGGCCGGAAACAAAGAAATGTGACCAATAGTAGAGAGGTTGTAGCAAAAAGACGAAAAGTCGATGAACCAGAAATTATAAGCAGAAAGAAAAAGGATTTTGTTGAAGATGTTGTTGGTTTTGAATTTGAAAACGGTTCTGGTGTCAACTGCTATGCTAATTTAGTGGTTAATGTTTTGTTTTCTCTAGAAAATGTAAAAGAAGAGATTGTGGTCAATTCGGATCAAAGATTTTGCAGTTTGTTGAATTCTGTGTTAGGGAAATGTAGCACTGATAGAACAAAAATAGAAAGTGTGTCTGAAATTCGAAATCTGTTAGACAAATGTTCAGGTCAAACGCAATTCTCTCAAAATATTCAGCAAGATTGTCAGGAGTTTTTAATGTATATGCTTGATGTATTGCAAGATGAAGGTGTAGATGTACAGGGTCATCACCCTTGTGGGAACTGTTCGGTCTGTCCACAGACCAAGAAGACCTCATCAGTGGATATAGGTACCTCTCGACCATGGATACTCAAACGCCATACAAATTGCAACAGCGAGAGAGTTATATACCAAATCACGTGCCCGTGTGGGTTAAGGTATATAGGGATGACAACGAGGAAAATAAAATTACGCGTCCAGGAACATAAGAGTACGATTAGACGCAGTAAACAAGCTACTCGGCTCACATCCCATTTTCTACAGGCTAAGCATCAGGCGAATGACCTTGAGTGGGTGGTCCTGGAACAACCATACATACCTAATCATATAACAGACATCTCCCAGTTTCTACTCAGAAGGGAGCAAAGATGGGTGTTTAAACTGAAGAGCGACACGGAGGGGCTGAATGATGATATCCCGTGGTTGCAACTCTGAGTACCTGTCTTCAGTTTCCCATCTTTGCAACACTGTATATGTTACTCTTTAATTAATCTTCCCTGTGTCCCAATTCAGAGCAAAGAGAGTGTATTTACTCTGCTCTCTGGCTCTTTGTACTCAGTTGGCCGTTACACGTTGGTTACAGTTTGAACATTCACATTTTTTTACTCAGGGTGTAGAGCATACCACCTTTTTGAGCAACATCTAGGGAGCTTACATATAACCAACCGTGTACCATTAATCTGTGGACGGTTTTACGGTAGGTTTTATGACTCAATAGGTATGAGCCCCATTTAGCTCTGCCCAGTCTGCTTTTGGTTGGCAAGGCGGTCTTACGTCTAATTGACCCGGCAGATCATTGTATTCTAACATGTGTATATCGACCGTATGCACATCTACATCTGACGGTCTGACCAGTATTGGGATTATGTATGGGGAGTCTTCATATATTGAACACAGTAGCACGAGATCACTTATAGTTTCGAGATGGCTATAAAACAATGACGGTACTGTGTATACAACTTGTAAACAGGACACACGGCCCTCTTCGATTGGCCCACTGTTATCCAAATGGTTTCATTGCACGGACCGAGGCACCCAATCAGTGGGTAGCTGGGTTCGTGGGGGCCACGGAAGGCGTGGTGTCCGAGCAAGGCCGGAGGGCGGGTAATCCATAGAAGTCCAACCACACCGCTTGGTGTAGTTGACGGACAACCGTCTAGTTTTTGTGTTTCAGGTACCGCGCTTTGACATAACCAGATGCGGGTCTTTGCGAGAACTTTAAGAAAACGAGTACGGCAATCCGATTGGCCCAGAACTAACCAATAGCGGGGCATCTTTCAGCAGGGCAGCCAATCAGGGCTTAGCTCTTGCGATTCAGAGTCAGTGGAGTTGGCTGTACTTCTGATTGGACGCGAGGGGAATGAGCAGTTCTCTCTCACGTCCGCAGCCTCGGTATTTCTTCCCGTTAGACACACGATGTCCTCACCTCCCCCTCGGCTCACATCTTTGAGCGAGGCAACGACGGAGAGGTAAGGACACGGGTCTCTCGCATTTTTAAGGATTTGAAAGGGTTGGGAAGAGGCGCAGCCACTGGACAGCTCAGTATCCTTCTCTCTTCCTCGCTAACAATTAGGACACCATGTAATTTCTTTGAGAATGGTGTTCTTTGTCTCACATTTTTTGTAACTCAATTATGTGGAAACTTTGTTCCGGGTACATACCTGGATCTGTTGAGTGGGTGTCCTGATGGGAGGTTGTGCCTACATGAGTCTTGGGATAGACGGAGTGTGTGGTATTTTGCAATGCATTTCCTACCCATAGGATGCCCTCTTGTCAAGGTGTGCTATCACTATCCTTTACCCCCTGCTGTTGCCACCTGTAGTTGGCCTTCAGAGTCTAAACTTTGGTTTTGAAATGAAACGTATGTTCTCTATTTTCTTCTTTTCTTTCTTTTTTAGTGCGTGGCCTCCTTCACTGTGAGCAAGTGCCAGGTGAGGTGAGGTTTTTCCTCCCTAGAATTTGGGTGAGTTGATCAACATAGGAATCTATAGTGCACTGGACACTGAGCAGTTCCTTTTTGCAATAGCAATAATGATTGCCATTTGTTATCTTTTTCAATTGTTTCACATGCAGGAGAAGACATCCTACTCCCTATTTTGGAGTATTGAACCACTTATTTAGTTTCTTTCACACAGTAAGTCTCTTTTACACAGTAAGTTGTTGTTGCAGTAGTGCATCATAGGTCCTGAAGAAAGCCTATGTAGGCTGAAACATGTCGACCAAATAAGATTCATGGTGAATAGCAATTCCTTGCATGCTATTGTTCACTCTGCTTTTAACCATACCACCTTGATGGTCAGACCCAATAAAGTTTTTCCTATGACATCAAGGTAGGTATTTTTAGAACACTTGGATTATGAATTTTGTTTCTTTTCCTTTTTCAAATTTTCTGAGCACTGCAACTTAACCCTTTCAGTCTGCATCTTTGTTGGTTGAGGGTCAACGTGATGGTCCAAGTTATGCTAGCCTTGGGTTGTTCCTAAGGAAGGGCACTCTGGACACTACTTTTGTCAACCATACTACCCAGATGACGATACTCCGTTATTGAGCGGGCTGATGGGGATTTTTTCCAGCACCTTTGGGGCTTTCTTTTGGTTCTTTTCTCTTCTCCTGCGATCACACGTCAATTAGGATTGTGATGACCTGAACATTAACCTGTTGGTTTTGTTTTATAGAGTGAGTACTATTTAGGCTCCTGTATACAGACTTCTGGTATCTCTCTTGTTGTTTATTGCTTAGTTGGGGGACAAGGTACCTAAAGAGTCTATAAACACTTCTCCCCTCAGGCCCTCCCCTACCTAGTTTGTTTTGTAGATGTAGATCACCTGTTTGGCCTTTCTTATCAATGGCAACATGACTGCGAGAACTGTAGGGTATCAAGTACTACTAGTGTAGACTCAGAAAAATGTATATATTTAACTTTGCCAGACAGTAAATCAGTGTCCTTTAATAAGCTAGTAAAAGCAGCTGATCACAGCATGGAGTGTAGCCAATGTAAGTCTGAAATTTTGTCCACATTATTTATACGAACATATGGCCAGTATGTCATTTTAATGTTCCAACGATGTAGGCCTGATGGAACAAAATTGACAACTTTAATTAAAAATTTTGTGGCTTCGCAGTTGTCAATATCAGGAAGGACTTTTGTAACTGCAGCAATTATATATCATGACGGTCCTTCAACAACATCAGGACATTACACAGCTTATTTGAAGTCTAGAAACGGCTGGTCATTCTGCAATGATTCTTTTTTAACTTTCAAAAAAAAATTGCCTTTTGACCTTAAAAATTCTTACCTGGTGTTTTTACAACCAAAATTTTAGGGAAAGAATCTCGGGATTTGCTCTGAGGAATTTCAAGAGGTTCTAATGGCTCCTACACTATTTGGCCTTGAGGATAAGTGTAGTACAGAGTCAAAAGTTATTTTTCAGTTTTAACTATTATCTGAAAAAAAAGAAGTTTTTTTTACAGAAAGTGGTGGGCACGGATTAGTTAAAGGACAACAGAGTATTTCCCAAAGCAAACGGTGTTCTTACCATAACACTTGACGTCATGGAAAAATAACTGCACTTTGAATGAGTTCAGAAAAACTGTTACTTTTAATAAGCTAATTCAAGCAGCCAATCAAAATATGGAGTAGAGGTAATGTAAGTCTGCAATGCTGTCAACATATTTTGAACAAACTTTTGGTTATAATGTCATTTAAAAATTCCAACTATATAAACCTGATGAAAATAAGTTTTCAACTTTAATTTCAAATGTTGTGGCTACACACTCGTTGATTTTAGAAAAAAAATTCTAACTGCAGCTATTATATGACATGATGGTCCTTTGACAACATCCACTTATTACACACCTTATTAAAAATATTCTTACTTTCTGATTTCAGAAGAAAGAATTTAGGGTAGGTAACTGGCCTATAATGATTCTAGGGGTTGATATAATTTTATGTACTGTTTTAAATTGCTTTGTGATTAAAAGTGATGTAGAGAATTAAATAATTGTAGTAGTCATAGAGGTAGTGTAAGTCTCCTTCATAGTAAGCAGTATCAGTGTCATAGGAAATGTGGAACATGAGTGAGCAAGAAGGGTCAGATATTACTAGTACAGGATTGTGAAAGTGATCTTGAACGTTTTCTTTCTGAAAGTTGCGGAAAAAGAAAATGACGGGATTTGCTTAGAAGAATTCCAAGAGTTATAAATGGCTCTTACACGATTTGGCCTTGTGGAAAAGTGTCGTAGAGAGCGAGAAGTCATTTATTGTATGTAACATATTTGTCAAAACGATGGAGCTTTTCTTTCAGAAAGTGGCGGGCTGAAAATAATAACAGCACAACAGAGTGTAAGCTGTTCATAGGATATCCTTCGACGTCATGGAAAGTAAGTTAATTTTAAGGAGTTCTGATTTTTGATTGGTTATGTTATATGGGTTTTTTAAACACAATCATTTTGATTGTGGGTTTTTTCCCCCGCTGTTATATGATGAATACCTTCAAGTCACTGTTTTTAGTGAAATTTGATAAATTCTGAGAACAGCAAAAATAAACCATTTAACATGTATAATTAATTCTGTACTTTTTGTATTTATGATATACATTTAGAACTGTGTAGGAGGCATGGAGAAGCTGAGGCTTCTGTAAGTGTCAAAGTTGTTGCATACAGTGCTCACATTCTGCGTAGTCTTTCATATGATAGACTACATCTGCACAATGAGATACCTAAGCAAAGGATACACAGGTGATGTGATTGTGGAATGAGCAAAAAAATTGCATGTTTTTCAATTACATTACCTGTGTTTCCTAACATTACGCATCACATTGTGTAGATGAGGTTTAGGCCTGTTCCAGGAGACAGAGGAGGTCTGACATTTGTTCAAGAGTGCAGTGGACATGACTCACTTCATTGGTAGGCCTGCACATGTATTATCTCCTCTGTACTCTTCAACAAGCCTAAATTTCATCTGCAACCCTGAGTAGGACTCACCTGAAACAAATCTGTGGATAGGCCACACCTTATCAGCATCTAGAAACAATCATTTAAAATGTTAAGGGCAGATTTATGATGGCCGTGCGCCTCTTTTGCGCCGCTGTTCCGTCACTTTTGTGACGCAGCAGCAGCGTAAAAGATGCACCATGTTGCAAGATAGGCCTCACTTCATCTCCAACAAGATACCGTCAGTTTAAAATGTATATAATTAGGACTGTGTAGGGGGCATGCAGAAGCTGAGGCTTCAGTAAGTGTCAAAGTTGTTGCATGCAGTGCTGCACTTCTGCGTACTCTTTCATATGCTGGACTACATCTGCACAATGAGATACCTAAGCAAAGGAAACACAAGTGATGTGATTGTGAAATGAGCAAAAGAAATTGCACGTTTTTCAATTACATCACCTGTGTTTCCTAACATTACGAATCACATTGTGCAGATCAGGTTTAGGCCTGTCCAGGGAGACAGAGGAGGTCTGGCCTTTGTTAAAGAGTGCAGTGGACATGACTCACTTCATTAGTAGGCATGGACATGTATTATCTCCTCTGTACTCTTCAACAAGTCTAAATTTCATCTGTAACCCTGAGTAGGCCTCACCTCAAACAAACCCCTGGATAGGCCACACCTTATCGGCATCCTGAATCAATCATTTAAAATGTTAGGGGCAGATTTATGATGGCCATGCGCCTCTTTTGTGCCGCTGTTGCATCACTTATGTGATGCAGCAGTGATGCAAAAGATGCACCATGTTGCAAGATAGGCCTCACTTCATCTGCAACAAGATACTGTTAGTTTAAAATGTATATATTTAGGACTGTGTAGGGGGCATGGCATGGCATGGCAAAGTTGTTGAAAAACTGTTTGTACTTCAATCTTTTCCCTTGTCTTTTCTAATTTTTAAATACATGTTTTAATATTTTTCAAATTTTTGTTCTTTCTTTCACAGATTGAAAGTATAAAAATAACAAGTGACTAAGTTAACGACAATTATAAGGTAAATGTTTTGTACTCTTTTCATTACATTTCTATCACATTTAACTTCTATTAGTTCCACTGCTTCATTTCTTTAACCCTCAGTTTCCTGCCTTTGCTACTTCTCTCATTCCTTTCTCTATTACTTACTTACTCTACTCCTTCCACTCCTTTTCTCAGTCCCTCTGTTTTCATAGTTCCTCACTCCTGTTCACTCACTCCGTCTCTATTACTCTCACTGTCTCTGACTGATCACTCTTTCACTAATAGTTCATTATGCTTTCTCCCTGTAGTTCAAGCACACTAAGGGGCATACTATCAACACAGGCAATAAAATTATCGCTGCTTTTATTGGCAGAAAACCGCCGCAAAAGCGGCTTTAGCGGCAGATTTCTGCCGATAAAAGCAGTCATTATCGGCAGTTTTCTGCCGCAAAAGCGGCTTTAGTGGCAGTTTTCTGCCGCAAAAGCGGCTTTAGCGGCAGATTTCTGCCGATAAAAGCAGCGATTATTTTATTTCCTATGTTGATAATATGCCCCTATGTTATTTACATTTCTTTGCTGTTTCAATCATTCCTTTTCTGTTACTTCTTCTTTTCTGCTTTCTGTTTTTTCTCTCTGTTATTCCACATGTTTTAATCTTATTTTGAACATTCACTCACATTCTCTAAGAAACTCTTGTTTATTATTCTTCTACTCTCCTTTTTTCTTTCACTTCCTTATCTATTTTGTTTTTCACTATTATACCCTCTTCCATCTTTTCTTCGGTAAATAGATCTACTAAACAGTATCTCTGTGTTACTCCCTATAGCTGTCTTTCTTTTAACATTACTCTCTGTTTCCTTCCCTTATACTTACTCTTCTTTTTTTTAAAAGTTTTTTTTTTGTTTCGCTTCCGGTTCGCGTACCGGCGAGCGAACCGGGAAGCGAACCAAAAGAAATAGAGGTTGCCAGAGTGCTAAACATTCTAGCAATTTTTTTATAAAGGGGAGGTAGTTCTGAAAAGAACTTTTTTTAAAATTATTTTTGTTGTTTTATATTTTTTTATTATTTTTCTGAATTTTTTTTTACTTTTTTTGTATTTTTTGAACGGTTTTATATATATATTGTTTTTTTTGGGGGGGGGAAACGAAAAAGATTCATTGTAAAGGGCTCAACAGGAGCAACAAAAAAAAAAGAATTTATTCTCTGGGGCGTTTCGGACAATCATGATTATGAATTGCTAAGTTGATTAAATTGATGCTACTTTCTCTGTAGCAAATCAATTGACCGCAACGCACGCACACTTGTTTAATTGTCCCGAACCTCATCTGTATATTTGGGACCATGTCCCTCGCCTCTGGTCCCGTCACTTCCTCTACATTTGATCTTTGGGCCACAGGAGGGGGGTTGTCCTGCAGGTCACGTAGCTGCGCAGCACTGTAGTTGATAGGGTGCCACCTCTCCATATGGCGATGCATTGTATAATTGCCATAACTGTATTTTTTATTTGTCCCTCTGGACAGATCTTTCTTGCATATAAGGCAAGTTACATACCGGGCATTCACTTTTTTTTGGCCCCGGGGATATTTAAAAAATTGCCAAATGAAACTCTCTTTGACACGGGACGTCCTAGGCTCTTCTTGCAAAAACTGCCTCCTCTCTTGCTCCTCTTCCTCTTCTTCCTCTTCTTCCTACTCTTGATTGAGGATTACCTGAGGAGGTGGTCCTCTCTTCCTAGGAGGTGGTGGTGGTGGTGGGGGTGCACCAGCTGAAGCTACAACACTTGCCATTGCTAAGTGATGAAAAAAGGTCTTCCTCTCACAAAGATGAAAGTCAGAGTGAGGAAACAAGGAGGGGTTTTCATCATTTGGGAAAAAATAGTTCTGAACCAATGAAAAGTGTTATTTTTAGGTCACATGACCTAGCCTTACATCATTAGGAAACCAAAAGTGAAATGAACCAATGAAAAGTGTTATTAACAAGTCACATGACCTGTTATGCTTACGTTACGTGCTCCGCGCCGCCTCCCGGATCGCTTCCGGGAAGCTGCGCTTCGCGCCTCGCTTCGCGTACCGGAGCACTTCCGGGTGCGCTAACGCGACGCGTCATATGACGCATTACGCGACAACGCGATACGTCGCGGTTACGCGATGCGTCACCATGTTGTTTCCTAACGCGGCAGTTGCGCAAACGGAATGTTTACCGGTTCGCGGACCGGGTCGCGGCAAGAAATTGAGCTAACGGGAAGCTACCCGGTTCGCGGACCGGGAGCGAAAGAAAAAAAAATATTGAAAAAAAATACATTAAAAAATTGTATTAAAAACATATAAAATATATTTTTCGATTTAAAGAAGAATATATTTTAAAGCTTTTGATATTTGCTATTAAAAAACCATTGAAATTCACTGAAAAAACCATAGGTTACAGACCATATATAGTTAGGAATTAGCATTTACAAAACCTTTGAAAATTCACTGAAAAAACCATAGGTTATAGACCATATATAGTTAGGAATTAGCATTTACAAAACCTTATTTTACTCACACAAAACCATTGAAATTCCATATATAGTTAGTTGCACTAACTATATATCGCGCACACGCAATCCACTGCTGATGATGTCACATATTACATCATTCATGACATGGTCAGTGACATCACTGATGACATCACTGATGACATCTCAAATGACATCACTGATGACATCACTGATGACATCTCAAATGACATCACTGATGACATCACTGATGACATCTCATTTGACATTACTGATCACATCACTGATGACATCATTCATGTGATAATACGATGAACTTCTTCAGACTCTAATATAACCTTAGATACACTCAGTGTAAACAGACACTCACAGACTGTCACTCATCCATGAAGTTACACACACACCTAGTCAGTCATGCAAAGAATCAATCACACCTCCATTTTCTCAACTATACAGTTATACACACCTTACTTATTCAAACATATACTAACACATATTTACTCTCTTATACAATCACGGATACAAGTTCACAATGATCCATACAGCCACTCACACATTCACTGGCTCTTATGCACAGTTATTTATATATGTCAACTCTCACATGTACTGTGTTTTACATATGTACTTACTTTGACATGTAGCATTGAGATATCCATTCACTCACCAATACACTCATGCACACAGTCAACCGCCCATACAGCTGTTTCCACATGCACTTTTGAACCCATACATCTAGTGAATCAACTGCTCACACATCTATGCACAGAGTCATACACCTCCCAGACACCCACACACACACTCAGTCTCCCATACAAATACATGGGCAACCAATCAATAACCCATATAGTTACTCATATAGCTACTGATCAACACATGCAGCAGTTTACAGAACAAAAGATATAATGATGCACAAATTAAGACAGTTTAGTCACTAACCCATGCACTCAGTGAGACACATTTAATCACTCACTTTAACCCCTTCGACGCTCATGACGAGCCCAGCTCGTCATGGAGTTTCCATTGATTTCAATGGAAATTACATTGAAATCCAGGAAGCAGCTTAGCATCCAAGTGGTTAACAGTCAGTCATGCACCTACTAAATCCTTCATCCAGACACTTATAAATCCACTCATTCTTCAATATGTAAGACATATTTTAACTTTACAGAAACATACAGTCACTGGATGTTGTCATCAGTGATGTCATCAGTGATGTCATTTGAGATGCCATCAGTGATGTCATCAGTGATGTCATTTGAGATGTCATCAGTGATGTCATCAGTGATGTCACTGACCATGTCATGAATGATGTAATATGTGACATCATCAGCAGTGGATTGCGGGTGCGCGATATATAGTTAGTGCAACTAACTATATATGGAATTTCAATGGTTTTGTGTGAGTAAAATAAGGTTTTGTAAATGCTAATTCCTAACTATATATGGTCTATAACCTATGGTTTTTTCAGTGAATTTTCAAGGTTTTGTAAATGCTAATTCCTAACTATATATGGTTTTTTCAGTGAATATATATATATATATATATATATATATATATATATATATATATATATATATATATATATATGTATATATATATATATTACCTACTGGCGATAGCCAGTAGGTATATATAGTTAGGATTTTTTTCCTATGGGATTTTGAAAATTCTATGTCGAATAACTTTGGCGTTTGAGCACAGAATTGGCTGAAATTTTCAGGAAAATGGAACATTTTGTTTCTGAGCAGCCCCTGAAAATTTGGGGGGGTTTCGTCAAGGGGGGGCCAAGAAAAAAGGGGGGTCCCAAAACATGTTTTTCCCATGCAATTTTCCATAGGGCGGTTGGCCTCACTTTTAGCCCGAACGGCTGAATGGATTTACACCAAACTTGGCAAAATTGTAGGGACCGGTAGCCCGATGTGCCTTTGCTATGTCTCAAGATATAGGCTCCAGTGGTTTTTACGAAAATTAACTTTGAAAAATATATATTGGGCTACATTGGGCTATATATATGTTGGAGCCCAAATGTAGCCCAATGTAGCCCAATGTAGCCCAATGTAGCCCAAAGATGGCCACCAGAGACAAAAAAAACAAATGTAGCCCAAATATCAGCCAGATGTAGCCCAACTATAGCCCAATGACAGAATGTCCCAGAGTGTTCTAAAGAACAACTAGAGTGCTAACAGTCCTACTTATTACAAAGGTATGGCACACCTGAAGCCATCTTGATTGGAATAAAGTGGTAACTCTTAAAACATTTAATTTAAAAAGGAACAAAATGAGGGGGTTCATTTTGCCATAGAAAGTATGATTAGCGAATATATGACGAAATCCCGCATACCATCAGTCCGCAAAAAAAATCCTGCATGTACTATTAGGCCGCAAATTAAAATAACGAAAACTTTTAGAACGAATATGCCTTTAGCATACACTAAACAACTAAACTACCCTAAACCCTAAAGCACTACCCCCAGCATGACCCTACACTACACAAACAGTACACTACCCTAAACCCTAAAACACTACCCCCAGCATGACCCTACACTACACAAACACTAAAACACTACCCTAAACCCTAAAACACTACCCCCAGCATGACCCTACACTACGCAAACACTACAACACTACCCAAAACCCTAAAACACTACACCCCAGCATGACCCTACACTACGCAAACACTACAACACTACCCTAAACCCTAAAACACTACCCCCAGCATGACCCTACACTACACAAACACTACAACACAACCCTAAACCCTAAAACACTACCCCCAGCATGACCCTACACTACACAAACACTACAACAATACCCTAAACCCTAAAACACTACCCCCAGCATGACCCTACACTACACAAACACTACAACACAACCCTAAACCCTAAAACACTACACCCCAGCATGACCCTACACTACGCAATACAACACTACCCTAAACCCTAAAACACTACCCCCAGCATGACCCTACACTACGCAAACACTACAACACTACGCAAAACCCTAAAACACTACACCCCAGCATGACCCTACACTACGCAAACACTACAACACTACCCTAAACCCTAAAACACTACCCCCAGCATGACCCTACACTACACAAACACTACAACACTACCCTAAACCCTAAAACACTACCCCCAGCATGACCCTACACTACGCAAACACTACAACACTACCCTAAACCCTAAAACACTACCCCCAGCATGACCCTACGCTACGCAAACACTACAACACTACCCAAAACCCTAAAACACTACACCCCAGCATGACCCTACACTACGCAAACATTACAACACTACCCTAAACCCTAAAACACTACCCCCAGCATGACCCTACACTACGCAAACACTACAACACTACCCAAAACCCTAAAACACTACACCCCAGCATGACCCTACATTACGCAAACACTACAACACTACCCTAAACCCTAAAACACTACCCCCAGCATGACCCTACACTACGCAAACACTACAACACTACCCTAAACCCTAAAACACTACCCCCAGCATGACCCTACACTACGCAAACACTACAACACTACCCTAAACCCTAAAACACTACCCCCAGCATGACCCTACACTACGCAAACACTACAACACTACCCAAAACCCTAAAACACTACACCCCAGCATGACCCTACACTACGCAAACACTACACTACCCTAAACCCTAAAACACTACCCCCAGCATAACCCTACACTACGCAAACACTACAACACTACCCTAAACCCTAAAACACTACCCCCAGCATGACCCTACACTACGCAAACACTACAACACTACCCTAAACCCTAAAACACAACCCCCAGCATGACCCTACACTACGCAAACACTACAACACTACCCTAAACCCTAAAACACTACCCCCAGCATGACCCTACACTACGCAAACACTACAACACTACCCTAAACCCTAAAACACTACACCCCAGCATGACCCTACACTACGCAAACACTACAACACTACCCTAAACCCTAAAACACTACCCCCAGCATGACCCTACACTACGCAAACACTACAACACTACTCTAAACCCTAAAACACTACACCCAGCATGACCCTACACTACGCAAACACTACAACACTACCCTAAACCCTAAAACACTACCCCCCAGCATGACCCTACACTACGCAAACACTACAACACTACCCTAAACCCTAAAACACTACCCCCAGCATGACCCTACACTACGCAAACACTACAACACTACCCAAAACCCTAAAACACTACCCCCAGCATGACCCTACACTACGCAAACACTACAACACTACCCTACACCCTAAAACACTACCCCCAGCATGACCCTACACTACGCAAACACTACAACACTACCCTAAACCCTAAAACACTAGCCCCAGCATGACCCTACACTACGCAAACACTACAACACAACCCTAAACCCTAAAACACTACCCCCAGCATGACCCTACACTAAACAACCACCACAACTCTACACTACACTAACACAACACTACACTACACAACACTACACTGCACAATCACTAACCCACTTACCTCTCTCGTCATCGTGGTTTTCACAACGCAAATGCATTTACCATACATGCCTTTAAAACGTAATTCTTTGTAAAGGCATGCGCGATAAATGCAAATGCGTTTTGAAAAAATGCGGGATAATGGTATGCGAGGTCAATGACCTTGCGGGATAATGGTATGCGGACTGAAAGTCTGCGGGATAAAAAATGCGGGAAAATGGCTGCAAACCATGATTAGCAGCAGACTTCCCTGGTGAGCACTAGCTTTACTACAGTGATCTAATGAGCAACTAGAGTGCTAACATTCAGAATTCATGGCAAATGTGTGACACATCTGAATGCCTTCTTGATAGAACCAAAGTAAACAAGCATTGAAAATGCAATAGATCTCGCCCTCGTTTAAGTTAAAGCCATTCTGTTTGTAATGAGGTGGCTTTTTAGCTTTGCTTTTATTAGTGTTTTTAAAACTTTCATGTAAATAACATGCATATGTATGCATGCATTTATATTTATATAGATATGCAGATTATATATGTTTATATATGTATATTACCTACTGGCGATAGCCAGTGGGTATATATAGTTAGGATTTTTTCTCTATGGGATTTCTGAAAATTCTATGTCTAATAACTTTGGCGTTTGTGGACGGAATTGGCTGACATTTTCAGGAAAATGGCACATTTTGTTTCTGAGCAGCCCCTGAAAATTTGGGGAGGTTTCGTCAAGGGGGGGCCGAGAAAAAAGGGGGGTCCCAAAACGCGTTTTTCCCATTCATTTTTCCATAGGGCGGTTGGACTCACTTTTAGCTCGAACGGCTGAATAGATTTACATGAAACTTGGCAAAATTGTAGATATGGTTTGCCCGACGTGCCTTTGCTATGTCTCAATATATGTGCTCCAGTGGATTTTGAGAAATTAACGTTTAAAAAAATATATATATCTGTGACAGCGCTCCGGTTAGCGCCCCGGTTCGCGTACCTGACGCGTAACGGAACTTCGTGAAGCGAAGCTGATTGGCTCTCCGGTGTCTGTCAACATTCTAAACAGTCCGGAGCGGCCGCCATCTTGTCTCTCGGTAGGATCGAGAGACAAGATGTGGTGAAAAACGAAGGGGGAAATGAAGGAAAGGGGGCAAGGTAGACCCCTCCTGACCCCCTAGGATTGATGAGGGGGATATTAAAGTGCCCCGCGGGGCAAAAAAAAATATATATTTTTTTTTGCGATTTTACGCCGTAGAGGCGCGTCCCGGTACGCGAACCGGGCAGCTCACCGGGCAGCTAACCGGGCAGCTAACCGGCAGCGTAGCTGTCAACATTGTAAACAGTCCGGAGCGGCCGCCATCTTGTCTCTCGGTAGGTTCAAGAGACAAGATGTGGTGAAAAAAGAAGGGGGAAATGAAGGAAAGGGGGCAAGGTAAACCCCTCCTGACCCCCTAGGATTGATGAGGGGGATATTAAAGTCCCCCGCGATTTTTCGCGGTAGAGGCGCTTCCCGGTACGCGAACCGGGCAGCTAACCGGCAGCGTAACGGGAGTCCGCCATCTTGTGTTTTTGGAGCGTCCGGTTCGCGTACCGGGTAGCGTCCCGGTAAGCGTAACAAGGGGAAAACCAAGAGAAACAGTAAAAAAAAAATGAAGGGAATAGATTTCCAGCAAACTTGGCAAAATTGTAGGGACTGTTTGTTTGATGTGCCTTTGCAAGGCCTCAAGATATGTGCACGTGTGGATTTTGTCTAATTAAGGTTAAAAAAAATATATATTTTGTTTGCGCTGCAGAGCCGATACGTCACGGTTATGCGACGCGTCATGAGGCGTCTCACGTGGCTACGTGATACGTCACGTAATAAAGAATATATTTTACAGCTATAGATATTAGCTTTTAAAAAACCAATGAAATTCACTGAAAAAACCATAGGTTATAGACCATATATAGTTAGGAATTTGCATTTACAAAACCTTGAAAATTCACTGAAAAAACCATAGGTTAGAGACCATATATAGTTAGCTGGACATTTTATTGACATAAAACCAATGAAATTCCATATATAGTTAGTTGCACTAACTATATATCGCGCACCCGCAATCCACTGCTGATGATGTCACATATTACATCATTCATGACATGGTCAGTGACATCACTGATGACATCACTGATGACATCTCAAATGACATCACTGATGACATCACTGATGACATCTCAAATGACATCACTGATGACATCATGACACACCAATACCACTTACTACATACGCACTCACTGATTCCTACGTCTACACACACATTCACTCATTCACCCATACAATCACTCATACATACAGTCACTCATTATTACAACACTATCATATGCACTCATACACCTATGCAGACACTCACACACTGCCACTCATCCATGGAGTTACTCACACACCTAGTCAGTCCTGTAAAGAATCAATCACACTTCCATTTCCTCATCTATACAGTTAAACACAGAACACCATACTTCAGTGACATCACTGATGACATCACTGATTACATCTCAAATGACATCACTGATGACATCTCAAATGACATCACTGATGACATCATGACACACCAATACCAGTTACTACATACACACTCACTGATTCCTATGTCTACACACACATTCACTAATTCACCCATACAATCACTCATACATACAGTCACTCATTATTACAACACTATCATATGCACTCATACACCTAGTCAGTCCTGTGAAGAATCAATCACACTTCGATTTCCTCATCTATACAGTTAAACACAGAACACCATACTTTTTCACACATATACTTACACATACTTACTCTCTTATACAATCACTGATACAAGTACACATTGATATGCACAGAGTCACACACCTCCCAGCCAGCCACACACACACTCAGTCTTCCATACATCCACTCATTCTTCAATATGTAAAACATATTTAAACTTTACAAAAACACACAGACACTAGATGATGTCATCACTGATGTCATTTGAGATGTCATCAGTGATGTCATCAGTGATGTCATTTGAGATGTCATCAGTGATGTCACTGACCATGTCATGAATGATGTAATATGTGACATCATCAGCAGTGGATTGCGGGTGCGCGATATATAGTTAGTGCAACTAACTATATATGGAATTTCATTGGTTTTATGTCAATAAAATGTCCAGCTAACTATATATGGTCTCTAACCTATGGTTTTTTCAGTGAATTTTCAAGGTTTTGTAAATGCAAATTCCTAACTATATATGGTCTATAACCTATGTTTTTTTCAGTGAATATATATATATATATTTATATATACCTGGTTGGGTGTGGCCAAAATAAAATCCCTCCACATCAAGCCTGAGCGTGCTGGAGTCTGTTTCTGATGGTGGAGCAGTCTTTTGTAATGATATATATAACAAAGCAGACAAAGGTGGGAACGTAGTGCTTTGGCCAAAGAATGAACATATATTAGAAGCATGCAGACACTTGGAGGACATGGAGTGTTATAAAAAGTTGAACATTCTATAACTGAAAATAATCAAAGAGACATTTGGCAAACAGTTAATGAAATGGAAGAGGGATGGGCTCATCTCCAACGATGAATTTTAGTTTTTGCAAATTGAATTTCAGATAACTATCATTTCGGCCAGAGGAGGACTGTTGGAAAAAGTATCAATATGTTGACTACTATCTGCAACAATTTGTACCAACGTTGCCTTCCTATAAACGAGATACTAGCCTTTTTTTAAGTAAACTGAAAAATTTTCCCTGGTCTGAAGAGTGTTTATTGATCACATTAGACATTTCATCTTTATATACAAGCATCAATCATACTGATGGACTTAAAGCCATGGAACTTTACTTGAACAAACGACCCATCCACTGCTATAAGCAGAACACTATGATTTTAGAAATTATTAGTTTTTGTCTCGATAATAATTATTTCATGTTCAACAATGAAGTGTTT
The DNA here is from genome assembly GCF_964261635.1 of Lissotriton helveticus. Classification (NCBI taxonomy): domain Eukaryota; kingdom Metazoa; phylum Chordata; class Amphibia; order Caudata; family Salamandridae; genus Lissotriton; species Lissotriton helveticus. Next base: position 550,970,700 of record NC_136063.1, read on the forward strand.
CAACAACTAAGAGGAGTAGCTGTCGGGCCTGCTTCTCCCGAGCTATGTGTGTTTACATGTGGGGCTGTGGCAGGAGCAGGTCCTTCAGGTGGCACATAAGGAACAATATAATAATCATGTGGTTATCTGGATGCGTTTTATTGACAACATCTTCATCATGTGGAATGGTTCAAGGGAAGAAGGAGATACATGTGTGACTAAGATGAATGTTAACAATGTCAACTTACAATTTAATGCTAAGATGGATTGGGCAGCCATTAATTTTCTCGATGTGCATATAAGAATAGTGAGCAATAAAGTAGCAACAACTCCACATTGTAAGAGTACTGCAGGAAATTTAACCCTGCATGCCGCAAGCTTCCATCCACACCAAGTATTCCAAATGGAGAATTCTTGAGGCTGTGCAGGATCTGTAGTACTGATCAAGAATTTCATTGTTGCACAGAGGAAAACAAGATCAGCTTTAGTGAAAGAGGGTATGACAAACATATCATTTAACAAGACTTAGAAAGTGAGGAGCATTTCAAGGGACAATCTGTTGCCTTTAAAACTAGATCTCCAGTCTAACCATGATAAACCAACTAGTGATGAAAGCAGAGGTTCGCCTTATAACAAATTACAGTCGTCAACAGAAGCAGGTGAAGTCCATTGTCAAGCGCAATTGGCCCATTGTTATGACAGACACCATCTTGAGGGAACGTCTATCAGCGACACCCACTCTCACTTTCAGACAAGCCATGTCCATGAATAATACTTTAGTGAGAACTAGTCCTGAATTACAAACTCAATTGTCCACAGTCAAAGGAAATTGGTTAACATTGAAAGATGGGTTTTACAAATACAGCTTGTGCAGAGCATGTACATTTGGAAAGAATACCTTTGAATACACTTGGGAATAAATCCACTCCATTGAAGGCAATGTACAACTGCAGAACTGCGTTCGCTGTATATGTCTTAACATGCACATGTGGAATTCATTATGTAGGTAGTACAAAGTTTCAGGTACAGTTCAGAATTCTCCAGCATCTGAGGGCCATAGTCAATTCTGATTCAACATACCCTGTGTCCAGACACTTCATAGCAGTACACAATAACGATTTGAAGTGACCAAGATATTTTGTAATCGAGGCAGTGTCACCATCAAGGAGAGGAGGCAACAGGGAAAAGCTCCTCAAACAACTTGAGTCCAAATTATTTTGGAACTTGATTTTAGAGCCTCAAATGGTCTGAACCAGGGTGAAGATCCCAACAATTTTATTTGAGCCCTTGATAGCAGTAATGATGGAGCTGTCAGCATTTGACGATAACATATCTGTACAGTTATAGCTATTTACTGGTACCTCTCTGATACAACATGATGCACTTCTGACCTTTATTCTGCACTGACTGTCTTAACGATTGGTAACAATATTTATAAATATATATATATATAAATATATATACTAATTTAATCTTAGAAGAGTTACGCCCTGTACATTCAATTTTGAGATACTTTGACAGCAGAGAACTTTACTTATTAACATAGTGCATTGTGTTATGTGAGCAAGTCCACTCGGGGTAGCTGAAATGCATCATACCGACATGTCAGATAGAATAAAAACCCATTAAGCATGAATCTCTGGAGTCTGTGTCCCTGTGGTGCTCGTGATCTGGGACTGGTTGTTTATATATATATATATATATATATATATATATATATATATATATATATATATATATATATATATATATATATATATATATATATATATATATATATATATATATATATATTACCTACTGGCGGTCGCCAGTAGGTATATATAGTTAGGATTTTTTCCCTATGGGATTTTTGAAAATTCTATGTCTAATAACTTTGGCGTTTGTGGACGGAATTGGCTGAAATTTTCTGGAAAATGGAACATTTTGTTTCTGAGCAGCCCCTGGAAATTTGGGGGGGGTTCGTCCAGGGGGGGTCGAGAAAAAAGGGGGGTCCCAAAACGTGTTTTTAACATTGAGTTTTCCATAGGGCGGTTGGCCTCACTTTTAGCCCGAACGGCTGAATGGATTTGCATGAAACTTGGCAAAATTGTAGGGACTGGTAGCCCGATGTGCCTTTTGTAGGTCTCAATATATGTGCTCCAGTGGATTTTGAGAAATTAACGTTTAAAAAAAGATATATATCTGTAAGCGCGCTCTGGGCAGCGCTCCGGTCAGCGCTCCGGTCCGCGGACCTTAAGCGTACCGGAACTTCGCGTAGCTAAGCTGATTGGCTCTCCGGTGTCTGTCAACATTCTAAACAGTCCGGAGCGGCCGCCATCTTGTCTCTCGGTAGGATTGAGAGACAAGAGGAGGCCAAAACAAAGGGGGAAATAACCATAAGGGGGCATACTAGATCCTCCCTGACCCCCTAGGTTTAATGTGGAGGTTTTAAAAGGGCCCCGCGGGGCAAAAAAAACAAAAAAAAAATTTGTTTTTTTTGCGTGGGGAGCGCCCGGTCCGCGAACCGGGAAGCGTTCTGGGCAGCGTACTGCAATGAAAAATGAATGATAGACTTTTCAAATGCTGTATGTTAATTGATTGTTGGTTTTGTTGATTATTTTTTATTTTCTTTATTTTTTAAGCATTTTTTTTTATTGTGATTGTGTTTCATAATTTATTAAACTTTCTAACCTTTCATTGTCAGAAATTTCATAATTATCATTGAATATACATTGTAGTCTCTGAGGGTGTAAAATGTCCTCATTTTCAAGGAGGTTATCTACTGCTTGTACACATTGCAGTAGTTCTTTGTCTAAAGTTTCATCGAAAAATTCAATATCATTTTCATCATTGATTTCTTGGCTGCTCTCTTGCAGGACAATTTGAAATTCAACTTTCTGTTCGCCTTCCATTTTGCCTGAACTTTAGATTAAAAAAATATATATTAGTAGAGATAGGGCACTGTTGGGATTAATTTTGGGCAGTGTATAGTATCAGAGTGGAAGTAGGAATGTAAAAAAGTGTATGTGATTTAACGTAAGTAAATTCATAATTATACAAGAGAAGCCTAACTCCATCCATAACTTTAACAGAGAAGTCTATCTAAATCTATAACTACTACAGAGGGATAGTATATAACTATCAGAAAAAGTTTACCATATTAACTTATAGTGCACAATATACTTCAGTTTTAAAAATAAAAACTTACCTTTAGAAAGAAGTTGAAGGAATTAGTGAAAATCCTATTGAAATGTACACCAAGAAGTAGTAGTCAAAATGGCTGTGTTTTCTTCTCTTCCTTTATATATATTCAGGTATATAACCAATCAAATGTCAGGTAAAAAAAGTAGAAAATGAAAGTAACATTTTAATTGGTTGTCAATTCCAACACTTCAGATGTGTTTTGTGAAGTAATTTACCTCACGGTATTTAGAGAGGTCTACAGGCTAAATGGCTAAATGGAATTCCAATCAAATTTGTGAAAATGGTAGGGATTGGTATGTAGTATGAGCTAGTCTATATTTGGTGAAATTGTCTCCAGTGGCTTTTCTGTGAACTACTTTCCCACCTTTTTTGATGGTGCGCTTCCCAGGGAGCGACCCGGTACGCGAACCGTTGAGCGCCCCGGTTCGCGAACCTTAAGCGTAACGGGAGTCCACCATTTTGTGTTTTGGTCGAATTAAGATACAAGATGGAGGGCAAATAATGTTCAGAATGGGTAGAAGGGGGCACGGTAGACTTATCTTGACCCCCTAGGTTTTGTGAGGGTGGCTGAGGAGGCCCATATGTGCGAAAAAAAAACATTTTTTTTAAAAATTTCGCGAGGTTAGCTCCCGGTTCGCGTACCGGGTAGCGCCCCAGGGAGCGTACTTTGTTGAAAATGAGTGAAAAATGTTAGAGTAAAATAATAATTGTGAGTGATCAGATGTAGGGTAGCTCTGAGAAGAGCTTTTGGGTTTATGGTACATTTAGGTACTTATAAGTAGGTACCAATGCACATTCTTAAATTCAGAGTGAAAATTCTGTTGCCCTCATCTGAGAAGTGAACTCCATCTCCTCTGTAGATATCTTGCATGTAGTAACACAAGTTATTGTTGTACAGGGAGCCCATTCCATGGTCTCTCATGTAAGCTGAAACAGATTTGTTTACATGCTTCCTCGACTTCTCAATTTGTGGACAAAATTGGTTTGACCACCTCCATTTCTGTCTTTGGCATATATTTGAATATACCAAGGCAGTCTGAGGAAAAAGTGCCATTAATTGCTCAAAGGTGTCCTTTAAAAGCATTTCCAGACCTACACCAGTCAAAGTGCCCAAGTCATTACCTCCACAGTGCACAATTAACAGGTCAGGTTTGGGCAAATGCATAAAGGTTTTCACCAATGGTATCAATTGGTGACATTTTAATCCTCTGTGGCCAAACCACTTAATTTCCACATCTTGTAAATTGAGGTTAGGTAAATTCCTGTTTTCAGTGTACCTTTGAGCCCAGTGAATATAACTATGTCCAACAATCCAGACAGAAAACATGGTGAGAGAAGGTTCTCCTGCAGTCAGATGAAGTGTGGCAATGAAATGGCAGTTGAAAAAATGAGAGTTTAAAATGAAAAAAACTGTGGAGTTTCTGTGTTCATGAAGCAGTAACAGTGATTGGTGGATTTTGATTGCTGAAAACAGAAAGTTAGGGTGCACGGATGAGTTATTTGAAAGATGTATTTTGAATGGTCAATAAAAAATCATTAAATGAAAGAATGCACTGGATATGCAGGTGCACTGAGAGTTCAGAGTTCAATTGCAACATTGTTGTGTGAACTTGCAAACACCAGAAGTCTTCCAAGAGGTGGTTGCCATGCAGAAAAGGCAGAAAGGGCAGAGGGGGGAAGGGTTTTCATTTGAAAAAAAGTGAGGGAAGAGTTTTGATTGGGTGACATGAGAGATATGTGTGAAGAATTACAGCATTTCTGTGCTTTTGATAGCTGCAGACTCTGGAGTGCATACCTTTTGCTCTGCTGAAGACAAATTGGTGTGTTTCTGAGACTGTTTTCAAACTCAAAGTATTTGCTAAGGTGAGAAAATATTTCTTTAATTTAGATAGAGAATAGTGTGCTTTAAGGAGAAAATTATGAATTATGTGGCGCAGATTGCTTGTAAATATGCTCCCACCTGTGCAAGGAAAATTTAGATTTTTAATGTTTGTGTTACATAGCCATGTTAAAAGTGATACAAACATGCTGCAAAGGCAATTAAAAAACGATTTTATGTGTCTTAAGGACATTTTAAGTAATTTTCCCATGTGCAGTGTTTTGAAATTATGATTTGAAAATCGTTTTTGGGGAAAAGGAATTGTTTTTAAATTTATGACAAGGACATAATGGTGTATGCTTCTTTATAAGGCAATTGACTGTCCCTGATGTTATTTTTCCCATTTTAATGTAAGACCTTTCTCTGTGGCGCAAATTGCTTGTAAATATGCTCCCACCTGTGCATGGCAAATTTAGATTTTAAATGTTTGTGTTACATAGCCATGTTAAAAGTGACCCAACCATGCTGGAAAGGCAATAAAAAAACACTTTCATGTGTCTTAAGGACATTTTAAGTAATTTCCCTGTGGGCAGTGTTTTCAAATTATGAATTGAAAATCGTTTTTGAGGTAAAGGAATGTTGTTAAAATTTATGTGCGCCATATGCCCCCAAATTTCTTTTTCAGGGGTGCAGCAGGGTGTTATTGAGACACCCCTACACCTTTGGAAAAATTCCTAATTTGCGATGAGCTAATTGCTAATTGCAAATTGCACCTTCTTTCATATGGGCATCCTGGCGCATGGAAATGAATGGGTAATTTGCAATTAGCAATTTGCTCATCGCAAATTTGGAATGGTAAAGAATCGCTATTTATTCCTTAAAATTCGCTATTTTGGAAATGCAAAATAGTTATATGATACATATGGCGGTTGATGTCTAACAAGATAAGAAGCTTAGGGATACATTTATGATGACTGGCGCAATGAAGTGGACATCACTTACTTCATTGGTAGAGCTTTACATGTATTATGTCCTCTGTATTCTTCATCAAGCGTAACTTTAATCTGCAATCCTGAGTAGGCCTCACCTTAAACAAACCTCTGGATAGGCCACATCTTATCGTCATCCTGAATTAATCATTTAAAATGCTAGGGACAGATTTATGATAGGTGTATGCCTCTTTTGCGCCACTTACAAAACACTGTCCATGGGGAAATGACTTAAAATGTCCTTAAGACACATGAATGTGTTTTTTTAAAGCGTTTGCAATTTTTTTGGGTCACTTTTAACATGGCTATGTGACTCAAACAGTCAAAATCTAAATTCACCATGCACAGGTGGGAGCATATTTACAAGGAATGTGCTCCATGGGGAAAGGTCTTATAATGTAATATGGGAAAAATGACATCAGAGACACTGAAATGCCTTATAGAGAAGCATACACCATTATGTCCTTGTCATAAATTTGCAAACCATTACTTTTCCCCAAAAACGATTTTCAAATCATAATTTGAAAACACTACACATGTGGAAATGACTTGAAATGTCCTTAATTCAAAATTTGCTATTCCTTATTTTGCGATTGCACTGAAGGATTTGCAAATTTTGCGATTCCTTAAATGCAATGTATCAAACAAAAAATATGTAAAAAATGACATTAAGGATTTGGAAACTACCACCAACTTCTAGTTTGTGGTAATTTGCGAATTCTTTTCAAAAAGCATTTTTTTCCAAAAAACAAAAGGTGCCATATGACGCCCATACATGCCTTTAGGGCATGTATGTGCGCCATATGCCCCCAAATTTCTTTTTCAGGGGTGCAGCAGGGTGTTCTTGAGATACCCCTGCACCCTTGAAAAAATTCCTATTTTGTGATGAGGTAATTGCTAATCGCAAATTGCAACCTTCATTCCTATGAGCCTCCTAGCCCATGGAAATGAATGGGTAATTTGCAATTAGCAATTTGCTCATTGCAAATTAGGAATGGTAAAGAATTGCTATTTATTCCTTAAAATTCGCTATTTAGGAAATGCAAAATAGTTTGATGGTACATATGGTGGTTCATCTGTAACAAGATAAGAAGCTTAGGGATACATTTATGATGACTGGCAAAATAAAGTGCAAATCACTTACTTCATTGGTAGGCCTTTACATGTATTATCTCTTCTGTATTCTTCATCAAGCGTAACTTTAATCTGCAATCCTGAGTAGGCCTCACCTTAAACAAACCTCTGGATAGGCCACACCTTATCGTCATCCTGGATTAATCATTTAAAATGCTAGGGACAGATTTATGATAGGTGTATGCCTCTTTTGCGCCACTGTGCGTCACTTTTATGATGCAGCGGCGGTGCAAAAGATTTGCTATGAGGCGACAAAATTACAAATTGATGCTTTTAGGCAGATATGTCATGGTGTAAAAAAAACGTACCACATGAAACCGATGCAGCAGTGATGCAAAAGATGCACCATGTTGCAAGACAGGCCTCACTTGGGGCCATATGTATCAAGCTAATTAGCATTCGCAAAGATCAAAATTCTGCGAATTTCGGCCTTTGCGAATGCTAATTAGACAAATGGTATGTATCAAACAAGTTTGATGCAAAATAAGGAATAGCAAAATTTGCTATTCCTTATTTTGCGATTGCACTGAAGGATTTGCAAATTTTGCGATTACTTAAATGCAATGTATCAAACAAAAAATATGTAAAAAAATGACATTAAGGATTTGGAAACTACCACCAACTTCTAGTTGGTGGTAATTTGTGAATTCTTTTCAAAAAGCTTTTTTTCCAAAAAACAAAAGGTGCCATATGACGCCCATACATGCCCTTAGGGCATGTATGTGCGCCATATGCCCCCAAATTTCTTTTTCAGGGGGTGCAGCGGGGTGTTCTTGAGACACCCCTGCACCCTTGGAAAAATTCCTATTCTGTGATGAGCTAATTGCTAATCGCAAATTGCACCTTCATTCCTATGAGCCTCCTAGCCCATGGAAATGAATGGATAATTTGCAATTAGCAAATTGCTCATTGCAAATTAGGAATGGTAAAGAATTGCTATTTATTCCTTAAAATTCGCTATTTAGGAAATGCAAAATAGTTTGATGGTAGATATGGTGGTTCATCTGTAACAAGATAAGAAGCTTAGGGATACATTTATGATGACTGGCAAAATAAAGTGCAAATCACTTACTTCATTGGTAGGCCTTTACATGTATTATCTCTTCTGTATTCTTCATCAAGCGTAACTTTAATCTGCAATCCTGAGTAGGCCTCACCTTAAACAAACCTCTGGATAGGCCACACCTTATCGTCATCCTGGATTAATCATTTAAAATGCTAGGGACAGATTTATGATAGGTGTATGCCTTTTTTGCGCCACTGTGCGTCACTTTTATGATGCAGCGGCGGTGCAAAAGATTTGCTATGAGGCGACAAAATTACAAATTGATGCTTTTAGGCAGATATGTCATGGTGTAAAAAAAACGTACCACATGAAACCGATGCAGCAGTGATGCAAAAGATGCACCATGTTGCAAGACAGGCCTCACTTGGGGCCATATGTATCAAGCTAATTAGCATTCGCAAAGATCAAAATTCTGCGAATTTCGGCCTTTGCGAATGCTAATTAGACAAATGGTATGTATCAAACAAGTTTGATGCAAAATAAGGAATAGCAAAATTTGCTATTCCTTATTTTGCGATTGCACTGAAGGATTTGCAAATTTTGCGATTACTTAAATGCAATGTATCAAACAAAAAATATGTAAAAAAATGACATTAAGGATTTGGAAACTACCACCAACTTCTAGTTGGTGGTAATTTGTGAATTCTTTTCAAAAAGCTTTTTTTCCAAAAAACAAAAGGTGCCATATGACGCCCATACATGCCCTTAGGGCATGTATGTGCGCCATATGCCCCCAAATTTCTTTTTCAGGGGGTGCAGCAGGGTGTTCTTGAGACACCCCTGCACCCTTGGAAAAATTCCTATTTTGTGATCAGCTAATTGCTAATCGCAAATTGCACCTTCATTCCTATGAGCCTCCTAGCCCATGGAAATGAATGGGTAATTTGCAATTAGCAAATTGCTCATTGCAAATTAGGAATGGTAAAGAATTGCTATTTATTCCTTAAAATTCGCTATTTAGGAAATGCAAAATAGTTTGATGGTACATATGGTGGTTCATCTGTAACAAGATAAGAAGCTTAGGGATACATTTATGATGACTGGCGAAATAAAGTGCAAATCACTTACTTCATTGGTAGGCCTTTACATGTATTATCTCCTCTGTATTCTTCATCAAGCGTAACTTTAATCTGCAATCCTGAGTAGGCCTCACCTTAAACAAACCTTTGGGTAGGCCACACCTTATCGTCATCCTGGATTAATCATTTAAAATGCTAGGGACAGATTTATGATAGGTGTATGCCTCTTTTGCGCCACTGTGCGTCACTTTTATGATGCAGCGGCGGTGCAAAAGATTTGCTATGAGGCGACAAAATTACAAATTGATGCATTTAGGCAGATATGTCATGGTGTAAAAAAAACGTACCACATGAAACCGATGCAGCAGTGATGCAAAACATGCACCATGTTGCAAGACAGGCCTCACTTGGGGCCATATGTATCAAGCTAATTAGCATTCGCAAAGATCAAAATTCTGCGAATTTCGGCCTTTGCGAATGTTAATTAGACAAATGGTATGTATCAAACAAGTTTGATGCAAAATAAGGAGTAGCAAAATTTGCTATTCCTTATTTTGCGATTGCACTGAAGGATTTGCAAATTTTGCGATTACTTAAATGCAATGTATCAAACAAAAAATATGTAAAAAATGACATTAAGGATTTGGAAACTATTGTGGTAAATTGGTGGTAATTTGTGAATTCTTTTCAAAAAGCTTTTTTTCAAAAAAACAAAAGGTCCCATATGACGCCAACACATGCCCTTAGGGCATGTATGTGTGCCATATGCCCCCAAATTTCTTTTTCAGGGGTGCAGCAGGGTGTTCGTGAGACACCCCTGCACCCTTGGAAAAATTCCTAATTTGTGATGAGCAAATTGCTAATCGCAAATTAAACCTTCATTCCTATGAGGCTCCTAGCCCATGGAAATGAATGGGTAACTTGCAATTAGCAATTTGCTCATTGCAAATTAGGAATGGTAAAGAATTGCTATTTATTCCTTAAAATTCGCTATTTAGGAAATGCAAAATAGTTTGATGGTACATATGGCGGTTCATCTGTAACAAGATAAGAAGATTAGGGATAGATTTATGATGACTGGTGCATCACCAGGGATGAGTCAGTCATCCTGCGCCGCTGTTCCGCCACCCATGGTGTGCTGCATTTACAATGCGGGGCATCATGGGGCAAAAATGGCACAGATGCGTGATGTATCTGTGCTGTAAAGGTAGTGATTGCTGGAGTTGTATCGCAAGTGCGATGCAGCTCAAGCAAGGCTCAGGGGTGCCCCATCTCCACAATGTTGCGTCAAGACCTATGCCTGCTTAAAGCAGGCGCAGGGTTTTGACGCAGCTTTCTCCTATCTGATTGTAAATACGGCACACCATGGGTGGCAGAGCAGCGGTGCACGTTAACTGGTGCATGCCTGGGGATGTGCCATTTAACATAAATCTGCCCCTTTACATTTAAGTATGTGCAGGACACACAGAGTCGGTGAGGCTTATCCAAGGTTAAGAAGAGATGAGTCCTGTTCACTGAAAAATTAGACATAGTCTTCACCTGATCAGCATTGCTGGACATGGCTAAATAATAGCTGCAAAATATTACTCTTGTTAAACAATTTTACTATTATAATCTCTGAGATTTGTCTCTTACTCTGCAACATCTCATTGTTGTTATCTTTCTTTAAAGATAAAGACAACATCAACATGAGTGACAGTCTGCAATCAGTTGATTTTGACCTCATCATTGAACTTGTAATTGAAACATCAGTGGATGTTGATCCATTGGATGATTTAAATCCTGAGGATGAAGAAGAGCGTGATGAGGATGCAGATTTGTCCGAATTATATGACATAGGGTGGGAAGCTGACCTGCTTGAGCCTATGGAAATATAAACATTTATTTTAAATATTTATAATAAATGAAAAGTAAAAATGTAAACCGTTTAATTTAAAAATAAAGACACCTTCAAAAACAGGTTATGTGTAGTGTCTTCAATAAAATATTAAAATATGCTCATAAAATTAGATCAGATTCACATATAAAATAGCACAGGTAACATAAATATAAATGTCATTTCTTTTCTGCTATTTCTGTATTGTAAATTTGCCAAGGACTAAAAAATCTTCTATTTAAAATGTCAAGTAGTGTGTTAAGTTTTTGATCATTGTTATTGATTTACTGTTTGGTAATAATGGTTAATAACATTTTTTATTATATTTTACCACAGATTCAACTGCAGATCATTTCAAGATTTCACCATGCCAACAATAGAAAGACAGAGAAAGGCTGCAAAACGTCAAAGACAGCAGGTGAAACAAAATAAGCAGCAGTCCTCTAACAAAAAGATTTGTCAAGTCACGAAGAAAGCACCGGGTAAGAGCACAAAATATTTCATAAGAAATATGTGTAGTAAAAAAAATATTACTACAGAAAATGTTTCAGTCCATAAAAAGAGAAGCAAATCAAATGGAAAGGAAAGGCCAATCGAAAATGTTACTGCTAGAGCAAGAGATAACTCTGTGCATGATAGTAGAAGGAAACAACAGTTTAGGGACATTCGTAAACGAATGTTCCGCAACAGGATAATTGGCAATTTGTTAAAAAATATTAAGAAAGGTCAACAGAAACTGGTTTTTTATAAGAGAAAAAAAAAAGTTGAGAAAGTTATTGATCAGGCATTTGAAATTAAACGTAAGTTATTTATTTTGATAATCAATAGAATTAGGAAGCTAAACAAGGCAATTTATGATTTCAAAAGAAATAGTAGATGGAAGAGAATAGTTAATCGTAGTAATTTTTGTGAAGTTTTTTCTGGAGAATGGATGCATAGTTCAAGCTGTGAGGCATTTTTTAATGAGGAGAGTTATTTCCAGGATAATGATTTGGTGCATGCAGTTGACACCAGTGGTCGTGCTTATGAAGTGAAAGATGGTTGTCCAGTTGAAAAAGAAAAACTTGTGACAACAGAGACAGAAGAGGTGTTAGGTAAGGAGGTTTTAGGAAGACGTGCTAAGGGTCCTGTGTACACCTGGAAGTGTAGTAGTATTTGCAGTGTGCGACAGGATTCCATCAATTTGCTTTGTGATTTTGTACGGTCATTTAATAAGAAAAGTTTGAAGCAGAAAATAAGGTTGTTGCAAGAATTAGATCCTTGCAGAGTGAGAGAAGTGACAGGTTTGCATGGTCATTCACTGGCTTGTCTTTCCAGGAGAGTATGCCAGAGTGTTTTTCATCATTTCAGGATGCTAGCAGTGCATCATAATAAAGTGAGGAAATTAGTTAGAATGTTGTATTATGCTAAGAGTCCAGCAATTATGCTTAAACAATTATGCGCTGCTCTTTTGCATGGTTCTGAAATAGATGTGAAGAACATATGTGAAGAAATTGAGTTTTGTTACTTTGGAAGTAAAGAGGAGAATGTTGAAATTGACCCAGAAGAAGAGGGTAATGTGGAAGATAGTGTACAGGTTTCCAGTACAGATAATTTCCAGAGGGAAATTGCGACGTTTCAGGTGAAATCAAGTGAGAGGCCTAATTTCACTTGTGTGTGTTGTCGACGCACTTATTATAAGAATCAGACTAAGTTAGTGGATTTATATGCAAAAAGTGAAAGGGAAAATAATAGTGAATGGAAGGATTTTGCAACATACTTGATGGTAGAAAATTGTTTTGATTTGGGATTTGATCAACGTGTGTGTACTTATTGTTGTTGCAAATTAAATCAAAACCAGATGCCTGCTAGAGCAGTTCATAATAATCTGGAATTGGTTGAGATTCCTTCTGAATTGAAGGATTTAAATACTTATGAATCTATTTTGATTCAAAGTATCCATCCCTTTCAGGCTATTGTAAGAATGGAGCCAAAGACAGGGAAATTGCCTCCATCAGATTTACAGAGAGGATTAAAGGGAAGAGTTGTTTATTTGCCTCTAGATTTGAAGAAAAACATTAACACAATTGGAGTAGAAAAAGTGGAAGAGGAACCTCTGGTTATCTTAGTTAATGGGGTTCCGACAAAGAATAAGAAAATATGGCAAGATTTAGTAGATGTTAGGAAAGTTAAAAAGGCAACATTGTATTTGAAAAAAAATAATAAATACTATAAGAATGTATATGTTGCAGAAGAGGAAGTAAGTGAGGAAGAGGATAGCGATTTGTGTGCTGGTCAAATTGAGAAAGTAGAACCCTCTACTAGTGAAGAAATATATGAACATTATAGTGTTCATCCTTTGCATTCCAAGGAAGTCATGGGGAATGCTATTGAGTTGTTTCAAATGAAACAAGCCAAAGGGAGTCCCATTAGTGTTTGGGAGGAAAGTTTGGAAGCTCGGTGTTTCCCACAGCTTTTTCCAACAGGTCAGGGAGGAAGATATGATGAGCGACCTCATCAAATTCCTGCTTCTGAATACCGGACTTTGCGATTGTATGCAGGAGATGCTAGGTTTCGACAATGCATTCCCTATTTGTTTCATCTCCTGTTTGAAAGCGATCTGTCTGGACTGTCATATGCAGTGAACCACATCTTGAAAAGTGGTATACACATGCAAAACATCTCGGCAAGTGACTTTATGGATAAAGTCATGTCCAAGACAGTATTTTGGATTCTCACCTGATTAATCTCATGGCGTGTCAGCGTGGTACTAATGAGTACTGGTACGGTCGTCATGGTGATTTAAAATGTATGCTGAGGAACTTAGGTACTCCCACATGGTTCCTCACTCTGAGCTGTGCCGAGTATGGCTGGGAAGACTTACTTGAATTTCTACGAGAGGCAAATGCTAACGTAGATAACATCGAATTCAAGACACCCGGAGAACTGTGCTCTTTGGATCCAGTCAATGTATGTAGGTACTTCAATCATAGATTTGAAGCTATGATGTCTTTCATCATGAATAAGAAGAATCCACCTCTTGGAGAGGTGTTGGATTTCTTCTGGAGAAAGGAGTACCAAGCAAGAGGTGCTCCTCATATACATATGTTGCTGTGGATCAAGGATGCACCTAAATTTGGAATGGATCCAGAAGACTCAGTGATGAGTTTCATCCAACAGTATTCTACGTGTGCTGTTCCAAACGCAAAGGAGAAGAAAAGCCTAAGAGAAAAAGTTCTGCGTTTCCAAAGCCATCGATGTGGAAAGTACTGCCGTCGTAAATTCCGAAACAAGGACAAGTTCTACACCAAATGTCGTTTCGGCTTTCCACGACCGGTGATTTCTAAAGGAAGAGTAAACAGTTTGATGTCTTCGCTGCGACATAATGTCATGAAGAAATCACCTAAAAACACATACAATTTGAAGAGGAACGAAGAGTCCAAGTACATCAACGACTACAACCCGGTGATTTTGTCCATGTGGAATGCTAACATGGATATACAGTTTGTGGCTGATAACTGTATGGCTGTGGCTCGGTATGTGACGTCTTACATCACCAAAAAAGAGAAGACAGAATTGAAGGATATGTGGGAGGACATTTCCCATGAAAAGAGCCTCAGCAAGAAGTTGTACAGTTTCAGTCTGAAGATGTTGTCGCATCGAGAAATTGGAGCTTACGAATGCTCTGACCGGTTGTCTTCAGCAAGTCTCTATGCCAAGTCCAGGAGTATCGTTTGGGCGAGTCTTGGTCTTACTGCAACGCGTAATCGAGTTCTGAAACCTGTGCGGGAAATTGAGTATTTGGCGGAAAAGGAGCCAAACAGTACCGACATTTTGAAGACCAACATGTTGGATACATATTATCCAAATAGAAGCAGTCACCTCGACAATGTTTGTCTGTATGAGGTTCTACAAAATTACATATTCAAGAGGAACATCAAAGAAGATATTGATAAAGGAGTGTATGCTGTAATTGGAAGTGAGGGATGTCTGGTCAAGCAAAGAAAATGCCACTTGGTAAACCATCGAAAATTGAGTGGCGAATCTCCTGAAAAAAAGGAGTTTTTCTATTTAGCACTTTTGCAACTTTTCAAGCCTTGGCGTGCAGAAGAGGAACTGCTTGGAGATTTCCTCTGTTACGAAGAGTCTTTCACTGCCGCCAAGGAGACCATAGAATGTCCTGCTTTTCCCAAATATGTAGAAATGTTGAATGTGGAAATTGAGCAGGAAGCAACGATTGCAGCCGAGATTGCCAGAGACAGTTCTCAGGACAGTCAGAGTTCTGCTTCATTGAGTCAGGATCCACTAGGAGGACCTCTTATCGAAAATGAAGCTGCCACTGCCATGAATGAAGTGGAAAGAGCCATGGCACATGCTCAGGAGGATGCGGTTAACTTAGAAGAGTTGGAAAGACAACTCAACGTTGAGCAGAGGAAAATATATGACGAAGTTACCATGCAAATTGATCATGGATTAAGTCATGACAAGAAAGAGTGCTCATGTACGTCGTTGAAGCCTGTCCGACTGTACGTGAGTGGAGAAGCGGGAACTGGAAAAAGTTTCCTCATTAAAGCAATTTCATGCTATTTGCAGGAAAGGACAGAGTCATCGCTGTCTTGTGTTGTCACCGCTCCAACTGGACTGGCAGCACATAACATTAAAGGGATTACTTTACATCGTTTACTGATGCTGCCAGTGGAGCATGACAACAAATTACAATATCACAAGCTATCTGGAGATGCTTGTTTTGAAGTTTCAAGAATCTTGAGGAAAATGAAACTTCTTATCATTGACGAAGTAAGCATGGTTTCCAATGTCATGCTTGCCTTTGTGCATTTGAGAATGCAAGAAGTTCTCAAAACAGAGTATGATGTGTTATTTGGTGGCAAACACATCATTGTTTTCGGAGATCTTCTGCAGCTGACACCAGTGAAAGGGCAACCTGTGTTCAAAATGCTCACGCATGAAGATACCAGGAAGTGCCTAGGCAGCATTGGCAACGTCAATATATGGTTAAACTTCAATTATGCTGAACTGCATGAAAATATGCGTCAGGCGAAGGATGAAGTTTACAAGACTATTCTACAAGATGTTAGAATTGGAAAAGTGACCGGGCATGGGAAAGAAGCTTTACATGCACGATTACTGTCAAATTTATATCCAGAACAAGATGTTGTGCCTGAGAATATTTTTCAGAAAATTACTGATAAGAAATCTGGAATATGTTTGATGCCAACTCTTGCAGAATGTGCCAAATTCAACAACAAAATGTTGCATTTAGAAAAGCAAGAGATTGTGAAACTGGAAGCTATTGACAGAGTAGAGCATATGGGATCAACAATTATTTTGTCTGAGAATCTGAAAACAAAATTGGATTCATTAGAGAAGAGTACATCTAAAACTGCAGGTTTTGAAAAGACTCTGAATGTGTGCTTGAACTGCCGTATAATTTTAAGAAGGAATTTACATGTTGAAAGAGGTCTGGTAAATGGATCAATGGGTAATGTTGTTGATTTTGTAAAATACAGAAATAGAGATGGAATTGAATTTTTAAAAATTAAATTTGATGGCATTGAGGAAGTACAGCTAATTGGTCGTTGCTCTGCTAGATTTTTGCTTGTAAAAGACTTATATGTTCGCCGTAAGCAGTTTCCTGTTTGCTTGGCATATGCGGTGACAATCCATAAATCGCAAGGTTTAAGTGTAGACTGTGCATTGGTGAATATTGGCAGTTCTGTGTTCAAGGAGGGTATGGCATATGTGGCATTGTCACGAGTTAGAACTTTATCGGGATTGTACTTGATTGAGTGTGATGTCGCAAACATTTGTGCAGATCTAGATTGTGTTAAGGAATACAATAGGTTAAGAAGAGAGTATGCGTCACATTTGCCTCAGTATCCTTTGTTTGAGAAACGTGTGGTAGGCCGGAAACGAAGAAATGTGACCAATACTGGGGAGGTTGTAGCAAAAAGACGAAAAGTCGATGAACCTAAAATTACAAGCAGAAACAAAAAGGATTCTGTTGAAGATGTTGCTGGTTTTCAATTTGAAAACAGTTCTGGTGTCAACTGCTATGCTAATGTAGTGGTTAATGTTTTGTTTTCTCTAGAAAATGTAAAAGAAGAGATTGTGGTCAATTCTGATCAAAGATTTTGCAGTTTGTTAAATTCTGTGTTAGAGAAATGTAGCACTGATAGAAGAAACATAGAAAGTGTGTCTGAAATTCGAAATCTGTTAGACAGATGTTCAGGCCAAACACAATTCTCTCAAAATATTCAGCAAGATTGTCAGGAGTTTTTAATGTATATGCTTGATGTATTGCATGCTGAAGGTGTAGATGTAGATCAGCTGTTTGGGCTTTCTTATCAATGGCAGCATGACTGCGAGAACTGTATGGTATCAAGTACTACTAGTGTAGACTCAGAAAGATTTATATATTTAACTTTGCCAGACAGTAAATCAGTCTCCTTTAATAAGCTAGTAAAAGCAGCTGATCACAACATGGAGTGTAGCCAATGTAAATCTGAAATGATGTCCACATTATTTATACGAACATATGGCCAGTATGTCATTTTAATGTTCCAACGATGTAGGCCTGATGGAACAAAATTGACAACTTTAATTAAAAATGTTGTAGCTTCGCAGTTGTCAATATCAGGAAGGACTTTTGTAACTGCAGCAATTATATATCATGACGGCCCTTCAATAACATCAGGACATTACACAGCTTATTTAAAGTCTAGAAATGGCTGGTCATTCTGCAACGATTCTGTTTTAATTTTCAAAAAAAAATGGCCGTATGACCTTAAAAACTCTTACCTGGTGTTTTTAAAACCAAAATTTTAGGGAAATAATCTTGGGATGTGCTCTGTGGAATTTCAAGAAATTCTAATGGCTCCTACACAATTTGGCCTTGAGGATAAGTGTAGTTCAGAGACATAAGTTCTAACCATAAGACTGGACGTCATGGAGAAATAAGTGCACTTTGAATGAGTTCAGAAAAACTATTTCTTTTTATAAGCTAATTGAAGCAGCCAATCAAAACATAGAGTAGAGGGAATGTAAGTCTGCAACGCTGTCTACTGTTTTACATTGCTTTGTGATTGAAAGTGATGTAGAGAATTAAATAATTGTAGTAGTCATAGAGTTAGTGTAAGTCTGCTTCATAGTAAGCAGTATCAGTGTCATAGGAAATGTAGAACATGACTGAGCAAGAAGGGGAAGATATTACTATTCCAGGATTGTGAAAATGATCTTCAACATTTTAATTCTGAAAGTTGCGGAAATGCCAAATGACGGGATTGGCTTACAAGAAATCCAAGAGTTATAAATGGGTCTGACAAGATTTGGCCTTGTGGAAACTTGTGGTAGAGAGCAAGAAGTCATTTATTGCATGTAACATGTTTTTAAAAACGATGGAGATTTTCTTTCAGAAAGTGGCGGGCTGAAAGTAATAACAGCACAAAAGAGTGTAAGCTGTTCATAGGACATCCTTTGACGTCATGGAAAGTAAGTTAACTTTAAGGAGTTCTGAATTCTGATTTCTTATGTTGTATGGGTTTTTTAAACACAATCATTTTGATTGTGTTTTTTTTCCCCCGCTGTTATGTGATGAATACCTTCAAGTCACTGTTTTTAGTGAATTTTGATACATTCTGAGAACAGCAAAAATAAACCATTTAACATGTATAATTAATTCTGTACTGTTTGCATTTATGATGTATATGTAGAACTGTGTAGGAGGCATGGAGAAGGTGAGGCTTCTGTAAGTGTCAAAGTTGTTGCATGCAGTGCTGCACTTCTGCGTATTCTTTCATATGCTAGACTACATCTGCACAATGAGATACCTAAGCAAAGGAAACACAAGTGATGTGATTGTGAAATGAGCAAAATAAATTGCACGTATTTCAATTACATCACCTGTGTTTCCTATCATTACGAATCACATTGTGCAGATCAAGTTTAGGTCTGTCCAGGGAAACATAGGAGGTTTGGACTTTGTTCAAGAGTGCAGTGGACATGACTCACTTCATTGGTAGACCTTCACATGTATTATGTCCTCTATTCTCTTCAACAACTCGAAATTTCATCTGCAACCCTGAGTAGGCCTCACCTCAAACAAACCTCTGGATAGGACACATCTTATTGGCATCCTGAAGCAATTATTTAAAATTTTAGTGTCTTGCGACACTTTTCTGAGACAACAGCAATGCAAAAGATGCACCATGTTTTAAGATAGGCCTCACTTCATCTGCATCAAGATACTGTTAGTTTAAAATGTATATCTTTAGGACTGTGTAGGGGGCCTGGAGAAGCAGAAGCTTCTGTAAGTGTCAAAGTTGTTGAAAAACTGTTTGTCCTTCAATCTTTTCCCTTGTCTTTTGTAATTTTTAAATACATGTTTTAATATTTTTGAAATGTTTGTTCTCTCTTTCACAGATTGAAAGTATAAAAACAAAAAGTGAGTAATTTAACGACAATTATAAGGTAAATGCTTTGTACTCTTTTCGTTACATTTCTATCACATTCACCTACTATTAGTTCCACTGCTTCATTTCTTTAACCCTCAGTTTCCTGCCTTTGCTACTTCCCTCATTCCTTTCTCTATTACCTACTTACTCAACTCCTTCCACTCTTTTTCTCAGTCCCTCTCTTCTCATAGTTCCTCACTCTTGTTCACTCACTCCGTCTCTATTACTCTTAGTGTCTTTGACTGATCACTCTATCACTACTTGTTCATAATGCTTTCTCTGTGTAGTTGAAGCACACTAAGGGGCATATTATGAATACAGCCAATAAAATTATTGCTCTTTTTATTGGCAGAAAACTGGTGCAAAAGTGGTTTTAGCGGCAGTTTTCTGCCGCAAAAGCAGCTTTAGCAACACATTTCTGCCAATAAAAGCTGCAAAACTTTTATTGCCTATGTTGATGATATGGCTCTATGTTACTTACATTTCTTTGCTGTTTCAATTAATCTTTTTCTGTTATTTTTTGTTTTCTGTTTTCTATTTTTTCTCTCTGTTATTCCTCATGTTTTAATCTTATTTTGAACATTCACTCACATTCTCCAAGAAACTCTTCTTTGTTAATGTTATACTCTCTTTTTTTTTCTTTCACTTCGTTATCTGTTTTGTTTTTCACAATTATACCCTCTTCCGTCTTTTCTTCGGTAAATAGATCTATTAAACAGTATCTCTTCTTTACTCCCTATAGCTGTCTTTCTTTTAACATCACTCTCTGTTTACTTTCCTTATACTTACTCTTTTTTTTTTTTTTTTTTTTTTTTTGGGTTAGCTCCCGGTCCGCGTACCGGGAAGCTAACCCGGGAGCGAACCAAAAGAAATAGAGCTTGCCAGAGTGCTGAACATTCTAGCAATTTTTTTTGAAAGGGAAGGTAGTTCTGAAAAGAACTTTTTTTTTTTATATTTTTGTTGTTTTATATTTTATTTATTTTTTTTGAACATTTTTTGTTTTTTTTGTATTTTTTGAACGATTTTATATTTTTTTTGGTTTTTTTGGGGGGGGGGAAACAACAAAAAACAGGCGTTGAAAAGGGCTCAACAGGAGCAAAAAAAAAATTACTGGGGGCGGTTAGGGCAATCATGGTGTTCATACGCCAGGTTGAGTGCATTGATGCTCATGTTGCCACACGCTAACAACGCACGACAGTGCATACAAGAGTGTATCATGTGGCCAAAATTTTCTTGTATATTTGGCACAGTTTCGCGTGCCTCTTCTGGTGTTAATGAAATTGGTAATCTTGGTCTGGCCACAGGAGTTGGTCTTGGATTGTCCTGCATATCCCTTATTTCCGCCCGGCTGTAATTTAGTGGATGCTTCCTTGTCATGTGCCTGTGCATTGTGTGATTTCCGTAACTATATTTCTTGTCCGTCCCTCTTGATAATTGTTCTTTGCATATGCGGCAGGTGACATACCTCGCATTGACTTTTTTTTGGCCACGAGGGATCGAATAAAACTGCCAGATGAAACTGGCTTTCTTTCTGGAAACCCGGGGCACCTCTTCTAAGAACTGTGGTTCTTCTCCCTCCTCATCCATTTCTTCATCTTCCTCCTCAGTGTTGGTAATGACCTGGGGAGGTGGTCCTCTCTTCCCATGAGGAGGTGGAGGTGGTGGTGGGGGTCCACCAGCTGAAGCTACCAATGAAGCCATTTCTCATATAGTAGTAAAGGTCTTCCTCTCACAATGATGAAAGTCAGAGTGAGGAAAGAAGGAGGGGTTTTCATCATTTGGGAAAAACAATACTTCTCAACCAATGAAAAGTGTTATTTTTAGGTCACCTGACCTAGCCTTACATCATTATGAAACCAAAAGTGAAATGAACCAATGAAAAGTGTTATTAACAAGTCACATGACCTGTTATGCTTACGTTACGCGCTCCGGTCTGCGCCCCGGATAGCTTCCGGGTCGCTGCGCTTCGCGCCTCGGTCCGCGCCCTGGGGCACTTCCGGGTGCGCTAACGCGGTACGTCACAAGACGCATTACGCGGCAACGCGATACGTCGCGTTTTCGCGACGCACCGCGGATCGCTTCCGGTGATGTCACTGACCATGTCATGAATGATGTAATATGTGACATGATCAGCAGTGGATTGCGGGTGCGCGATATATAGTTAGTACAACTAACTATATATGGAATTTCAATGGTTTTGTGTGAGTAAAATAAGGTTTTTTAAATGCTAATTCCTAACTATATATGGTGTATAACCTATGGTTTTTTCAGTGAATTTTCAAGGTTTTGTAAATGCTAATTCCTAACTATATATGGTCTATAACCTATGGTTTTTTCAGTGAATATATATAAATATATATATATATATATATTCACAGATGAGATGCTGCTGCGGAAAAGAATATATAGGCAGTACCAAATGCCCTTTGAAAAAAAGAATATTGGAACATATTCGAGCGATACAAAATGATGACAATGCCTATGCCATGGCAAAACATTTAAAACAACATGAAGGAAAAACATGGCAGGACATAAAATATTTGGGATTAGCGTCAATTCCAAATCAAGAACGCGGGGGGGATAGACTCTTAAAGTTGAGAAGATTAGAGTCTAAATTGATAATTAAATTCAAAACAAGTACCCCAAAGGCTTGAACGCAGATGAAGAAATGCATGTTCATTTGTAAAAGAATTATAGTAAAGCTAAAAATGAGATACAGTATGTTTTGCTTACAATGCGGACCTCTGAAGTTGGTGAATTTACTTAATTAATAACATGGGCTAATGATATGAAAAATATCAGAATGGGCACATATGTGGGGCAAAGGGCACTCAGCCCTAGTAACAACTCAATCTAAGGATCAGACATCCCTGAGATCGTAGCGTATAACAAAGCGCAAACGATATTAAACACATAAAGGTGAAATAAAATACGTAATAAATATCCTACCAAAGGACAAATACGTATTAGCTGGGACTGAGTCTTTAGAATTCTCCCCACATAAATGCCCTACTTAAATTAACTGAAATTAAGTTAAAAAACAAAATAAAAGGTTACTAAACTGTAAATGAAACTACAATGCCCATAATGCATCACCGCCACGAGATAGAAGGTGAAAGCATAAAATGTGAAATGAAAGAAGGACTAATTGTAGAACACTGCCGTGACCAAGAACGTTTGTTCGAAACGCGTAGGAGTTTTGCTAAAGACCTGTATGATTAAACTGTGATTTATCTGCCAAGAAGCGTGCCGCGTACTTTTTGATATTGAAAATCAACTGAGACACGCTCCCGGTCTCACAACGCGGGCACCAACAGAAGTGTTCCCTCTGTGACGGGGACAATTGAGAGGATATATATATATATATATATATATATTCACAACAGGATTTTTACCTCGCGGTAAAAAAGAAATAAAGCGCACACACTTGTTCACAGAAGTCGTGGCAGTTTTATTTGCAAGGTTCCACCATGCCCAACGCGTTTCGCCTTAGCATAAGGCTTGATCACGGGATGTTGTCACAAAAGAAAAAGACTTCTTTTATTTCAGTAGGCACACAGTTACTTCCTGTTTTCTGGTTGCTGTGCATTGTGGTATTTGTGGTAGAATATTTACACGTGACTTAACATTATAAATCTATCATACTTTTGCTAGGCTATTTATGCACTGTTGTCCATTTGTTTTCAAAGTTCATTGCTCTCTGGTGAGCATTTTTATAGACATAATAACTACCATTTTTAGTAATGGTTCGCCATCCTGCAGCTTTTACTATCCATTATTTCCCCCCGGATGTTTCTTCTCTCTAGTGAGTTTTTGTGGGAGACATCTGTTGTTTTAGGATTCCAGAGTGGTTTCTTAGAGGTGCACATAAAGTTCCTCATTTTGATTTAGACCAAGCGGGTCTAAAGTTCTGAAGGAGAGTATATATTTCGATTCTCGTTGTCTCAGAGTTTTCTTTCGGTCTCCACCTCTTTCTGTTTTCGGGACTTGTTCTAGAGCCCAATATTTCAAGGACTCCCACTTGCCATCATGATGTGTTTCCATGTGTTTAGCTATGGCATTGGCACGGTCCTTATGATTTGTGGCTCTGATATGTTTGAGGATTCGCTTTTTGACTTCAAAGATCGTGCTTCCTATGTATCTTAGTGCCACCATATAGACGACAAACTCGCTTTTGCATGTAAGATGTTGTTTAATTTGCTATTTTGTGCCGTCTCTGTTGTCAACTTGTCGTCTTTGTTTTGCAATTTTGCACACTTTGCAATGTTTACACGGCCAGAAGCCTTCCCTTTGGAGCCAAGTTGTTACTGGGGCTTGTTGAAAATGACTATGGACAATTCTGACTCCTATGTTTTTTGCTCGTCGCTTGGATGATCACCAATTATTTCTTTTAAGGTCGGATTCAGTTGTAAAATGTTCCAATGTTTTTTTACAAGTTTTGTCAGACATTTGTTTTCAGCGCTATATGATGTTATTAGTCTTATCGTTTTATCCACCTCATTCGATTTGGGTTTATTCTTCAGTAGTTCCCCTCGTTGTTGATTTGAGGCTCTTAGTCGACATTTTTCAATTACTTTCATTGGATATTTTTGTTTCTGGAATCTGTTGCTCGCTTCATCACTGTGTTTAGTGAATTCAGATTCTGTTGAGCAATTCCGCCTTAATCTTAAGAATTCCCCGTATGGGATGCTGTGTTGAATTTCAACACAACTGTAGATTGGTGTCTATGAATGAGGAGTGTTCATCATGGCTACAGTAGAGATTTTCATTATGTAAATATACCCTTCTCAAAGTGTGACATTAGTCCATTTAGGGTGACACCAATAATACCAACAGGAATATCGAGTTCTATGCTGTAATGTATGGTGGAACATTGTCTTCTAACAATGTACACTGTGTAATGAAATGTGTTATACACAGGTTTTTTTCACTCCAATATGGCAACCATGTTTATTCACTGTTAGTCCTTTGTTAATCTTTATGTCCTAATTAGGATTGATTTAAACATGGCTGTTTCTGGCGTGCCCGATCACACCGAGGAAGACCTTAGCCAAAACAAGTTTGTTTTTGCAAAGGTTCACATAAGAACAAAAACTTAAGAACCAACCCCTGTGAGTATGCTGGATTTCGTGTGTATGTGGCATGGAGAGTGGGAACAGTAATTTCAAGCGTGGGCACACCCCTGCGAACTAAGCACCCACCCACAATTTCACGGGCAAAAGTGATTGAGGAGCGCATTTGCATTTACATATATATATATATATGATATTTTTAACATTCTCTGTATGGTTCCCTGCAAATTAATTAATCTTTTGATGTACATATGATGAATTTCTCGACTTTTTAACTTCAGTATTCAACTGTTTCTGATTTTAACCTTGGAATCACTTATGAATATTTCATTGCACTTTATTCACCTTTGCACTTTATCGATGCACTACCATGCCCATGACTATTACAGTGACTTGCCCACTGGGGCTTTATCTCTTAAATAACATATGATGCGTGTCATTATTCTTGCTGCTATTAGATTTGCTTATTTGCACTATTTTGTAAATACTCTATTATTTTTTAGAGATGACGGAAAAATGGTTTTAGGTGTGGACACTTCGGATTGTACATAGATGAATTAATTTATCATGCACATAATGAATTTAGTGTTCTTGTATTGATCAAATTCTGCACTCTTGACATGTTACTATTGTGTATTCTCTATTTAGATATACAATTGATTGTGTACATGTTTTTTGCTTTATTTTGAATCAAGGTAGCCCACTTGGGCGGTAATTTTTCCCTTTCCCCTTTTTTCCGTTTGTATTTACGTGCAGCAAATGAAGTCTAAAGTATTTCTTTAATGTCTATGACACGAGGTAATGCACTGTCACTTTAAATGGCCGAGCATGTTGTACGCAGTTTGTCATGTGATCAAGCCTCCTTGGAGGCGAAACGCGTCATGGCGGCAGCGCTGGCTTTCACGGAATAAAGACTCTTTTCACCAGCACTTTATGGGTCGGCTCTTTGTTGCTGAGGATTCTCTTTGAACTGCGTGCTGTTCATTGCGACAAGATTCGTCATATATATATATATATATATATATATATATATATATATATATATATATATATATATATACATACATACATATACACTTTCCTTAAGAATACTTAACTTGCATGGTAAAGGCATATGTGGTAAAGGCATGTGTGGCAAAGGCATTGTGTGGTAATTCATTGTGTGGTAATTCATTGTGTGGTAATTTCGTGAGGGCAAGTATTAAACTTACTTTTGCGCACAGATTATAGCTACTTGAAATAACTAGTAACTTTCTGTGGGTTTGTTAATTCAAAACAGCATGTTTAACTTTCAGTTCACCTACGTATAACATACCTTTAACCTTTGGGTATTGTCAGTGAATTTTTTAAAAAAGAATTCATTATGAAGTAAGATATTATTATAATTTCTAACTATTACCTAATTTAAATGTTTGGTTGTTTTTCAGTGAATTTCTATGCTTTTGTTATTGTAAAGTAAGATGGTCATTGCCGTATTCGGCATAGGGATGGGTGCCAAACCTCTGCAAACCCCTCCCCCCAGTCCTCTAAACCCTGCAGGTACACTACCTTTTTTTATTTTTGGGGGGCTCCATGGATCCACGGTGATGCCCAACGTGACACCCCATGGGTTTCGCTCCAGATGTGCAGTTCGAGTTCTACAATGGCGGCGGCATCTTTTCCTTCAGGTTGCAACCAGTCAATAACAATGCATGGTTGATATATGTTTCAATATATTAAGTTAGATTTCAGTAAACTGCCTTTAGCAGAAAGTTTAGGCCTTCCAGGTGGTCCATCTCTGTTTTTATGTATCTTTGGCAGCAGATACCTTGTAGGTATCTTGGGATTGTCATATCATAAAATGTTAATTTATCTCGCATTACATGAAAAAATAAATTAATTTCATTTTATTTGTCCTGTCTCATGCCTTGGGGTCAGATAATTATAATAAACATATTTGATTCACTGGTATATCCTTCTTTTTGATTTTCATATTGCAGGCTCTGTTACTCAGTTTTTTTTTCTTTTTTTGTCATGTACTTTCTCTATGCCCCAACACTATGTTACCAAGTTTACCTGATGGCTACACAGTTATATTACTATATTTCCCTAATGAGACAATTTTTCCATCTCCTTAGACCAAAAAGTACACTTTTTAATGATCTTATTAGATTTGTGACATTACTTTTTTATGTCTTGGTCACTAAATTATGTATGGTATCAAGTAAGTCAAGTAGGTATGTGGAATACATCTAGATTTGGTTTTATAATCACCTTCACTGCAAACTTTGATAGGAAAGCCTTGAGATTCTAATATTGTACCACAGTCCTCATCATTCCTCATTCCAAGCACATTAAAGGGCAGACATATTAAGCATTACTGATTCAATTCTCCTAAATGATTATCGTCTAAAGGAGCTTCAGCAGGCACCGCGAGGGGAACGGTAACAGCAGCGCTGAAGCTCCCTATCGCCGGGCCATATTTGAGACGCCGTGAGGGCAACGGCTGTAGCGGACCACAACACCCAGCAGTCCCAGTGAGGTCGCAGGCCAGTGACGCTCCCAACGTGCCCGGAGGCGCTATAAGATCAGCGAGCGCCAAGCGCTCTGGGGGGTCATCTAAAGGAGCTTCAGCAGACACCGTGAGGGGGAAGGTAACAGCAGCGCTGAAGCTCCCTATCGCCGGGCCATATTTGGGACGCCGTGAGGGCAACGGCTGTAGCGGACCACAACACCCAGCAGCCCCAGCGAGGTCGCAGGCCAGTGACGCTCCCAACGCGCCCAGAGGCGCCATAAGATCAGCGAGCGCTGAGCGCTCTTGGGGGTTGTCTAAAGGAGCTTCAGCAGACACCATGAGGGGAACGGTAACAGCAGCGCTGAAGCTCCCTATCGCCGGGCCATATTTGAGACGCCGTGAGAGCAACGGCTGTAGTGGACCACAACACCCAGCAGCCCGAGCGAGGTCGCAGGCCAGTGACGCTCCCAACGTGCCCGGAGGCGCCATAAGATCAGCGAACGCCTCCCGCTTCGCGGGACGCGCGCTGGCAGCGCCGGGCGAAGCCCGGGCAAAGGGCAAGGTCTGTGGCAGTCCGGGGCTGATCGAGGCTGGGCTGGGCCACCTCCCTTGGCTGTTGCTAAAGAGGCGACCTACGGACTAAAGTGAGACTTTTGATTATATTGAACCCCTGACTGTTTTAACTAACCAAGGTTGAGTTCTTTGCTGACCTAACCTTACCAGTATTTCAAATTCATGTAAGCTTTGCGTTCTTATTCGTAATTCATCTTACACGTTTTGTGGGTTACCCATTTGTATCTAGCTACATAATGTCTAAACAGAAGGCTACTAAAAAAAAACCAGTGTTGGCAACTATGGACAATTATTTGGTGAAAGTGGTCAGTAAAATCAATAAGGAGCGAAGGATGTCACTAGGAAAGGAGAGCTCCCCAACCACATGCCCAACATTGCCCGATTCACATGCTGTGTTACAAATACTCGACTATCCTGATCTCGATAACCATGATAGTTCGACGGAAATTAATGTCCTATCTGTAGATTCTCAGGATATTTCTGTTGCACCAAGTGTGTCCCCTGTCCAGTGCTCACCGGCACCTAGAGCGCTGAGAGCATGTAGAAAAGCACCAACTAATCGGGGGGGGGGTCGTACCCGCATTAAAAGAATAGGTGAAACTCTACCTAAAAGTGCTGTAGGGGACGTGGAGTTAACAGCCAAGAATGTTACAACTATTATGAATACGGAACAATTTGATCTTTTAATCAGCATTATAGATGCCAAGGTCGATAAGATTATCAAACCCCTTGTGGCAAAATTAGACCAGATCTCAACTGAAGTAATTAGATTAGGTGGTCTCCTTGATTCCCATATTGCTCTGGTTGAAAAGCATAGGCTTGTTGATAAGGGTCTAGTACCTACCAAAGTAGCTCCAAAACAGCTAATAGGGGGAAGATTAGTTAAAGATGTTGCTACATCCGTCCGCCCACTTTCTGACCCACCGCCCACTATCTGTCAGAATAAGCAAGCTGCCACAGCAGTGGTTTTATCGAACCCAGCTGGAGCTATTGAAACTAGGAGAAAACGCCCTATTAATCTGCCCCCAGATTGTGCACCGTATGTGGTCGTTTTAACCAATGTTCCACCTTTTGAGAAACACCCTATTCGGCCTCAGCAGGAATCTCATGATTCTTTAAAAAACAAAACTATTTCTTGGTTGCATAATCACTGCGTATTTCCAACTACCTATTCCGATCAAATTTTAACTACCAGAAGGGCAGATTGGATAGGCACTTCCAGTAAGACGTGCAGGGGTGACTGTGTAATCGTCAACTTTAAACACCCCCAGCATGTGGCCACAGTTTTGTTAAGGGCAGCCTCTTTAATCCCCAGCGATGATAGAATATGTGTTCGCCCACTTGGCTACTTCTATAGCCATTTAGCCAAAATGCCCCCGCATAACAATGGAAACAGAAATTCCCCACTCACCCATTACCCGGTGTTTGGGGTCCCCACGCAAAATGGATTCCAAGCCTTAAGCTCTTTGGACTCTAATGACTGACTTGCCCAGGTAGGTGAACCTGCTCCATGCCTGCCCTCAATTGCCCAGGTGTTTATTCATAGTGAAATGTGTTTTAACTCCGATAAGACCAGGGCGGAGGGCCAACATCTGACCAGTAGGACAACACTGAGGGTCTTGACTCTTTACTCAGCAAGGCTGAGCCAAACAACAATAATCAAACAACACAATTGCCAGTGCTGAGAACAAAAACTACAAACTATTAATCAGAGAGAATCGTTGTTATGAATGTAACATAATAACCTGCTTTTGAGATTGCAAAAAATAAATGTATTTATTACTCTTTTTCAAACATTATTCAATTTTTACCACATACTTATTTTGTGCATGGAAATACAAATGAAACATACAGACTATATACATTTATATACAAAACAATTCAATTAGACGGAAAATTAGTTGATCAAACAATTACACACGCTCTCAATTCAAACACTCCTGGCCGTACATTCATACCAAACTGCTCATACACATACATATAGGTCCCGGTGTCAACGACACTGTGAAAATACACAAAGTATAAATAAAACCCCGTTTTTATCCAATTTACAGGTCTTTTTGGTGTTCAAATTAGAGGAAAGTCCTCTCGCTATTTACAAACACAATTGCAAATAAATGTTTTGAGTGACCCGGAACCAGGTCGGTCGACGCGTCTCAAACCCCACTGAGTAACAGGGTTCTCCTCAGGACCAATACTTTCATTAAAAAACAGAAAAACATCACTTTTAGATTCTATTCTGAAGTAAGAGACTTTCGCCATGCCCTGTCCAACATCTTGCTACCCTCTTCCTACCTTAATTCTTGGGTCAAGGCTCCACACCCGTATGTCACAAAGGTTGCATTTCCAGACTCAGACCAGGAAGGAGCTAGAGAGAGACGTACACTGGTTTTAGACACATCATTCACCAAATATCAGTTCCTTGAACACTCAATCTTACACACTACACTGTTGCACTGTTGCTGCACTTACCCGCTCCATATGCGGGTTCCTATTCGTTCGATTCGATTTCCATCAGTCCGCTAAAAGGCTGTCTTCGTTGCCAATAACGGCCACCGCGAATACTTGGTTATCTTCCGATCACTGTTGGCGGAAACGGAGTGTATCAGTAATCGTGTTAAACCCGCTTAGGCTGCCTATTCCGTACTTAAACGTTCCCTTCTTACCGAGACAGTCGGCGGTTTCGCTCCTCACAGTGGGCTCGATTCACTTCCTTCGGTAACTGAATCGTTGTGGTAGACGCGTGAACTGCTTCCTGTAAGTTTCACAAATCACGGCTGGTGATTCTGGGAAGTGTAGTTTTGCTTTGATCTATTTCCAACCCCGTACGAAGTGAACGAAATCGGGAATCCAACCTGTATATGGCTCAACGAAAATTCAGGTGTTCAGTGAGTGGTCGCAAGAGTGCAGGTGCCGTTGAGAGCTTACAGTTCTATTAAAAGGCTGCAACATTAATCGAAGAGTTCTTACGCACTTGGTTTATATATTTCTGAAATCTCATTCAGCCCCCTTATTGCAGTGTTGAATTTCATTATTAACAGCGCTTCCCGTTGGCTTAATCGTGCATCCAAATCACCTCCTCGTGGGTCCTTGTCTATTTTGGATAAAACTGTCCATTTCAGATCGGTTTGGTCATGATTCTTGACCACCCAATGATTAACTAAGGGTGCATTTTCAACTCCTCTTCGAATTATCGATTTGCTGATTGAGTGTTCAAGGAACTGATATTTGGTGAATGATGTGTCTAAAAGCAGTGTACGTCTCTCTCTAGCTCCTTCCTGGTCTGAGTCTGGAAATGCAACCTTTGTGACATACGGGTGTGGAGCCTTGACCCAAGAATTAAGGTAGGAAGAGGGTAGCAAGATGTTGGACAGGGCATGGCGAAAGTCTCTTACTTCAGAATAGAATCTAAAAGTGATGTTTTTCTGTTTTTCAGTGAAAGTATTGGTCCTGAGGAGAACCCTGTTACTCAGTGGGGTTTGAAACGCGTCGACCGACCTGGTTCCGGGTCACTCAAAACATTTATTTGCAATTGTGTTTGTAAATAGCAAGAGGACTTTCCTCTAATTTGAACACCAAAAAGAACTGTAAATTGGATAAAAACAGGATTTTATTTATACTTTGTGTATTTTCACAGTGTCGTTGACACCGGGACCTATATGTATGTGTATGAGCAGTTTGGTATGAATGTACGGCCAGGAGTGTTTGAATTGAGAGCGTGTGTAATTGTTTGATCAACTAATTTTCCGTCTAATTGAATTGTTTTGTATATAAATGTATATAGTCTGTATGTTTCATTTGTATTTCCATGCACAACATAAGTATGTGGTAAAAATTGAATAATGTTTGAAAAAGAGTAATAAATAAAAAAAAATTGCAATCTCAAAAGCAGGTTATTATGTTACATTCATAACAACCATTCTCTCTGATTAATAGTTTGTAGTTTTTGTTCTCAGCACTGGCAATTGTGTTGTTTGATTATTAACATCTGACCAGTGGCACTAGTCTCACAACAGCTGAGAATCCTAGCGAAGGGGAAGAAGTAGTTGGTACTATTCCCCGAATATCTCTAGTGTCAAGGCACATAAAGGTATATCGATAGTCAGCTGGAACATCGCCGAACTAAAATCTAAAGGGGATGTCCTGGGCTGGAAGGATTTTATTAATACCCACGACGTACTCTGTTTCCAGGAAACCTGGAGTAGGGAGGAGTTACATTTTGAGGGGTTTGTATCTTATAATTTGCTGGCACTTAGATCTGCATCAGGGAGAGCTAAAGGTGGCCTTTTGATTCTGGTTTCTATCAATAGGCGGATCAAGGTTATAAAATACCTGACTGTAGGGTCACACGTACAGATTTTATGGCTCCGTAATGCCCAAGGCCAAAATGTTCTTCTAATTAATTACTACAATAACATTTTTGATGATAGTAGGATGTCTGTAGTTACAAAACTAGCTAGTACTATAGATAACTTAATTGACCAATCTAATGTTTTCTTTGACTATATCTGGATGGGTGATTTTAAGATTTCATTGTGTGAATTGTCATCTCAGAAAACCTGTGGGGTTGTGAATAATGCTGGATGTGAAGATCTCCATTTTAGGCATAATAGCTATGGAGAAATGCTGTATAAATTTATTAGCAACTATGACCTGGAAATCATGGATTTTGCCAAAGATGCAAAAGGGCAGACCATTCCAACTTTTAAAAACTGGAGGACTAGCTCAGTAATTGATCATGTAATTGTTTCCTCCAGTATCAGCTCTTATTGTGTAGCCCCTAGGATTGAAGTTACATCTTTGAGCGACCACAATTATATAATCCTAGAATGTTCCCTATGGAGTCAGAGTCCCGTAGCTGTGGGTCATACTGTCTCTAATGTGGAACCTCACAGACCGAACGGAGTTAGGGTCAGATGGATTGGGGCAAGAGCAAATGAATTAATAGGCTCTATTGTTTCTGAATGTTTGTTACATATTACCCTTATCCTCGAAAATAATACTGACTGTGAATGTGTTTTAACAGCTTTCAAAAATATAAATTTATCTATTGATGCCAGGTTTACCAGACCTATAAGAGACAAGTGCAGCCTTGGATTTGGATGGTTTGACCATACGTGTTCCAGGTTACTAACAGAGCTGAAATATGCTCTTGCCAAAAAACCTAGGGACACTACCTTAATAACTAAACTAAGAGCTTAATATAAGTCTGCCTTAAAAAAGAGGAGGGGAGACTTACAGCAGGAAGCATGGGACTCTCTTAACCGAGCTGCAGAGTCACATAATAATACATTATTCTGGGCTACGGTAAATTCCCCCTTTCTCAGAGAGGATAATATTCCGGTATTAAGCTCCAATGTCCCTAGTGATTGCTGGGTTACACATTTTTCAAAAAAATTTTGGTTCTGATTGCGGCCCAGTTACTACCCCATGCAGCTGGCCCGTATTACCTTTAGATTTTACTGTGGCTGAGGTCGAGTCTGGAATCCGTGCCAGCAAGGGGGGAAAGCCCAGGGACCCGATGGGGTCCCCATTGATGTCTATAAAGCTGTCCCAGAGATCTGGAGCCCCCTCCTTGCCAATGTTTTTAATGCAGCTACATGTTCGGATGCTCCAAAAACTTGGGGGGAATCCATTATTATCCCGATCTTCAAGAAGGGTAATAGGTCTGAAGTAAAAAACTACCGCCCCATTTCCCTACTGGACTCCTCTGTAAAGATCATGAGCAGAGTCATGCTAGCCAGGCTCGAGGAGTGCGTTGATGAAAAGGGCATTCTGGCTCATAGCCAGTATGGATTCAGGAAGGGAAGGGGCACATTAGACCAATGTTTAAACCTTGATCTCATAATTGGTAAATATGTCGAAGCAAAAGGTGGCGCATTATATCTATGTTTTGCTGATCTAAGCAGCGCCTTCGACATGGTTGATCACGCAATTTTATGGCCTATCTTGTTATGGATGGGAGCCCCTGAGGGTATAATTTTCTTCCTTGCCAGGCTGTACCAAAAGTTGCAAACTTGTGTGCGCTATGGAACTAAGGGAGAATGTACCCCCAAATTCAGCGTTCGACGCGGCATTAGACAAGGTTGTGTTTTAGCCCCGTTATTGTTTATTTTATTTATAAATTAAATTGATGGAATTTTAAAGAGTGTCCAAGCCGATGACCCTAGGTTAAAAGGCGTATCCTTGCCGGTGTTATTATACGCTGACGACGCCGTGCTCCTTTCCAGAACCCATCTGGGTCTTCAGCGTTTGATGGATAGATTTTTCCTGTTCATCAAGGACAGGAAACTACTCATCAATAAGGAAAAAATGCATACTATGACTTATGGGGTCAATAATAATAAATCTAATGCCTTTTTTATTGATGGTAACAAGGTGCAACCAGCCGATTAATTTTGTTATCTCGGAATCACTTTTTCCCACGACAGAAAATGGACCAACGAATTTAACAATATCAGTAATAAAATGGCAAAAGCGCCCATGGTATTTTCAGATTTGCAGCTAAAATTGGGGTAGGCGAACTAGGGACATGTTGCAAATTTACAAAGCTAGATGCGCTACTATTGCATTGTATGGGGCGGCTATTTGGGGTTACAGCTGTGACCATAAATTACAGCTGGAGGAATTTTTTTTCCTGAAAAAGCTTTTGTGTTTACCCATCTCTGCCACCTCTGTACTGATACATCGGGAATTAGACATCAACTTTTTGAATGATCTATTGTCTTTAAGATCACTTATGTTATGGCGCTCTATTTCGCTCCAGGACGAAAAGTCCCTCAATAGATCTATAATTGAGGATTGCCTTTCACTGGACTTGTGCAGGAAAATCCCATGGATAAAATATGTCTCTGATTGTTTTTTGCAAATATTTAATCTTAATGTTTTGATTGACCCTAAGGCTGCTTTGACGATATCAAAAGCCGAGTTGAAAGCAACATTTTGGGATAATTTGGCAAGGAAGAGAGCTTCTGCCAGTGGGTCCATGTTAACGGTCACATTTTATAGTAGATATTCCCTCAATGAAGGTTTTCCACCTTATCTAGCCTTGGTGACTAGGCAATCGCATAAGTTTGTCCTAACCAGACTAAGGTTTGGAATAGTACATCATCTGGTGGCCTTGCCTAACCTTAAGCAACATCCTAAAGGTCCTAGTTTGTGTGACGGCATATCTAAACAGAGCACCTTACACTTTTTATTAATATGCAAACTGTACTTGAACTTTCGTATTATGTATTTAAAACCTATGTTTGTTAAATATGGGGTACGTACAGTTGATGAGGCTATGAGTCTTATTTTTAATATGAAATCGGCTGATATCTGGTTTTATACTGCTGTATTTTTAAACAAATCTATTAGTGTGCGAAAAAGCATGATATTTTAGTGTATTTGGTCTGTACTCCATGATATTCTTTTTATAAATTGTTGGTTCATGTATCTTGTATTTTAATATGTGCTTTTATGGTCATTTTATATGCACCGAATAAAGCTTCATGAATTGAATTGATTATCATCTGTACCCATCATCTCACCTTCCATTTGTTTGTTCATTTTTAGTGCAGCAATTTTTAATTTTTTTTCTGAGAAATGTAAACACATCAACTCTTGTCTTGCAATAATTAGATGGCATCTTAGGACTTTATCACAGACTTAAATGTAAGAAAATTCTGTCTGATAAACCTATTACTTTTTGGCTATTTAATTCTTGGCTCCCCAATATAGGCATGTTTGGTTACTAGCACACGTATAACTTCTTTCAGGCCTTTTGATCTCATCTTCGTCTTCGTCTTTTCTTACTTCTTAATTCTTTCTCTCAAGATCTTTCTGTCATTCTCCTGGATTCCATCCCCTTGTTCAGTTGCAATATGTGGAACGTCTTTGTAGTTTGCTCAGTAGATTATCCTTCCTTTGCTTCACCATATGTGTCTGAGTCCACATCTAAGCCAAAGTCTCTTGTTGAAGTTTCTTGCTTTTGGAGGTTTGTATCATTCAATTGTTCTTTTCTTGTGTTGTCAAAATGCTTTTGAAGAGTATAGATTTGGCCATTATGTTAGTCCAGCATCCCCTTATGCTTTTTACAGGAAATCTTCATCTTCTTCTAATTTGCATAATTGCATTTCTATTTCCTCAATAATTTTCTGTGTTCCAACTTGATTGTCATGGTGTTGTAAATTACTTTTAATATGTGCAGTTTCATCCAATGTTTCTGTCAATTCCCCCACATGTAACCAGAATATTTAGCATAGCCACTGAGGTTATGGCATTGTTAGTCACCAACTCCCTCAACATTGCAGGTTCACGGTGTTCAGAACCTGGCATTGTGAGGATTCAAAGACCTTGTGGTATCTGTCCAGTTTCCAGGCATTTTTGAAGGGAGGTACTATCCCACTACTCATTTAGGTCAAATTTAGATAACTTCTCAAGTCTTTGTAGTTTTTGATGGAAACTAAATTCACTCCTTGCATCAGTATTATGACATTTGTCTCTGGTAGTCATATGGCCCTCTTTGTCACCATGTATACCACTTTGAATCTCTTAGGGCCAGATGTAGGTAGCCAAATACCCGTCGGTAACGGCCAAAATCGGCCGTTACCAACCGGTATTTGGCTTTTGACAAGCAGGTGGCTCGGAGTTTACAGAATCGGTATATTTACCGATTCGGTAAATTTACCACTTCGGTATTTTTCCGAATCGGTAAATATACCGATTCTGTTAATCCATATGTAGGTGGCACAGTTTGCAGTGCCACAGGCCCTTAGGATTTCTTATTTTACCACCCAATCCTATTGGGTGGTAAAATATCGAATTCCAGTGTACATGCACATCTGTGCATGTACACCTATGCCATGTGACACACAGACATGCCCTTAGAGTATGTATGTGTGCCACAAGGCACACAAGCCTGCAATTGGGGTGCTACAGGGTGTCAAAGTGACACCCCGTTCCCCCTGCCAGGATTCGGTATTTACCGATTCTGTAAATACCAAATCGGTATTTCCCATTGATTCCTATGGGCTTCAAGGCCCATAGGAATCAATGGGAAATACCGATTCGGTATTTACAGAATCGGTAAATATATTGAAAAATAAAAATTACCTACATCTGCCTACTTCCAATTTACCTACTTTTAAATACCGAATCGGTATGATTCGGTATTTAAGAGTAGGTAAATCGGAATTACCTACATCTGGCCCTAAGTGTTCAATTTCCGCCACCATATTTGTGTGGTCATTTACATTCAACTTTACTTTGAATCAGTTTTGCTTGTCAATATTGCATATAGTCAGTCATATAACAACAGTGTACATATCAGTTTTGCCACCTGTTCCACTAGGGATTTTCATTGGCTCCCAGCCAATCTTACAGAACAGAGTCAAATGCTATGTTATGTTGGGGGGGGGCGGAGCTTGCCTGTCTCGAAAATAGCCGCCAGTTTGCCCGGCTCCCCGGATCACCACCAATAATCCCGCAAAATCTGGCAGGATGCCTGGGACCCTGGCAAAGGAGGTCACTAGTTTGCTGCTGATGAGGGCTTTCGGAGGAGGAAAGCAGTCCAGAGATTGAAGCCGTGTGGTTAGAGCCTCCAGTGGCAACGGTGAGGCAGCGCACAGGAGAGTGAGGCCTCTACGCTATGCAGCAATTGCTTACATCCTGAGCTTGGGCGAGAGGAACATTGACAACCCCCATACGCTGTGGCTAAGGGTGCATGGGTGCCACGCTACACTGGACTGAGTGGAGACTTGCTGGGATGCTGCCATCAGAAGGGGCCGTGGGCCAATGTTTGCTGTGAAAGCCGGAGTCGGTGACATGGCGTCTGTGGAAGAGATTCATCGGCGCTGTGGGTGGTCTCGCTTTGCCGGCCCGTGGGCTCCCCAGCTCCCTGGGGACACGACCCCCGACCATAATTGAGGTGCGGGAATCAGGCAGCTGGTTAGACCGAATCAGAGCAGGGACCTGCCATAGTAAAAGAGTGGGACTCGGCGAACTGGTGCTGTAAGTGGTCCCCTCTGGGCCAGCGATTGAGATCCCTTGAGCGCCTCCTCCTTGGACTTTTTAATTAAGCGTCTCCTTGTTGAAGCAGCTGGGACACGCTGCCTCCTGCCACCCTGCCTGCACCTCATAGTAGCAATCCAGCATGAAGGTACAGCGTGCATGTGCTGATGGTGGGGCCCTGAGGAGTGCTGTGCCTCCATAACAATGCAGCTTGCTGTTGGGAAGGTCCTCGCTTCATATAGGGCAGCTTTGGTGCTTGCACAGCCTGGTGTGACAAGAACTGTGACCTGAATTGCCATGCATGAGTAGCTAACACTGTAAACTGGAGGGTCAATGAAATGGGCTGCCTAAGAGCACATAACACTGCTGGCAGGTTGACTGCATCTCCCCTGCAAAAGTATTGTGTGGTGCCACCGCAACAGCCTAGAAAGTGTGCCCCTTCTGTGAATTCCCCCGCTGCAGCATGGGTAAATCAGAGAAGCTCCAGTCAAAACTGCCATTCGAGCTCTGCAAAACCCCAAGATTGCGGGATCCCACGGCTGCCGAGCAGGATGCTGCATCTGATGATCAAGACGCATCAACAGACATAGACGTGAAACAGGCATTGCATATTATCCAGCAAAGTCTCTCTAAAATCGATAGTAAAATTGACGCACTGTCGTTCCGTATGGATAGGATGTCAGAGCGTCTTGATAAGTATGGGGACAGGATCAACTCCGTGGAGCAGTGAATATCTGACATGGAGGATGTCGTTCGGGAAGATGCTGAGACGGACAAAGAAAGATATAAGATCCTGCAAATGCTACAAGCCAAGGTGGAGGATCTCGAACCAAGATCGAGACGGAACAATATTTGTATTTTGGGAGTACCGGAGTCAACCAACATCGGAAACATGGAAAAATATGTGGAGCAGCTGCTCATCATGCTTCTAGGCCGGGACACTTTCTCAGCAATATTTGTTGTGGAGTGGGTGCATGATTCCCTGGCGCCTTACCCGGTCCCTGGGGCACCCCCTAGGCCTATAATTTTAAGGTTGTTAAACTACAGGGACCGGGATGCAGCTTTGCAAAAGGCGCTAGAATTGGGTACCCTTCAACATGAGGACGCGGACATATTGCTATTTACGGACTTCATGATGCAAGTGCAGGAGGCGAGACAGTTCTTTACTCCCACCAAAAAGAGATTACGAGAGTTGAACCTGAAATATAGTATGCTATATCCCGCCAAACTTAGGGTCAGAATGGACGGTAAGGTACACTTCTTCACAGACCCCAAAGCAGTCCTGTGCTTTCTTAAAGACAAGGTGCACCATTCGAAGCACCGAGGTTCACCGAACACTTCCCAGCCCCGCACGGACGACCCTCCGGGTACAGTTGGAGAAGGCAAAGACTGAGTGACACTGAAATCGACTCTCATGAGCAATGATATGAACACTGCAGCGACTGTGCATTTAGTACGCAGCCAAAATCCCAAAGAGACTCCGGGGCAGTGGAAATAGTAGATTACTAATGTGGATGGAAGGTACAGTTCTTGTGTAGTGTTCCACTGTCCAAGTGTAGAGTATCACTGCAAGTACTACTGGACTGCTCATTATGTGTCAGACTCAATGTCCATACTTTCTCTATATCAGCGAGTGGAATAATAGACCAAAGTTACTGAATTAATTTCGCCACATGACTACATCATAGTGCCCCTCACAGCATTGTTTGCTTGTGTGACAGCACTTGAGTGCAGAGATATGGTGGCGAGGGTCTTTAGAAAAGATGACAACATCTGCCCCCAAGTGTATCAAACTATCTTGTATTTTTGCAGAGTGTTTTTTTCTGCTAAAAGGGTAATGGAGAGGGGTGCGAAGCAGTCACAGGAGTTGTGGGTGTATGTGCGTGAGTGGGATGTTTATTTTTTTAGATAGGGCTGTACAGTGTTTGAGAGACGAGTTAGGGCATTTCAGCAATAGGCAGGACGTATGTACACGGGTCCATCTTTCATGGTTGACAGGCTCGTGCAATGACAGCTGAGGTCGGGAAGTCACAATCCTTACATCTCATGACCTGGAACATTTGTGGTTTAAATGATAGCAGGAAAGTTTGGAGTGTGGCAACCTACTTAAAGAGACAGTATGCGGCTATTGCTATTATACAGGAGACACATTTTGGTCGATGACACGTAGTGAGGGGGTCCATCGTGGATTGCAAGGGCAGTGTTACACCGCAGAATATACCTCGCATGCCGGGGGGTCCTGATATGGATGGATAATAGAGCAGGGGTGGTAATGACTGGACTATAAGAAAACACTCAGGGCAGGTTTGTGGTAGCCCTATGCACTAAGGGGGACCTTAAATTCCTTGTGGTCTGTGTCTATGGATCGAACCATGATGATCCTCATTTTTATCGCTCGTAAAATGCGGAACTGGCACAGTGGGAGGGTATCCCGCAGGTGTGGGGTCGGGGTTTTAATTGCGTCCTTAATTCAGACATCGACAGATCCCAAGACCCACTCAGGCATCCAGTGACAGCAGCTGTAGCTATCATGTACATCAAGCCCACTGGGGGCCTCATTGATATATGGAGGCATAGGGTACCCTTAGAGAGAGGTTACACGCACTATTCCTCAGTCCATGACATTCACAATCGCATTGATTATTGGCTCATTTCAGGGGGATTAAACACCAGAGTAACGGCCTGCACTCACTTTCCTTGGACATATTCCGATCACTCCCCAGTACAGCTCACAATGCGATACACTGCACCTAGGGTCCCGGCTTTCTCCTACTGATTTCCTCCCAACTCTTTGCTAGACACTCTCTTTAAAGCTGGGTTACTGACTGCAATAGACGATTTCTTCACACACAATTTAGGCTCTGTCCCAGCATTCGCTACTGTCTGGGAAACCTTTAAGGTGTATATTAGGGGAGTATTTATTTCCACGTATACAGGAGTTTTGCGCTCCATTCGCTATAGGTTAGCTTCCCTGGAAACAGAAATCGGCAACATAGAAAAGGAACTCTCCGGGACGGGTGGTACCCGGGCCATTTTTAGCCGGGATAATACGACCTAAGAGACAGCTAGATAAGATGGTAGGTATGATGGACAACAATGGGCTTCCTCTGCACACCACTGAGGAAATAGCGGAACACTTTCGCTCTTACAATCAGTCTTTTTATACATCACAAATCCTGACCAATAGCGTTTCCCTTGAGGAGTATTTGTCATATATTAAAATGTTGTGGTTAGTGACGGAGCATAGAGAGCACTTGATGGCGCCCCTTAAAACAGATGAAATGAAAGACGCACTACGTAGCATGGCAGCAGGGAAGGCCCCGGGGGAAGATGGGCTCATG
This sequence comes from Lissotriton helveticus, assembly GCF_964261635.1. Classification (NCBI taxonomy): domain Eukaryota; kingdom Metazoa; phylum Chordata; class Amphibia; order Caudata; family Salamandridae; genus Lissotriton; species Lissotriton helveticus. The sequence continues at coordinate 551,011,691 of NC_136063.1, forward strand.
GTGGCCTTCTACAAAGAATTCCAAGACTTATTGATCCCCTACTTCAAAATGCTTTATGAAAAGATGGCAAAATGAGGACTTATGCCCCCCCTCCTTGAGTGAAGCCGTTATTGTCAGACTATTGAAGGCTGGCAAGCAGCCTAACCATAGGCCCCTATTTCTATTCAATGTAGATGCCAAGATCTACACAAACATTTTAGCCAATAGGCTAGCCACATTATTGCCAAGTATTATTCGCCCTGAGCAGGCTGGTTTCGTCCCTGGTCACAATCTGTCACAGAACTTACGGACATTATTTGGGGTGGTGCAGAGATTGAACACAGATGTCAAGGACGCAGCAGTATTTCTCAATGCAGAGACAGCTTTTGACTCTGTGGAAGGGGGGTTTATGCTTGCAGTGTAATATAAAATAGGTGTCGGGGAGGTTTTCTGCGGCTAGTGTCAGTGTTATACATATTGCCCACTGCCAGGGTTAGGACTGATGATACTGTTTCAAACTCATTTAACATCACGCGAGGCACGAGGCAGAGTTGCCCGCTGTCCCCCCTGCTGTCTGCGATAGGCGCTGAGCCATTGGCCTGTGCCATCCGTGAATATCATGCGCATAGAGGACTGGGGTTCCCTGAGTATTCACTGAACATTGCGGCTTATGCAGACGATACTCTGCTATATATTTGTAACCCAAAAGATAATGTATCCCGCATAGTACACAAGGTAGTCCAGTTTGGTGGGTATTCTGGGTTGCAAATTAACTGGGACAAGGCCATCATATTTCCGCTTACTCCAGCCGCTACACCACCGACCATGGAGTTCCCATTGTGATGGACCACTGAGCCAGTGCGATATTTAGGCATAAAGATTCATACCGACCCGGCTCTAGTCATCCGGGAAAATTACTGGAGGGCTACACAAAAACTGGTTGAGGATGTGGACAAATGGATCAGGCTCCCGCTACCATTAATGGGGAGGGTTGCCATAATGAAGATGGTGATTCTCCCGTGATTTCTCTTCCAATTTCAAAATAAACCAATTCAATTCCCGCGTACCCTGTTTAAACAATTGCGCACACAGTTTATCAGGCTGGCTTGGGCCGGGAAGCAACCCTGGATACGGTGGGATTCTCTCACTTTGCCCTATGAGCTGGGGGGGCTGGGCACTCCGGATCTGGAGAAATATTACAGAGCAGCAAACAGCACATTTGCTCATTATTGGATTCATGGCATGCATGACAATCCTTTCTTGCACTTGGAGAAGGGCGAGGCAGCACCACTCACCTTACCCCAGACACTTTCCCAACCAGCTTCTAGACGCCTACATATTTTTTGTTCACTGGACATTACTACGCAGGATTGGCAGACACCATTGCACATGCAGGCAGGGGCGTTTCTATACTCACCAGAGATGCCGCTGCATTGCTGCTTATGGTTCGCATTGGGGCAGGATGCAGGAGCTAGGCGTGCACCACAGCTGGTGGGCATCCAAAAAATGGGCGATTTTATTAAGGATGGAGCATTGGTCAACTGGGAGGCTTTATGATGCCAGGACATACAGTCGGGAGGCACAGCATTGTTTCACTTCTTTAGGGCTAGGCATACATGGCATGCTCTCCTGGGTGATGATATGTTGGAACAGCAGGCCATGGGGGCATTCACCACTCTTATTAAAGTTAGCGATCCCTTCAAACTGATTTCTAGGTTCTATACCAGCATGCAGGAAACTTGTCGAGCTGAAGTCCTGAAAGTCAGATTGGATTTGCAGCAGGACCTGGATGCTCCATTAAGCAATAAAGAATGGCAATACTGCTGCTCCTGTAGTCGCTCTGTCTCCCTAAATGGTAGACATAGGCTTCTTCACTTTACATTTTACATAGTGCTTACTGTACCCCAGAGCGGCAGTTTCAATGTGGGTTATCAGAGAACTCCTGTTGTCCAAGATGTGAGGTGGCGGGAGCAGGCTTCTGGCACCTGGCTTGGCTGTGTCCTGGGATCCAATTATTCTGGAACACTGTGTTCTGTGAGCAAGGGACTATTATCAGTGCAGACTTAGAGCTGGATCCCAAGATGCATTGCTAGGGTGGGATTTATCCGTGGAAAAAACACTGCGCCCTCTACTAGCTATTGGTCTACTTTTAGCAAAGTGTTATGTGGCAGTCTGCTGAGCAGGTGGCCCGGTACCAAATTTACAAGACTGGCATGCTGACATGTTGTATTGTTATACGCATGCGGAGCCAGCCCAAACGTTGTTGGGGTCCATATCAAGCATATCTCCTAAGTAAAATTGCAAGTACAGAGGTAGACCCAAATGGCAATGCTACCATGACTTCATCTCAGGAGTCAAAGAACAGTAGCGTGTCCCATCTGGGAGACGTCCCCTAGTCACAGCTCATACAACCCCTGCAGGGTGTTCTCAATTGTTGATGAATTCCAATTAATCACAATGTTTGTTTAGTTCGTATTTATTTAATTTTCATATTTTCAAGAATTTCTTCGTTCTCATAAATTCATTTTCAATTTCAAACGAATTCAATTGATTAGCATCCTTATAACATATCCATAATCCAATGCATTTCGGCTGCTATTGAGCCTTCATCAGGGATATATGTCTATAATCAAAAAGATATAATACATGAGGTGACAGAAACATTAAATTCCACATATGGTGAATTTCCAAATTGAGAGCTATCTATTAATTAAATAAGGAAAGAGTGAAAAGGCCAACGCCCCCAGTAATGAACATCAAAATAATATAAACCTAATGAGTAAAAATGAATACACCCGTGACATGATAAAGGAACAGCGCATACCAATCGAAAATAATCGCAAATTCCTATCCTATGGATAATATTTGAATGTCTAAAGATATAACAACAGCCTAATGGTTATTCAGTTCAGGTATAATAATTACGCGCTCCTCTCATGTTCAAGCGTTGCAAAAGTTAATATCACGCCATAGTAATCATCACATAAAATGTGCAAATGAGCATCAAAACTAGGTCACCCGTGACATGATAACGGAACAGTGCATACAATTGGAAAATGATTCGAAAATAATCGCAAATTCTAATCCTGTGAGCAATATATAGAATATCTAAGGATATAACAACAACTAGATGGTTATCGAGTTCAAGTTTAGTGTTTACGCGCTCTTCTCATGTTCAAGCGTTTCAAAAGTAAATTACACGCCATGGCAATTATCACTCAAGGTATGTAGAGTTATTTAAACAAAGGCACATATGATAAAAAAAGGAAGGAAACAAACTGTTCCTACAATCCTAGCATCAAGTTCTTAGTAGTTAACTTACATAAGTAAGCAGCAGTAACGTATCAAGTATCCGTAGCTCAAGTGTAAAGTCAGTCGGCGTTAGAACTCGCGGTTAGAAGTTAATACTGTAACATAAAGAAAGGACTAACATTCTAATTGTAAGGATAGGCGCCATATTGGAACGATATAAACAGCTAAAGAAAGCCCAGGTTACATATTGGAACAATGTAAGAAATCATTGATAGTTTGTAAATAAGTAACATACATTTCATTCAAATGGTACGACCATATTATGTGATCAAAAATGGATAATGTAAAAAGTTTAACAATATGAAAAATAATAAATAATCTCAGAAAATTGAAAAAACTTTTCAATGGCGGTCAATCATAGGTATGTCTAGCAAGTACATTGTCAATAAAGTTATTTGAAAGATACTACAGGTAACAACTAAATTCAACCCTGTCGTTCATCCTGTTTGGCTTCAAAGTGTCTAATTTGTAAATCCAAACGTTTTCACGTTTCAAAAGCAATTTGTTATTATCAACTCCTTCATGTTTAGAAATTGTCTCCAAGATCAAAAATCTCAATTGGCTGATATTATGTGCAGCTTCCTGAAAATGGAAAGCAACTGTAGATTTTGTTGATTTGTTGTGAATATTGGATTTTCACTCAAATCCTTAGCCTTAATTAAACTCCCTAAATTTGGAGAGCGTTGATAAGCAAAAAGTGGTAATTCGTTGAATATGTCATTGAAATCCGGTTCTTGCGATAGCAGTATCCAATGTTTTTTTTTTTTTATTTAAATTGTTGCTTTTAGTGGTGTATTTTGACACCATTACCATTCTAGTGGTTTCTTTACTCTTTTGAGTTTTTTGTAAGAGTTCTGTTCTATTTTTTGCTGTACAACGTGTTCGTGCTTCTTCCAAAATTTTGATGGGGTATTCTCTCTCCTTGAATCTCGTTTCCATTTCCTGAATTCTTAATGCAGACTTATCCACGGAAGAAACAATGCGCTTAACTCAAAGCATTTGAGAGTACGGCAAGTGTTTTTTAAGAGAATGCTGGTGAAAACTCTTATAATGCAGAAGGTTATTGCGGTCAGTCGCTTTTCTGTAGATATCAGTTTCAAACCCAGAATTTGTTCTGGATACTTGTACATCTAGAAATGTGATTTTCTTTCTATTTATCTCCGAGGTAAATTGAATTTGTTCGTCTCTGGAATTCAAAGTGAAGATAGCATCCAATAATGACTCTTCCGAGCCAGTCCAAATGATGAACATGTCATCAATGTTTCGTAATATCAATCGGGCTAGAGATTTCCATGGTTATTGGTTCAAGATATGTTCCTCCTCAAAGGATTTCATAAAGATATTAGCATACCCCGGGGCTGCCGAATTTCCCATAGCAGTTCCTGTCTGTTGGAGATAAAATTGATTCTTCCAGCGAAAATAGCTGTGGTACAGGGTGAAATAAAGAAGTTCCATGAGAAACACCTTCAGTTGTTCATCAAGTTCGGTTTCCAAGAGGGCCTGTTCAACGGCTTCTATGCCTTTTTGGTGAGGTATGGATGCATATAGGGATTTGACATCCATACTACACATCACTATTTGTTCTTCCGAAGAGATATTCACCTGCTCGAGAATGTTTAAAAAGTGGGTTGTGTCTCTGACATAAGTCCTCATTCCCATCACACAGGGCTGTAGAAACCTATCTAAAAGTTGTCCAATAGGTTGATGAATACTACCCACAGTTGAGACGATAGGTCCAAAAGGTGGTTTTTCTAAAGACTTATAATTTTTGGTAGCATGTATATTGTAGGGCTCCTTGGATGGCAGGTAATCAAAAACTTTTTCGTTCTTTCATTTATTACTCCGTTTTCATATCCCTTGTTGATCAATGTTTCAAGGTGTTTAGAAAACAATTCAGTGGGGTTATCATCCAACGGTAGATAAATGGCTTTGTCATTTAAGTGAGCTTCAACTTCTTGTTCATAATGTGAGGTTTTCATTATAACAATAGCACCACCTTTGTTCGCCTTTTGGCAGATTAGCTCAGAATTCTTTGCAATGTTTTTGAGAGCGTCTTTCTGTTTGTTGGTTAAATTATGTTTCCTATCCTTCTTATTGAAACCCAATTTGGATATTTCTAATTTAACCAAATTTTCAAAAGTGTCCAATGTTTTATGAGAAATTGGAGCAATGTATGTGCTCTGGGGTGATAAACCTAATAATTGATCTTCTTTATCTTCTTTTTTGTCGGTAACCACATTCTCAAAAAAATGACGTAAGCGGAGTTTTCTCATCAGCTTGTAAAAACTCACTTCCATTTCCAGTTTGTCTGCTTCAACAGTTGGAACAAATGATAATCCTTTCTGTAAAGCTTCTATAGTGATTTTATCCAAAGGTGTATCTGAGATGTTGATTACTAGGTTCGTCTCCATTAAATTTTCTTTGGCTTGTCCTTCTTCCTGTCGGTTACACTCCGTGTAGTGGGAGCCTCCTTTTCTTTCTCCTTTCCTTTTACTCCTCCTGGTTCGTCTCTTTCTGAGTGGCCCTTCTCTAAAAAATGCTCCCCATTTCTTTGTTGTTGTTGTCGTTCTGTGCTAGAGCTAGATGTTGAAGCTTGTGAATCTGGAGAGACTAGTGATTGTTCAATGACCGGTTGCTGTCCTGATTTTCCTATGTGTCTCTGCCGAGAATGTTGATCACTATCAGAAGAAGATGTATCAGTACTTTGAGTGTAGGGTTTTTGTTGCCGGCGGCGGGCATACACCTCTGCCCAGGTGTACACCTCCCCGAGTTTGTAGTCCATTGTATCCCTACGTAGCTTTCTAATTTTTCGATCATTTATTTCCTGAGAATGTTTTGTCAATTGTATATTAATATCCTCAAGAATCTTGGCCCAATCCTCAGTTGGCATGCTTTTACTCATTTCCTCTGTTATTAATTCAATTTCTTTGTGTAGTTCCTCCAAAATTAATGAAAGCTCTTCTATTATTAGTAGGATAAGGTCTAAGGAACATTTATTCAGGATCGCGAACCACTTTTCTTTGAATTTAAGAGAATTTTTACAAAGAGATGGTTTCAAGGCAATTCTCAATCCTCTTGGTATACAAAGAGATTTGTGATATTTTACCAATGTGCTTGCATGCAGTCTTTGATTGATCTCGCGTTTTGAAAGGTAAATTAATTGTCGGATATTTTGTTCACGGTTTTTAATTGTAGAAGTTTCTGTAGTATCCTCACGTATTAGTGCGTAAATACGTGTTGCTTCATCAGGTGCAAAAGCAAAAGTATCCGCTCTTTGATCAGTTAAGTTTATAATAGATTCAAATTCCATATTTACAACTTGGGTGCTAAGCGAGTAGTTGCAGAAAATTTCAAAATCAAGTAATAGTCCCACCAGCACACTCAGTTTACTCTAAATATTCAGTTCCAGCGTGCTCTAGGGTGCACCCTCCGTGCTGGAGTGCATCAAAATCAAAGAACAGTAGCGTGTCCCATCTGGGAGACGTCCCCTAGTCACAGCTCATACAACCCCTTCAGGGTGTTCTCAATTGTTGATGAATTCCAATTAATCACAATGTTTGTTTAGTTCGTATTTATTTAATTTTCATATTTTCAAGAATTTCTTCGTTCTCATAAATTCATTTTCAATTTCAAACGAATTCAATTGATTAGCATCCTTATAACATATCCATAATCCAATGCATTTCGGCTGCTATAGATCCTTCATCAGGGATATATGTCTATAATCAAAAAGATATAATACATGAGGTGACAGAAACATTAAATTCCACATATGGTGAATTACCGAATTGAGCTATCTATTAATTAAATACGGAAATAGTGAAAAGGCCAAAGCCCCCAGTAATGAACATCAAAATAATATAAACCTAATGAGTAAAAATTAATACACCTGTGACATGATAAAGGAACAGCGCATACCAATCGAAAATAATCGCAAATTCCTATCCTATGGATAATATTTGAATGTCTAAAGATATAACAACAGCCTAATGGTTATTCAGTTCAGGTATAATAATTACGCGCTCATCTCATGTTCAAGCGTTGCAAAAGTTAATATCACGCCATAGTAATCATCACATAAAATGTGCAAATGAGCATCAAAACTGGGTCATCCGTGACATGATAACGGAACAGTGCATACAATTGGAAAATGATTCGAAAATAATCGCGAATTCTAATCCTGTGAGCAATATATAGAATAGAATATATAGAATATCTAAGGATATAACAACAACTAGATGGTTATCGAGTTCAAGTTTAGTGTTTACGCGCTCTTCTCATGTTCAAGCGTTTCAAAAGTAAATTACGCGCCATGGCAATTATCACTCAAGGTATGTAGAGTTATTTAAACAAAGGCACATATGATAAAAAAAGGAAGGAAACAAGCTGTTCCTACAATCCTAGCATCAAGTTCTTAGTAGTTAACTTACATAAGTAAGCAACAGTAACGTATCAAGTATCCGTAGCTCAAGTGTAAAGTCAGTCGGCGTTAGAACGCGTGGTTAGAAGTTAATACTGTAACATAAAGAAAGGACTAACATTCTAATTGTAAGGATAGGCGCCATATTGGAACGATATAAACAGCTAAAGAAAGCCTAGGTTCCATATTGGAACAATGTAAGAAATCATTGATAGTTTGTAAATAAGTAACATACATTTCATTCAAATGCTACGACCATATTATGTGATCAAAAATGGATAATGTAAAAAGTTTAACAATATGAAAAATAATAAATAATCTCCGAAAATTGAAAAAACTTTTCAATGGTGGTCAATCATAGGTATGTCTAGCAAGTACATTGTCAATAAAGTTATTTGAAAGATACTACAGGTAACAACTAAATTCAACCCTGTCGTTCATCCCGTTTGGCTTCAAAGTGTCTAATTTGTAAATCCAAAAGTTTTCACGTTTCAAAAGCAATTTGTTATTATCAACTCCTTCATGTTTAGAAATTGTCTCCAAGATCAAAAATCTCAATTGGCTGATATTATGTGCAGCTTGTGGACAAGGATACGTGGGTAAAACTGAGCGCAAAATGTAGGTTCGCTTGAATGAGCACAAATCCAATATTCGCAACAAATCAACAAAATCTACAGTTGCTATCCATTTTCAGGAAGCTGCACATAATATCAGCCAATTGAGATTTTTGATCTTGGAGACAATTTCTAAACATGAAGGAGTTGATAATAACAAATTGCTTTTGAAACGTGAAAACTTTTGGATTTACAAATTAGACACTTCGAAGCCAAACGGGATGAACGACAGGGTTGAATTTAGTTGTTACCTGTAGTATCTTTCAAATCACTTTATTGACAATGTACTTGCTAGACATACCTATGATTGACCGCCATTGAATTTTTTTTTCAATTTTCTGAGATTATTTATTATTTTTCATATTGTTAAACATTTTACATTATCCATTTTTGAGCACATAATATGGTCGTACCATTTGAATGAAATGTATGTTACTTATTTACAAACTATCAATGATTTCTTACATTGTTCCCATATGGAACCTAGGCTTTCTTTAGCTGTTTATATCATTCCAATATGGCGCCTATCCTTACAATTAGAATGTTAGTCCTTTCTTTATGTTACAGTATTAACTTCTAACCGCAAGTTCTAACGCCGACTGACTTTACACTTGAGCTACGGATACTTGATATGTTACTGCTGCTTACTTATGTAAGTTAACTACTAAGAACTTGATGCTAGGATTGTAGGAACAGTTTGTTTCCTTCCTTTTTTTATCATATGTGCCTTTGTTTAAATAACTCTACATACCTTGAGTGATAATTGCCATGGCGCGTAATTTAATTTTGAAACGCTTGAACATGAGAAGAGCGCATAAACACTAAACTTGAACTTGATAACCATCTAGTTGTTGTTATATCCTTAGATATTATATATATTGCTCACAGGATTAGAATTTGCGATTATTTTCGAATCATTTTCCAATTGTATGCACTGTTCCATTATCATGTCACGGGTGACCCAGTTTTGATGCTCATTTGCACATTTTATGTGATGATTACTATGGCGTGATATTAACTTTTGCAACGCTTGAACATGAGATGAGCGCGTAATTATTATACCTGAACTGAATAACCATTAGGCTGTTGTTATATCTTTAGACATTCAAATATTATCCATAGGATAGGAATTTGCGATTATTTTTGATTGGTATGCGCTGTTCCTTTATCATGTCACGGGTGTATTAATTTTTACTCATTAGGTTTATATTATTTTGATGTTCATTACTGGGGGCGTTGGCCTTTTCACTATTTCCGTATTTAATTAATAGATAGCTCTCAATTTGGAAATTCACCATATGTGGAATTTATGGTTTCTGTCACCTCATGTATTATATCTTTTTGATTATAGACATATATCCCTGATGAAGGCTCAAAAGTAGCCGAAATGCATTGGATTATGGATATGTTATAAGGATGCTAATCAATTGAATTCATTTGAAATTGAAAATGAATTTATGAGAATGAAGAAATTCTTGAAAATATGAAAATTAAATAAATACGAACTAAACAAACATTGTGATTAATTGGAATTCATCAACAATTGAGAACACCCTGCAGGGGTTGTATGAGCTGTGACTAGGGGACGTCTCCCAGATGGGACACGCTACTGTTCTTTGATTTTGATGCACTCCAGCACGGAGGGTGCACCCTAGAGCACGCTGGAACTGAATATTTAGAGTAAACTGAGTGTGCTGGTGGGACTATTACTTGATTTTGAAATTTTCCGCAACTACTCGCTTAGCACCCAAGTTGTAAATAAGGAATTTGAATCTATTATAAACTTAACTGATCAAAGAGCGGATACTTTTGCTTTTGCACCTGATGAAGCAAAACATATTTACGCACTAATACGTGAGGATACTACAGAAACTTCCACAATTAAAAAACGTGAACAAAATATCCGACAATTAATTTACCTTTCAAAACGCGAGATCAATCAAAGGCTGCATGCAAGCATATTGGTAAAATATCACAAATCTCTTCGTATACCAAGAGGATTGAGAATTGCCTTGAAACCATCTCTTTGTAAAAATTCTCTTAAATTCAAAGAAAAGTGGTTCGCGATCCTGAATAAATGTTCCTTAGACCTTATCCTACTAATAATAGAAGAGCTTTCATTAAATCTGGAGGAACTACACAAAGAAATTGAATTAATAACAGAGGAAATGAGTAAAAGCATGCCAACTGAGGATTGGGCCAAGATTCTTGAGGATATTAATATACAATTGACAAAACATTCTCAGGAAATAAATGATCGAAAAATTAGAAAGCTACGTAGGGATACAATGGACTACAAACTCGGGGAGGTGTACACCTGGGCAGAGGTGTATGCCCGCCGCCGGCAACAAAAACCCTACACTCAAAGTACTGATACATCTTCTTCTGATAGTGATCAACATTCTCGGCAGAGACACATAGGAAAATCAGAACAGCAACCGGTCATTGAACAATCACTAGTCTCTCCAGATTCACAAGCTTCAACATCTAGCTCTAGCACAGAACGACAACAACAACAAAGAAATGGGGAGCATTTTTTAGAGAAGGGCCACTCAGAAAGAGACGAACCAGGAGGAGTAAAAGGAAAGGAGAAAGAAAAGGAGGCTCCCACTACACGGAGTGTAACCGACAGGAAGAAGGACAAGCCAAAGAAAATTTAATGGAGACTAACCTAGTAATCTACATCTCAGATACACCTTTGGATAAAATCACTATAGAAGCTTTACAGAAAGGATTATCATTTGTTCCAACTGTTGAAGCAGACAAACTGGAAATGGAAGTGAGTTTTTACAAGCTGATGAGAAAACTCCGCTTACGTCATTTTTTTGAGAATGTGGTTACAGACAAAAAAGAAGATAAAGAAGATCAATTATTAGGTTTATCACCCCAGAGCACATACATTGCTCCAATTTCTCATAAAACATTGGACACTTTTGAAAATTTGGTTAAATTAGAAATATCCAAATTGGGTTTCAATAAGAAGGATAGGAAACATAATTTAACCAACAAACAGAAAGACGCTCTCAAAAACATTGCAAAGAATTCTGAGCTAATCTGCCAAAAGGCGGACAAAGGTGGTGCTATTGTTATAATGAAAACCTCACATTACGAACAAGAAGTTGAAGCTCACTTAAATGACAAAGCCATTTATCTACCTTTGGATGATAACCCCACTGAATTGTTTTCTAAACACCTTGAAACATTGATCAACAAGGCATATGAAAACGGAGTAATAAATGAAAGAACAAAAAAGTTTTTGATTACCTGCCATCCAAGGAGCCCTACAATATACATTCTACCAAAAATTCATAAGTCTTTAGAAAAACCACCTTTTCGACCTATCGTCTCAACTGTGGGTAGTATTCATCAACCTATTGGACAACTTTTAGATAGGTATCTACAGCCCTGTGTGATGGGAATGAGGACTTATGTCAGAGACACGACCCACTTTTTAAACATTCTCGAGCAGGTGAATATCTCTTCGGAAGAACAAATAGTGATGTGTAGTATGGATGTCAAATCCCTATATACATCCATACCTCACCAAAAAGGCATAGAAGCCGTTGAACAGGTCCTCTTGAAAACCGAACTTGATGAACAATTGAAGGTGTTTCTCATGGAACTTCTTTATTTCACCCTGTACCACAGCTATTTTCGCTGGAAGAATCAATTTTATCTCCAACAGACAGGAACTGCTATGGGAAATTCGGCAGCCCCGGGGTATGCTAATATCTTTATGAAATCCTTTGAGGAGGAACATATCTTGAACCAAGTACCATGGAAATCTCAAGCAAGACTGATATTACGATACATTGATGACATGTTCATCATTTGGACTGGCTCGGAAGAGTCACTATTGGATGCTATCTTCACTTTGAATTCCCGAGACGAACAAATTCAATTTACCTCAGAGATAAATAGAAAGAAAATCACATTTCTAGATGTACAAGTATCCAGAACAAATTCTGGGTTTGAAACTGATATCTACAGAAAAGCGACTGACCGCAATAACCTTCTGTATTATAAGAGTTTTCACCAGGATTCTCTTAAAAAACACTTGCCGTACTCTCAAATGCTTAGACTTAAGCGCATTGTTTCTTCCGTGGATAAGTCTGCATTAAGAATTCAGGAAATGGAAATGAGATTCAAGGAGAGAGAATACCCTATCAAAATTTTGGAAGAAGCACGAACACGTTGTACAGCAAAAACAGAACTCTTACAAAAAACTCAAAAGAGTAAAGAAACCACTAGAATGGTAATGGTGTCAAAATACACCACTAAAAGCAACATTTTAAAAAAAATTGTCATAAAACATTGGATACTGCTATCGGAAGAACCGGATTTCAATAACATATTCAACGAATTACCACTTTTTGCTTATCATCGATCTCCAAATTTAGGGAGTTTAACTAAGGCTAAGGATTTGAGTGAAAATCTGATTTTCAAAGGAACATTGCCTTGTTATAATTGCACCCATTGCAACTGTATAATCAAAGGAAACGTCACGACACATCCAAGCAAGGGTTATCATATCAAACTGAAAGTCAACGCTACCTGCGATAGTACTAACATTATTTATCTACTGAAATGTGCTTGTGGACAAGGATACGTGGGAAAAACTGACCGCAAAATGAAGGTTCGCTTGAATGAGCACAAATCCAATATTCGCAACAAATCAACAAAATCTACAGTTGCTATCCATTTTCAGGAAGCTGCACATAATATCAGCCAATTGAGATTTTTGATCTTGGAGACAATTTCTAAACATGAAGGAGTTGATAATAACAAATTGCTTTTGAAACGTGAAATCTTTTGGATTTACAAATTAGACACTTTGAAGCCAAACGGGATGAACGACAGGGTTGAATTTAGTTGTTACCTGTAGTATCTTTCAAATAACTTTATTGACAATGTACTTGCTAGACATGCCTATGATTGACCGCCATTGAAAAGTTTTTTCAATTTTCCGAGATTATTTATTATTTTTCATATTGTTAAACTTTTTACAATATCCATTTTTGATCACATAATATGGTCGTAGCATTTGAATGAAATGTATGTTACTTATTTACAAACTATCAATGATTTCTTACATTGTTCCAATATGGAACCTAGGCTTTCTTTAGCTGTTTATATCGTTCCAATATGGCGCCTATCCTTACAATTAGAATGTTAGTCCTTTCTTTATGTTACAGTATTAACTTCTAACCGCGAGTTCTAATGCCGACTGACTTTACACTTGAGCTACAGATACTTGATACGTTACTGCTGCTTACTTATGTAAGTTAACTACTAAGAACTTGATGCTAGGATTGTAGGAACAGTTTGTTTCCTTCCTTTTTTTATCATATGTGCCTTTGTTTAAATAACTCTACATACCTTGAGTGATAATTGCCATGGCGCGTAATTTACTTTTGAAACGCTTGAACATGAGAAGAGCGCGTAAACACTAAACTTGAACTCAATAACCATCTAGTTGTTGTTATATCCTTAGATATTCTATATATTGCTCACAGGATTAGAATTTGCTATTATTTTCGAATCATTTTCCAATTGTATGCACTGTTCCGTTATCATGTCACGGGTGACCCAGTTTTGATGCTCATTTTCACATTTTATGTGATGATTACTATGGCGTGATATTAACTTTTGCAACGCTTGAACATGAGATGAGCGCGTAATTATTATACCTGAACTGAATAACCATTAGGCTGTTGTTATATCTTTAGACATCCAAATATTATCCATAGGATGGGAATTTGCGATTATTTTCGATTGGTATGCGCTGTTCCTTTATCATGTCACGGGTTTTTTAATTTTTACTCATTAGGTTTATATTATTTTGTTGTTCATTACTGGGGGCGTTGGCCTTTTCACTATTTCCGTATTTAATTAATAGATAGCTCTCAATTTGGAAATTCACCATATGTGGAATTTATGGTTTCTGTCACCTCATGTATTATATCTTTTTGATTATAGACATATATCCCTGATGAAGGCTCAATAGCAGCCGAAATGCATTGGATTATGGATATGTTATAAGGATGCTAATCAATTGAATTCGTTTGAAATTGAAAATGAATTTATGAGAACGAAGAAATTCTTGAAAATATGAAAATTAAATAAATACGAACTAAACAAACATTGTGATTCATTGGAATTCTTCAACAATTGAGAACACCCTGCAGGGGTTGTATGAGCTGTGACTAGGGGACGTCTCCCAGATGGGACACGCTACTGTTCTTTGATTTTGATGCACTACAGCACGGAGGGTGCACCCTAGAGCACGCTGGAACTGAATATTTAGAGTAAACTGAGTGTGCTGGTGGGACTATTACTTGATTCATCTCAGGAGTCTCATGTGTAGGAGACTATGGTACATGGGGGCTACAATGCCACCTGGTAAGTAGAGCTATTCAGAAATTGATGGACCTTGAATGGGTTTCCAGTCAGCGGAGGGAGTTGAGAGATAGTGCGCGGGTGCATGATTCGGTACACCCCCCAGATGCCTGCTATGTTAAGTGTTAAATTGTAGCAGGCCTTATGCACTGTCATGTTGTTATGCCCGCACGTGACACAACGGGTTTTGTTAAGTTGTTTGCATTATGTTATGTAATGCAATAAAATCAATTAAAACATTTTTTTTTTAAATGCTATGTTATATTATGCATATTTGTATGGTGCACTTATCACCTGAAAGGGTATACAGGTGCTTCCCAGGTGGGTAAGTACAGGACTCCCTAGAGTTTATTTGAAGAGCCAGGTCTTCAGCTTTTGTGGAACACAAGTGAAGAGGAGGCTCTAATATTCTGAGAGGTGGTTCCATTCTTTGGGGGAGATGCACATAAAGTCACTGCCTCCTGATCTTCTTGTGTGTGGGGTACGTGTGCAAGCTAGAGTCCTGAGTAGTGGGGGGGTGTTCTTGGGGAATGTTGGTAGTGTATGTGGCTGTTGTGGAATGCGGGTTGTGTTGTGTAGCGCTTTGTATGTGTAATTGAGTGCGTTTCTGTATGAAGAGTCAATGGTGCTCTCTGAGGGTAGTATTCTGAGAGTGGAGTTGTAAGTTGACGACAAGTCTTGCAGCTTTGTTCTGGATGGTCTGCAGTCTGTTCAGGAGATGTCTGGTGATTGCGGCATAGAGTGCATTCCATAGTTAAGTCTGCTGGAAATGAGCGAATGTGTCCCTGTTTTCCTGCTGTCTCTGGTAGCCACAGGATGTGGAACCAGATGGAAGTCACATATTTGACCTGGGCTCTCATGTTGAGTTTGTCATCTACGATATTTCCTAGCTTTTCTAGCATGGGTGGTGGTGGTGGAAATGGATCCTAGGTCTGCTCGCCACCAGGTGGAGTCCCATGGAGAGGTCTTATTTCAAAAGATGACAACTTCAGTCTTGTCCAAGTTGAGCTAGAAGCAATTGGATCTCATCCAGGTGGCTACTGCAGTCATACAGGTGGTGAAGTTTGTTCTTGTCATGGGTGTCTCGTCCATAACAGATGGTATCAGTTGTGTGTCATCTGCATAAGAAAGAATGTTGATGCCATGCATCTCTCTCTGATCATCCAAGCAATTCTGATAATATGACATATATTCCCCTGAGAGTTCTTAAGTTGATGCAGAGACTATGATGCACTCCCTGCACTCTAGTAATGCAGAAACTCTCTAATGGTTTGTTATTACAAGAATAGAAATCAAATAAGGTGTAGCAATTACTAGTGGACTTCCTCACAAGAATTGTTAAATTATTATAATAATAAGCCAACTGTACCTGCAGGCCTTACAACTGTTTTCAATGTGACCACATTAGGAAATGTGGCAGCTTGAATTTGAAATTGAAGGTGGGAGCGTCGCAGAGGAAACTTGTGATTCTGAATTTTTCATAGCAATATATTGTATTGTATCATACCTGGGAACCCAAATAAAATGTTAAGTAAAAATTAAGAAAATAAATATAACCATCTAACATGATCATCTATCAAATTATTGATCGGTCACATTCACATTCACATTTGCAAAGCTAATAGGTATTGCCTTTGAAATGTGTAGTCCAATCTTTTGGCTTTGCCAAAGCTTGCTTGCAATGCTTAACAGCACTACAGAAAAAAGTAGAAGCATTGAACAAAATCAGGGGACATATTATCAAGAGCGGTGTTAAAATGATCGCCGGTTTAGCGGCAGAAAAGTGCCTCTAAAGCTGCGATAATAGGCTTGATTATATGCCCTGGAGAATTCCATTAGAAGCCCATGCGCACACCAGAACATGGACTTCTATTGGAATTCTCAAGGGCATATTATAAAGCCCATTATCGCCCGGCTTTAGCTGCAGTTTTCTGCCGCTAAACCGGCGATAATTTTTAATGCTGTTCTTGATAATATGCCCTCAAGTCGTTAATCATCAGCTTCATATAGTCCTGGCAGTGACCCTCGTTAAGCTCTATTGTCTCAGTTGAAGCAACACTGTGGTAAGACAACAGAGTAATATAAAAATGGAAAAAATGTTATGTTTTGCTCTTAGAAGAGTGAGTGGGAGAGTTGGTGTTAAGGTACGCACAGTCACACAAAGTCATCATTGTGCTAGAACTAGGAATAAAGAAGCAGTTAACGCTAAACAGTTAGCAGAACTAACAGAATCATGAAGCCCTGCAGCGGTGTATGCCACCCAATGAAATCTAGCAAGGACAGCTTCAGAAACCAGAGCCATAACCAAATTTACAAAAATTATAGACCAGCCGAACCACCATACTTTGACTTTGGACTTGTAAGGGGCCAGAAGATATTGCAGAATAAGAGAGAGAAGTTGTCTCAATAGCTCATCTGACGGAAAAACAAGAAGTAGCTACAGAGCTCACTTTCTCCTCCAACGTCAGCAACCGTCAAGGCACAATCCAACCTTCTTGCCTTTGATCACTGGGTGAGACAAAAGAATGCCCTAGCCAGATATCATGATGTTGCTTGGCCAACAGACTGTCCTAGCCGCACATAAAAATAATTTCGGGTGACTTTGTGCTTCAGCTTGTTTGCACTCATACATACCTGCATGTCACAAAGGCTGGAGTAAAGAATAGGTATAACTCAGAAGTAGGTTGATAAAAGCACAGAACAACCTGGTATTATCAGCATGAGAAACAGACTCTAAGCCAAAGGATCTAATAATGACTCCCAGCGGGAACATAGATATTTAATAAGATAGGACGGAATGAGGATCATTGTGGGTCAAGACAGGGTACCAGGAGATTGTTCAGAGCTAAAAAGTGGAAGCATTATTATCAGGCCCCCATCAATGGCAAAGAATAAGATGCAGTCAAGGCCACTCTTTGAAGATATCCCTCCGTTAACTAACAGATGCCGATGAAATACTGGTGGAAACATCTGAAAGAATGGGGTCAACGGGGTAACCAGCATTGAAGTGAACTCTGATTCCAGTGCTGACATTAATCCAGGATTGTTAGCAAGATATCCTCCCTCCTCATACCTGAAAAGAAACCAAGCTGAGATAGATCCAAAAAAGCAGAGGTGTTAGACAATCATCAACCCTTACTTTTTTTGCATCAGTAAAAGAGGTCGATGTTTAGCTTCTGCACTTACTTCTGCATAAGGTTTCCTAAGCAAGAGCTTAACCATCTCCTTTGCACAACTATCAGGAGAGGTATTCAACAGGGTGATCAAAACTGCAACCATTCCAAAGAAAGAGAGTTAAGTACTGACATGGTCATATTTGGTTTTGTCATGTAGTTCATACTAATCTGTAGGATATACATATTTTTGGGACAACATAAACTAAGGGCTTGGTGTCTAGACTGGTTCCGGACACCCCCACAGGATATGTTGGCCTATAGACCAGCTATCTCACAGTGCCACCACAATCCCCCTAACCTTACCAGGGAACGAATGGACCCTGGCAACCACTGAACATGACAACCTTGATTCCTCAGGAATGATGGAAACAGTACAGACCATTTCTCTGTCACTCATGCTCACTTATTCTCAGAGAAGTATACAGAATACCCAGTGGGACGTATTCAATATATTTATTGAACCAACGTCATTCTTGTATAAAATATATGTGCTGCTATGATTAGTAGACAGAAGCAGATAAACATGATTGCAAGTACAGACAGTTTGAACACTAGATATATTACTACCATGGTGCTGAAGCAATGAACATATGCAGGCATATATACAAAAAACAGAAATCTAACAAACTCCTATGATGCGGACCCTACTCTGAGTGTACATAGAGTGTGTATGGGTGTAGAGCCAAGAATCCACCCAAGTGACGATTCAACTACATTACCTGATCAGATAGAGTGAAGGACCCCGTCTTTGTCTTGAGTTGGACACTAATCACGGAATGTCAGAACAGTGTGTGTTGGATTCTCAGCATGCATAGACCCTCCTCTACCAATCTTTTGGGATGCCTATTATTTATAATAAAAAGCAGCCTTTGCGATGGGCGAGTTAGATTGGCGATATTATGGATATGTAGATAGTGTTGTCGCCCTGAGGAAAAATATAGGACGACTTTTGTACCTAGTGCGCAGAGAGGCCTAGTACATGATGTTCAAGGCATCAATGTAATGTTGTGCGAAGCTGGCTGTCTAAACAAAGTAGTTTCAGAGATTCTAATCCAACATTGTTGTGCATACAAATGTGTGCAAAAGTACACTGCTGAAATGTTATTTTCTAGGACAATGTAATAAATAAGCTGCTTTGCTTCATGGCCTAACTCGGAAATATAACAGTTTCTTTAAACCCTATTAGTCATCATATGTGCTGGACCTGGCACTCTCAACAGGATCGCCCTAAACTTTTTGCCTTTACCTTTACCTCGACTTTTTTGTTTCTGCTGGCCTTAGGACTCTGTGAACTTTACCATTGCTAACCAGTGCTAAAGTGTTTGTGCTCTCTCCTCTAAAATGTGGTGGGATTAGCATATACCCAATTGGCAATTTTTTGTGATTTAATATATACATACAGCAAAACAATCATTATCTGGGATACCCGCCCCTGAGAATACACGGTGTAAAGGTACAAAAAGGGTACATTTTCGGCCGGGTCCCGCTGCGCTGGCTATATTTTGATGGTAGGATTAAAGTTATAAAGGTGGAGGGAAAGAGAAAGTAGGAATAAGTGTAGGAGAAGGATAGGACAGGCGTAAAGCAAAACAATACCGTTCTGAATGTCCGGGGCAAGTTCTATCTCACATCTCAGTCTCTTCGGCTTACTTCCAGTTATGCTGCGGAGATCTTCATGGTAGCTCATATGGGATCAGCTTTTTGTCCAGGGTTTCCTGGAATCAGCTTTTTGTCCAGGGTTTCCTGGGTCCAGGGTTTTGTCCAGGGGTCCTCGGAAGCTTGTTTCCGGTCCAGGGAAGGCATGGCTTGGCAGCTCGGGCTGGACTGTTCCCATGAGTCACAGGGTCAGACTGATTTGCATATGGCCATGTCTGAACTGGGGTGGCAGAGTGGGCTAAAGAACGGTGATGGATTAAACCCAGATCTGTTGACTGGGTGTGCATCTTTGATTGTTTCAGATGCTCCGTCCATCAACACCCCCTTTTGTACCACTTTGTTCGCCATAAGTTGGCAGGGTATGCTCAGACGTGAGTCCCTTGCTCACTTTGCCACTGGATTCAAGCAAGCCGGGCTGAAGGCGGCTGAAATGCCAGAAACCGGTCCCCGGAAGCTTGTTTCCGGTCCAGGGAAGGCATGGCTGGCAGTTCGGGCAGGACTGTTCCCATGAGGCACAGGGTCAGACACATTTGCATATGGCCATGTCTGAACTGGGGTGGCAGAGTGAGCTAAAGAACGGTGATAGATGAAACCCAGATCTGTTGACTGGGTGTGAGTGTTTGATTGGTTCAGATGCTCCGTCCATCACCATCCCCTTTTGTACCACTTTGTTCGCCATAAGTTGGCAGGGTATGCTCAGACGTGAGTCCCTTGCTCACTTTGCCACTGGATTCAAGCAAGCCGTGCTGAAGACGGCTGGAATGCCAGACACCGGTCCTCTGAAGCTTGTTTCCAGTCCAGGGAAGGCATGGCTTGGCAGTTCGGGCTGGACTGTTCCCATGAGGCACGGCACAGGGTCAGACTGATTTGCATATGGCCATATCGGAACTGGGGTGGCAGAGTGGGCTAAAGAACGGTCATGGATTAAACACAGATCTGTTGACTGGGTGTGAGTGTTTGATTGGTTCAGATGCTCTGTGCATCACCACCCCCTTTTGTACCACAGGGTTTCCCACAGGCCTCTGGAGGTCGCTTTTCAGGGAGAGGATTGCAGTGCCAGACTGTCCGCTCCTCTGAGGTGGGTGACCTAGCTGAGCCACCCTTTGTACGTGGTTTTGGAGGAATCCTTCCAGTTCGTTAGCACTAGTTTGATTGCCGTGGTTAGTAGTCGGTCCATTAGCTCTCTATCTCCCTCTATGGGGAGATCAGTTCGGATGAATGCCATGGTGAGTGAGGCAAAGTCTCTTACAATCTTGCATTTGAAAGTGTTGATATGAAGTCAAACAACCCGTCCCAGAACCCCCTGAGTGACGGGCACAGAAAGATGAGGTGTTCTAAGTCCCCTTTGCCCAAGTTGCAGTTCCAGCAGGTTGGGGTGTCCCTTAGGCCTAGTGGGTGTAGGCGGTGTGGGGTCCAAAATGTTTTGTGGAGCAGCCAGAGTTTAAGCTGCCATTTCAATCTTGCAAAATAAACCTTTTGCCAGACCCAAACCTTTCCTTTTAACACACATGTCAGTGTTAAATTAGGCCCTGAACAGCCAAGGGGCCAGGGTGCAGTGGTTTTAAAAAAGCGGAATATGTACTTTTACAAATTACATGTCCTGGTAGTGAAGACTCTTAAATTCACTTTTAACTACTGCAGGCCTACCTCTCCCAGAGGATAACATTGAAATTACCTTATTACATTTAATAAGCTATAACTGGAACATGTAACTAGTTCATGTTTGGTGTCTTTGGGATTGTAATGAGAAATCCTCTCTTATGATAAAGTCGGAATTTAAATTACAATTTTGAAAATGCCACTTTTGTAAAGTTGCCATTTTTCATGTCTTAGACATTTAGTGGCTGCAACCTGTCTCGGGGTCACGTGACTGGGTGTAGATGATATTTGGGCATCGTGTATAACTCCTAGACAGCGAAACAAAATAGAGAGCTTAGGTGTGCCTGAATGGGCAATCACTGGCAGGATAGGGTGGCTGAACTGGGCACACCCCTGCTTACACTTGAATAGGTTGTCCTGCCTCCACACACAGGACTGCATATCCCCTGTAGTCTGGAGTCAGAGCAGGAGAGGCAGAAAACCTGCACACTTCAAAGGGAAACCTCTAGAAACTGAACCCACTTCAAAAGAAGAACCAGGTATAAATATTGGACCTCGGACACTGACTCTTCAATACACTTCTGGACTTGTGGAGACTGCCAGGATGAAGGATTGCTGTGCTGCTTAAAGGACTACTGTTCTGCTGTACAGCTGTCCTGTTGGATTACTGGCTTGCTGGATTGTTGCCCTGCTGCCCTCCTGCCTGAGTCAGAGGGATTTGGACCTACTACCTGAACCCAGAACTCCCAGAGTGACTCCAAGGGCTAGTCTGATGGCCTCCTGCTCTGAGCCACAAGGACGTATCAAGCTTCCAACCACCTGACCCAGCACCCAGATCGAGCTGGAGTAACCCTCTGACCCCTTTTGGCCTCTTTGCAACTGAAAACGGGCCAGTTGGTACCAAAACGTGGCCACCCACACTGGCTGCCAACACAAAGTTCCCTCAGCCTGACCCTTTGCCCTAGAATATCGATTGTTGGAGGGGAGCACTGTGAATCTCCGGCCCGACTGCCTGTGACAACAGGATCTTCACGCTAAACAACGACCATACACAATGGCCCGTCTGCTCTTTACGCTACAATGGGGACCACCTGTGATGCTTCCATGCTCCTTGTGGTTCTCTCCACTGTGATTGGAATCTTTGCAGTGGACTGAGAATGTAACTTTTCAATGGCACCAACCTGTTCCCTGTATACAACAAGTGCTCCATTGTGGTCGGCAAGAACTTGTGACTTTTTGGTGCTATTTAAAATTGTATATCTCCAGTTCTACTGACCAGATGTTTGTCATTTTGATCTTGTTTTATTCATTAAAATATATTCTATTTTTCTAATCTAGTGCGGTATTCTTTAGTGATGAACTTTTCACTGTGTGACTGTTTGAAGTGTTGCACAAATACTTAACACATTGCCTCTAAGTTGACTGCTTTGTGCCCAAAGTTAGCAGAAGGTTGAGCAAAGGTAAATTTGGAGTTTGCTTATGACTTAACCGTGACAAGGATTGTGGTTGTTGCTTGATTAGGGTTTCACCCCCCTCAACCATTAACCCAATTTCTTGCAGTATGCAATAATCAGCTACCGCTCTCATAGAATACCATGGCCATGCGAGGTTTAGCAATGGGATTTAGTGAGTTTGGACTAGCCAGGCTGGTTGTAATGCAAGAGAAGATAATGTGCTTTTGTATTTTTCCCCTTAGTGACTATTTCCTGTTTTTTAGAGAAACTTGATATATTCTATGGTGTAAGAGAACACAAGCCAATCTACGCAGAAAAAAACATACTTGAAGATTCATTGATAGAAGACCTCTCATAGTCCTACACGACAACAACTCGTTGTCAGTAAACAAAAAGAACAAAAGACACACGTTACCCTTACGTCAAAGCAGCTCAGCATGAACCACAACTGAGCTCCGTAAATGTTTCCGGTGCAATTACTAAATTCATAATAGAAATGTCAGCCTCATCGCTATGTAAGTTACGCTATGAATGCCATTGCTTAAAAGGTATGTGTTTTCCATGGTAACTGGCCTTGTGTTTTTATGTAATCTGCAGTGCAAGGTTTTCCCATGTTTTCGCTAGCATGCGTCCTTTGTGTTCATGGTAACTGACACTGAACTTAGGGAAATGAGGGGTTTAGATTGCAGCTGCATCGCATGTGTGGCACGGAAGAAAGTCCCTGAAAAAAGCCTTAGGGGATTTGTGCCTTCCCAGCTGCAAAACGTATTACGACAAGAAAATAAATAGAAACAAGTGCAGCGACTTTCCACTTGTTCTTTAAATGACGAAATCTGGAAAAAATATGGGACCTCAACAATGCCCTGCTCACAGGGAAAATATTAGGGATGTGTGCTCTTTGTGGATGTGATTCTGTTTCCGGGCTCTTATGTGCCTTCACAAAGTAAAATCAACCAAAAACGCAGGAAGAACGAGGAGGGGGTAAGCGTATATGGAAGCTGCAGTATGACGCTGTTTATTTCTTAATCTCGGGTTTCGAGAGGCCCGGAGTATAAAGTGGTATTCTGGGGCCTTATGTGCAAAACTTTTTAGTAGCCACAGACCCTGTGATTCCCTAAACGTGTTGGTTTGTAGGGCCACGTGTACAAAGAATCCCGGGCCTCATTTATGAAAAGTGACGCATCGCTGCGTGAAAACAGCGATGCGTCACTTTTCACTGCGCTCTCCTTGCGAGACCAATGATGCGTCATATTTACACTATGACGCATCATGGCGCAAGGAGTTACAGATGCGTCAGTATTTCTGACGTATCTGTAAGCGCAAAAGTCATGCATTGCTGGAATGTGTCACAAAAGTGACGCAACTCCAGCAATGCGTCCTTTCACATGGGGAAAGCCCCATGTGAAAGGGCTTGCGTCAGTCTTTCGCCTGCTGTGAGGCAGGCGCAAGATTTTGACGCAACAGTGTCCTAAAAGTGACGCAGTGAAATCTCATAGATTTCACTGCGTCACTATTACGAGGCTTTTTGCGGGGGAACGCCCCCTCTGCTTACATTATACCTTACGCAGGTATAATGTAGCGCAGGGGTTTACAAAGTGACGCATCTGCTTACATGCGTCACTTTGTAAATAGTGCGCAACAGGAGGCATGTTTTACGCCACCGATGCATCACAAAAAGTGACGCATCGGAAGCGCAAAACTGATGCAAGGCCTCATAAATGAGGCCCCCCGTTTGCAACTTCCTAATTGCGCACTTTTGAGACTCACAATTATGAAATTACAAACTGCGATGTACAAAAGTGTGTTTTACACTGTTCACAATTCCCGATGGGGTCACAAAAGACCTACCTCTTCAATATTCATGTGGTAGATCGCAATTTACGACCCATTGGGAATCGCAAAAAAACAGGGATGGTGGCTTGCTGGGGCCAGCAGACCAGCCGCTGTTCATGCAGTTAAGTGCAATGGGGAGGTGGGGCCGCGTGGGGGTGGATTTCGACAGACGATGACGAGGGAAAATTAAATAAATAATCATTTTTTCCCTTGTCATCATCCGTCGAAATACTCCCCCCACCAGGCATCACCACTCTTACCTGCACGGGCCACGGCTGCAGCAGACCACCATGTATGTGTTTGCTTTTTAAATAAAGCAATTTTTTTTTCATAAATGCAGCCCGTTTTTCTTCAAGGAAAATGGGATGCGTTTGTAAAGAAAAAAATGAAAAGTTGCATTTTTTTTTTTTAAGGGCAGTCAACCTGTGAGACCACTGACTGCTCTTAAAAAACATTTTCGCGATCATTCACAAAGGGGAACCGGTCCCAGGGGGAACTCTTCTTATTTGCAAATGGGTTACCATCAAATTGAAAATTATGATAAACTGCAAATGTTTTGCGACCGGTGTTCAGTAGCAAATCATTCCTGCATACCTCTGCGACTCACTATTAAAAAGAACGCCTTTAAAACACCCCGTCCTAATATTGACTCGCAAACCCTTTCACAAAATAGGGGTTTGCGCATTGAAAAAGCCTTTTTGCATTCGCAAAATAGCTTAGTGCATGTGGCACGTAATTGCTTAAAAGTTTTTCCCTGTGTACTAAACCCATTATTGGAGCAGGTAAAGTTTTACCGGAATCTAAAAAGGGTTTACAAATGGTTTAGGAATAGCTATTTGAAAAGGTTGTGGGTGTACTTTCCAAATAGCAATGACCAGAATTCTAGTCACACACTATTGATAAATTACCAACCCCCAAGTTGGAGTTGTAACTTATTTGCAAAAGAGAACCTTTCCTCTTTGCAAATTAGGGTAAAGGTTTCAATGAAATAGGCAGAGATCCTGGGAAAATGCCAGCTCTCACTAAACCTGTCAAAAAGTAAAAATGTTTGCTGTTAAAAGTAGCCCTGTTCCCTTTAAGGAAAAAATGTTTGCTTTTTTGAAAAGTAATTACAGGGATTGTGGTCTGATGACCTTTGCAGGCCACCATCCCTTTGATTGTGACCAATCGTAGTGAGTCACAAATATTGATCTGCCTAATGCATATTCGTTGAGCAGGATGGTCTGCTACTCACTATGGTTGCTTATTTTGCGGACCAACCCATTTGTACATAGGTTGGTTTGTGAAGTTTGAATCAGTTTGCCAAACATTAGTGCACATTTAGCATCTGCTTTTTGAAAACGGATTATTAATACATCTGTCCCTACTTCCCTTGGATTATATCTTTGTGTCAAAGAAATGTCTGATGTTTATGTAAAAATTAGTTTAAAGCATTGGAGATTGCCAGGTGTATTCATACATGTTACAATTATCACTTCTTCCCTGTTCCTCATCACTGTAGTGATCTATCAAAGTGACCTGCACCAGTGGCAGCACCTTGTAGCCCTATTTTTTGCTTGTTAGCTCCAACTCTCTCCAGGGGTGGGGAAGTACAAGAGGGCCAGCCTTCAAATAGAATTTTCTGTTTTTTCCTGTTTCTGAGCTAAGGGAAATGCCTTGAATGGAAGCTGCTGTCAGTTCACATTTGTTTTTTGGAGGGTGTGGGTACGTATATTCTAATGTTTCTAGCTTCTATTCCCTTACCGGAAAGAAGCTTTCTGTACCGGGTCCATTTTCTCTGGTCCTCAGTAGACAATGGAATGCGGAAATGCAGTCTCTTCCCTTAGAATGAGCCTTAGCATTCATCAGTTCAGATTTCAGATATCTGCTATGTAGATGAAGCCAACATTTCCATTGGACCGTTACACTACAGTCTCTGTCAACCTGCCTTTTCCCCACCTGCTTAATTCAACATTCTGATGGTCCCAGTGAGGGGTGGCATCCATCACCTACCTTCTCTTTCCCTTTCAGGGTTGTAGTAGAGAGGCGACCCAGATAGTTCCCAGGCTTCTATTCTTAATCATGCTGCCTACTGCTCAGCTTTAGTTGGGCTGAGAGACAGGATGTCAGACTGGGACCATTTTTTTTCAACTGAATGTTTGCCTGGTCAACTGGACCAAAAGTCTGCTGGCTGCAGTTTTGGTTTCACTTTTGGGATTACTCCATCACTATGGAGGACCTCTCTAGAGAGAGATAATATTATCAGTCCTGTGCAAGTGCTGTGCCAGATAAAGGTCTACTTTGATGGGGTTTTCAGGTCTGGATTGGGTGAAGTTATACAGACCACCTGTGTCCCAGTCTGTTTCTGGGGATCTAGTTACATATCAGTAAATAGTTTTTTTCACATTTTTGGCGCTGCATATAGAGCTTTACAGGTTCTGCCTCATGGCCCGCATGTTTAAGGTTCAGGTCAAACTCTCACCATTTTGCTGTTTACCTGTGACCCACACACCTTGCTTTAAACCTAATTGCAAGGCACATGTCTGACAATTGCCTTCTTTCTGTACCCACCTCAGCTCTGAGTGTCTTCTGGCTTTAGATTTGTGTTGTTGCACTGTTTGACAGACACAGTCCAAATTCCCCACGGTTAGCACAGAATCGGATTGATTCCTCAACGGATGTATTCTGGCCCTAACCAACAATGTGGTTTAAACCTTCAATGCTTGACTCAAAGAGATGGAGTCATCTACATGTTAGCAGTTTGTGTTCAGCCAAGGCACCCTTCACATCTCTGTCCAATTAACATCAGGGAATTTCAGCTTCATCCTTTGACTTGATATCTGCTTTTGATGTCTTTGGCTCTTTCCTCTCTGAAAGCAGTATGTATGCCTTCATTCTTGATTTTAATGGGAGAACCCCAAATCTTTCAGAGGAAAATTTCTACTGCTATATAACTTTGGGGGAGATGCTTAATTTTTCCAATATGTTTGCTATATCTCCCTCGTGGGTCTCTATTATTGCCAGGAATGCAGCATGTTGGCGAAAAAGTCCCTATCCTGAGTATCCCAGCCCTATGATAGCTGGTATCCTGACATTTGTCTTTTGGCTTAACGTGATCACAATCATGTGTCCATTCTGTGGCCTAAGCAGTCCTGTAAAGTGTAAGACACAGAGACTGGCTGTGTGTTTTGGTGAGGTACCTGAAGCATGTCTTCAAGATGACAACACTAATGTCTCTGTCATGGCACATGTACATTAAGAGATGGTGACAGTGTACCATATGTTTTCAAATGGCTAGCCATAACAAGATTTCTTCGGGCTAAGGGAGAGTCTGATGACTACCAACTCCATTTGCCTGAAGTTCCTCTTGAATACAGTGCCCAGACCTGTGCTGACATCCAGAGTAAGTGTGCACATGTACTGTTTGTACATAGTGCTTTTAGCAGGATTCCGTGTTAAATATTCTTGGCCAGACATTTCTTTATTTGTAAAGTTTATATAGCGCGAACAAGCTCCCAAAGGATTTCAGCGCGCTTTACAATAGGACGGAAGGAAGGACATAAATACACAATTGTCAACAAGTAGGGGTAAAAAAAGACAACAACAAAACAGGATTAATCGCAGATTTCAGGACAAATGCACCATGGAGGGTAATACAAAAAAACAGGTATAAACTGGCAATGAAGGGGGTCACAGTCTGCGGTAAAGAGGAACAGTAACAAATGATGGTACAACATTGGAGTCCACATTTTGGATGGCCCATTTTACAACATTGCGCAAGATGGGGGCTGTGACTCAGTGTCACAAACGCCTTGCCACAAGTATTAAAACAAGTATTAAAAGTCTATCTCATTAGTATGTTTGTACCAATAATGTCCCAATCCTTAAACAACAAGATATGTTGTATTACTGTAATGTCTTTATTGTTATTGTTTTGTGTGCTTTAACGCTCATGCCAGTAAGGGGCTTCACTATGGGCCAGACGTACATAGACTTTTGTAAAAGGGTTACCATCTCCCTCTCGTAGTCGGTAAAGTACGAATGTTTTGCGACTGCATTTCTGTCGCAAAACATTCATACATGCCCCTGCGACTAGCCTATTGGGAAGGGATGCCATTTGCACGCCGTCCCCTAATAGAGACTAACAATCCCAATTTGTGAGTAGGTAATAGTTTACCAAATCGCAAATACGGCTCTGTACATTTAAAAATGTTTTTTGTCAGGTCGCAAAGGCCCAATTCGCTGAAAAAAACTTCATACATCTTACCCTATGTGACTAATTTGTTGGTGCTGACTCTGATGACTCATTCATTGTTTTCGTTTAGCAGCAAGTGTTCATCTGGAACATGCTCAAATGACCTAATGACCCTGATGTCTCATTTATTTGTTCTAACTGATGACTTCATTGTTGTTTCCCTTTGGCAGTAGGTGCAAGTTTTGGAACAAGCTTGGGTGCACCACCTCTATTTAAAGAGGTTGGGTACTTTAAAACACCCAAGAAGTTTTATTGATTTCAGAGAGCTATTCTGGTCTTTCTACAGATCAAGGCTGCACTTGTTTCCTGACACCTTGCTGTCTAACTGCATGCTTCAAGTCCCGCTTACCTTCTTCAGACACTCGAATGAGGCACTGCCTTCTGGCGCTAGAGTAAATATTCTTCTGGTGAATCAGGAAAAAATAGCTCTCTGGTAAGGTGCAGAGTTGGGGAGTACATTTAGGTCTGCACTAGTGGTTGGTGGAGGGAGATCAACCAAACATAGCATGAGAAACACATTTTGAACTAACTCCTAGTTTCCCCTCTGTGAAGATCTTTCTTTGGATTTGATTTATAGGCAGGTTTTGGTGACTTGCAATGAACCTTGAAAATAACTGTTTTAGCTTTTGATTCAGGAACAGCAAGAACTTTGTGTTCTTTAACATAAGGAACTGTAATTCTGGAATTTGCTCTCCTAGTGGAAAGAACCAGCATTTTCTTGTGTGAAATGTAAAAACAAGTATTTCTGAAAATAGAACTAAGAATTGTTGACTAACCCTTTTCCTACTAGGTCTACTTCCATGCAGTACCCACCCTTAACTCCCTTCCCCCGTTTGGCCACATCAATACTCTGGTGAAATATAAAACTCAGAGTCAGTACTGCCATAAGGAGAGCATCTTAAGAGCATCACTTGTGAGGAACTGGCTCTGGTAATTAGCATCCATAAATAATGAATTTCATTGCTGGCCTTTCTTGATTGGAGGTCACTGTAGTGTGTGGCGGATGAAAAGGGTGCAACTTTAGAAATGAAACAGTGATTGTTTTGTGGAGGGGCTGAAGATTATTCCTCTCAGAGCACCGCCCTCAGGTCTAATATTGGGCTGAGGGAAATAAGTCTGCATATTTTTTTCAGTTATAAAGGGAATATCTAGTTTCCTAAGTATTACTGCCAAAGGGCTGTTGACAGCCAGGCACAGCACTTCAAAGTTGACTCTGTTGCTGATGGAGGTGCAATTAGAGACACCCATTGCCATTCACTGCTTAGAAGAGCTGCAGGACAGACAAAGACTATGTCTGGTCCATAGAACTGGAATGCACAAACTACTGAAATCCTGAGGGCCATGACTAGTGTCTTGTACAGTCAGTCTCCCAGAGTTGAGGGCACATTACCTGAAGTCTGTAGGATTGTAGAGAATAGCTGCTGGTCTGCCTATGACATTGGAGCTGCTGGTCTGTTAAGAGAGGAGAAAGAGTGTCTCACCACTACAGGGAGACAACTGCCAAGCAGCAGAAGCTCAGCTGCTGTGCCAAGGGGTGTTTGGGCAGCCTCAGAAATTCCATAGTGCTGTGAGGAGTTGAACCAGCTCCAATCTACGTTTGCAGTGGGTCTCCCCGTTTCCCTGCCTAACCTCACGCACTACTGTGAGAATCCACCCGAGTGTTCTACATCATGTGCAACCATGACCTGAGGTACCTGCAACTAGATGCGTTCATGACCTGATACAGTTATACTGTGACTATCCATGATCTGGAATATCAATAACTATGAGCGACCACTCCAATATAACCCCAGAAGACATCAGACCCAAGCACCGAGGTGACTTATGCTGACTGTGCGGACCAGCATGGTCTCAGCTCATCATTGATCATAGGGGGCGTTGAAGACATCCCTGTGAGCTGCCAACCAGTGCACTGGAACACTGAGAGGATTCAAAGATGGTTTGAATGCATCTAACTAAAAAGTTCAAGATATCCGAGAATCAATACTGAGGTATAGCTGGGAACTGTTGAATTTTCATGAGTGCCTCATGCATATTGAACTAAAGTTGTTTGTGACAACACCACAACTCCCTCAACCAAGACTCAGTGCCCAGACATTTGTAATTACTAACCTGTGGTTCACAGTACTAGGGAAGCTGAAATGCCTTTCACAGTGGGCCTGCACCTTGTTCTTACATTAATCCTGTTTAGTTCTGTGTAGAAATCTCTTTGGTACATGCTGAGAATGGTATGCCTTTAATATTTTTCTGTGTTGTTTTGTGTTTTGGAGTGAATGAAGGTACACGGCTGAATGATAATTACTGTGTCTGTTGAAAATTCCATTTTCTGGGGTCCGAGTCTCTGCCCCTGCCCTACCTTCATATGAATATTTGGACTGGGCTAACTTCACAAGAAGCCATGGACTGCATTCCTTGCTTCCACTGCAGGTCAATTGCTGAAGGGATGTACTTGTGTTCAGTTTGCAGCATCATCTCACATGGGTAACAGAAGTAAAGGATATTAAACCATCGCTTTTGGGAACCAGTAGACCCTGCTTGCCAAGGAGACCTCCGAACATGTTCAGATACAGCAGTTATGGCTGCCTGTATGCCCTTGAATTGCACAACTTTTTCAAAACAAGGGCGGTATTTGGAGCTCTGGGACTGTTCTTGTGGCTTCACATTCTTTGCTTTCAGTCTGTTGTATCTGATTTCTGTTCCTGCTGCTACCTTGATCCTGCATCATTTTCAGAGCCTTTTTGCCGAATAGAGAATGAGATATTTGATTATGTGGGTGCTGTCCCTGTAGGGTTGCAATGAAAACCCCTGAGGTGCAGGGGAGGGCCTCAACTCTAGAGGAGGTGCTGAAAGCCTTGTACTTTCTCAAGAAAAACTGTGCAAAATAAACTTTGACCTTGTGGCCTATAGTCCTTCCAGATCACATTTCACCATCTGTACCCCTAGCCTTACAGGGCAGCAAATGTGTGGGTAATCTCAGATTTTGACTATGCTGACTCCCAAAGGAAATTGTGGTAACAGATCTAGAACCCTTTCGCTCTACCACTTATGTATACTCAAAGAGATACACAAGAAATACATAACAGGTGGCCAGCAGACGAGGGAGATGGCCGCTTGTTAATGCGGCTCCGACACCCGCGACACTAATCCCCCTAATATCCGGTCAATTATCCGACTACGGAACATGAACCCCGGTGAGCGAGCTCACAAACAAGGCTGGGTGTCGCACGACCCATCCTGGGCATAATTACTGCCGAGAAGCGCAGCCGGCGCTGAAGCGCCCCTGTGGTGCGGTGCAGCTGCAGTCTTGCCTACCGACAGGCCAAGACACGAGAAGGTGGGTATGGGCTAATTCCGGCGGAAGAAGCTAGTGGCCCCGACCAAGACGGGGCTCGAGCACACAACCGCATAGGAGTTTGCACCCAATAGACCTTGGCAGCAGCAAATTGAGGCAGCCGGTGCTAAAGCGGCCCTGTGGTACTGTGCAGCAGTAATCAGGCGTAACAACGTGCCAAGACGCAAGAAGGTGGATCTGGGCTAGCCCATAGCGCGAGTGCAGCGGAAGGTGCAGGCGGCCCCCGGCCAAGAGGGGGCCTGAGCATACAACCGTATAGGTGATTGCACACAATAGACCTTGGCAGCAGAAAAGTGTGGCAGCAGGCTGCAGCGAGGAGCCTTGCTCCCCCATCAAGTCCAAGGGGGTGGTATGGGCACCCCAGAGCAAGACGGAAGTCTATAAAGCAACCACCCACTATCATAATCAATAGTGGGAAAGAACACTTGGATAACCAGCTCTGTGGCTGAGTCATGCGGTGGTTCTGAGCCTACATCGCCCAGGGGCGCGAGCCTAGCAATTTGCAGTGGAGCCTAACAGGCAATACGTCTGGGGCCTTGTGTATGGAACTACACGTGGCTTCAACCTCTGACTAGTACTCCTACAAGAAAACAGAAACGTACTGAGTTACCAGTATAAAGCCCCTCAAACAACATAAACCTCCTAGCCAACGGCTGTGGTGCCGCAAAGGGGGGAAACCCAACAGGCCACGTAGTACTCCCTAGGGTAGGCGGCAGTGAGTACTTTCTGAGCGTAGTTTCCGCAGCTGAAATTGCAAAATGGCTACAGCCAAGGGGAGCAGGACAATCCACCAGCAAAAGATTGATCAATTTGCCGCATTCAAGTCACAAGAGGGGGGACAACTAATAATGAAGTCAGATCACTAACCCCAACAGAAGGAGGAAGAACGAGAACCACTCACACTCTAAGATGTATTGGCCACCATACAGGGAGTCCGCACTTCATTCGAGGGCCGAATTGAATCAGTGGCGATGGATATCTTCCTCCTCCTAGCAGACCTAAGCAAGATATACAACAGGGTGAAAAAAGTGGAGATGTTACTCAGGAACTGGTCACTGATGTTTCCACCCTGGGAAAACAAGTCACAGAACTACAACACAAGACGGAGCTCCTGGTGTCAGAACTCGACGACTATGAAGGGAGGTCTTGGCGCAATAACGTCTGCATCCTAGGTGTGCCAGAGAGAGTTGAGGGACCGGCGGCGGACATCTTCGTGGATAACTTGGTGATCAAGCAACTGCAAAAAAAACACCTATCCAAATATTTCTCCATTGAGATGGCTCACTGTGTACCGAGGGGTCGACCCAAGCCGGGGCACCCCCGTGAGCCACACTGGCAAGAGTGTTCAACTTTCGTGATCCAGATCAGATACTCCAAACAGCTCGGTGTGCCCCCTCTCAAGTTCGAGAACATTACGATCACCCCGATTTCACTGCCAAAGTCCAAAAACAGAGGCGTTCCTTCTTGGAGGTGAAAAAGACGCTCAGGGACCGAGAAATGAAGTAGGCCATGTTGTTCCCTGCGAAGCTACTTGTATCTCTCCGACCTAAGCTCTACTTTGGACTCCATTCAAAACTGGATGTCAACACATCAACTGATTCTGAATCCCTCCAAAACTGAATTCCTCCTCCTCTCCTCCTCACTTTCTCCTCCCCCGGTTCAATCATTGATGGACCAGATGAATCTACTGAACAATAAACCCATCATTGTCGATAGCGCAAAATCCCTTGGTGTCATACTCGACACAAAACTCAATTTACTCTCCCACATTAATTCAATTGCAAAGTCTGCTCGATACCAACAGCGCCTTCTTCTGGGGGATTCGTCGCTTCTTCCCGGAGCATGATGTTAAAACCCTGGTCCAATCGCTGGTCCTCTCCAGACTGGACTACTGCAATTCTCTTCTTACTGGCCTCCCCAAATCCCACCTGTCCCCCCTTAAGTCTGTTCGCCATTCAGCAGCTCGTTTCATTTATAGGGCCAAAAGAAGCGACCACATCACACCCATGTTATCCACCCTCCGCTGGCTTCCCATCGAGGCAAGATCTATCTACAAGACTGCCTGCATTACCCACAAAGCCTTGCACTCCTCCTCTCCTCGCTACCTGGCGAATAAACTGAAACTCTCTGGAGGCTCTAGACCATCACGAAATGCAGAAAATCTACTGCTTGAACCTCCCACTTTCAAGAAGGAAAGATCGATGGCCCAATCCTTTTCAGGCAGCGCAGTAAGAATCTGGAACTCACTTCCGCCTCAGCTCCGGACCACCACCTCCTCCCAGGCCTTCAAAACTGACCTCAAAGTTCTCCTTCTTCAAAGACACTTCCAAACTTAATTCACGCCCTCTCTATTACCTGAAGGAAGACCTTCCATTATAGAAAACTCTACTTTATTTGACTAAGGAAGTGCCTTCCCAGTGTGTTCTTGTGGTTTGAGAGTCTGCCATTTATTGCAGTATTATCCTTCTACCTGTGTTTGGTACTCTTTTGTAACATCACGTTTCTCTTGTAACACACTGTTTGCTACCTCTTACATTTTGTTTGATTTCGATACCTGCACAAGTGCCACCATTGCCTACGTCACGTTTGTTCTTGTATTTGAGTGTCCTCCATATATTGCAGTATTATACCTCTATGTTTACTTTGTACGCTTTTGTAACCTGCACACGTCACTTTTTCCTCCTGTAATGCACCGTTTGCTACCTCTTGTATTTTGTTGGCTCACGATTGTCACTTTTGCCTCATGTAATGTAATGTTTGCTTTTGTAATTTGTTCACTTGTAATGTTCTCATGTATCA
Organism: Lissotriton helveticus; assembly: GCF_964261635.1. NCBI lineage: Eukaryota > Metazoa > Chordata > Amphibia > Caudata > Salamandridae > Lissotriton > Lissotriton helveticus. The sequence goes on from NC_136063.1 coordinate 551,046,518, forward strand.
GTTCTGTTCCTATTGTGAAGCGCTCTGACACCTTCGGGTAAAGTCCGAGCTATATAAAAACGCATAAATAAATAGAGGCAGAGGGTAAGAACTGTTTTTTCACAGATCCTGCAGTGGCAATGGACTGGCTCGACGGATGGACTAAAGTGGGAGAGAATGGACGATCTGAGCAAAAGCAGCGACGAGAGATAGCACTATAAACCTGGACAGGGCCACACTCGTGGAGGGGAAAACTTCTATAGTGTGATAATACCCTCATGCAGCTAAGAGGCATTTAATCAGACTCATCCACCAGACATTCGTTGGATGGTTCAATTGGGCTGTGACAATACATGGCGGGAGGGACGGGACGGGTATTTGGCATGGACTAGCCATTAAGCCAAAATCACTGAGACCCTGTAATGGCTAGAGATGGAATTGGACTCCAGTTCAGATCTGGGAACTCGCTCTCTGGGATTTCGATGAGTATACTTTATTACATCTAATGGTTCCTGTAGTCATTTTTGTTAGTCTGTATGTTTCCGAAGGAGGGGATGGGTGGAGCGGGTCGGGCCTACGTTTCCCCAGTTCAGGGTGGGAGGGTGACGGGCACTCTGCAATGTTAGGGAAGCGGATCGCCAAATTCCGTTATGCAGGTAGGCAGGGAGGGGGTGGTGGGAGTTGTGGGAGGGAGGACAGTTTAGTTTGTAGTTCTAATACCACACAGCAATGCCACAGTAGCATGAGACCGCTCCTGCCGCATGACTTTCATACCATAGGGCTGTACCACCTATTAAAGGCCATGCAATCACGTATTATCCTGATGCTGACACACACGATTCATGGTGGTATATACACTAATGGGATCAAATGCAGAATTTAAGTTCCTAACATGGAACGTGAATGGGTTGGGGGATAAACTCAAGTGAGGAATAGTCCTTCAATACCTTAAGGGACAGGCGCCAGACCTGACCTTCTTGCAGGAAACCCATCTGATAGGTAACCCTTGTAAGGCACTTGGGGGTATCAACTTATCGTGCATGCTGGGTTCACTTCAGGCTCCCTTGGGACAGGGGTGCTCCTGCGGAAAACCTGCCCCTATATAGTTAAAAAAAACCTGGACCAATGGTCAAGGCAGATTTGCTGCTGTGTCCGGTTCCTGGGAAGGCAGAATATTCAATGTACTCTCAGTTTATGTTCCCCCCGCAATGCAACACACCACAATCCGCGATCTTAGTAAGCTCATCCCTGAGTTACCACTTGGCACCCTTGTAGTTGGGGGAGACTATAACCTCACGACAGATGGCACAATGGACCGTTTACCCCAGGTAGAGATCACACTTCTGGGTCAAAACTCGCTGAATTTCTATCGGTTCTAGGCCTGGCAGACATTTGGAGACAACTTAACCCCACGACTACGCAATTCACATTTCACTCTGCGGCACACAATAGCCAGTTACGAATAGACCACATGTTCACAGACACACAGGATCTTTCCGAATTTAGTGAGGCCTGCTGCCTGGTGCGGGTAATCTTGGACCATTCTCCTATTCCTGTCAAGATGACAGTTGTGCCACCAACCATGCGGACTACTCTGACCATAAATCCATGCGTGCTCAAAATACCGCACATCAGAACGGCACTAATAAAGGATACGAGCTATATTTTAAAGAAAGCGTTGGCGCAGTCACTTCAGCCCAGATCCTGTGGGGTGAATTTGGAGCCGTGATCAAAGGGCGGGCCCTTTGTCTAACGGTGGGCCATAAAAGGGAGCTAACGGAATAAATTGACCAACTCGAGGAAGTAATCCTACAGGGGGAAATGGAGATTACAAGCAGCTTCTGACAGAGGCGGCTAAGGCAAAACAGAAATCGGTTTGTCATAAAATTTACAAGCACGGGGAGAGAATGGGTAAGCTTCTAGCCTGGCTGAAAAACAGGTAGTGGGTGTCTTGGTGGGTACATCAATTATTGGGACCTAAAGGGGAAGAAATCACTGGCCCCCAGCAGATTGCAGAAACAATGGCTACCTACTACGAATCAGTCTATAGGTCTGCCATAACAGTCTTACCTGACGTGGCAGAGCAACTTCTCTGAACTATCAAGGTACCCTGTCTGTCAACACAAGATAGAGATTCCCTCAAGGGTGAACCCTTAGTGGATAAAATTCAACTAGCCATCCGAGATTTCCGATTGGGTAAGGCTATGGGACCAAATGGTCTCCTTATTGAGTCCTTCAAACTGATGGCTTCCAAATTAGCGCCACACCTTCGTCAGATGTATGTAGAAAGTTACTAAACTGGAATGTTGCCAGAAACTATCCTACTAGCCTCCATTGTGGTCATTCACAAACAAGGCAAACCAGCCAATGATTGCAAGGCATATAAACCTTTCTCTTTGCTCACAGTTGAAGCAAAAATACTCGCAAAACTACTCATGAGTAGACTTATCCCATTGATTACCGGGCTAGTACACCCGGACCAGTCAGGCTTCATGTCAGGCCGTAACACCGCCCTGAACCTGCAGCGCCTGCATGAGGTGCTGAGTAGACAACATTCAATCAAGGAAGACGTAGCTCTGTTATCGCTTGACACCAAAATGACACAGTCGAATGGAACTACATGTTAACTGTCTTGGAAAGAATGGGTTTCGGGCCCAACTTTATAAAATGGATTAAACTGCTATATTCCAACATGATGGGTCAAGTGGTTGTGAAACAGCATTCTTTCAGACAGTTTCAATTAGAAAGGGGGACCCGCAAGGTCGGCAAGGTTGCCCTCTATCACCCTTAATATTTTCCCTCGTGTTGGAGCCCCTTGCTATCTGGGTGAGGGGAGACCCCTTGATCCACGGTCTTAAATGGACAGAGGACCATGAAGACAGAATCTCACTATACACGGATGACATCTTGTTATACATGGCCTCTGCGACCTCTTCCCTCTCCGTATCCTCCACATTTTCCGAATAATTAGAAACCACTCAGGAAATACATAAATTGGTCTAAATCACAAATATTCTTGTTGCAGGGCCCTCCAACGTGTAGGCTGTGGGAATACGAGATCCCTGTAATGTCGAGGGATTTACTTTATCTAGGCATTTTTATCACTACGGACTCAGCTCGATTTTATGAAGAAACCCTACTTAGGCCACTGACGCGCTTTTGGGCAGACGTCAAACACTGGCGTTCTCTCCTCCTGACCCCACTGGGTCGGGCAGCCCTTTTTAAGAGCCTGGCATTGCCACGTTTTCTATATATATTGCAAAATACCCCAGATTGTGTTCCTGTTGCTTATTTTTCCAGTATTGATTGTGCTGTGCGCACATTGCTATGGGATGGCCGGGCGCCTTAAATGGCAAAACAAAAGCTTTTGGCAGGATGGTACAATGGGGGGACTGCATTACCCGATATCAAGTCACATCACAAAGCATATCAGTTAGTTTCAATTAACCGTCGCACTAACTGGTGGCTTATGGGACGAGGAGGGTACGATAGAGCACTCTATACGAACCCCAAAAATTAGTCCTCACTGGGCAGACAGCATGCACCATAGAAGTCTGGCACGAGGTCAACAAACAGATGGGTTGGCATAACAGAGTCACACATTTGGCCCACTTTGGGAACCTGAGCAACTGGTTCGATTGAGCATCTGCCCTAGGTTCGATAAGTGGGATCTCATTGCAATTTCTTCTGTTGGGGACATGTGGAACTCAAAGGGGCTGGCTACCTTTGCTGACCTCCAAAAAACGTACAACCTCTCATCATCTGAAACATTCCGATATTTGCAGATCAGTCATGCACTCAAAGCAGTAATACCAGGGGGCGACCCACTTCCTGAGGCTTCCCCACTCGAGGATAGGTTCGGATCACTGACATAATATCGACTACAAAGATATAGGCATTTAAAATATCGACTCCAAAATATCGACTACAAAAATATCGAAGTCCTATCTACAAACAGGTAAGTACAAAAATATCGAATCAAAAATATAGTTTAAAAATATGTACTTTGTAAAAATATCGAATTTATTAAAATTAATGTAAAATTAAAAAAATATTACATTTAAATAACTAAAATATACTTACAAATACTTAAATAACCTTACAATTATTAAATAATTAATTTAAGTAATAAAAAAATACAGTTTTATTTCTTAAGACATATATATATATTAACATAATATTATTAAAAAATATACAATATTATTACCGTAGCATAGCAAGAGTGTTAAAATTACTATTCCTACTCCAATGAGTGCAACAGTAGGGAAAGCGTTGGATAGCGTAGCAGTAAAAATTACTATTCCCACTCCAGTGAGTGCAACAGTAGGGAAAGCGTTGGATAGCGTAGGGGTAAAAATTACTATTCCCACTCCAAAGAGTGCAACAGTAGGGAAAGCGTTAGATAGCGTAGGGGTAGAAATTACTATTCCCACTCCAGTGGGTGCAACAGTAGGGAAAGCGTTGGATAGCGTAGGGGTAAAAATTACTATTCCAACTCCAAAGAGTGCAACAGTAGAGAAAGCGTTGGATAGCGTAGGGGTAAAAATTACTATTCCCACTCCAAAGAGTGCAACAGTAGGGAAAGCGTTGGATAGCGTAGGGGTTAAATGTACTATTCCCACTCCAAAGAGTGCAACAGTAGGGAAAGCGTTGGATAGCGTAGGGGTAAAAATTACTATTCCCACTCCAGTGAGTGCAACAGTAGGGAAAGCGTTGGATAGCGTAGAGGTAAAAATTACTATTCCCACTCCAGTGGGTGCAACAGTAGGGAAAGGGTTGGATAGCGTAGGGGTAAAAATTACTATTCCCACTCCAGTGAGTGCAACAGTAGGGAAAGCGTTGGATAGCGTAGGGGTAAAAATTACTATTCCCACTCCAAAGAGTGCAACAGTAGGGAAAGCGTTGGATAGCGTAGGGGTTAAAATTACTATTCCCACTCCAAAGAGTGCAACAGTAGGGAAAGCATTGGATAGCGTACAGGTTAAAATTACTATTCCCACTCCAAAGAGTGCAACAGTAGGGAAAGCGTTGGATAGCGTAGGGGTAAAAATTACTGTTCCCACTCCAGAGAGTGCAACAGTAGGGAAAGTAAATACTTCATATATAATTTAAAATATATAAATCAATATCTATATAAAATTAATTAAAAGTAATTACCAATTTAATATAATATAATAATTAATCAATAAAAATTACAAATTAAAATTAATTATTACTATTAGTTACCTATTAATCCAAATTAATTACAAATTAACAATTAATTAATTAACAATTAAAAATTAATTAACAATTAATTCAAATTAAATACAATTAAATACATTGAATTATTTAATTAATTATAAATAAATTACTTCCCACCCTATTTCCCTATAAACCCACAACCCGCTACAGAAAATAAATTAGTAAAATTAACATAATTAGCAATTAATCAATTAAATAAAATTAATCGGCAATTAAAATTTAATTAATTACCTATAAAAAATTAATTAACAATTAATTCTAAAAAAATACCAATAAATATTTTTACATATTTAATTAAATATAAATAAATTACTTCCCACCCAATTCCCCTATAAACCCACAACCCGCTACAGAAAATAAATTAGTAAAATTAACATAATTAGCAATTAATCAATTAATTAAAATTAATTGCCAATTAAAATTTAAATAATTACCAAATATAAATTAATTAACAATTAAGTAAAAATGAATGCCAATAAATACATTTACATATTTAAGTAATTATAATTAAATTACTTCTCACCCTATTCCCCTATAAACCCACAACCCGCTACAGAATTAAATTACGCAAAAATTAAAAAAACTAAATTCATTAATTAAAATTAATTATAACATAAATAAACACTTTTCACACATATAATAACATAAAAAACACTATAAAAAATTCGATTTTATTAAAAATTCGATAATTTTAATAACCTATATTATATACTTCGATATTTTAACTTTCTGTATTTTTAACATTCGATATTACATTACTTACCTTAAAAACGATATTTTTTATGTCTATATTCTGTCCATTCGATATTTTGTCCATTCTATATTTTAAACTCGATATTATGTCCATTCGATATTTTTTACTCAATATTTTGACTGTTTACCGATAGGTTCATTTAAGACCCCATGCTTAAAAAGGCCATAACCCTTACATATATAAAGGTGCTTAATAACCGCCCAGATTCTTAAACACGCCTGCAGCAACACTAGGAGATGGACCTGGGCGAGTTCGAAGAGGAAGATTGGCGAGACGCATTGATTCGGAGGGAGGACACATGGGTGGAGTCTAAGCAAGCTGGAGAATAGCAGGAACTGATGGTGATCATTTGGGAAAGGGATTGGTTTCAACTACGTGTGAAGGACATATCGAGAAAAGGTGGGTGAGAGTGATAAGGCTTTCATGGTATGGTTAGAGCGCTGTCAAAGCAGGAAGTGGATACTGGGATGTGAGCATTTAAGCATAGAGGAAGCACTTGTTTGGAAATATGGGAGCAGAAATAGGCACACAGAGAAAAGGTAGGGGAGAGTGTCTTTAGGAGTAGTTAGACAAAAAAAAGGGAGAGTTTAGGTTCATACACGGCATGATTAATTTAACTGTGAACTGTTTGGGGGCAATTTCATTTCGTGATTTGTAGTAGAGGCTAGAGGGTTAGAGGTTAAGTTAGCACAGAAACAGGGGTCAGATTTGAGCATGATATTCGGCACAGGGCTACACTGGGGGTTCGTGAAAAGTTGGAAGTACATAGTGGGTTGGGATTCAGTGAGTTATATTGTTTTGTATTTCGTTTTTCCTATTATTTTGATATTAGTTTGATGTTCATGCAAATTGAGTTGTCTCTCTCATTTTTCATAGAAACCCCTGACGAAGAGCTTAAATAGCACGAAATGCATTGGGTCCATAAAGAGTGTATTCACTCCATGATTGATTCACCTGTGAAAGACGTACCGTTGTACAAAGCCAAATACAGGCATACAGTTGGTGTTTAAAAGTCGAATAAAATTGTGCAGGTGCAACAACACCGTCTCCGTAGTGATGATATGAAGAAGGTTTATTAAAAGAAATTGGATTCACTGATGGCGCCGTATGTTTACAGAAGAGTAGTTGGATAAATTGGTTACTGACGGGACATTTCCCATTTTCTGCAGCACGAGAAACATGCTCTCTTTGTTCAAACTTTCTTAAAGTGGCATTTTCAAAATAATAATATAAAATCCAGATTTACCATTAAAGACCATTTAAAATGACAATTCTTTTGAGTGTAAAAAGCATATCTTGATCTGCTCCCAATCTGAAGTTAGAAAGTATTAAATGTAATAAGGTAGACAAGTGTTAGCCTATGGGAGGGATAGGCCCTACAACAGTGAGAAATGACTTTGGGAGTTTTTCACTGTCAAAAGATGAAAAACGTAACACAACATGTCCTACTGTACTACCAGGCGCCCTGCATTATGAGCAGTAAGGACCTACCTTAGGGGTGAATTATATGTTTTAGAAAGGAAGGTGTGGGTCTGGCAAAATGTTTATTTTGCCAGGCTGAAATGGTAGTTTAAAACAGCTCCACAGTCTGCAGTGGATGTATGACATTACAACGCATGCTTTTACCACGCATGCTTTTACATCGCAGTTTTTACAACGCATACCATTACAACGCATAGCGCTTTGGGGTGCTGGATAGTGAATAGTTTAATTTACTATTCCAACTCCAGTCCCCGTGGATAGTAGGGAAGGTGTTGGATAGTAAATTAAATCTATTCCCTATCCTAGAGCGCCCCCCAGCGCAATGCGTTGTAATGGTTTGCGTTGTAAAAGTTGCGATGTAAAAGCACTGCGTGGTAAAAGTTGCATTGTAAAGGATGTTTCCCTCTGCAGTGTGTGTGCCACAATGAAGTGAATTAAATGTGCCCATTTGGTTTGGGCCAATATTATCATGGTTTAGGACAGAGAGCCGAAGCACTTTTGCAATGGTTAGCATGGGTAAAGTGAATAGGGTCCTAATGCCAACAAAAACTAGCTCAGCAATGGAAAGCTGAAGAATGCTGACATTTGGGGTGGTCCTGCATAATGGTACAGGTCCAACAGGCCTTGCCCTACCTGTGGAGGTATGGACCCTGATTGGTGTTGTTTGGTCCTTTTCTGAAATATCATCCATGGTTCAGGCTTGGTTTGTGTCCTTTTGTGGTTTGGTTGTGGTCTAAGGCCTGAATTGGCTTCCAGGCTTCTCTAGGGTCACTACTTTCAGGTCATTCCCTTTCCTGTTTGAATGATCAAGTTGTTCATCTGTGCTGTGTCTTCAACTCTGATCATCATCTTAGCTGCTGATCACTACCTCTGTTTTTGTTTGGGCTTTCCCATTAAGCAAGTTTCTTGGTTCTCTGGTTCCAGCTTGATATTGTTGCATGTAATGCTATGTACTGGCTGGAGTCCAGTCTTTGACTCTTTCCCTTGTGATTGGTTAGTTTTTCATTGGCCTGGGCATATCTAGGAGGCTATCAGGTTCTCCTATTTCTATTACCTTTTGTGAAGTTATGTCACAGTACTGCTCTCCTTGCACTGCAGCTGTGTCTGCTGTAGACTCTTTGTGCATCCTTGTCTTGTTCTACCTACTAGCTTGGTCACTGGAGTTGAGATGCGGTTTGCTTAGGTCTGGTTTATGCTGCTGGGGGTAACCTTGTGCAGCATGTTCATTCTTGTGCTTTTCTGTATGTGGATTGCTAATCTTGGTTAGGTGTCTCCTCTTTGGTTTTGCGAATGTTTCTCTTGGCTGTCTCTGACCTTTGTCTTTCCAATTGTTTTCTGAGGATTTTTCCTTTACTCAAGTTTGATAGCGCTCTGGTGCCTTTTTTCGAGAGGTCCTTCTGGCAGCTGTGGTATTGACTGCTGTTCGTGGTTTTGGCTGCTGTTCTTTGGTGACCTTCGTTTGGATCCTTTCAATTTTTCTCAGCTTCACTGGGGAAGATTCCTCCTTGAACTACTCCTCATTTGGCTTTATTAGATGCATGGAGGTGTTCGGGTTCTTTTGTATCTTCCTTAGTTCACTTTCTTTGCTGCCATGGCCCTGAGCGCATGGGTCCAACCTTTGCATTCATTTTTGTGTCTTAGTTCACCATCGCTTGTTCTTCTTTGCATATGGCTCTTCGTCAGATCCTAGATTACGTTTCTTCTGCTTTGCTCCTATTGCTGCTTTATTCCTTCATACCTACCTTTGAAAAGGGGCAACGACAACGAACGGTGATTTGTAGTTTTCCCACACTCCACTTTGTGTCCGGACTGTCATCAGTCCAATTTTGCCCTTCATGACTATGGTGCTATCTCTCATAATAGAAAAGATGGCAGAAAAGGGGGGGGAGTAGCACTGCTATATAAAAATGTCTTTAAAGCAGAAACTATCTGTGCTGAATGCATTGAGGGAGCAGACATCCTAGGTGTTAAGTTTTGCTCTCCCACCAATTGCCTCACGATAATCATTGTATATCGCCCACCTAAAACCCCCCCAACATTTCTAGAACCTTTCTTGGCATTGCTCCATGACCTCCACACGAGATATGAGGGTCTCGTGGTAATGGGCGATTTTAACCTCCACTGGGAGGAGCCCATTAGAGACATCACGTCCAAACAGCTAGAAGATGCAATGACCACACTAGAACTAACCCAGATTGTGATAGGCCCAACCCACATAAAGGGCCATACACTGGACCTGATTTGGACCTCTGTTCCTGCCCTGTGCCCAGTCACTTCATTGCCCTGCATTTGGTCAGACCACTATCTTTTACAAGGTAGCTTAGCTTTCCCGAAACAAGAAAGCACCTCATCCGACAAATGGCGGGTTGTGAGAAGATGGAACGCCATTAACCCGGATACTTTGCTATCTACTCTACAGCAAGCCTCCCACTTAAACAGGCTACCGGAAGATGACCTAGAGAAGGCCAGTCAAAAGCTATCGCAAAAATTAGTATCTGCAGTTGAGGTGGTAGCCCCAGCACGTAAGATAAAAATCAGGGAAAAAGGTAAAGGCGCCCCATGGTTCAATGATGATCTGAGACTCCTAAAACGGTCCCTGCGACAGTGTGAAAGAGCCTGGCGAAAGGGGTATGATCTTAACTGCCAGACTTGTTATAAGGAAAAGCTTGCCTTGTATAAACAAGCCATCATAACCAGAAAAAGTGAGTTCTACGAGAACAGAATTGCCACAGCATCTAACCCCCAGAAGGAAGTTTTCCAAGTACTCACTGAACTGAGGAAAAAGAAGGACCAACCGCCTTCCTTTACGCAAGAGGACTGTCATAAATTCCAATCCTTCTTCACCTCCAAGATATCCGACCTTGTGAGAGAAATCAAAAGCACCCCTAGGCTTGACTGCCCGACTACTCCGCTAACTCCACCTCCCACAATCACTGAGCCTTTAACCTCCCTACCCCTACTTACCAAGGACTCCCTGACAAAAGTGATGAACCAAATTAAATCAGGTTCTCCGGCGGACCCGTGCCCCCCGCAGATATTTAAACAAGCCTGGCCAGTTCTGGAGGAGGATATTTTATCACTCCTAAATAGCTCCCTAACTTCGGGACTAGTCCCCTCTATTCTGAAAGAGGCGAGACTGATACCCCTGCTAAAGAAGGCCGGTGCCGACACCAAGATTCTAAAGAATTACAGGCCCATATCTCAATTGCCTTTTTTAGCAAAAATATTGGAACACCATGTGCTGTCTGCCCTCTCGCACCACCTTGAGAGCAACGCACTACTACAACCCAACCAAGCTGGGTTTAGAGCTCACAACAGCACAGAACTAGTCATGTTATCAGTGCTAGATGACCTACGTCTTAAATCAGATAATAAAGATCCCTGTGCCCTGGTGCTTCTCGACCTCTCCGCGGCATTCGATACGGTCAATCATGACCTTCTTCTGTCGCGGCCCGGGGGAGTTTGGCATCAAGGGCACGGCCCACGCCTGGCTGACCTCGTTCCTAGGTGGACGGGTCCAGAAAGTACAACTGGATGATATGGTGTCAGAGGCTGCTGAAATCACATGCGGTGTCCCGCAGGGCTCCGCACTGTCCCCCTTGATGTTTAACGCCTATCTGCAGCCCCTCATTGCATCTCTGAATCAGATGGACTGTAATATATATAATTATGCTGACGACACCCAGATCATCATCCAGATAGGCGACTCCCCTTTGACTGATCAAAACTTGAAGAATATTTTAAAATTTACCGTCAACTGGATGACGGCAAACTTTTTAAAGATTAACCCTGATAAGACGGAGGTCCTTCCTATCACCACTTCATCCAGCCCCTGGTGCGACCTCCTTTGGCCTTTGGAGCTGGGTACCCCCCCAATACCGGCAACAGCAGTGAAAAGCCTGGGCATAATCATAGACACAAATCTTACGATGTCAGCCCAGGTCTCGACGGTGGTGGGCACCTGTGTAGGCCTCCTGAGACAACTGCGCAAGCTAGCTTCTATTCTAAAGGCAGATACTCTCAGAAGAGCAGTGTCAGCCTTAATTCTAGCCCGTCTGGATTATGGTAATGCCATGTACTTCGGCATCACGAAAAAACTCTCCAGGAGACTGCAGATCGTCATGAATGACGCGGCTAGACTTATTTTTAATAAACCGAGAAGGACACCGGCCACCCCCCTCCTCCGGGAGCTACACTGGTTGCCAGTGAATCAACGAGCGAAGTTCAAGGGCCTATGCATCACGCAGAAAGCCTTATATGGGCAAGCCCCGGAATATATTAAAAAACGACTTGTCCCATATGCCCCTAACAGGAACCTACGCTCAGCTAACGCCGCCCTATTGATCTGCCCTAGGATCAAACGATCCACTATTGGCGGCCGGACATTCTCCCACACAATGCCCAAAGCCTGGAACGAACTGCCTGAAAATCTGCGCAAGGAAACCAGACTCCTGCATTTCAGGAAAAAGCTAAAAACCGTGCTTTTCCAAGAGGCATGGGGTAATATCTAGTCTGCTTTCCCCCTGCCAGTACTCACTCACCTGTCAAGCGCTTAGAGACCTCGGGGTGATAAGGCGCTCTACAAGTTGAAAATACAAATACAAATACATACAAATGACCTCTTCTGGAAGCTCTGAATGTGTGCTGTCCTCCTGTTGATCCTCCTTCTGGGATCTGACTTGTTACAAGCAGATGCTTCCTTGACTAGTTCAGTGAGTTGTCCTAACAGGGTTGTCAGACTGACCAATGTCTCTGCGGTGGATTTGGATTTGGTTTAATTAGTGACTTCTGAATTATGCCTTGCTATGTGCTACATGTAGGGTGACCAACCGTCTGTAAATTTCACAGACGGCCCGTAATTTGGGCCTCTTGTCTGTGAACAAGTCTTTCACGGACGCCTTTTGTCCGTAATTCCAGACATTCCAGCCAGCTGCCCCCTTCAAGCAGCCTGAGAGTTCTGTAACTCTCACTGCAGGGGCCAGCTCGCACTCCGGCTGTGATAAGTGGCCTGCAGCAGCACATCCCTGACCCAGCAGAGGCTGCTATCGCCCATTATCATTCTGTATGTTGGCCTAATTATCACATACAGAATGATAATGGGCCAGTGACAGTATTTGCTGGGCCTACTCCTACACTCACTGCTCTTTGTACGGATTGATCAAGTGTGTAGCAGTATTGCTCATTGGGTATCACTAGCTACCACTGCGATACCACTTTCATTTTTAGGGGTCCATAAATGGCATCTGTTAATCAAGGGCCAGTGGAGCTGTATATACTCCTGTTTATGCTGTACCTCCTACAGGCCCGTTTTAGTTAGTCCTTGAGTGTGTAGTGGAACTACTGCTCGGCAGATGATGGCAGAGCAGAGGTATGAATGAAAAGTGAAACCGTTACCGTGGATTTTGCCACAAAAGCGTTTTTAGACGACAGTGCGGTTGTAATGCTGATAGATCTCAGAATGACACACTATACCATGGAAAACATGCTATGATGTACTGTGATAAGTATTTAAATCCACATAAAAAAGGAACTCTTTCAGGCTGATGCGGGGCTTTCCTGTTTATGTTATTAAATGTCCTGCTTTTTATTTCCACTGTGTTGTTGGGCACTACTGGGCTGTAGAAACAGGACTTCTGAGGCCACACACATGGACTTTTTATTTTTATTTATTTCAAGTCATTTTTATTGAGTTTTCCAAAAATGAATGACAATGAATGACAATTTCACTACTGTTCGGCGGTAACTGTCATTGTTTGACACATGGACTTTTGCACAGATTTGATACTAGGTGGGAGCACAGTCCTTATAAGTAGATAACGGTAATTACAATCAGTTCCATAACAATAAGCAACTGTTAGTTGTCCAGAACGCCAATAGGCAGCCTCTAGGGCGAGCGTGCAGAACACAAATAAAGGTAATATTGTATTAACAATATATAAAAGACAACGATAACTATCAGGTGCCTGTGATGGCAGAATTAACCCTCTCAGCTACTCTATGTGAACGGATCTTTATCATTTGCAAGAGATTTTATCATCAATCATTTGTTAAGTAAGAGCTTCACAGTCCTCATTTTTCAGCAGAAACAAACAGTTAGTTATCTCCTGTGCACTCTCCTGTCAAGTCTTAAGTTGCAACAACTCCAAAATGCAGCCGCTCAGATAATTTCTTCCAATAAGCAACAGCTATTATTAAAGGAACACACACAATTAAATCACTCTGTATAGTACACATTGCCATCTGGGCTCAATTCTTTCCTCTTTTCCACGTTTTAAAATGTATAAACCTCAGAAAGCACTGCAGACTGCCAAAAACATGTTGCCCTGTGTGTGAAGATTTAGACCAACTAGGCAGAGTGGACATACATTTTCATTTTCTGTGGTCTGAAATGGAATGCTTTCTGCTGCCTATTAGGGATCTTGAAGTTCTGACTGTTGTAAGGTAGGCTTAAAAGCCAGCTCTTTGAGCAAGCATGTCACCTTACTTAATTAATTTAATAAACTGCACCTGTTTAATATAGCGGTAAAGAAGTCATGAGGTCAGTCCCTGAAGTAAGTGCGCTTTATAAGCATCCATGGATTAACACGTTGTGAAAAAGAATAAATAAACTCTAAAAAGGTAGAAAAAAATATACCTGGCTCCAGTAATAATCTTTAAAGCTCATGCTGAAAACCAAGAAAACTTGGGGTAGAACAAAGTGATACCAGCAACTGGATCAATAACATGACCCCAGCTGCCCGCAAGTGCTTGCCATCTCACTACCATCTTTAAAAAAGTGCCATTTATGGAAAGCAAGTTTTAAATCGGCTGCAGATGTAACCATCTCTGTGGTATTGTTAGAGTAAAATATTTAGAAAGGTAATTAGGCGTCAGACCATGCAGTGATTTCCATACAATGCATAGTATCATCATCTTAGTCTGGGACGTCACTAATAGCAAAGACAAAGGCAGTGGCGGCTGGTGACATTTGAAAGTGGTAGCCTTAAACGAACAGGTTCAACAAAATTTGCTTATGTTTACTTGATTAATTATATGGTATTATATAGCTTGCACCACATATGGAATTGTGTCATGAGCTTTGCGTAATATAGCTTGTATTACCTCACTGATAGTCATTTTATGATGCATGAAAGGGTGAAACGCTGAAAGGCACCAGCAAAGTGTCTGAAGTATTACTTGCAGGTTATTATGTAAATCACTGCAGCATGTGCTCAGCTATCTTACCGAATAGAAGTAACACTGTGGAATGTTTATGTTGGTATGCGTAATGGGAAGCTAGAGTACTCACTGCCTTGTTTCCTTAATTACGTTGCTTTTACTTATTTTACTCTTCTTTATATTTTGATGTTGTTGTTGCCTACCATTCTGTTGCCTTCTTTTGTGTGGCTACATAAAGAAGGCAGATTAACATAAGGAATGATGTAAGGTAGTCTATCCCACGGTGCATCCAGCGTATCCCGACAGCAAAAGGTGTGTAAAGGCCTCACCTACAAGGCAATTTTGCGATTCACAAAATTGAATGCCTGTGTGGAGTAAGGGAGTTGTGAACAGAGAATTTTAAGGATAATGTAGATCAATTATGTCACTGTTGGAATGGTTCTGTAGGTTTGTCGGATCAACATTTCTCTGGATAGTTCTTTGCATGTACAAGAGTTAGTGTGCGTTTGTTGTGAACAGAGTATTTTAGAATGATCTGGAGAATTCACTTACCATAATGTTCTGGATCAGAGATTTGGCATTGCAGGTGGCTGGGGATGCAGTGAAGGAGAGAGCACAAGGAGGAGGGACTGCAGGACTAAAGCACTGGAGTCGAAGGATACCACAGGAGGCTGATGGTCCAGAGAGAGAGAGAGAGCGAGAGAGAGAGAGCATCAGGAGGAGAGGGAGCATACGAGCAATGTAAAGGTGTCAAACGATACCACAGGAGATTTCTAGCACACAAACAATGTGCTGGAACTAAGGGACACAGGCAGAACAAGGGGTTGACTGTCTGGGAACTAGGTAGAGATTAGGGAGAGTGCAGAAACAGTAGGACCTGGCAGGAGGGAAGATAGAGGCTGGGGCTCGAGAGGAGCCAGAGCAGAGAGAGACGGGCAGCCATGACAGGCAGAGTAACAGCTATGTGGTTATACTGAATGAGCAGCTCCCCACATCATATGAAATGGCTTTATTGATGCAGTAACTACACTTTCACAATTGCTTTATTAACCTTCTTGCTTTCTCAAATATTCTTGAAAAGGCACCAAATGCCTACTCTTTTTTCAAACTTTTTTGGGAGAGAAAAAGACCCCCTAATGGCGTTCAGGCTCGCCACTGGGAACCCATCACAAACTTTTAGGCCACACCTCTTGCAAATGTCACCAGCCACCACTGCTCCTTTCCAGAGCCCAGGGCATTGCAAACTGTTTTTGTTTATGGGCTCCTGTCACCTCACCAGGGGCCAATCTCTGGGGGGGTGGTGTTTTTGTTTATGGGCTCCTGTCACCTTACCAGGGGCCAATCTCTGGGGGGGTGGATGTTTCATTTTGGCTCATGTTACCCAGGTGCATCCAATTTGCAAATGCTGGTATATACGTTTCAATCCGGCACACAATAGATGCAGTGCAAAGTTCTCTCAATCTAATATAAACTTATTTTGACTTGTACTTATGTAGGTTGTCCATTTACTTATGTAATATTGGGCGACCTCCTCTGATGTGTCTGTAACATGTACCTTTTGTCCCAAATTTTTTGCCCTGAATTCCGACCTTCTGTCCTGAATTTTTGTCCTGAATTTTGACCCTTTGTCCTGAATTTTTACACTCACTGTCATGAATTTGCACCCATGCCAGTTGGTCACCCTAGCTACATGTGGGTTGGCTATTTCTGGCTTTTTGATCATTGCACCTCTCTCTGCCTGCTATATCATATGTAGATCAGGACTGCGACAAGGAACAGGGGTGAAGTGGTAATGCCCTGATCACTTAGGGGCAATCTTCATTACTGTTCCTCATCCTTATTTCAGAGCTTTCTATTAAATGCTGCCCTCTTCTACTCCTCCCTGGATGAAGTATGAGCTAAAAATAAATAGGGTTTTGGTATTTGGTATGGGGAACAACCTGTCAAAAATTGTTTATTACCAAAAAACTGCGAGTTTGTGGGTGCCCTCGGATTTTAATAGCAAATCTGCTCCGAAAATCCCACACACTGTACCTAAAAGCATATTTACTTGTAAGCAAATTCCACAGACGGAATTTCCCCGTCAAAAAATCGTAATTTGAAAGGCCAAAACCACACCCCATTTCTGAATCTCAGGAATGATAATTTCCTATTGTAAATACCAATAGTTGTCTCCCAACGTTTTAATTATGTGCATGATTAGCTTTGTGATTCTAGCCTTTTAAGAAGACTGGATGGTGTGCTGTGGAAGCTGACGTCATAGCAGCTGTGGCAGCATGCTTGTGTGTTGTACTTGTGCTGCGTGTGGGCAAAGGGAAGGCTAGGAAAAAAGAAGCTGCAGTGAAGTATCTTGAATATTGGGTGTATAGAACGGCTAAAAGGGAATGTGATAAGAATGTTAGAGTCGCTGAAAGTCGTGTGAAAGGGGCGACCAATAATTGGAGCAGATGTCGCGAGGGATGTCAGGTCAGAGTGCACTGTTATTCAGGGCAGACAGAAAAATATCCCTTCTTAAATTGGTCTTAGGGAAGTGACTGTTTCCCTTTCTAGTTTTTATTTTCTTAGCCTAAATCGACTGAAAGTATTTCGAATTAACTTTATTAATGATAAATCATCAAACTGAAACCAGACCTAATAGACAAACAACTGCGCGGTCTTCTGAGGTGAGAAATGGCCTGGGCTGCGTAAGCCGGCGGCTGGCGTAAGGAAGAGGCCGTAAGTGGGTCCAGCTGGCATTTAACCGAAACCTTAACAACCTAGCTGGGAACTGCATCGACTGGCCCGGCTCTGTTAACAGCACGGTACGAGGAACGCAGTTCGGACTGTCATGTGCAAGTTATCTGCATAGATTTCAGCATGTTTGCGCCTCCATAATCGGTGTGCGTGTGGCTCACCCATGTGTGTATCAGTTCACCTGAGGGACCTTAATAGGAGAGGTCTTTAGGGCAATCAGACCACGGGCGCAAACTAGAGCCACATTTCGGGGAGTAATTTGCAACTTTAAGGAATAGGCAGAGTGGGGATGCTGGGGCTGTAAAACGGGTGAAAAAACAACAAAGACTTGTACGTGGTCTTTAAAAGACCTGTGAAATACTCAGGTGCGGCTGTGATAAGATGCCACACCAGCCACTCACAGCAGTCCAAAAACTGTGTGGGGGAAGCTGTCTCAGCCAGGGCTCACACACACCACAGGGGTGGGGGTGACGCCTTTTGAGTCTTATGGGTGTTGTGTGCCTGCATAAGACCGTGCCCAATGGGCTGCTCTGGCAGGTGGGAGTGTGGACTATGTTTTTTTTAGCAGTGTGTGCACCTGTTTTTGCTGTTAATTTCCCCAATATAACCACAAGCATTGCCTACACCTAACTAAAGCGCATTCATCCTTCCAGACATTGCAAAACATTGATATAGCTTGTCTTTACAACTATAAAACTGGCCTGATTTGCAAATATGGGCCAATTTGTAACCTACATGGTTTGCTAAATAGGGCCACTTTTATTTTGTTGCCCAGGTCTAATTTTTGTCTCAGTCTGACTTTGGCATCGAGAGCTGGAATGGGGTCCCTGTGTGCATGGTTCCGTGCATTGTTCCATGTGGAAGCATAGACATAGGTACAAGCACGCTCTCGATTGATAGATCCAAAAGATGCAACCGGCTACAAACTGGGTAGCCTAAAAAAGTCCTTGCTGACACTTTCCTTTCATGGAGATGATTGGAGATTCGATAATGCAAAGAGCTAGAGTAAACCTCCTTGGGTGGGAAGAACAAAACGTCCCAAACTTTGTGTGGCTGGGAAAGGAGATTTCCTGACTGAGACAAAAAAAAAAGGAAACAAATGTTCAGTTCCAAATGAGCCAGTTTTCCCAATATGGAGTTGTACTGTGCGTAAAATTCAGCATTGTGAAAATACCGACGATTAACGTACATGACATTTTCAGTGGTGTGCCTCAAAAGCTGCAGCTGATGGAGTTTTCCAGTTGTACTAATGGGAGAGTTTGTGAGCTGAATGAAATATCAAATCTGCTCTCATTCGTAGGAGTATTTCTATGGGGTAGATTTACTGCTTGTTTATGTGAGTAATTGTGGTATATTATATGGTGTCGTTGTGTTACCTGACTTTGGAATACACTCACAAAACCAACTTGAGTCCAGTCAAGCTTGTTTGAAAAACCTTAGCTTAACACTGGGTAGCTGTGTCTTCGAGCAGTCAGGCTTAATCAAAGGAACAAGTGTAGAGCAATCGGAAGAACCAAATAAGAAAGTCATAAAACAAGAAAGAAATCCGACACCAAATGTAAAGAGTAGATCTTGCTTTTATGAATTTTTAGACATCAAAATAAAAAAAAATCCAGCAGAAAGTTCTGGCCATATGGATGTTTAAATAAAAAGGAAACCTCAGCTTTTCACTTGAAAATATGAACAAACGATGGTAAGCGCAAAGTTTGAAAACTTTGTAACACTTTTAGAGTTGTGTTCGGCTACTACGGCCTACTTTGGGTAACCAAATCCAACAAGGGGATGGTCAATGGGGCTAATGAGTATTAGTAGGGCAGGCACCTTGGCACTAAAATAGTCTTAAGTCCAGTTCCAGGAGCTATGGGTGAACCGCCATAGACTTTAATGGAGTAGTCCAGAAGCAAAGGGATAAAAGATGCAAAAGACGCTGTAAGATTCTAAGGATGCTGTGCAGTTAACAGAGATTTCCTGGGACTACTCTTCCGTCCATGGTCCAGATGGGATGGCCTTGGCCACAGGGTTCGATGTCCTTCAAAGTCCGCTTTTGTTCAGCAAAAGTCCAGTTGCCACTGGTCTAGTGGTTTCCATTCACAGCAAAACCAGCAGTTCCATTTGGTGAAGGCCAGTGTCCGTCTTGAGTGCACCCTGATGACCCTCCCAGGTCCAGCATACTGAAGTACAACTTTTAGCTGTGAGATTTGGTAGTCTGGGCTGCACGTCGGCAGTCAGTGATGGCCAAATGATTGTAGCTACTGACTGGCCAGAATGGGCTACTTCAGCTTTTGCGGTCCTGATACTGTTACAGGAAGTGAGGCAACTGACTCTTTTAGTTCACATTTTCTGTCTGGGCTCGGGATTGACTTTTCCACCAGCCAGGCACCACAGACACAGTCCTCTCTTTGCTAGCCCAAGGCTCAGCAGGTGCAGTCCCATTGTTGGAGCAGCATCTCTTGCTAGGTCCAGGGAACAGCAGAGCAGTCCTTCCTTGGTCCTCTCTGCATTCCTGATGTGAAAATGGGTGCCAGGGCAGCCCTTGTTTATGTCTAGAAAAGGCCCTTAGTGGATGTGGTGGTCACTAGCCAATTGGCTAGTAGTAACATTTCCACCTGAGGATGACTTCCCGCAAAATGTGGTATTTATCTATCCTAGAGTGCACTATTCTACTCACACCCAAGATGGCATAACCCCTCCCTTACTGTGAGGAGCTTGGTGGCCCACCCTAGTTTTATGGCTACCTGAGGGCTGCACACCAATTGAATTAAGTTTGCCAACTGATCTCCCCTCCTTGTTCTGACGCCATCCCGTCTACCTCAAAAAAGAACAGCCTCTCTCATGGGTGCCAATCATTTGCCCTTCATAGGCAGCTTCCCCTTTGAAACTCGCCTTTTGAGTTCACACCCTGTGTGACCACCTGCCTATGGCAGCCCTCTATTGTCCTTATTCCTACGAGTCATTCCCACTTCTTCCCAGGGGGGAAGACGGCTGTCTTGTGGACAACATCTGCATGTGGCCACAAGAAAACTTGGGCAACAGAGTGGCAACATTCTAAACGTTTAATTTTCTTGAAAGTTATACTGAATTCATCTTGGGCATCACCCAGCCTTAGAGCACTATAGGCCTGATGTAGGGTTGACTTAAATGTTATAAAAGGGAAGATTTGTGTTTTGCCATTAGCTTAAGTGGTAAACTTGAGTTAGCAATTAAAAACTGATCTGCCAGTCTGAAGTGGCAGGCTAGGAGACAGGTTTTCACATTTGTACATCCAGAGTGGCACAATTCATGCTGAAGCCTTGGTGGCACACTTTACCTTACAGGCACTGAGTACCTCTGGTACCATATACTAGGGATTTTAAGTGAGTAAAGTCATGCCTATTATATATAGCCAATCCAACATTACACTTTTAAGTGAAATTTTCAGCGAACATTTCGGCGCTTATACTTTGAGGCTACCCAGCTTAATTTCCCTTGTATATATTAGCATTTATTGCTTGGGTATCTCTACTATGTAAATCTCGCCACCAATTGTTTTTTGTTGCACCCTTTTGTGTCGCTGTACATACTTTCTCACGTGTCACTTGCGTCGTCATGATTTTCACGAGCACTTGTGCATAGTATACCACAGGTTACATGCCAATTAATGTAACGCAGTGCTACCCTTATATATGTCTAAATATATAAAGTTATTTATAACAAATATATGTGTTTACTAAACTCCATTTTATGTTGTCACATTGTATTTTTGTCTCCCTGGTTCCTCCTTCTGTTCCCAGCAAATAATTGTGCTGCTTAAAATTGACCATTAACTAACACCCTTAGAGACATTGTTGTATGTTACCCAAGAATAGAATTGGCACATCACCCTCAAAACCGCCCCATCTCATCTGGAAACACCGCTTCGGAGCCAACGCATCTCCAGCACTGGGTGGAGAAGTTCGAAGCATCGCCCCTCCAGCATATATTAACTCAGAACATCTCAACCACAACCGCCACACTCGGAACCGCCGCTTCGCTCAACAGACCTGACACATCGCCGTGACTGCATGAAGGAAACCTCCAGCATATATTAACTCAGAACATCTCAACCACAACCGCCACACTCGGAACCACCGTTTCGCTCAACAGACCCGACACATCGCCGTGACTGCATGAAGGAAATTGATGCATTACCTCAACTGCGGGCTCAACATCAGTGCATCATTCGTCTGTATTCCACATTTCACTGTTGTGACCAGGATCAAGGTACTCTGTTCACCAGGCCTGCATGGCTCCTGTCCCCTTCCTGTGCTCCATCGTAGTCGTCTTGAACTTTTAACTTTGCCCTGGTCCAGCACGACCAGATAACCCTATAGAAGCTTATTGCTTATAAGCGCTAGACTCTTTTTTTCCTTTAAAAAATCATAACTCAACTTCTACTTATTAGATTGTGTTATTTTGGTCTTGATGTATTTATAACATTATTGTCTTTTTTTCTAAACCAGTGTGGAATCTTTTTGTAATGTTTTCATTGTGTTGATGTGTGTGTGTTGCACAAAAACTTTACACATTGCCTCTTAAGATAAGTCTGTCTGCTCTGTGCCAAGCTCTGTGTGAGCACAGGTTATCTTTTAGTGTGTATCTGGCTTACCCTGACTAGAGTGGTGGTCCCTACTTGGACAGGGGGCATTCCTCTGCAAACTAAATACCCCATTTCTAACACAAGGTATCAGATTTGAGTAAGGCAAAACTGCAGTTTCTCCTTTGAATCCTTGTACCCCTTTGTTTCCAATTTGGTGAGGAGATAGAGTGAATCAGCTTTGCAGTGATTGATCTAAAGTGACAGATGCCTATTAAGCTTATGAACATGATAAAAGACGAAATGAGGAATCGATCGCATTGAATATGCAAAGATAATATTCAAGTGAACAATAAAAAGGCTAAGAAAGCAACATCATTAAACAGTGGAGTCTGTCGTTTCTTTCGACGAACCAAATGAGAGTGCCCAATTACAGGGATGCGTCCATATGGATATGTTCGCACACATGGTTCATTTGAAGTCGGCGTAAAAGGTCGGTTACGCCACCTATTGTAGCACCCAATACCTATTGAAACCAATCAATGAATTAAATCCATACTAAATTCAAATTCAATCGTGTTGTGCACCGTGCTTACCGTTTCAGCAATCACCTACATACCGCCCTCAAGGCTGGTAGCACACAATTAAAGCAACAATGCAATATGAGGAGATCACCAAAACCACAGATGCTAGAGCCAGCATCTTAGCGTATGGAGATGAGGAAACCACATGCATATACGCCCTGATTAATGAAGATTTGACACAAGAAACTTCTAGCCGCACAAGGGAACAGTGTGTCAAACATCTGTTGTATCTAACAAAACGCGGGATCAACCAGAAACTGCACGCCAACCCAATTAATAAAATAGCACAAAGCAATGCGCATACCGCGTGGACTCAGGATTGCTCTCAAACCCTCCCTATGCAAAAAATCGAAGGTCTTCCAAGACAAATGGAACGCCATCTTAAACAAATGTAGTCTCAATCTAATTTTGTTGATAGTGGAGGAATTATCAAGCATACTGATCGACCTAACCAAAGAAATCAATGATATTGAGAAAGAATTAAATGAATCTGCCACTCCTGAGGAATTATCAAAAATCTTAGAAGACATTAATCTCCAATTGGACAGGCACACCAAAGAAATCAATGAGAGAAAAATCCAGAAATTCAAGCGTGACACGCTTGACTACAAGCTGGACGAGGTGTATACCTGGGCGGAAGTCTACGCCCAACGCCGTCGCAATAAACCATACAGCCAACAGACAGACACGTCTTTCTCAGGCAGTGAATCTTCCAACCGTCCACCAAGGAAGACTATATTTAGTTTAAGCACAATGGGAAATAACAGAGACAGAGAAAAATCGAATCCGCCAACTGAAGACAGCCCATCTACATCAGATCCTTTTTTAGAGGAAGGCCAAAACACAACAGAAGACCCAGGAGGGGCAAAGGGAAAAGAAAAAGACGTCCCATCGACGAGAAGCACAAAGAAGGACAACAAAAAGAAAGTGAATCGTTAGTTATAAACATCTCAGACACACGGTTATCCCCATATGAAATCAAACTTTTACAGAAAGGTACATCCTTCGTTCCTACAACACCAACAAATCTCTTGGAACTAGAGACCAGTCCATTCAAACTCACTCGAAAACTCCGTTTACGACATTTTTTTGAAAACGTACTCCCACCTCCAACGGAGGAGAAACAGGATCTACTACTTGGGCTTCGCCCATCTAGCTCTTACATGCCACCCAGCAGTCATAAAAGCATCGATACTTTTGAGACTCTAGTTAAGCAAGATTTGCAAAAAATCAATTATCGGAAAAACAAATTCAACAACATCACTCAAAAAGACAAAGACACCTTGAGGAAAATAGCAACGAACCAATCGATAAAATGCATTAAAGCAGATAAAGGTGGCGTGCTGGTGATTGTCAACACCAGCATGTACCATACCAAAACAATTGAACACATTTCAGACCTCAACACCTACAGGTTACTTGAAAAAAAAAACACACATGAATATAAAACAGTTTTAACGGACATCATTTCAAAAGCTTTTGATTTAAAAACTATAGATGACCGGACCAGGAAATACCTATTGGTAGAACATCCCAAAAGTCCGACTATAACAATGTTACCCAAAATTCACAAGAACTTAATGGATCCCCCATTTCGGCCGATAGTTTCAACCAGGGGTTCTCTTCATGAACCCGTGAGAAAATTCTTGGGCCGATATTTACAGCCTCTGGTCAAAAAACTTAGGAGCTACGTCAAAGACACCACGGAATTCCTCATAAAACTATCAGAAATCACCATCACAGAAGGGGCAAATCTAATCGTATGCACTGCTGATGTCAAGAGTTTGTACACATCAATCCCACAAGGTGGAGGGATTGATGCCATTGAGAAGGCAATTTTAAACAGCGACATTCTCGAACCCATGCAAGTGTTCCTTATGGAACTAATGATATTTACACTGTATCACAGCTACTTTGTGCATGACAACCAATGGTACCAACAGCTGTCCGGCATGTCCATGGGCAATTGCGCAGCGCCAACTTATGCAAACATGTACATGGCAGAATTTGAGGCCACCAACATCTATGATGACCCAAACTGGATGAACAATTTGAGGATGTATGTAAGGTACATCGACGATTTATTTTTCATTTGGAGTAACACGAAAGAAAGCCTGGTTTTGGCTTTGAATGAACTGAATAAAAAAGACAACAGAATTCAACTTACATGGCAACTAAGCAATGAAATGATAACCTTTTTGGATGTATGCATAAAATATACCAATACTGGATTGGAAACTGATCTCTTCAGAAAAGAAACAAACCGAAACAACACACTCCATCACTCAAGTTTCCACCAAAATTCATTAAAACGCCATTTGCCCTACAGCCAGATGTTACGGATCAAACGCATCACCTCAAATCCAGAAACATGCACCAAACGCATGCAAGAAATGAGTACAAGGTTCCTGGAAAGAGGATATCCACAAAACACAATCACTGAAGCAATCAATAGAGCTTCTAACATCACAAGGGAAAAAGCACTCAGCAGTGCTGAAAAAACAGAAGACACACGAATGGTGGTAGTCTCAAAACACTCAACACTTAGTGGGAGATATAAGAAAATCATACTAAACCATTGGCGAATATCATCATCAGAACCAGACTACAAAGACCTATTCAAACGCCCTCCCATCTTTGCCTACACCCGAGCCAAAAATCTCAGAGAAATTCTATCCAATGAACCAATTGAACAAATGACATATAAGGGTACAAGACCTTGTTTTAACTGCAATAGTTGCAACAATATCATCAAAGGCAACGTAATTAATCATCCAATGAAAGGCAATAACATCAAAGTGAACGTCAATGCCACGTGCGTTCCAGCAATTTGATCTACCTACTCAAATGTACCTGTGGGAAAATTTACATAGGGAAGACGGAAAGGAAAATGAAAGTTCGTCTCAACGAACATAAATCGAACATCCGAACAAAAAACGAGAAGTCCAGTATAGCGATACATTTCGCTGAACAAAAACATAATGTGGCACAACTAAAATTCATGATTTTGGAAATTGTTGAAAAGAAGGAGGGCAGAGACAATAATAAAACCCTCTTACAACGTGAAACTGCATGGATTTATCGCATGCAGTCACAGAAACCATTTGGACTGAACGACCGAATTGAATTAAGTTGTTTTCTTT
This sequence comes from Lissotriton helveticus, assembly GCF_964261635.1. NCBI lineage: Eukaryota > Metazoa > Chordata > Amphibia > Caudata > Salamandridae > Lissotriton > Lissotriton helveticus. The sequence continues at coordinate 551,072,144 of NC_136063.1, forward strand.
AATCACAATTCGTGGCTTTATTGACATACGCACCCATTGTGCCGCTGTTTTTCATCAATAAGGATAAAACGATGTTTTTTATGTCATGTATGAACTACCATGTACTCCCAATATGGCCGATACACTTTTCACAAACCACCTCACACCAGTCCGTCATTTATTTTTATCTTCATCTCCGTGACGTCGTCCTCACATCCGTTTCCACCCTTCGGGTTGATTCATTTGACACCCTTAGCAAACATCAGAACCTACTCCCAGACACGCACCGTCGGATGTAGAACAACCGACTTCGTGAGACCCGGGACAGTCAGGAATTCTAAGTAAGTCGAGACCCGTCTCACTGTGAACTTGCGCACTGAGTTTACTCAACTCAGCGCGTTCAGACCCCTAACGTTGTTACCCTTTTGTTCTCAGTTATCCAAGTTCTAACGTCCGGACTTCGTCGGACATGTGAGCATTTTTTACAGCATTTTCCCACTATACCTTTGAATTCAATCTTTACGGTCCCTCACACCTTTCCCTAGCACACCGGGCATACACACACTACTGCATGAGAAAATATAATGAACACATTGTTATTTATGTTTTGATTATGATGGGCTATATTTGCAAATGTGTGTTCTTTATCTAACTATTTCAGGGCTCCTTGAAAAAGGGCATGTTTGCCCGAAATGCATCGGAGCAGCTTATTAAGCTTATGAACATGATAAAAGACGAAATGAGGAATCGATCGCATTGAATATGCAAAGATAATATTCAAGTGAACAATAAAAAGGCTAAGAAAGCAACATCATTAAACAGTGGAGTCTGTCGTTTCTTTCGACGAACCAAATGAGAGTGCCCAATTACAGGGATGCGTCCATATGGATATGTTCGCACACATGGTTCAGATGCCTAAAGAAGTCATTGATATAAAGCACCAGAGGAGACTCCCCGGGGAAAGAACAAAGGGCCTTATTTATGAAGGCCTTGCGCCGCCGGTGCGTCACTTTTTCCCATTTTAAAAGTGACGCACCGGCGGCGCAAGGCCTTCATAAATACGGCCCAAAGTATCCCAATCTTTCTTTAAAGTTTGGGGGAAGACTGGCAGAGATTCTGTAAATTCTTGTGCGAGCCTTTGCCATGAATGTTGGGATCTGACAAATGAGACCACAAAGAGGAACTGAGGATAGGGTTGGAGAAAAGGGCAGAACTGAGGACCACCATGGTAAACCATTCAACACTTGCAGGGATACAAGAAAGGATGAAAGCTGACTTGGGGACCACAGAAATTCACGGGATATCCACATTATTGATGGCATTCAGATATACACATTGGTGTTTCCTAATTTTTGTTTGGGAAGGATTTTGGTATTACATTTGCTAACAGTTGGTACTAAAACCTCATATATTATGAGGTCTGCAATGATGGGATTAATTAATGTCCCGGCCTCAGATTTAGGAGGGTACTGAAGGATTCAAAGTAGTATCTTTTGTGGGATGGTATTGATTTACATGGGTTGAAGAAATTGGTCACATGTCATTTGTCTCTGTGGACCACAATATGGAAGGTACCTGGGAAAGTAAATTGGTTAGGTCGGGTGTTAATTTATCCCTATTTACAACAGGTTGACAATTAGTGTCTACAAAAAGCAACACCAGAATCTCATTATTGCGGTGCCGGATTATGTTGCGGTAGACTCCATCAGGGGTACAGAACACTTTTGAAGTTCATGCAAACCCAGCAGATTGGATAATAAGGTAGAACGTGGAAGAAAGCATGCTTTGAAATACCGACGACGTTTATGGACAAACTGTAAAAAAGTAAACTTAAAGTTATTCAAAGCCGAGAGGCTGGCACCAGCATTAGTGAGATGTTGTTTGTTGACTATGTATCATGTAATCAGCATAGAGGCCCTTCTGATCTACATCAATGAGGGTATTCAGACCACAGTCTAAATTCTTTTTGCTGTCCTAAAATTTGAAACAGGAGGTCTGCATATTTTGGTTAAAGCAAGGCAGGTTGTGTGCATTTAAAACAGTACATGGGCAGTCAACTTGATGCAGCAGAAGCGCATTTTGCCAATGTTACCATCTGGACCCAATTTGGGGGCCTATTAGGATGGCAGAAGGACCACCACTGCAGGGCAAGTGGTGGCAACGGCCGACCCTGCAGTGGCGGTCCTTCCGCCATCGAACGGATATTTCCTACCGCCAGGTTAGGATAGCTGTGGGAACATGAATGCGTCCGTCGTGGACACAAAAACCGCCCACCAGGGAGCCCAAAATGGCGGCGGTGTCTAGCAGGCACCCCTCCACCAGACTAGGATGTCAGCTCTAACCAGCCTTTCCATGGCGGCGATGCAGTGTTTTGCCATGGGGCCAGTTACTGGCCCCCTGGGGGGTGAGGGGTGGGTGGATGCACTTTGGGGGTGCCTATGGTACCCCCCTACATTGCCATGCTCAAGGTGGCAGGCACCGTGTGGTATCTGCCACGTTATGCATCACAATGCAAAACATGGTAATTTAACATTGCGTGTGGTGCTGCAGCCAGCAGCACCCTCCACAATGTTAACCTACCAGGATGCACCCACCAGTGTGGCGGGCGCATCCTAAGGTAGATGGTCCCCGCTCTGCAGGAATCCATCCTAATAGGCCTCTTGATATCTACCCGTCCCGCTGCATGAGCTCAAACCAATATCACCAATTCTACATTGATCTTCTCTCCTCACCGATGAATCTTTATAGTTGTTATGGATTGGCACAGGATTGATAGAATTCTAACAATGAGAACCTAAATAAAGAAACAATCATTCATTGTAACCTATTGACATTAATAAAGACAGACTCTGAGTACTTATCAATATGCCTTTATCTAAATTAATGTGAATGCTCATTAAGGACAATACAGCCCGAATCTTAGATCACCATATAATAGAAACAACAAAATAGTAATTCATAAAGCACATCTCAAATAACCGGGTCTTGAGAGAGTGGATTAGTAAAGAGACAGAAGAATAAAGACATTTGCAAATAAGATCAATGCAAATTTAGAATAGCATACAAACCTATTAGCACAAAATGCTAGAAGTCTGACAAGCTACTTTCCCATCGAGAGAATAGCTGCGGCACCCTCAAAGATAATGAGGAGCAAAGTCAAAGAGTCAGGATCAGCAGAACAACAGCTAGCCAACTAAGTTAGGAAACAGCAACACAGCTCTCTCCTCTCGTAAAGTAAATCTTGAAAGCCTCACCCAATACAAACATTTCAGTACTAATCGTTATACCCTAATTCACTAAGAATCCAACCCCCATGTATCATCACAAGAAAAATCCTCCAACCCCATTGGTCAAAACAAGGGGGTGTCTGGTCACTCCACTTTCAGTGTGCCTAACTTTTCAACAGTTCCTTTGTCTTTAGAAAACTTCAGTCATAGACCTTCAGCAGAGGAAACCCAGATATTTCTTCTGCGGCTTGTACATTTCTCCATCTTGCTAATGTATCAAACTCATGGTACAAGTGTACACATACTCTGCTCGGCAAGGAAATTTCATTCAGAATGTTCATTACTTCCTCCACACAGCTTTGGCCATCATCAGGAACTCATGAAGGACAAAAGACATTTTTTCTACAGCCTACGTTTTAATAAGCAAATTAAACCTAAAAAGACTCTTGAGGCCTTTTCTGCAGAACAGTGAAACGTGCTCTAGGAAAAACAAATGCACATGTGATTATCGTTGACACTTTACAAAACTCCATTATTAATGCTTCTTTGCCAGACATTATGTATATTTTGAAACAGTTAGTAAAACGAAAATATTATGTCTTCAATTAATATTATTTTGTTTGGCTGTTATTTCTGCATTATTCATTTACATTTGCAGCCTACTATAAAAGTACTACAAAAACACTAGTTTCTTTCCAGCACGCACTTGCTCAGGTTTCATCTTCCCCTTTTTAGTTTTGCACCGTTCATTTTCACACCATTTTGTTAATAATTCACACAATGAGAAGTTTGATCCGAGCAGGTTTTTATTTCACAAAACCACGCTACATCAATCCCCCCTCTGATGGCGACTTGAGCCAGCATAAAACAAACCCAAAAATCTGATTGTTATCATGTCATACTACCTAGAAAGCAGTAGTTTTCTTTTGTTTCAACATAACCCCATCAATGTCTTTTACTATTTCATAGTAATTTCCTCTTCTGTCTTCCAACTCTATTTCTTCTCTCTTTCTCGCTCCTTGCTTACTCTGTAGTGTTTGTTCCTTGCATTTACAACACTTATATATTAATACGATCGTTAATATCCCTGTAGTAATAGCAACTATTGGCGTTAGTATTTAAGCTATTACTAAAAGCAGAAAAACAGTTACCCACTGAAGAGAAGCCCTTACCAAGTTTCTCCTATTCACTGTCAACCTTCAGTTGAGATAAATCTTCTCGTAAATGTATAATATTTGTAAAATATTCCTCTAGGTTCTTACTTTTGTCAGGGATATAAGTGCAACACTGTTGAATTTTCAACATGCTACAGACTCTGCCCTCTTTTGACAATAATACATTAAGAGCAAGTCAATTTTGTAAAACCATAGATCTTATATCCACTATTTCTGTATCAATCATTAAGAACCCTCCAGAAGTGGCACCGTCATTGAGATGTATCTGAATCACTCTCCTGGCACTGCAACCAGTATTGCAAAATCATTTGCACATTTTGGTTATTATTAGTTTGTTCTCCTGTATGAAAACCAACATTTGCACTGTATCTTTGTACTTGAGCATTTCCATTTTCGTTGGGCATCGGGGCTTGGGGTATTTTTACCTGTGTAACCACCTGTCGTGGTTGTAGTTGATTTCTGTTCACTTCAACTTGCATTTGCTGATTGAAATCCTGATACATTTCATTATTTACTTGTGCAGTTTTCATCTTCCCAATTTGTGGTTTTGCACGGTTAATTTTCACTCTATTTTGTTAATAATTCACACAATGAGAAGTTTGATCCGAGCAGTTTTTTATTTTGCAAAACCCTACTCCATCGCTTTTACAATGTCTCAGTTGACCACTGGGAAAAAATGTCCCTCCTACACCTGGGGATTCACCTCTTCTCCCAGTACCTGTTTCCTGTCCTCCCATTGATTTCCTCCTTTGCTCCTCCCTTGTGGGGCCTCCTTGCCGGGTTCCCTTCACACTTTGCTGCATGTTTTGCAGTTTCAAAGACATTAGATTAGATTCAACAATCTGTTTCTCCTGTAAAACCACACAATGGTTGGCAACAGTCATTCATTCTGCAAGCTTTTTAGTTTGCCATGCTATACAAATTGTCAGCAGTTGACTTCTCACATACAGTAACAATCCCCGAACAAAGGCATCTCTTAGAGCTTCTTGAGAATCTCTGTTGGCCGGGCAATGCCTGAGTCTCTCTCAAAAGCATCCTTAAGCCTGTCAAATTAATCTGCTGGTGATTTGTGCTGATTTTGCTTGCAATTTGAAATCTTGGTCCAATTTGTTTTACCAGTCATAATCTGCAGTCACATTCAACAATGCATCCTTTGTCACGTTCAGGACCCCATTGTTCTCATGATAATTCCTCTGCCATGCCAACTCGTAAACCAACTGATCTCTCACTTCACTGAGTATTTGTAAATGCAGCAGTTGATTGACATCAGCCCAGTTTGGTCAGTGCACTTCCAATACACTCTGCAAATCCTCATGGTCGGTTGGGGTTCCGCTACTGTTAGGGAGCTGTTTTCTTAATGCCTATAAATCAGACAGGGTCTAAGGGACATGAACAGAAATTCTTACCCCTGGAGTGAGGTAGTAAGGAGGGCAGCAGGAAGGAACCAGGTAGGATCTACATCAAATGCATCGCTATAGTGAGGGGAAGCATCTCCTTGCTGGTGGTTCGGCTGTCCTTTAAGAAAAAATTCAAATAAGGAAGGATCTCCACTCACAGGGATCTTTACGCAGGGCTGGAGTCGAATACATTGTTTGTTTAGACCTCTCCACACCAGTGGATTCTGCAGCTTTCTTGATTGTTTGTATGCTTCTGCGTGACTGCCTGCTGACAGTCACTCCTATTGCAGCACTGGCTTGCAGGTTAACTTCTTGTGCTCCATCCACAGCTGTCCTGCAAGCGCTGCTCCTTTTTCAGGTGAATCTGTCACTGTACCTCTGTCTCCATCGTCTAACATGGGGAAAACATCCAACAAATCCTTCTCCTTGAGGTTGTCATTCTAGTTCTTTTTCTCTTTGTCTTCATCATGCTGTTCAGTAAGCTAAGGAATAAATAGGAAGGAGGCATAGTGGTAGGAGCGCAGGAGCACAAGCCTTATCTCTGTACCTAAGGTGACCTTTCTAATGTTCAAATTGGGATTCATGTTTGACCTTGTGAGCCTGCTCATGCCACTGTAAACGGAGTGGCCACTGTGTAACCTCTATTTTGTCTTTAGAATTCTTTAACTTCTTTTGCAAGTTCCCTAATCTCGTCATGTTGAACGTACTATATTCAGGAGATAACTTTACCCCATCCTTGTTAGTGAGTACCTCCCACTGTTTCAGATGTTTTAACATGGCATTACTGTACTGGTAGTATATAATGTGTGCAGGAATCCCCTTCAGTGGTGAGTTTGCCATTTTTAGATTTCTCAGCCCCCCATTAATGTTTTTTCATTCACCTACATAGATCACAGGAAAATGGTTTGACCACAGTTCATCCCATGGGGTGGGGTGGAAAAGAAATGGGAAGAGGAATAAGTGTTCTGTCACTGTCAAAATGTCTAACTGATCTTGTGGAGGGAGTAGGAGGGGTGCCATTCACTCAAACTCAAAGTTTCCCTTGCATTCGGAAGACCACAGGGATGTGGGTGGGGGGTTGTGAAAGACAAGGAGCAGCTAGATCAGAGGGCCTCTTTCTTCCACACATTCATCTTTCAAGGGCCAATTCTTGGGGTTTTGTTGCTATTCCTGACTTTCTTCCTCATCTATGCACTGTTTCTAGAGCCCCTTACTTGTAAACCATGAATGAGCACATACACAATATTTGTCTCTGGTCACCTCCCAGTCCTACCTACTCACCCCGTCCACATTCTCATTGTCTGCTACCCAGAAGACAGCTATAGTATACTTTTAAAATCATCACAGACAATACTAGCCAATACAAACAAGCAAACAATGGAAAACACAGTTAATTCTCCTCCTAATTTTGCTTCAATGTGCTAACACTGCCAGGGCACTGCTAACAAACTGCCAGGTCCAGTGCTGCACCATGCACCACACCAGTTTCTGCAGATAAATCACTCTCTTAACTTTGGTGCCAGGGGTAGTGTGGGCCCAATCCAGCGCTCGTCATGTCATTGTGCGGAGACATTTTCCGGCATACACTGCACAGGGTTCTGTAAAAGAAAGTACAGATACTCTGCGTAGGCGTTCAATGGAAAATAGCTAACAAGTATTTCATTCTTCGAACTATCACCTCAAGTTATTGCTAAAGGCATGTCGCTTTTTATCACAAGACGACATTGCTAGATCTGTGATTGTTTCAGAAATTGGCTATAGTAACACCCTTGACTGGGGGGTGCTTTTTGGGCACCACACAAAATGTTTCCAAGCCCCATGTATTGTAGAATCCTGCAGTAAGGACAATCCTTAATAATAAAAGACACATATTTCTACAGTATGACGGAGTAGGCACTAGCTTCCAGTTCCTATTCATACACAATTTAAGGTATAGGGCTGACTCATAAAATACCTTTTGGCACTGCCCCAGCCTAGGTGCTGTGAGGCTTTCCTGTCTACTGCCCCAAAAGATTGTTTAGAACTGCAGCTAAAGATCTGCTGATAACACTCAGAAATGTAAAGAAAGAAGCAGGAGGGAAGTTTTTCATCGCTTTTTGTATTACCAGCAGATGTCAGAAACATCGCACAGATTTTGCCTTTCAGGAAGAATTTAAAGACGTTTATATGATAAGTTTCTCCTCAACTCATCTTAGAGGTATCGCGTAGTTACTCTATGGTGGGAGTTTTAGCACTGTGTAAATACGCAATTGGATTGGATTCCATTTGTGTCATCCCCATAAAAATAACCCAGGTTGCTATAAACATGAAAAGAGCACACACCTTCTGCCAGACACCTCCACAACACTCAGCATGGGAAGGGTTATCGCTATGTCATTTGTACACCTATCCCCCAGTACATGAAGCAGCATCTCCTTAGAAGTAATCCACTTTCCCCAACATGTAAAGCACCATCTCCTGCCATAACTCCCAGCACTTAAATCACCATTCTAATGCCTTTAACCTACGATACCAGAAGCATGTCAAGCAACAGTGATGTGCTAGTAACCCATATCACACTAACATGAAAAGTACCATTTTTAAACCAAAAACCCAAATAGGCACATCATGTAAAGCTTTAACTCAAGCCAATAATAGTAAACCAGTTAATTCCCAGCATATAAAACATACCTACGCCAGACACCTACTTTACTGTCATCATGTAAGGTGGTATCCCCATTCCATGAACTCCCATGCAAATAATCCACTTCACATTGAGCATCTAAAGCACCGTCTTAGTGTAACAAAGACACATAGCCTCCAACATGTAAAGTTTAATATTTTTATTAAGAAAAGAAAAACAACATACATAGTATATTATAAACCTAAGAAGACAAATAATGCCAAATGTTCAACAGAAAAAAAGAAAGGGAATTTGTCTTGTCATAAAGAATGTTAACTGATAGAGATCCTAGGAAAGTTTATGAAAAAGAGAAAGGAAGTGGGAAGAAAGGGAGGAGAGGACGAAAAGGAGAGAAGAGTAGAGAGAAAAATAGAATAAGGAAAATATATATTGATACAACTATCTGATCATTGTGTTTTCAAACCAATTCCAAGAACATAAAGACAAAACAAAATGGTAAATATGTCATCTTAATAGAAACAATAATATAACATACCTTTACAGTTAACCAGAGTTATTACATGCATTTATGGACAGATATCTAGCAAGTGGTTCCCACAATGCTTCTCATTTAGCAAATAGTAAATTCTGTTGATCCAAATGATGGTTATAACAGGTCAGGTTACAACATTTTTTGAATAGTAATAGTGCCCATGGACTTCCAGTTAGAGGTGATTACCTGTAAATCAATTGTGATCAAAAGGTCTACTAACTTGCCATGCATTCTGTTATGAGAACAAAGATTTCCCAACCTACTTACAAGTAAAGCAGTAATTGAAAATGTAGACCTAATACCCATAATGGCTATTATATGAGACTACCCTTGACAACAAAATTGACAGAGTTTAGAACATAACCAAAACATATGTAGGTAGGTAACGGAACTTGTGTTACAACACCAACAGACATCTTGTTGAAGCAATTTAAGTTTAAAAAGATGTACCGGAGTATATTAAAGACTGATATAAAAGTAATATAAAAACTGTGTAATGCTAGCAGGAGGTGCAGTATTGTGAATCTTGTCCCATAGTTTCTCCCAGAAAGCAGTGGGCCAATTAGTTTGTATGTCAGATTCACAGAAAAGTTCACTTTTAAATTTGGGAGTGTCTGAAGGAAGGATTTTCAGTGTTTTATAAATAAGAGCAGCCTTAGAGGAAGTGGTGATATATCTAGGGGAAATCTGCAGATTATGGTCCTGAGTAGGAGAGGATAAAAAGAAACTAACTGTATTTGAAAGCAAAGATTGCAGATACTGATATTGTTTCAAGCACCTAGGTGGTCAGTGAAAGAATGAGGGGAGATTCTCAAAGGAAAGAATGGTGTTAGTATGGAGCAGCAATCGAGATATTGTTGGCAAACTCCTACTAGACCAATCATGCCAAAACAGTGATTTACCCTTCTTTAAAAGCCATTTGTTATACCAAATGGGTATCTGAACAAAGTGATCATAAGAAGTTGGGTGGGCAACTGGAAATGGCATGAATAAGGAGCAAGAGTGAGAAATCAGTGAAGGAATCCAATACGTAGGTGGACGAGACATATAAAGGATATGTTTGTTAGAGAAGGGGGAAATCATGGCTAGCTCCAATAAATTCCACTATTTGGATTGAGTATCAGGGTAGTCATAAAAACAATTGTGACATTGATTATTGCCAAATGCTTTGTGATAAAGGGAGAAATCAGGGAAATTAACCCCACCTAGAGATCTGGAGAACCCAAGGCGTTGTAAAGATATACAACAACGTTTCCCATTCCAGAGAAAGTGTGATAGAACTTTGTTGATGGCTACCATATATTTCTCAAGAATTTAGTAGGTAACACCATAAGAGAAACATTCATAATGGGAAGTAGCATAATTTTAATTGTATCAAGTCGACCCCACCAAGACAAGAATAGTGAAGATCAGCCCTGGGCCAATTTAGTAATTTTTTGAAAGAAAGACATTCAAATTAGATTTTAATGTGGCTCTAAGATTATTACAATACCAGACCCAAGGCATTTCTTTTTGTGAATGTTCCCGGATAAGCCCATTCCAGCGAAGGGGGCTTTGAAACAGAACTTATTTAATGGCATCACTTTAGACTTTTTTACATTAGGCTTATAACTAGATACCTCTGAATAAGCTTTTAACTCTTTAATGGAAGGGAAGATTTTGGTATGAAATCCATAAATAGCATTAGAGTGCTTTAGTCGATACTGAAACTGTTCAAGAGCAAGAATGATCAACAGGGGTGATAGAGGTCAGCCTTGCTGCGTATCTCGATATTGAAGGAAGTATGAAGCTTGAACTCCATTAACCACAGCAGAAGAACGGTGTGATGAGTAGAGTAAGGAGATTAGTTGTAGAAATCAAGAGCCTAGACCATGCCAACAAAGAGCATGCATGAGGAATTGCCAGTCAACTCTATCAAAGGCTTTTTCAGCATCTAAAGCTATCACCACAATAGAATGCTTAAGTTTTGGGACTTCACTTAGGATGTTAAGAAAGACACATGAATTATCGATTGTATTTCAATTTTTAACAAATCCCGATTGTTCCCCACAAGATCGGGAATGTAATCATTAAGTCGGTGGGCTTAATGCTTTAGAAAATATCTTACAATCGGTATTTATCAAAGATATAGGACAATAGTTTTTGCATTGGGATAAATCCCTGTCCTTTTTTGAATTAAACATATCATAGTTTCCGTGAAGGAACCAAAAGAGTTATTTAATGAGAGGAGGTACTGAACTAATTAAAATATTTTAGGGAAGAGTAATTTGGAAAAGTGTTGAAAGAATTCAACAATGAAGCCATCTGGGTTGGGCGCTTTACCCATGGGAAGGAGTTTGACAGCTGTAAACGATTCTTCAATGTGTAGTAGTTGCTCAAGAACCGACAAATCAGTATGAGAAGATGTATGCATTGTGGGGTGAGAAAAAGAGACTCAATGGACTCCTCAGAAGGCATGCATTCAGGAGTATAAAGGGCTTGATAATAGTCTTCAAAGCATCGAGCAATGTCATTGTCACAATATAGATTACTACCTGAAGAATTGTTAATTGATTTATTATACAATTTTTCCTTCCTACTTTCCAGATAATTGGCCTGTTTTATTTTTGCCACCCTAATGCCTAACGTTAATTTAAAAGTGTACCACATGCTTTGTCTGCAGTTGATTTATTAAATTGGATTTTAGGGGCTACAAAAGCATCTAAGTCAGTTTCATTAATTTTAGAGGTATAATGTTTGTGTTTTAATTGCTTGATGTTGGATAAAATGGAAGCGGATTCCTTTTCCATAGCCTTTCATTTATTAGAAACATAGTTAATAATGAAACCCCTAGAGGCAGCTTTAAAAGCATCCCAGACAAAGTGAAATAAGGTCCCTCCTGTATCGTTATACGCAAAAAGGTCATGAACAAAAGCTTCATAAGAAGAAAGGAATACTGTATCTGATAATACGTTATTATTTAAACTCCAACGAGATTTGGGAGAATTATCCATAAGAATATATAGATCAGTACTAACATGGGCATGGCTAAGATCAAGATGGAGCCTATTTCCGAATGAATTAGGTCTTGGGTCAGGTTCTACTAAGAAATAAAGAGTCAATGCGAGTTTGAGAATTGTGAGGAGTTGAATAGAAGGATAATTCCTGGAGAGTAGGCTTAACTAGTTTCCAGGAATCAGATAAAGCGTTGTGTCTAATGGCGTTCTTAAAAATGCTGTAGGCTTTATTAGGGAATAATTTAGTAGAAGACTGTCTGTCAAGAAAGGGGTCAAGGATTTGATTGCAATCACCTCCCAAAATGACGTTTGGAGTGGAGTACTGTGCAATTGTTGGAGAAATATTTCTCCAAAAGGTTGGGTCAGGGTGTGTAGGTCCATTAACATTCATAATTGTAAATGTAACATCATCAATTTTTTGTTGAACCAAAACACATCTGCCCTCCTTGTCATTTTCCTGAGAAACCAGTGAAATATTTAAACATTTGGAACACAGAATTGCAACTCCATTTTTATGCAGGACGGAGGGGGGGGAATATACCACCCATTGTTTCTTGAGCTTGGTAATATCTGCATCAGTGTGATGGGTTTCTTGAAGTAATACTAGATGGCATTTTAATCTGGAGAGGTAAAACAAGAAAAGTTGTCACTGGTTGTGCCATCCACCTGAGTAGCCTTGTAAATGTGTCTCAGACCTACCAATGTTGTGTCTGTGTGTGCAGTTTGTAGCTGACATGTTGACCTGGCAAGTGCACCCACTTGTCAGGCCCTAACCTTTCCTTTTCTTCCATGTAAGACACCGCTCAGGTAGGCCCAAGGTACCGCCATGGGCAGGGTGAAGTCTCCAGGGGCCCCCTCGGCACTGCACTCTATCCGGAGAGCTCCTAATTGAGCCCAGAGGGGGCCACTCTACATACCTTGCAGGGAGGCCCCCTCAATTTTCGTTACGCCAGTGGGTGCAGTATATATGAAAGGTAGGACATGTACTGGTATGTGTGACATGTTTCAATAGTGAAATACTGCCAATTTAGTTATTTCACTATTCAAAGGCTATTTCTTCATAAGATAGCATGGGAGATACTCTGTAACATCCTACAAGTATAACTTCACAGTGGGACAATATAGAGTAATACAGTTTAGCCTCTCTGAATTTAGGATTTAGTTACACATTTTTTAGTAAAGATGGTTTTTACATTGTGTGTTTGAAAATGGCACTTTCAGAAACTAGGCATTTGATGTTTAACCACCTGGATGCCTCTGCTGTTTTGTGTATTGGCTGTCTGGTTTTGGAGTGACAGGGGCTGGAGATGAGCATTCACTGTAGATAGCCACTGGGGGGGTTGAGGTGTACCTGGTCCTTCGGGGATCACTCAGAGCTGCGCTGAATAGATCTTGGCTGCAATTAGAGTAGTGGGAGTAGTTCCCCTTACACTCAAAAAGGGCCTGTCTCCCTTGCACAATGTTGTCTCCACCCCTGGGGTCATATTACACCAGTGTGGACAGAACTGATTTGGACTGGGCTCAGTGACCCTAGTACAAAGAAGAACAAAGACAGTGGACCTTAAACCCCAGAACTTTAGATCAATTCTGGACACAAGAGGACCCTTTGCTAAGAAGAAGAGCTGGAGAGCTGTGAGGAGGAGTACTGCCCCTTTGCTGTGTGCTATACGGGGTTGGCTTGCAGTTGCTGCTTCTGCCAGGAACAGGACAAAGACTGCTCTTTTGGTGAGAAACCTGCTTGAAGAAGAATCTCCAAGGGCCTGTGTGGGCTGGCCTCCTGTTCTGAAGTCTCAAGGGCACAGAGACTTCGACTGCAACCCACTGACCACCATCTGGACTCCTGTGTTCAAAAGAGTGCCAAAAGAGAACCATCTCATATGCCATCAGCAAAGCCAATGTGATCTGCATCGAGGCCAGGGGCATCGCATGTGAAGTGCACTGCACACAGCCCTGCCTGCACCACAGCTTTGATACCCATCAACGCCTGCCAGCGGCTGAAGATATAGGCCTATCCGATGCAAGCACTTGCAATGACTCCATCACTGCCAGCACCTGCATCCCATTATTGCAACGCCGATAACCAACAAAGATGACTCTACGAACTCACCAACTTCACATTGCCTCACTGGAACTGATGCCTCACCACTGACGCAACCGACTTCGCCTGTCCTGGATTCGACACGTCGCCTCCTTGTGTACGCGACGCCTCGCCTTCCCCATGACAGCCAGGGAGCCGGCCTTGACCTCGGCACCGACAACTCACCTCCACGATGCCATGCATCATCATAGACTTTGTTTTCCATCGTAATGTCTGTTTGGGGGTCCGTGTGACTGCATGACCAGGTGGGATGGCCATTGAGATAGTGGGGGTGGAAAATGTGATGAGCTAGGTCTCGGTGAAGAAGAAGATGTTTGGGGAGTGAGTGTCTATGAGGTCCCAGATTTGATGTTAAGGAGCATGCAGGCATTACAGGTGAGGTGGCTGTGGAGGAGGTGTGGGAGGAATACTGCAAGAGAAACAACAGTGAGTGCATGAGAAAGGTCCTGCTGTGCACTACGTTGCGACGCAGGGGCACTGGTCATAGCGGCGTTTGGTGTTGAGCACCAGCTGGCCGGCTGAAATGTAGGGGTGGCAGGTAGGTGGGAGGAGCATGGGAGGGGGAGGCAGGGTGTCTCAGATGCCAGGGGAGAAGTGGGGGAGCGTAATTGGGCAGAGGAAAATGGGCACAAAATTATAGGCACAGAGGACAAGCAAGCACAAACGATAGAACAGGCACAGAGGAAAGAATCTGTACAAAAGACCAAAGCACAAAAAACAAACAGGCACAGAGGAAGAACGAGTACAAAAGACCAAGGCACAAATAATGGGCACAAAAGTCAAGCTAAAAGGACTGGGACGAGCAACAAAGAAGGCACACACAACAACAGACACAGAAAGCCAAGCACAGGGACAGAGACTCCCAATTCGACTCACAAGAGACAGAGCACAGGTAGAAGCAAAAGTGTTAGGGAGCGAAACAGACAGAGATGAGCACAGAGAAGCAGGCCTCATGGCAAGATGGCTGGGTCCAGAAGGGCCCTGGACTGGTTGGAGGACCAGTCTATGGTAAGTGGGAGCTGGGGCATAGGCAACTTGCACATACTTTGCAGTTTTGAGGTTTTCAGCATTTTTATTTAACCTCACATTTTATTGTCTGAGTTGTATCCTTCCAGTGCTTAGGTCATGAAACGATCTTTATCTTTTCTTTTTAACTTTTCATTTAGAGCTGCATGGGAGTGATGGGAGTGCACATCATGCTCCTTGCTCCCATAGTGTCTTTGTTTAGAGTGCACTTATTCTTTTTCACACCTCTTCCACCCCACCTCCCTCTTCCCATTCTTCTTTTGAGTGTGTAATACTGGGATACCTGCAGCTCAATTTTGCACTGCCTAGCTCCCCTCCTTCATCTCTCTCTCTCTCCTTGGTTTTCTCTCCTGTTGCATTGATTTTCTTTCTCTCCTGTGCCACCCTTCTCTTACTCCATGCTGGCTGCCGCAATTGTCTTTGACAATGCCAGATGCTTTTAAAATCTCTCTGTCAAAGGCATAGCCAATAGTTAAATGCAGCCTTCTCAAAATTGATTTGGAATACCATGACACCAAGTGCCCGATGCGCTAATATTAGCAATTGCAATTTTCAAATTGTGATACTTACCAAATCACAAATTGAAAATCGCAATTCCTAATGTACCAAAGAATTATTTGTAGAATAGCAATTTCTAATGAGGTCATAAATTGACTTACCTTATCAATATTAATGAGGTAGGTCGCAATTTGTGACCCACTAAAAATCACAGGGATAGTGGCCTGTGGGGGTCAGTGGACCACTATGTCTGTGATTGATGTATAATAAAGAAACCTTTTTTTAATGCAGCCTGTTTCCCTTAATGGAAAACGGGATGCATTTTTTAGAAAAAAGAAATAAAACATTTGAAGCTTCATTTTTTAAGAGTGGGCAGTGGTCCATCAGATCACTGCCTGCTTTTTAGAAATATTTTTTTTTACATTCTCAATGGAGGAAGGGGTCCTTTGGTGACCCCATTATCATTTTCGAATGAGTTACCATCTCCTTCAAGGTGTCAGTAAAATATTAATGTTTTGCAACTGGAAATTGGTTGCAAAACATTAAAACATGCTAATGCAAATCAGTATTTGGAAAGGAGCCCTAAACATGCCTCGTCCAAATGCCAAATTGTAAACCTAAAGTGCGATTCATAACAAGTTAGCAATTTGCTATTTGGATTTTGTAAATCAAAAAAAGCATTTTTGTGGACACAATGCCCAGTTCTCTGGCTTGAAAAACACTTGGTACATGTGGACCCACATGCTGGCTATCTTATGGTATAGCAAATTGATCATCATGTTAATTTTATTTTAGTTCAATGCTCCATAAAAGTGCACAGTGCAGAAAAACATTATGCATGGATAAAAAGATCCTAAAGACAGATCACATCCAAATACCAATGCATAGTAAAAAAGAAATAAAATCCAGTAAATTGACAAATGCTGACCCCCAATTAAGACCAAGACCAGGAGACAAAAAACTCAATAACAGAAACCGATCAAAAGTGTTCCTAAAGGGGCCGCTATGTCACCCAAAATGTGTGTATTATTTACATTCCTTCATACATTTAGTCTTGTTTTGGGTTTTAAAAATCATAAAATTCATCAAAACATAAGAAGCAGATAAGTCAAATGTGTACACATTTGGGTCCAGATTGAATTAAGAAGCTAATTAGTAAAAAAAAAAAAAATCTTAAAATAGGATTGATTACCTTCTTGACCTCCTGCACTTAGGGGGTTATTAGGATGGAGGGCTGACTTTTGTCCGCCCGTCACCCTAGCGGTGCTGGGACCAGCCGCCAGACGTGCGGTGGTCCCGCACCATTGATTAGGATGTGACCGCCACCCTAGCGTTCGCATTCCGCAATCTTGACATTGTGGCCGGTGCTGCTTACAGCAGCACCCGCCGCAATGCCAAAATGTGCCTGCCACCTTGTGCATGGAAATGAAGGGGGTACCTGATACCCCCAAGTGCAGCCCCCCAACCTCCCCGGGGGCCAGCAATGGGCCCCCAAAGCAGTTCCCCACTAGCCTTTCCATGGTGGCATCGCCGCCATGGATAGGCCTTTGAAAACAGCCATCCTAATATGGATGGCGGTGCCTGGGAGGCACCGCCAGCATATTAGTGGCCAAGTCCACTCGGCCGGCAATCGTAATGGTTGCCGACTGGCGGAAAAGCGGCGGGTGCAATTTGCATCCGCCGTGATACCCCTGCTATAATAATATGGCTGGGGTAAATCAAGTTCGGATGGCGGGCGATGCGCCCGCCATCCTAATGATCCCCTTAGTTTCAAAATCAAGTGCCACATCAGCAAAGGCCTAGTCTTATCACCAAAGAAGCCCTCTTTCCTGAGCCCTGTGAGATGACCATCCCTTTCCTTGGAACCTTTTCCTAACACACCATATGGAAAAGAGATATCTGTGAATACTAATGCATGGTGGAGATTGTATTTCAGTATTCTAATGCACTTTAGGTGGTAAGGGATCCCTAGGTTCCTGCAAATCTGTACTATTCATTTTTGTTTTACTCTTTTATATGACGGACAAAAGAAGAGCACGTGTGCTTTGGTTTCTTCTGCTGTACCACAGGAGGGACAATTCTGATCTATTTCCCTCGACTAGGCCCTATTAAATGTGTGCAGGGGGAGCGAGCCATGCCTGGGCTGCAAATACAACGTCCTGGCTAGTGCTGGCTGGATCTCGTCCAGGAAAATCTTGTATCAACAAATGGCTTTATCTGTATGAAATTCCTAGTTAAAATACCATCTGCTGAACCCTTCATAAGAGAGGAAAGCCTGGAAGCCCTGTAGCAATCGCTACTGTCCGATCTCTAGGATTCCTTTCCCGTCTAAGGTATTGGAGAAATGGCTTAACATACAGCTTATAACTTTCATCTCCGCAGGAGACCTCCTGGACCATTCACAATATGGTTTTAGAGAGGGTCACGGAACAGAGACTGCTCTGGTCATGGCGACAGAGGAACTTAGAAGAACACTGGATGCAGAAGGGAAGGCCGCCTTGATTGTGTTAAATCTATTGGCGGCCTTCAATACAGTTAACCATGAAATAGTAACTGTCAGACTAGCGGAGCTGGGGATTCAAGACAACGCCCTTACTCTACTGTCATCCTATCTAACGGACAGAACTTTTGCAGTAGAGCTGGGTGGATCTGCATCCAAATCTTTCAAACTGCCGTGTGGTGTGCCACAAGACTCCTCTTTGAGCCCCACACTTTTTAATATTTATGTGGCTCCTCTGGCCTCGATCATTAGGCAGTGTGGTTTTTCGGTGGTCTCCTATGATGATGACACCCAGGTGGTGGTATCAGTCTCAAATAACGTTGAAGAGACAGCCGATCGCTTTAACCACTGCATGTTTCAGGTAAATACCTGGATGCAGACCAACTGCCTGAAATTGAATGGCGAAAAAACTGAAGTCTTGCTGCTAGGATCCAACGCTTCCTTTTGGTCTCGGAGATAGTGGCCGGCCAATTTGGGTGAATGCCCAATTCCAGTCCCTAACGTTAAGAACCTAGGTGTTGTCTTTGATGACAGATGGACATTTGATTGCGGGATTAACAAGCTTGCCTCCACCTTCTGGGGTATTTTAAAGATGATCAGGAAGATCCATCCTTTCATTCCCCCGGATGCATTAAAAACAATTGTCACAACCTTGGCCCTTTCCCGGCTGGACTATGCCAATGCCCTATATGTGGGGATTCAATACCAGTATTTACTAAAACTGCAGCAGTTGCAGAATGCCGCAGCTAGATAATACTGGACATTCCGAAATATGAACCAGTCTCCCATAGATTGAGAGACCTCCACTGGCTCCCAGTGGATAAAAATAATAAAATTCAAATCACAATGCCTAGCATATCGAGCCCTACAGGGTAAAGGACCACTGTATATGCCAGCCAGAAATTTAAGAACATCTCATTCAAAACTGCTATTAATACCCACGTTCAAGCAGGTTCGCTGGGGGGGGGCAGAAGCTTCCTATTGGGGACAGCGAAAACGTGGAACCACCTGCCAATTTCGATAAAGAGCAGCACGTCGGTCATGGATTTTAGAAGATTGCTGAAAATATGGCTATTCTCCAACTGATTCTACTCGAATCTCGTATCAGCATCACTAGGTCCTGCCAAACTCCAAGGTCCTGCCAATTCCAGTGCCAAGACGTCCTTGGGCATACGAGCGCTATACAAATCTATAAATCAAATTAAAACAAATCAATCCACAAGTTTCTTCTTGGAAATTGCCAAGAGGTTGTTAGTGGGTCTTCCCATAGAGAGCCAGTCCTAGACTAGTTAGACCTTCCTGAGATGAGAAAACCAAGGTAGGCTTTTGGCACTGGTATTCGCTGAAATTCTTCTAATGCTTGTCTCGATGGGGTCAGCTCTGGGGTTGACCAAACTGTCCTCCAAAAGAGGAGAAGACTTAAAGTAATAGTCTCCGAAATGGGGGGCAATCCTAGATGAGGTTGGAGTGGAGTCAGGGGAGTGCTAGGGGGAAGAAACACTAGGTCCCTAATTGTAAATGTACATGTACAGGAATTTATATAGCGCAAATCACCAAGCGGTTTCTAAGCGCTTGCTTAGGGAACCCGTCCTGGTATTCCCCTGTGAGATAACCCTGACAGGGTATCCGCAAGGTGAAAGCCAGGCATCCCGCCGCGAGGGGCCGTTGTGGAGATTAAGCAAGCTATTGCCCAGAGTCGCAGAGTGTGAACCCGTGAATCAAGTAGGCACCGGAGCGAGAATTGTCGAGTCCATGGACATTTTAGGACTCAAGACCCCGCCGAGCCGGGAATTGAACCCTGGTCCCGGGCTGACCTCTGCTTCCAGGTCTGCCTCCTCTAACCAGTGAGCCACACTTCTCCAATTGATATATTTGCAACCAATACAATGCCTTTAACAGACTTTTATTCCCATAGTTCTTCCCCATAAGTAATGCCTCCCAGATATTGGGTTTTGTATATTTCCAAGATCACTGATGAAATATCGACTCCTAAAACATCGACCTACAAAAATATCGCAGAAGAAATATCGTACCCACAAATATCGACACCCTATACTTAAACAAGAATTTACACAAACATCGATAAAAATATATCGCCTATTAAAATATTGAATACAAAAACATTGACAGCAAAAATATAGATAACAAAAATATCGATTACATTAAAATATATTGAAACTCAACAAACATATAGATACTAACGAAATCGATTACACAAATATAGCTAAAATACATATAAATAATTTCAAAAATGCCTTTTAACATTAAATAAATGCTACTTACAATTATTTAATTATTTAACATATCCCAAAAAATTTAAATAAATTATGACAACATATATAAAAAATAGTAAATGATTTAAAAACAAATAATATAATGAGACTAACCCAAATAAAAGAATACATTAACAATATAACATCAAATTTGTTTCCAACGATCTGAAAATTACATATATATAATATATAACAACTATAAATATTATAAATTACATTCATTTACAAATATATTTAAATAACAACAATAAATAACATAAATATATCCATTAAATAAACATTATACATTTTGACCTAATTAAAAGGTAACTGCTAAAAATTTCAAAAAACGTATCTCAACCAATTATTTTAAACTAAAAATCCACAAATCAATAGAAAAGGTTAACTAATTAACTAAACACTATAAAAATAAAGATTCAATTAACACAAATGTACCGTTTATCGGCCAAACACGGAGGGAGAGCGTTACTTTGCGAGAGAGAAACCAGAGAAGAAAGAAAAACGACATAATCTACTATATGACTTTATTCTACAACACAGGTAAGAACAAAACGTATTTACGAAATATAAACACTTCGACCTCTTTAACTTAATTAACTAAAATAATAAAATGTTTCTCTTTTTAAATCAAAGATAAATTGGATTACAACCACACCTAGAAAATACAAAACAAATATGTTATTGAGTACATTATTTAACTCAACATGAGGAAAAAGATAACAAATTAAATATACAACTTGACCTGTAAAGAAAGTAAATAATTCAGATTTTTTAAACGCTTTAAAAGTACAAAACATAACTACCAAATACAAAAAAATGTTCTTTTTACAGCTGCTACAAAATTCTACATGACATCAACATCAACAAGAACCACTTCATCGAACAAACTAGTAAGTAAATATTTTGTAATAAGCTCAAACATCAACATTATTACGGATTGCAAATGAACAGATTTTCAGGATACCCTCATTTATGATGGATAAAAGTACTTTTAAAATACATTAATTCAAAACGCAATTGCAAAATAAATACTGTCAATCTACAAATCATTTCCATTTATTTCCTATAGCCCTCTACACCATTAGAAATTATTAACAAAATATTGACCTTCTTACTAAATAATGTGTAGAACTATCAATGTATTTAGCTATTCCTACATGCATTTGAAATTGACTTTTAAACAGCAATTCTTTAAAAATAGCTATTTAAGATTTGCAATTATTTAACTCAATACATGTGTTCGTAAATTCTGAAAATCATATAATAAACTCAAAAAATAACGCTCTCTCTTTAATTTCACAGATTACACTTCACTACCACTGCACCAAAAAAGGTGTCAACAAACAACTTGGTGGAAAACTACAAACTCTACATTAAAGTAAAACAAAAAACGAAGGGGCTCATTACGATGGCGTAACGATTGCCACCACCGAGCTGGCGGTGACGACCGTTACGCCATCGTAACGTGAAATACCCCCGCCATATTATGATGGCGGTGGGTATCGCGGCGGACACAAAGTCTGTCTGCTGCTTTTCCGCCGGTCAGCAATCGTTACGATTGCCGGGCGGAGCTGGGCCAGCAATATGGTGGCGGTGCCTAGCAGGCACCGCCAGCCATATGATGATGTGGCTTGCGGACAGGCCTTTCCATGTCATAGTGCATTTCCCTGCACTACGTGGCAGGCACCACGCGGTGCCTGCCACTTGGTGCATGGAAATCCAATGCACCCCCCAACACACAGAGGGGGCCCACAACGGGCCCCCGAATGCAGTATCTGCCTGTGTTTTTACGGCAGGATGACCACCAACAAAAAGACAGGCGGAAAGGGATTCCGTAATCCCTAAGGTGGTGCTTGCAAGGCACCGCCGCAATGCTGCCCTGTGTCCTGGTTCTGCAAGGCGGGTGGAAAAGGACCGCCTTGCGGAACTGAGGCGGACGGACTTTTTGTCTGGCGTGGGCACATTGGGATTCCGACCGCCATCCTAATTTGGTGGTGGGAATTTCCTGTGTGATGGCGGAAGGACCGTCACTGACGGACTGGAGGTGGCGGTCCTTCCACCATCATAATGAGCCCCTAAGTCTCTTACTTGACTACTTGAAGTACCTGGGTGGGAAAGTTACATAGGTCAGGGCATCGTAGACAACCTAAATGTCAAATTCCCTGGTGAAATGTGTACACCAGTACTGTGGCTCAAAAAGCCAAGACAAACATCGCAATGGAAGAATGGCATAATGCCTTCTAAGCCACAATAGGAAGGGGACAACCAAAATTACACAAACTTTTTGAAGCAATTAAAAAAGAACAGAGCTACCAAGAGCCCAGATTAGAGCAATTACTTAGGGGCCAATTCCGATCTCACTTGGAAGGGCTCCTAGCGGCACCCGCCAGTAGCGAGTTTGAGTCAAACGTGTGATTTCCGTGAGACTCATACAGCTGTACGAGCGAGCAAGTACAATGTGATAATCGCCTCGATGCCCAACTGGCTCGTACCCGTCAGCAATGCCTACTGAGCGACTCAAAGATGTCCGATGCGTACAGCTCAATGCGTTCAATTTCCGGCAAGCCAAGTACGATGCGCTTTGTGAGCAGCCGGTGCGAGTCGGAGTCTCTGGCTTGAAAAAACTCAGGGAAGTGTACTTCGGGGTCTGTGCCGGAACCCCTTCACCCGGGGCCCTACGACTCAGACAGCGGGGGGACCCAGGGGTCCCCCTCATCCATGCATGTACGTTGCGGGGGGCACTGACGCGAACACGTGACAGGGGCGCCCTTTTCCAAGACATATGTTTTGCACGATGGAAGCCTAGGTACGCGACGTATGACAGGCTCCCATTGACTTCAATGGGGCTCCGAGCGACACAAGTCCGCCAGTGCTCCGCTCAGAGTCCCGGAGCACCGGTCGGTCAGAAAGCTCTACGGGACAGAGTCGGTCGTAGGGCTTTCCGAGCGAGATCGGAATCTGCCCCATGGTAAAATAGGACCTAAACTAAGCAAAAACTATGTATGAGTACCTCCAACATAAAACTAGGTTGTATCCAAATACCCAAGGTCTAGAATATCTAGACATGATTGCAAAATCAATTCTTTAAAGTAAATCAAATAGCGAACATTTTACAAATATAAAACATGGAAACAAAGTATTTCTCTTTCTTTCAATTAATAAATATAATGTCATAAAATGTAAATACAACACAAAATTATATAACATAATATGCATTTTTTTTTAAACAGAATGAAAAAATAAACATTTCCCACCCATAGTAACAAAAAATATACTTACAGTTATGTAGCTGTAGAATATCATTGAAAACGATAAAATCCGATCATTTGTTATCCCCTCATTGGCCATCAATTGGCCATGTCTACTAGGCAACAGACTTCCGCTAATCTAATCGCTTCTATTCAAACAAACTCGGAGGGGATAACAAATGATCCTGTTAAAATAGAAGAGACGTTCAGAGATTTTTACGAGACATCATATACAGAAGAGATCATTAAGCCTAGAGAGCTTAGGGAATTGGAAATTAACAACTATCTAGATACTACTCTGGTAGCAAAGCTTAATAGAGAGAGTAGCGATCAATTAGAAATCTCCCCAGCCTGGGATGAAAAATGCAATCGCCCTGGCAAGCCTTCCGGACGGCAAGGCTACAAGAGATGATAATATCCCAGTTGAATTCTATAAGATTTTCTCGCAACAGATAAAAGATTTATTTACGAATGTAGTTTCTTCTATTTTTAATGGGTCTTCTCCTCCACACTCTTGGTCTTCAGCAAAAATAGTAGTATTTCTCCAAAAAGATAAATCTGCTCTGGAAATGTCTTCTTACAGACCAATAACCCTCATTATTACCGACTCCAAGATATTCTATAAAGTCCTTGCATCTAGACTGTCATCGAATATGAACTCCCTGGTTTCAAATTGGCAGCACGGTTTTATACCGAAAAAAGGTACCAAGGAACATGTCCGCCGGGCAATCACTTTATTCGATGCTGCTAAGGTAACAAGAGACCCGATTGCATTAATACTCCTAGATCCTGAAAAAGCGTTCGATCGGGTCTACTGGCAGAACCTGTGGGGGGTCGTGAGGCGGACAGGTTTTGGTCCCAGGATTTTACAGGCACTACAGCTTCTATATCAGCGTCCTACTGCCAGAATCTCAATCAATGGGCATCTGACAAACCAGATTGGGATAACACGTGGAACAAGACAGGGATGCCCCTGCTCACCGCTGCTGTTTGCTTTATATATTGATCCTTTGATTAGGAAAATTGAATCTAACTCTGAGATAGTAGCGGTGAGTCGGTTTGGCTTTGATACGAAGATTATGGCATATGCCGATGATCTAGCTCTGGTAACTCCAGAACCAGAAAGGGCCATTAAGGCTATGGAACTAGAGGCTCAAGAATTCGGGAGATCTCTGGCTATGCCCTCAATAAATCTAAAACTCAGATTGTACTGAATGAATACTTAAATTGGGATGATGATAAAGTAACTACAAAGGCTAAATACCTTGGGGTCAATATAATTTCCAACTTGGATCTAATTGTTAAAGAAAATCTGACTCCGCTCGCATCCGATATGAAAAAATCACTGTAGAGGATTAACAATATGCATCTGACAATCGTGGGGAGATGTAATGTTTTAAAAATGACCTTTTTTCCCAAACTGCTATATTTTTTCTGGACCATTCCCCTAGAATTTAATAATATAAGTTTCATATGTTTGATCACATTTTCTCCCAGTTTATCTGGGCTTATGCTCAACCAAGAAGAGCTTTTAACCCCTTGACCACGGCGAAAATTCCGCCGCGGTGCGGGTGATTTACGGCGTGGGCATGGTTCGGACGGCCCCCGGTCGTCCTCCGCACACGCCCACCGTGACGTCGGACGGCCGCCGGCCGTCCGACGCATGGAAGGGATTCAATTTCTTTCATTGCCCAGAGAGAGAGGAGGATGGGCTCTCCCCAATATTAAATTATTCTACTGGGCTATAGTTTTGCAATACAGCTCTGAGCTATTGAAAGACTCTCCTACTGAGAACCCCTCAGGTCTCCCGTCGCCTTACACTATACTCCTAGGGGAAAGGGTGAGAGGTTGTCTCTGGCGACAGCTAGATCACTGTTATTTTAAACGGGTCAGATTTAACACTCTTTTGAACGCCTACAAAGTATTTTCCAACATACGTAAATCTCTTGGGCTTTCCAAATTAAATTACTACACACTTACTAGGAATAACGACAGCCTACCGCTCATTTTTCAAAATGCATATCTTCTACAATGGTATCAAGCGGGCTTCTCTAAACTGGGCGATGTGATCACCTCTGAAGGCATATTGCCATTCAGTTTCCTGAAAATTCGGTATAATTTAGATAATAGACAACTATTTCAGTATAATGCAATCTCAGGATATTTAGCAAACAGAATTGGTGGTCCGGCAGGATTCGTCAAGATGGCATAGATAGATAAAAAACTAGAGCCCAGTATACCATGGATCGGTAGTATTTATACAATGATAAATGAGCGGAGGTCAGATGACATTAACAGAATCGACGAAAAATAGCAGCAGAAACTGAATGTACCTCCTAAAACCTTTTGCCAAGCACTAAGTCTTGCAAAAACACACCTCCTTTCATCAAAGTTGCAAGCGCAATTCTATAAAACTGGCTTCTTCTTATATATAACTCCAAGTAGAGTGGCCAAATGGGGCTCTGGCAACGGAACAACCTGTCCGAGATGTGCCGAATATAGTGTGGATTTAGTGCACATGTTTGCTACATGCTCAAAATTGGCTCCATTACTGGAAAGGGTGCAACACTTCATCAACAGAGTTCTCTTACAAGATATACAATTGATGCCAGTTACTGTAATGTTAGGCGTAAACGACATGATTAACGTAAAATCTGGGGGTGCCTTTTTGTTCCTGACCATGACTATTCTTCGGATCTGTATAGCCTCTTATTGGAAGGATCCTAATCCTCCTTCTTTTGCCCAATGGCAGGCTAGACTGCTTTCCACGCATAAACTTGAGTCAGCCATGCATGCTCGGAAGGGCAGGGCCGGGAAAAAAAGGGGACTATAGATATGGGCACCTCTAACCGGGTGGCTCAACACATTGAATACACAGGAGGTGTAGCCATGCTTGGAAATAGGTAGTAACAGGGGTTTTTGATACTCAGCCCAGTTTTACTTACTGTCCCCGTCTCTCTTACACTCTCACATGTCTTTGTCCCATCTCCTTCTACTTGGAGTTTTCTATCTCTTTCGTCTTTTGTCTCTAGACCTTTCTGTGTTCTATAGCTAATTCTTACGTCCTTACCTTTTCTTGATATTATTGTCTAATTTGATAAATAGCTAAGTTGATTAGTGTATTCTCACTGCTTGCTTTATGTATTTTCAATGTTTTTTTGTTGGATCTGGGGTGGGGGGAGGGTGGGGCTTCGTGGGGTTTGGAAATTGAAAATATTGTATTGTATTCTTTTTGGTCTTGAATAAAAAAAAATTAAAAAAAAATTATAAAACGATAAAATCCACAGCAAACCAATCAAAAGTAATCCATAGAATAACAAAACTCAAAACAAAATGTAAAAATACAACTGTAGAAAATTAACCCTGGGCGTAGTGCGCGTAGTCTCGCTACGAGAAGCTAGGTGAAGATGTTCTTGCACTACGCAAGCTACACGTAGCTTTGCAAGCATGCGTAGCTACTTGTTGCGCCCGTTTGCAATGCGTTTTTCTTGTTCAGGAGCGCGTTGTGCGTGTTTGCTGCACTGTTTGCGTGCTCGCGGGATGGTATCTCGTGAACTTACCCATGCGGTCGCCTATGGGTGCAGCCATCTTGTTTTTTCCATTGTCCCGCCAGCTCGCGATGCCTTATTTCCTGTTCCGGGTCGCGTATAGAGTGTTTGCAATGCGCATGTCATGTTCGGGAATGCAATGTACTTGTTCGCAATGATTATTGCGTGCTCGCGGGGAAATGTTGCGCAAACTTTCCCACGCCGTCGCGATGGGCACGGCCATCTTGTTTTTTCACTCTATGCTATGGTTCTGGGCATAGTTTTCTATACTTACTTAATCTTTGCAATCCTTACTTTTTTACACTGTTTTCTTCCTTTTTATTATTTATCATCTATCTCTCTCTGTCCCTAAGTTTATACTTTGCATTTTATTTCTACTTTTACTGTGTTTTTTTACTTTTCTACTGTTTTATATTACTTCTTTCTTTTAGCTCCTACTTTCCCCCTAACTTTATTTTTTCCTTCTAAGTTTTCTTTTCCGCCTCCACCCCAGAACCATAGCCACGGGCAGCAGTACCGGCTCCAAGGGCAAAGCGCCTGCGCCCAAGAGCATGGGTGCAGGCCCGGCAGCTTTTCGGCGGAGGTGGCCGCCCTTGTTTTTTTATCCAGCGCCACCTCCCCTTGATTTTGGCAGCAGGCGGCAGGCCAGGCTCCGGGTACCCTACCCAAGAGCGTCACCGCCGGTGGGCGAAGGTGCGCTGGCAGTGTTTCGCTGCTCAGGGATCCGGTGCACCCACAACCAGCTGGCCCACTGGTGGTCAGGCATCCTGGACCGGGAGCAGGACCTGTTGGAACTGCTAGGTGTAGAGGTCGTGGGGCTTGGTGAGTAGCTAATATATAGTAGTATAAGTATTGTGTATAATTTTTTGATGAAAAACACGATTACTGGTGCTTACATTGCAGCTAAATTACGTTTCAAAATCTTCTGTGATTGTAGGACACAGGTGCTCGGTGCTACTCTTACTTGTTTGCAACTTTGCGCTAGCTTGGGCTGATTAATGTAAGAGTTTACTTTGGAGAACTGAAGTTAGTTAATGCTATTGCTAGAGAGACTCTAGACCTTCCATTGTCCTCCTGTGAAATAGTGGTGGATGGATACTAGGTTTAGTTAGTTTTAGTTCATATTTTTTTACCCCAGTCCTCCGTAGAACCTTTTGTAGTTTGTTTAGTGAGTGGCAGGCTTAGCAGTGTCAGTCAGTAGCAGAACAACATCAGACGCAACCAACCAACAATTTGGTGTATGCACAAATGTATGCATGTGTCCTCCATCTCATCTATGCATTTTTGAAGGCAAACATAAAATGGAAATGCAGACTTACTGAACAATTGGCCCATCTGGAATAGGTGGTCTAGGTCAGGTGGTACTTAGGCTTTGTTAGTATTCTGGAATCAGAATGATTATAGAACATTTGATTAGTGTTCATAAATAAGTAGACGGTCCGTGAATCCTGCAAGCCAGTAGTCGATCTGATTAGATAGGTCAATTGTATTGCAATTGTTGTTAACTAAAATATTTTTTTAGTGGTTTTTTAAATGGTTTATTTGTTTCACAGCACTCATTGATGTTTGTCTCTTTCCTTATTATATCTTACATGATCAGCATCACCCAGGGGCAAGAAGACGGGGTCAGAGTCGGCGGGACAACCACCAGAGGGACGCTCCTCAACGAGAGCCCTGCTGCTGGCCCCAGTAAGACCTCCAGTGGTTAATATTAACAATTATATTTCCCTAACTTTTACTGCACCTTATTGTTTCCTTTAAAAAAAAGAAATTGTAATCTTTTTTTCAAAATGCAATATAATAAGATACATAATCAAAGTAGATCATTACAGTATCCCCCAACCCCCTCCCCCACCCCTTTGCTATAATCAATATGGAGGAAAAAAAACAGCAGTGGAGATTCTATCATAAATCATAAATTCATTACAGTTTGGCCATACATAAAGTTCAGATTCTAATTAGGCGTCCCATAATAACTCAAATAAGCAAACAGAAGAGGAAAGATAGAAGACTAAAGAAATATTCAAAATTTCATGTCCTGTACTTTTCATAATATCAAGCCACTTCGTTTACGGTTCCCATATCTCCAGACCTCATTTTTGTGCATGTCTACGCTTCTTTGAGTAGATAGAGCTCTCTAGTTTTCATGTAGCTAGCAGCAGAGCCTGCCATTGAGAAAACGAAGGGGGGTTTGTGTCCTTCCAGTGTGAGGCAATACATATCCTAAAGATAGTCATAGTAACAAAAATCAACGCACCCCACACCTTCCTATTGATCGTCTCATATAGCCCCAACATGATTACAGTTGGGGTGAGTTGAATATCCATTACCAATACTACCCTCTGGAACTGCTGCACTTCTTCCAATAAAGTTTTACGTTTTGGGCATGATGCAAACCTATGCACCGAGTCCGCCGAAAACTCAAAACATCTGGGACACAGTGTGCCCCTCCCAGTTCCCCACTTAGTAATCCTGCTAGGGGTAATATAGAGGAAGAATCCTGTCTTGTAAAATTGTGCCTGCAATTTGGTTGATAATAGATAGTTTGATGCCAGACCTAAAGCAAGACACATGGTATCTGGGGGGTGTTCAGATTCAGCTGCCACTTTTCATCTATTTTTCCAATATCATCCGGCAATTTGATATTTAAGGCTGTATAGATATAACCAATTCGGGGTGGTCTTAACCCCTGCAACTTATCTACCAAATCTATCCATTCAAAACCACCTGTTCCTCCCAACTTGTGCAGAAGAAAGTCTTTGACGGCGTGGTGCAGAAAAATCTGGTTGTCGGTTAGATTGTAACAGTCTTTCAGCTCACGAAAAGACCTCACCCCATCGAAGACACCAAATCTCCCACTTTCAAATTGCCAGCTCTATACCAATTTTGCAGATATGTTTTCTCAAAGATGGGTGGCAGATTTACGCTATTTCTTATAGGAGTATTGTAGTTTAGTCTACCCAATCCAAATAATCTGCGCATGTTGGAAAAACCCCTATATGCATTCAATAAAGTTTTAAATCGTACTCGCTTGTAATAGCCAAATTCTGGCTGCTTCCACAGGCATCCCCTAACACTTTCTCCTAATATTAGTGTATAAGGCGATAGTAATCCCATGGGTTCCAAAACTGGTTGTTCATGTAATAGAGCAGAGCAGTATTGTAAGACCGTTACCCAATAATATAGTTTTAAATTGGGGAGAGCCCATCCTCCCCTCTCTCTAGGCAAGGAAATTAATGTAAAAGCCCTTCTTAGCTGTGTATAGGCCCAAATAAATTGTGAGAAAATTTGTTCAAACAAATGGAGCATGCTAGTACTAAACTCTAACGGGATAGTTTTAAATAAATAAAGTAGTTTGGGAAAAAAGGTCATCTTTATAGCGTTGCATCTTCCTACTATATTCAGGTGTAGATTGTCTATTTTTTTTCAGTGATTTTTTGACATTGGCTGCCAGCGGAGTCACATTTTCTTTTACTATTAGGTCTAAGTCCGCAACTATACTAACTCCTAGATATTTAGCTTTCTGAACTATTCTGTTATCCACCCATGTTATTTTTTCGTTTACAATGATCTGTGTTTTTGTTTTGTTAAGAGCATACCCCGATAACTTTCCAAACTCGTGTGACTCCTGCCCCAGAGGCTTGATAGCAGTTTCGGGTTTAGGAGTGACTACAGCCAAGTCATCGGCATAGGCCATGATTTTAGTGCCTATGCCATGCCTACTTAAAGCCACTATATCCGGATTAGCTTCTTGTTTAATGGTGAGTGGGTTGATATACAGAGCAAAGAGCAATGGGGAACATGGACACCCCTGTCTTGTCCCTCTTGAGATCTCTATTTCTTCCGTCATATGCCCATTAATAAATATTGTATCTGAAGGGTTCTTATAGAGGGCTTGAATGGCCTGCACTATCTTGGGGCCAAATCCAGTATGCCGTATGATGTACCAGAGGAATTGCCAGGAGACCCGATCAAAGGCTTTTTCAGCATCGAGTAGAAGTAATGCGATCGCATTTCCTGCCACCCTTGCGGCGTCAAATAGGATACGAGAGCAGTGATGGTGCTAGTGTGAGGACACACCCATTCCATTCACCACGCCACAGCTGCAGGGGAGAGTCGAGATCCCGAGATCAGCGCTCGACCAGCTGACCTAGAACGCCATAGCAGATGCCCGTAGGAGAGACGTGCGGAGCTACGGAGCAAGCTCCGTGTAGTGGAACAGCGGAATTCCGTGCTCTGACTACGTTTTTAATCCGTCTGACATACCGCTACATTGCCAGCCTCGCGGTTGCAAGGAGGAGCTGCATCACGTGTGTCCAGCGGGTCGGGGTTGGATTCCGACGGATTGCAGGACAGCGGAACACTCGGATATGGGTGAGCATGACCACCTGGGGGCAGAAAAACTTTAAGCTCAAACCCGCTATGATGCAAGGAGATGCCGAGAAAATAGAGAAAGCGGACCCTCCACCGAAAGGAAAACTGGACTTGGGGGCTATTAAAAAATATGCAGGAAAGACTGGCCCACTGAAAGGAGGTGCAGGGGGAGGGGTGGGGTTCTCACCCTCTATCTCCAAACATTTCCCCCAAACCCCTGACCCGGCGGCGAAAACGTCTACTCGGTCTCTGATGGCTCGGCATCCGGTACTGAGAATGAGGTCACTTGTTCAAGTGAAAGCAATATGTCCAATGAATTTGATAATGAGCTGGATCCTTTGGCCATTACAAGAACTGTGCAACAAAGAAAGAAGTCATGGAGCAAAAGGCGGCAGGACTTGAAATGGGATTATTCAGACTACCTTAGCTCAGGCCCCTTTGGAGAAATACCCAATGCCCAACAGAATGAAAGCTCGCAAATTAACATTGAAACCCCGCACAAACCTTCCTTGGCCTCTATAATGAGTTCTATTAAACAGTTTCAAGAGGAAGCCCGCTCAGACAGTACTGCTGCCAAGGGTGCCGCCCAAAAACTTCAAGGTGGGATCAGGAAGCTAAACA
Organism: Lissotriton helveticus; assembly: GCF_964261635.1. Taxonomy (NCBI): domain Eukaryota; kingdom Metazoa; phylum Chordata; class Amphibia; order Caudata; family Salamandridae; genus Lissotriton; species Lissotriton helveticus. Next base: position 551,104,259 of record NC_136063.1, read on the forward strand.
AGATCTGCACAGACATTGGTGACCGGGTCTCAAAGGTGGAAGCACAAACAGAGTCATTGTAGGTGGAGGTAGCTAGTCTGAGTAAGCAGGGAGACACCCATGAGGCATGCCTAACAGACCTGATGGCAAAAATGGAAGAGCAAGAGAACAGGCAAAGGACAAACATCTTGAGGATACTGGGGGTTCCGGAAGGTTTTTGGTTGAATTAGGCACGGAAGCTTAACATAAAAAGTTGGGTAAAAATGGTATATATATATATATATATATATATATATATATATATATATATATATATATATATATATTCACTGAAAAAACCATAGGTTATAGACCATATATAGTTAGGAATTAGCATTTACAAAACCTTGAAAATTCACTGAAAAAACCATAGGTTATAGACCATATATAGTTAGGAATTAGCATTTAGAAAACCTTATTTTACTCACACAAAACCATTGAAATTCCATATATAGTTAGTTGCACTAACTATATATCGCGCACCCGCAATCCACTGCTGATGATGTCACATATTACATCATTCATGACATGGTCAGTGACATCACTGATGACATCACTGATGACATCTCAAATGACATCACTGATGACATCATCTAGTGTCTGTGTGTTTTTGTAAAGTTTAAATACGTTTTACATATTGAAGAATGACTGGATGTATGGAAGACTGAGTGTGTGTGTGGCTGGCTGGGAGGTGTGTGACTCTGTGCATATCAATGTGTACTTGTATCAGTGATTGTATATGAGAGTAAGTATGTGTTAGTATATGTGTGAAAAGTATGGTGTTCTGTGTTTAACTATAGATGAGGAAATCGAAGTGTGATTGATTCTTCACAGGACTGACTAGGTGTATGAGTGCATATGATAGTGTTCTAATAATAACTGACTGTATGTATGAGTAATTGTATGGGTGAATGAGTGAATGTGCGTGTAGACGTACGAATCAGTGAGTGCGTATGTAGTAACTGGTATTGGTGTGTCATGATGTCATCAGTGATGTCATTTGAGATGTCATCAGTGATGTCATTTCAGATGTCATTAGTGATGTCATCAGTGATGTCACTGAAGTATGGTGTTCTGTGTTTAACTGTATAGATGAAGAAATGGAAGTGTGATTGATTCTTTACAGGACTGACTTGGTGTGTGAGTAACTCCATGGATGAGTGGCAGTGTGTGACTGTCTGCATAGGTGTATGAGTGCATATGATAGTGTTGTAATAATAAGTGACTGTATGTATGAGTTATTGTATGGGTGAATGAGTGAATGTGTGTGTAGACGTAGGAATCAGTGAGTGCGTATGTAGTAACTGGTATTGGTGTGTCATGATGTCATCAGTGATGTCATTTGAGATGTCATCAGTGATGTCATCAGTGATGTCATTTGAGATGTCATCAGTGATGTCATCAGTGATGTCACTGACCATGTCATGAATGATGTAATATGTGACATCATCAGCAGTGGATTGCGGGTGCGCGATATATAGTTAGTGCAACTAACTATATATGGAATTTCAATGGTTTTGTGTGAGTAAAATAAGGTTTTCTAAATGCTAATTCCTAACTATGGGGGTCATTAGGATGGCGGATTTCCCGCATACTCCGGGCCGGCGGAAGCCACCGCCGGCCCGGAGTATGCGGGAAATCCGCCGAGGAGGCCTGAAAGACCCACCGCCAAATCAGGATGGCTGGTGGGTCTCCCAATCCGTCCGCCGCTTTTCCGCCGCGGTCGGAAGGCGACCACGGTGGAAAAGCAATAACATGGCTGGCGGTGTCTATCAGACACCGCCAGCCATATTAGGATGCAGGGTGAGTCATGCTTTTCCGCGGCGGCTTTTCCGCCGTGGAAAAGCATACGGACAGTCACTTTGGGGGCCCGTTGCGGGCCCCCTGGGTGAAGGTTGCGTGGGGGGTGCACATGGGGGGTACCTATGGTACCCCCCTGCCCTTGCGTGCACGAAGCGGCAGGCACCGCGCGGTGCCTGCCGCTTTGTGCATGCAAATGCACACCTTTCGTTTTTTGCATTGCGGCAGATGCTGCTTCAAGCAGCATCCGCCGCAATGTAAAACATACAGGATGTGACCGCCAGGGTGGCGGTCACATCCTAATTGCTATGGAGGGACCGCCGCTGCCCATGCGGACGGTCCCTCCAACTCAGGGGTGGCGGACGGACGCAAGTCCGTCCGCCATCCTAATCGGCCCCTATATATGGTCTATAACCTATGGTTTTTTCAGTGAATTTTCAAGGTTTTGTAAATGCTAATTCCTAACTATATATGGTCTATAACCTATGGTTTTTTCAGTGAATTTCATTGGTTTTTTAACAGCTAATATCTGTAGCTGTAAAATGTATTCTTCTTTAAATCCAAAAATATATTTTATATGTTTATGAATAATTTTTTTTTTAAATATTTTTTTTTCTTCGTTCCCGCTTCGCGAATCGGGAAGCTTCCCGTTAGCTGACCTTGATGCCGCGAAATAGACCGCGAGCCGGTAAACGTTTCTTTACCGCAAGTGCCGCGTTAGAAAACAACATCGTGACGCCTCCCGTCCGCATGACGTTTCACGTTGTCGCGTGATACGTCATATGACGTGCTACGTTAGCGAACTGGTACGCGAAGCGAGTCGCAAAGCGCAGGTTTCTGGAAGCAAACCGGGAGGCCCTGCAAAGCGCTTAACGTAAACACAGCAAGTCATGTGACTTGGTAATAACACTTTTCATTGGTTCATTTCACTTTTGGTTTCCTAATGATGTAAGACTAGGTCATATAATCTAAAATGAACACTTTTGATTGGTTGAGAACTCTTGTTTTTCCCAAATGATGAAAATCCCTCCTTCTTTCCTCACTCTGACTTTCATCATTGTGAGAGAAAGACCCTTTGTGATCACTGAGCAATGGCTTCTTTAGTAGCTTCAGCTGGTGCTTCCCCACCACCTCCACCACATCCAAGGAAGAGTGGACCACCTGCTCAAGTTATAATTCAGCAAGAAGAGGAAGAAGAGGAAGACGAGGAAGAGCAGGAAGAGAGGCAGTTTTTGCCTGAGGAACCCAGGACGTCTCACCGGAAAGAAAACTTCATTTGGCAATTTTTTAAAATTCCCAAAGGTCAGAAAAAAGTAAATGCAAGATACGTAACTTGCCTTATATGTCAAGATAGACTGTCCAGAGGAACCGAGAAAAAATACAGTTTCGGAAACTACACAATGCATCGCCATATGACTAGGTGGCATCCTAACAACTACAGTGCTGCACAGTTTCGGAACGACCTAGATAATCTCCCTATTATGGCCAGAAGATCTGTTGTACCGGAAGTAACGGGACCAGAGGGCAGGGAGATGGTGCCAAATATACAAATGAGATTTGGTGAAGTAAAACACATCTGCGTATTTTGCGATGGATTCATTTGCTACGGAGAAAGAAGCATCACTCTGATCAACAGAGCTATTGACTATCATATGCAAGTTTGTACGAAACGCCCAAAATAATAAATACTTTTTTTTTGTTTTGTTGCTCCTGTTGAGCCCTTTACAATGAATCGTTTTCATTGCCCCCTCCAAGAAAAACCCCAAAAAATATAAAACTGTTCAGAAAAATTCAAAAAAAGTAAAAAAATGTTCTGAAAAATAATCAAAAAAATATAAAACAACAAAAACAATTTAAAAAAAAGTTCTTTTCAGAACTACCTCCCCGTTATTAAAAAATTGGTACAATATTTGGAACTGTGCCAACCTCTATTTCTCTTAGTTCGCTTCCCAGTTCGCTCGCCGGTACGCGAACCGGAAGCGAACCAAAAACAGTAAGTATAAGGGAAGGAAACAGACACTTATGTTAAAAGAAAGACAGCTATAGGGGAGTAAACTAGAGATACTATTACCCGTAATCCACTGCTGATGATGTCACATATTACATCATTCATGACATGCTCAGTGACATCATCAGCAGAGGATTGCGGGTTTTTTGGCAACGTGCCTTATCCACGGTTTAATAACGCTGCCTTTTGCTTTATATAAGTTTTCAAATTGTATGAAATATATACCAATAGGTAGTTATGAACCTTTAGGTAGTGCTTTTCTTCATGAGGTCTGGTCGCTTCCATACACATACAGATGTTTCAAAGATGATCAAGAAGTTTATCTGAATGGAGAGGAATGCACTGAGACGCCAGATCATTCACTAATGTGTAGGCACATACAGTTACACGGTTCATGCAACAAACACCGACCAAATATGGCTTGCGTGTTGCAAGGCACGCCAGTTCCTGCTATCATCCCCACGTTCAAGTTGTTGGAAAATGGTAGTTATTTGATGCTCAATAATGAAGATTGTTCTGAGTTAATTAAAAGTATTCCTTTTATCGTAACAGTAAGTGAACGGGTTATTTGCTGCAGAAATGTTCTATTTTCTCCCACACATGAACATAGGGAGTTTTCAATCTGGCCACAAATACCAACCTTGGGAGAGATTTCAACGGCATGGCAAGAATAAGAGCTCTTTTGTCTCAGAGAGAGGTGGCCTTGAGTTCGGCCCGTGAAACTTTCGTGCTTCACATAGCGAACACCCGTACAGAGGTGCAGACCCTTTTCAATTCAGATTTGCCTTTCAATTTCAGCAAGATGGTTCGGACTATCTTTAACGCATCCTCCACAAAGGCCCTGGCGCACTTTTTTAAAGTTGTTACCAGTGGTCTCGTGACTTCATTTGAGAAAATCTTTGGAGTCATCCCTGCTTTCTTTCATTCTATTTTCTCCACTCTGCTTCGTGGATTGGCATTTTTACTTGCATTACCAGCGGACGCTCTTGTGCTTTTTTACATTTTTAAATATGGATGTCCCTCCTATGCAACCTCCCACCCTGCAGCTGCTGACACTGTTCCGCAATCGCATGCTAGAATATTATGGCACAATGCCGTTGGCGATATTAAGCACGGCATATGGATTATCTTTTCGATTCTCCTACTTCACCTGTGTCCAGCCTGTATTTCACTGCCTGACCTGTGATTTCGATTGGGCCATTGATTTGTGTCTCTGCGGACCGGTTTCTCCTGACGTCGACTTTAATCAGCTGATGACTCCTATCATTACTCACGAGTTGGTTTGTCCTGGCGAAAGGATTATGGCTGTGGCATTGATGCATGGACTAATTGGTCCCTGGAATTTATTGGCGGCAGCACAGTCTTTCTTGGAACAGAGCTTTCTTGAAAACCCACCGAGCTGTCCTCTGATGGTGATAGAGGATCCGGTGCTGGGAGAGCACGTATGTTCTTTTCCGCTTTTAAATTGGATGGCTGAACTGTTTTCGGATGAAGACGGTGACTTCCTATTGGAGGCTGTTGCAGCTTATTTTGCATACACAGTTATGTCATAGACCTTTTTCATGTTTGATATGCTGAGTACTAGCATTTCATTGACAATTCATTGACTTATTTGTCAAGTTTTTATTATTTACCTTGCCTATTGGCTTAAGACTCGATAAAGTACTTGGCTGTTTTATTTTTCTTTAGCATTAAATTTTCCTAGTTTTTAATGCTTTACCTTGCGGACCGTCCACATATAAACTTGCAATCTGCTCTCATGAGATGGCAATTCTATTATCTTATTCAGTTCGTTTCCGGATCATGGGGAGGTGTCATCTAGGTCCTGGATATCTTTACACCGTGTTAAGTTAGCATGGGCTCATTACCGGTTTAAACGCCATTTTTCCTTTTTTGCAACTTCTGCACACGACACTTAGTTGTTGCTTTAGCTTTCCACCTAGTAGTTCATCGTGGTTTACATGAGAATAATATGTTATTGCTCTACTATCTGCTTTGCTTGTTAAACTATATCTGTACAGCGAGTGCTAAAGTTTCAAGAACAACACGATACAGAATTGTTATGAGGTCTGATCTCCACGACTTCATACTCATAACATAAGTGCAACTTCTGCCAATTCTGGGCATGAGGCGGGTTTTATATTGCTTTGCCGAACACACATATACAACAGTTGATGCGGTTCACATGAAGAGAGAGCTGGTGTATGCTGATGTGATTCCTTCAAATCTAAGACACTAAAGTATGGGCACGCCCTAAACCAACACAAAGAGACCTTCTTAGCAAATAATATAATATGTGTATTAGTGAGGGTGAGATATAAGCAGCCGCGGGCCGTGGAGGGAGTTACGGTGAGGCAGGGAGGCGGGGAGGGGGAGAAGCAGGGTGGAGCCCTCTCTACCCTGCCCCTCCCCCTCCCCGCCTCCCTGCCCCACCGTAACTCCCTCCACGGCCCGCGGCTGCTTATAAGTGTTGCTAACTCTTATTCATTTACAGCATGTTAACATACTGTCACCATTCGCTTTTTATGTACTAGTAACTATGCTGGTAATTTTGCTACTGATAATATGTGTACTTGTATTCTCCACCCTGCTTCTCCCCCTCCCCGCCTCCCTGCCTCACCGTAACTCCCTCCACGGCCCGCGGCTGCTTATAAGTGTTGCTAACTCTTATTAATTTACAGCATGTTAACATACTATCACCATTCGCTTTTTATGTACTAGTAACTATGCTGGTAATTTTGCTACTGATAATATGTGTACTTGTATTATCTAAGATACTACGCCTGAGAAGACGGCATTAGTAAATAAACATTTCAAATACACATGTGTTCTTCTTAACTCCATGTTCTGGTTTCTAAGAAATATATAACGACCGACTGTTCATGAGTTCCACGTATCCTGAGGTACTATAAGTTCATATTCTGGATTGTCTAAACATTGAGAGTTTGTTATATCCAATGTGACACTGTACCTAGCTTGCTAAGGAGTTTTTGATTACTAACGTGAGTTTTGGGACACCCTAATTCGCCGAGGTTCCAATCCTCTGTCCACAGTTCTGTGTGAGAACAGAAACCCTGCGACAGGGGCACCCCCGACCCTTGCTGGAGCTTCATCACACTTGCGATACAACTCCAGCAATGCGCCACCTTTACGGCACAGATACATCACGCATCTGTGCTGTTTTTGCCCCATGATGCGCCGCATTGTAAATGCAGCACACCATAGGTGACGGAACAGCGGCACAGAATGACTAACACATCCCTGGTGATGCGCCAGTCATCATAAATGTATCCCTATGCTTCTTATCTTGTTAGAGATGAACCGCCATATGTATCATCAAAGTTTTTTGCATTTCCTAAATAGCGAACTTTAAGGAATAAATAGCGATTCTTTACCATTCCTAGTTTGCGATTAGCTATTTGCTAATTACAAATTACCCATTCATTTCCTTCATTTCCATAGGGCGGTTGGACTCACTTTTAGCTCGAACGGCTGAATGGATTTCCACGAAACTTGGCAAAATTGTAGGGACTGGTAGCCCGATGTGCCTTTGCTATGTCTCAAGATATATGCTCCAGTGGTTTTTACGAAAATTAACTTTGAAAAATATATATTGGGCTACATTGGCCTATATATATGTTGGAGCCCAAATGTAGCCCAATGTAGCCCAATGAAGCCCAATGTAGCCCAATGTAGCCCAAAGATGGCCGCCAGACACACAAAAAAACAAATGTAGCCCAAATATCAGCCAGATGTAGCCCAACTATAGCCCAGTGACAGAATGACCAATCAGCTTCGCAAACCTCCGTTACGCGAAGCGGAGCGCTGTTACAGATATATATCTTTTTTTGAACGTTAATTTCTCAAAATCCACTGGAGCACATATATTGAGACCTAGCAAAGGCAAATCGGGCTACCAGTCCCTAATATTTTGCCAAGTTTCGTGCAAATCCATTCAGCCGTTCGATTATTATTATTATTATTTTTTTTGCCCCGCGGGGCCCTTTTAAAACCTCCACATCAAACCTAGGGGGTCAGCGAGGATCTACTATGCCCCCTTATGGTTATTTCCCCCTTTGTTTTGGCCTCCTCTTGTCTCTCGATCCTACCGAGAGACAAGATGGCGGCCGCTACGGACTTTTTGGAATGTTGACAGACGCCAGAGAACCAATCAGCTTCGCTTCACAAAGCTCCGTTGCGCGAAAAGTACGCGTCCTGGGACGCTGCCTGGTCCGCTGTTACAGATATATATCTTTTTTTAAACGTTAATTTCTCAAAATCCACTGGAGCACATATATTGAGACCTACAAAAGGCACATCGGGCTACCAGTCCCTACAATTTTGCCAAGTTTCGTGCAAATCCATTCAGCCGTTCGGGCTAAAAGTGAGGCCAACCGCCCTATGGAAAACTCAATGTTAAAAACACGTTTTGGGACCCTCCTTTTTTCTCGGCCCCCCCTTGACGAACCCCCCCCAAATCCTCAAGGGCTGCTCAGAAACAAAATGTGCCATTTTCCTGAAAATTTCAGCCAATTCCGTCCACAAACGCCAAAGTTATTAGACATAGAATTTTCAAAAATCCCATAGAGAAAAAATCCTAACTATATATACCTACTGGCCAGTAGGTAATATATATATATATATATATATATACAAAGAAAGAGGTAAGACTCGAGCAAACTTAGAGAAATGTTGAGATTGAATTAAAGGTTATAGTTAAAAAAAAATGTGGGCATTCATTCTGGGTCAGATAATGCAACTCAGAAAATGAGTATGTTGAATAAAGTTAGAATTATATCAATAATATCTGCGGCCTAAATGAACTATCAAAAAGGCATAAAGTAGGACAGGGGCTGCGTTCACTGGGGGCTGACATCGTCTGCCTCCAGGAGACAGACATCGAAGGAGCGCAAAAGCATTTATTACTTTCATTAGGGTATAAGGTAATAGGGGCAACCTCACAAGGGGCCAAGATAAAGATATTAGCCTCGAAGAAACTACCTCTTAGTGTTAATAGAGTAAAATCTGACTGTCTCAGAATGGGAGATCGCAGAGGGCTCTCTTCCTCCAAACCTTACATTCACTCCATGTTTAATCTATGGGAGCAACTTAGATGACCCAGGTGTAATTAATCAGGTTAAATTAGCACAATGGCCACTTCCTATAATTTTGTGTGGCGACTTAAATTAAAATTTACCTAGCACCTGGAAAGCTGAGGGAAATTGGAAGTATAAAGGCAGAAAACCAAGGGTTTTCCAGGCTGTAGTAAATTTAATAAACACCCACGACCTGATGGATGTATGGGCTAATACAAAACCCGAACAGGACTGTAGCAAATTTTTTTCCACTCCTCCCCTCTCTCTAGCAAGACTTGATTATTTTTTGGTATCTTCATCTGTAGCCACATTTTGTAATATTGTGATCGCACCCCGATGTTTGTCAGATCATAACCCACTCATTTTAAATTTAGATGGACGGGGTTATAGCGGTCCAAGCTCGAATTGGAGTTTTGAAAAAGCACTTTTATTTGATAGTCAGTATTGCATACACATGCAGGGTTGGATTCAGGAGTTTTTGAATATAAATATGGGGTCAGCTTCTACTATGATAGTTTGGGATGCTCTAAAGGCAGGAATCAGGGGGGAGACGCTCCAGTACTCTATTGGAAGGAATAAAAGAGGAAAGCTGTGGGTAACTTACTTGCAAGAAAAAATGTCCAAGGCTGAAAGCAAACTAATATTAGCTGTCAAAACAGGAGCAGGGGTGGAATTGGCACAGCTTGCCGTAGCCGCTGCTAAAGCAGAGATTGGGTCTGTATTTGCCTAGAGAGCAGCGGCAAAATGGGCAACAGTTCAAGGGAAATTGTACGAGTGCGGCGAACTTATTGGCCACCAACTTGCACTTACTATTAGGCAGCAGTCAACTGCAAACGCAATCTCTTCGATCCATACTATCTCAAACGGGGTCACGAATGACCCAGATAAAATACAAGAGGCCTTTCGGGATTTCTACGAAAAACTATATACAGAAGAGGATATTAGGTGCTCTGAATTCAGAGGAGCAGAAATTGCAAAATATCTCGAGACAATACAGATGGCTGAACTTAGGTCTGAGAGAAGGAACCAAATGGAACATCCCCCAACCTGGGAAGTTCCTTCTAACTGCCTCTGCTATGACTCTCTGTACTACTACTATTAGTCTGTCTGTAGCTAAGCTTGCACAGTTGGCCACTCTTTATTTAGGCTTTTCTTTTGAATAAAACTCAGTTGACAATTAGCTCTAGCCACTGGGTCCTGTCTTTGGGTTGTCCTCTTTAATCTTGAGGCTTTGACAATTCCCACCAACAAAATGCACAACCAGATATTTGACTTGTATTTTTTTTTCGGATAGTAGTACATACTACTACTGTTGCGGGGATTCTCCACAGCCACATACAGAACTATGCACAAGAAAATAGGATGTTGGAGATGGGAGGTTGGACCTTACTCACAGCTCAGTCAGAACCCACAATCCCCTGACCAACTAGCTATAGTGTCTCATTAGGTCCCGAACCCCCACACGAAGATACCCAATGATTACACAACCCAGAACATAATACCCTTACGCTCACTCACCAAATACCACAGAGTTTATGTGTAAGTTCAAAAGGTTTATTTATTTTCAAATAACAAGCTTTGTACGTTGTTCTATAAAATTACCACAGCCAGCTCCAACAGCAAAATGCATACAATTAAACAGTAAACATTTGTTACAAGTGCATGATAGAAGGCAAAAGATCTGTGTGAATTCTGGGAGACCCCTCACTGTTGAACATAGAAATACTGGTTACATGCATCGTAAACTCTGCAAATCTCTAGTTTGTAGAAGGGAATCTTCTGCCTATAATGAGAAAAATGGTGCACGTTAGACAGTATAATGCAATTATGCAAGCCTTTCGCAGTCATGCCAAAAAATGTAACTTTATGGCTAAGCAATAGGGACTAACTGAACTCCATAAAAAAAATTGGCTTGTTTTTCGACCTCTTCTCTTGTACACAACACTCATGTGGCCTCAAAGGCGTCTTACTGCACAACAAGCTGCAAAGTAACATGAGCAAAAGATTAGACATGAATCTAAAATGGTTGCATGGCTCAGGCTAACTTTCCAAAGAGTAGAGGAGTAGAGATGACCCTAGGGACCATAATACTACTAATGTCTGTCTACTTACTCTGCTCTAGTACGAAATTAGGACTAGTGATGATGTATGTTGTACATGTTGTACTATTAACAGCTTTTTCAATCTTCCTAGTGAAAACTAATGAAATAGGGGGAGGTGTGCAGGCATCTAAAAATGTGTAATTTTTTTTCTAGGCGTACTACCAGTACCAACCACCAGTGCCGGCGGGGCCAGCGGCGATGGCGATGCAGGAGATGCGGCACCTGCAGGAGCTCAAGGGTGGGAGCCAGCAGCAGTGGTGGGCGGTGGTAAGTTATATTCATTACTTATTGGCATTACTACTAGCTGGAAGGGGAGCACTTTACTCACTGTACTGTGAGACGTATTAAGTATGAACTTGAAGTTGTAGTGAACAATATACAACGGTTGAAGAAGACACCCTTTACTTAGCATTAACAATGCATTAGCAATAGCATTACCAGCGTGAGTTGAGTAACCAATGGCCTCTTCTATCCGACTCCAACTCAGCTGTGAAAGTTTTATGGAGAGGACTAAAAGTCAGATCAGATGACCTTGATGGATGTGTTGAACAAAAAGGGAAAGAAGGGTAGAAGGAAGAAGGATGGCGAGATGTAATACGACTAGCAGAGAAGGATACTTTGGAAGCAGCATGCAGGTGGCTGATAGGAATCAGATGCATGGGTTGTTGAAGGATGGGTGGAAGGTGAAAGAAGATGCCTGCCTGGGTAGGCGACACAGTATGGGTGGATACTGGATAGCAAGAATCATCAGCGGTGTTTGGGTCAAACTCAAAGTCAAGGCAAGGAAGGAAGGAGTGGACGCATGGGTATTTGTTGGTGAACCAGCTAAGGTTTATTAAGCGATATATAAAAAAGAATGATAGACATTTACTTTTAATGGATGGATGCCTGGATGTATTCATCATAGACAGCATAGGTGGAGGCTGTCACTGGGTGCAGAGTCTTACTTTGAAGAGAATGTAAAAGAAACTGCACCAGAGTAGCAAAGCGGAGGGGAATATATAAAAGTAGTATTTTCAGAATACAGTTGACTCAGTAGTTTGCAAGCACATCATATATTTATATTTTCAAGCGCCTTCCTCTGACTCCGAGAACCACTTCCTTCCTATGTTAATTTATTTTCGATTGTGTCAGCCAGCCTGCAAAGGGTGGCCTATCTGTTGGTTACACAATCAATGAACAAAGTACCTTGTGCAGTAGCGGTCAGTGGTGGGAGTGCTGACGGGCAGTAATGTGGGGAGGGGGAGGGGTAGGGTGGGGGTAGTAAACTATGGATTGTGAATGCAGTGCACGCAACAAAATTTGTTTTTTTTATTCATATGTTTACTTACCAGCAATTGTCCGCAATCCATAGTTTACTACCCCCCACCCTGCCCCTCCACCTCCCCACGTCACTGCCCGCGAGCACTCCCACCACTGACCGCTACTGTACTGATATGTCGTTGTTTCATATACAAGCAATGATCATTGGATCAGATATATTATATTAATCTACTTTTTTGTAGTAGCCAGGGCAGAGTGAAAGTGAAATTGAGCAATTGCCCTTCATGTAACAGAGAGAGTATGGCCAGTGCCACCCGTAATAGAAAAATACGAGCTTCCTCACCTGCAGACAGTAGTAAATAAAAGTAACGGGAGTCTGCGTATTGACTCATATGTTTGTCTTGGATGCAAGCTTAGCTGACTGAGCTGGTATGCCGGCTACAACAAGGTTATGTAATTCAGCTAAACTAGAGATAAGAAAAAGACTGGTGTTCTGTGTACTGGAGTCCATAGTACTAGGGCAAGTATAATGCCTGAAAAAACAAATGTTAGAGGCTGAGGAAGTAGGAGGATAGATACTTACCACAAATGTTATGTACTGTGCTTGCTGGTGCTACTGTGCCACTATGTGTTGAATTAATTTTGTGTTACTGTTTTGCTAAGAGTATTGGTTACAATACTGTTTCTTTCTTTATAGATCCTCCTTCCCATGAAAAACCATTGTGGAAGGAGTTGGCAGCCAGGGCCCGGCGCCGGAAACTGGAGGCCATCTGCCAAGAGTACCGTCGGCTGGTGGCTCAGGCAGAGGAGGAGGAGGCGGCAGCAGCAGCTGCAGCCTCTTCCAATGCCCCAGGCCCCAGCCAGGCCCGAACTCCTGTGGTACGGCGCCGCGGTCAGGCAGCCGCCCATGCCACACATTTTCAAGCACTGCTGCCCCCCACCCTGGATGCAAGTGCAAGTGCAGGGCATTTTGCCGCAAAATTCTCCTCCGGGTGGCACAGCTAGAGGAGCAGTTAGAGGAGCGAGTAAAGATCATGGTGGACAAACACCTAAAGTCCAGAGGAATGTAGAAGGACCCCGTTAAATTGCCCCTTTTTTATTACTTTTACTGGTGGGTGGGAATTGGGTGTTGGGGTTTTTTGGGCATTGTTTGGACTTTTTTCGTTTTGGACATTGGTTGTGGTTAGGGAGAGGGGTGGGTCAGGTTTGGGATAGTTTATTTTTGTTAGGGAAATACATTTTATTCATTTATACTTACACATACAATGTTAATGTTTTGTAGGGGGGGTTACTGTTTTACAAATTTATTTACGTCACATGGTTTCCTTGCTGCTGCAGGGCAGCAGCCAGTATTGGATTTAAATAATCTGCCAATTTTGTAACACGCAAACAGATAGATGTGGTACCCCTCACTGAGTTATATTTGTCCTACGAGTACTGTCAGTCGCTACTCCTAGTCCATTATACCTCCTAGCAAACTTATCTTACCTGTGATTGATGATGATTAAGTTCGGCACAGCAATGGCTGCATGGTTTCCCAAGAGAATGGAGAAGATGCCATGGTTGTGGTGGTAGTAGTAGACACTGGCACTAGCATTTGCAAACAAGAAAAAGAGACAGCCACTTGCCTGAGAGAGACTGTGGGAGGAGTAGTAGTACGAAGTAAAGTACAGTACAGAAGAAGACTGCCAAACAAACAATATTGCAACTGCTAAAGTAAAATAAAACATAATGGTGGTGGGGACAGCTTAGTACAAGAAGTTAAGAAGTTATAATAAACTGTAGTTGTGTTGAGTAAGTGACTTAACACAATCGTAATTCGAAAACTTTACTGCTGTGTGGTAGGATGTTGAATTTGATGATGAATCCAATCAATGCCAATTAATTATGATGTATTAGGCGGGTCCCTTTGGTTAGGGTTTGATGAATGGATGGGAAGGGGGGTTTGGGGAAAGGTTTGACAAAGAAAAACAGTAAGAATGGACACAACAGAAGTAAAACACAATCTGTGAAGGCGACGATGATCCACTATCCAATAAATCTAGAAAGGGAGAAAAAAGAAATGCATGCATGATGAAGATAACTTGATGGTTAATGAGTAGTACTTACTAACTACTACTACACAATTAGACAGTACAGGGCAGCAGTATTATATGAAATTCACCTTGCCTGTATGCCCTCAGAGAGACCCAAATTACCTGCTGTACCGGGCTTACTTTTAAAGCTAGCAAAGAAAATTAAAAAATAGTTGTAGGGATCAATTAGCAAACAAACAACAACACAACAACACATAATCGCAATGATTGAAGAGAAAAAAGGAATACAATTATTTAAAAGACCAATGATGAATATGATATTAAAGTTACTGTATTATCCAGGTCCAATTGTGGAGTTGCATCTCGTCATTCATCTTGGTCCTCCCTTCCATGAACACTCTGCACATCATTCTTGGGTGCCTCTGTCTGCCTGATGCGGATTGATAAGGTAAGTGTGAGTTGTTGCTCCCAGTATAATAGCACTGGGTAAAGGCTGGCCTGTAAGTGTAGATGGAAAAACAAAAGGGGTATTGAAAAATAAATGAATATAAGAAAAGCATCAATTAGGGTGTAGTGCAAGACAAGACTCTTGAGCTAGAACACTTTCAGACTGAGGCAGCTTGGATACACCATGTCTACTCTATTTACACAGCATTAAGCTACAACAACAACAGGACAGGAGCCAGCACAGAACAGGCCCAAAGCACCGGGCCATGACCCAACCTCCATTTACCTTAAATTTTGACAGAGCCAGACAAAAGGCATATGCAGCAACCTAGCATTTTCCAAATCAAGTGACTAAATCAATGAGCCACTGTCAGTCATACCACTATTCAACTCCACCACTACACGGACATGTAGCCTTAGTCTGCTGTGGTTCTTGTTGAATTGTTGTGTTTACCTTTTATACCAGTTCATGAAACGCAGTTATTCCATCAATCATCTCCGATCCAACTGACTGACTGCGTGCAAAGATAGTATGGACATCATCATCATAGTGTGGTACGTGTACGTGTTGTCCAACACCAACTCAATCTGTAGTAAGTGACTCTGATTAAGTCCAGACTGCACCTGCAGTAGTAGGAGTACAATGTGTTATTAAACAACAAGGAAACATTGACTGTCACTTGAGTCACTTTTACTTTGTAGATTAACCAGTATAGTTAGACTTCATGCACATTCACTCAGAGTCAGCAAGCATACAATGCTATGCATGGCATCATTCATTAATCATACCTGTCTTGCTCTTCTCTTTGGCTGTCTGATCAGATGCCTAGCCTTCTGACAGTGATGAATTTACTTTTGGATGCCTGCTCAAGTTCTGACAGTGAAGAGTTGTGGATGCCTGCAGACAGAGGCGGTAGCCTTAGGACAGTGATGAGTTTCAGCTTGAAAACAAAACAGAAGATAGCTATAGTCACGTACGTTTCACTTTTTATGGAAGGACTGGTAGAGGCAACATTTATTGTACTATTCTCCATCTCCATACAATGGCTGGCTTGATGGAAATGTATTTAGGGCAAGTCAGGAAGATGGAGCACGACTCTGAGGAGTGGAGTGGACAGTTAAATGCACAGATGTGCAAGTCTAATAGGGAAATAAAAATAGGAGACGGTGGGGATGGATTTGTTGTGATTTGATTTGAACCAGAAAGACAGATATACACACAAATTAAAGGAAGGAAGAAAGTAACAATTTGAAAGCCTAGTTGTCAGGGAATAGGAGCTCATCCTCAAACTCTGGTGGTTTGGACAGAAGTAGGTCATGTAACCCACTACTTATGTCTTCGAAGTCGCTCTCCTCTTCCTGCTGTGATTCATGTATGTTGTACTCCGGTGGTATGAAGTGCTGATTCATTTTGATCATGGTTAACCTCTCCACGCTTTTGGGCGAGGGACTGGTTCTTTTCACAGTTACAATGGCACCAGCAGCACTGAATACTAGCTCAGAAGAGACACTTGCGACAGGGCAAGCCAGATACTTTATCGCCAGCCTGCTGAGCACAGGCCATTGGCTTCTTTTCCCATACCAATACACCAATGGGCTTTGCTCCATAAAGACCTCTGTTGTGTCATCCAGATAGGCCTGGACCACCTGCTCAATGTTCAGTGGTGGCCCGATTTGCTTGGCCTCTTTTGACTTTGCATCAGCAATGGACTTACCAAACCCTTTCTGTAGAAAACAATCAGTTACCATTTTTTTTTATGTGGCTGATGATCCTGTTGGTGATGTTATTGGTAGTGTGGGTGACTGCTGGAAGGTCAAACGCACTGCACTCATGCTCTGAAGTAGAACTTGACTCTTCATGCCCTGTAGTACTTGTTCTTACCTGGGGTGGCAGGCCTCTAATTGAGAGCCGTTTGTTTTTGAAATCATTGGCTTCCTCAGCTATCAAAGTTTTGTACTTGGCAACATCCACTTCTGAAAAAGGAATTACTGCATTACTGTTCAGAAATAATTTGTACCGTGGATCCAAAATTGTGGCAGTAATGTAATGTCGATTTGACACAATATTATTTTGAATCCTGGAATTTTCAGATAAGCGAACGGCTAAGGTGTCCGCCAATTAATATGCGTCTACTTTGTCATCCACACCTTCGTACGTTTCAGACACCTCCTTCAGCTGTTGCTCTTGCATGTACAACAATGGGATAGCTTGACCCATAGTACAGTCCTCCCTGCTGACTTCACGTGTGAAGACCTGAAAAGGAAGTAGCATCTCTGTCAGACATTTAACTTAGTCCCATTGGCCCATCTCAATGGTCAATGCTTTCACAGTAAGATCCCCTAATCTTCTTTTCATGACATAAGCATTAAGTTAAGTGGTATGTACTGCTCAAACAGACGATCAAGCATGTAATAAGTTGAGTTCCAACGTGTTGACACTTCCTGGATGAGTGCTTTGACTGGCATTTTATGCTCAAGTTGGATGACCCTCAGCTGCTTCCTGGCTTTAAAAGAATGGTTGAAATGTGTGCATATTCTTCTGCAGCTGGTCAGTAAGTTGCTGAATTTGCTTTCATTTTTCAGAAACTATTGAACAACAATGTTAATGCAGTGTGCCAAACACGGGACCCTGAAATAGCCACCATCTTTCATGGCCTTAACTACATTACTGCCATTGTCCGTGGCAACAAAACCAATGTTAAGCCCTCTTTGTCGCAGCCACTCAAAGACCTTGCTGTTAAACTCATCCAAAATGTTTGCAGCAGTATGAGATTTCTCCATAGCAAACATGGCTACAGTTGCATGTTTGCGAGTGTCATTAAAAATCTCAGCAGTGTCAACACCTGCAGATATCTTTTCTCTAACACCCGAAAAAGAGATCCAGTGTGCAGTGATGCACATGTCATCAGTGGCTTGGCAACTGGTCCACATGTCTGTTGTCAGGTGGACACTCTGAACAGCACTCTGTTTTGAGGCTTTTCCAAGTAATTCCAGCACGTCGTGATGTAGTGCTGGAACAGCAACTCTGGCGAAATAGTAGCGGCTGGGAACCTTCCATTTTGGGCAGATGGCTGTCACAAATTCCAGAAAACCCACCCCTTCAACAAAAGAAAAAGGGAGAAGGTCCAGTGCTGACAGTTTAGCTAGCTTCGCATTGTACAAATGTGCTATTGGGTGGTTGCGTTTGTACTGTCCCTCCTGCCTAGTAAACATGCTAAGAATGGTAAGCTGTGTGGTATTCCTTTCTGTTCGGCTCAACGCGGCACTTTTTTGCATTGCAGTACTCCTTGGTGTCTCAGCCTGACTCTTACTCTTGTGCCACTGAGATGTTGCTGATGCTGAGGATGTGGGTGGTACCACTGCAGTGCTGGGGATAGGGCTACTTTGTGTACCACTACCAAAGAGAATGTCTCCCTCTTCTTCTTCTTCTTCTTCCTGTTCCACCGTGAGCGGACCTTCTACTGGTTTACCCCCCCCCCCACAGCAATGGTTCCAGTTTTTATGCGAAGAAGGTCGTCCTCCCAGTTGATTGCGTGTTTTTTTTTCAGATGGGTCATTTGGCCTCTGGTACCATAGTTTGTACCAAGCGTACCACGACTAACAAAGGTATGACAAATGGAGCATATAGCAATGTTCTCCTCCTTTTCGCTAACCGTAAAGAAGTCCCACACTGGGGAGCTTAACTTTTGTCTCCTGCTGGAGGTGCCACTTCCAGTGCCGGATGAACTGGAGGGTGTGTGCTGAATTTGACTCTGTGGCTGTACAGTACCACTGCCTACTTCTGCTGAGGTGGTGCTTGTGCTGGATGTAGGATGCTGGCTGCCCTTTTCTAATGTAAATATGGAAGCTGGAGGTCGTGTTGGTGTTACCTGTGTTGGAGGTATGCATGCTACATCCCTTGTCACAGTCATTCTGGATAGGGTAATATTGTTGGTCTCCATGTCCTCGGGCCGGGTGTGATGTTCGTGATGAATGGGTCATCATCATCATTATCCTGCTGTTCTACATCGACCTCCATAAGTCTAAGGCTTTCTGAAACCTTCCTTTTCCCTAGCCTGGTCTTGGGAAGTGTGTCCCTCTCATGCTCAGGTTGTTGTGGCTCCCAAGTGAGATCTAGATCATCAGAAGGGATGCTTGGCGAAGAACTCGATGGACTAACCCTCCTTTTCCTTGCTGGGGATTAGGAAGACAATGGATCTCCTGAATGAGTGGCTTCCTCTTCTTCTTCCTCTGCATGAGGCTCAATTTCCTGAACTGCCCCTACTTCGAGAGGAACAACAACAGCTACTATTGCGGGCGGTGGTTGCGGCTGTTGTTGTTCACCACTTATCTGCTGTGTTCCCCCCTGCGTTGATTGTGTACTACTTTGAGATATGTAAGGCTCAGCATCACTGCTTTCCACCATAAGGCTGGCTACCTCTTCCACATTCATCTGCTTGGGCCTAGGTTGGTGGGTTGGGCCCAATTTAATGCCACCCGTGCCCTAAATGATGTTTAAATTCAACAGACAACATAGATATAGTTACATCAAGCACCCCTGAGGAGTACCTATGGGAGTCTGGGCCTACTGGCAGACTAGGCCACAAGTTTGGAGGCCTATGGAAAAAAGCACAGTGGATGTTCCCACAAAATGTCCACCACCACATGGCCTGGCAACCCACTACAACATGAAAAGAAAGAGAAGACAGACAATGCAGGCCTATGGCAAAAGCACAATGCTTGGCTTCATAAAATGGCCGCCACCCACATGGTCAGCCTACCCAAAATAACAAGAAAGTACATACAAAGGACAAGAACAGGAAGTTGAAGTCTCTGGAGAAAAAAAAGGACTCCTTGCACAAAAGACTACAGCCACAGCACAATCTGAGGAGTTTTTCTGAGCAAAATGATCATTTTC
Organism: Lissotriton helveticus; assembly: GCF_964261635.1. NCBI lineage: Eukaryota > Metazoa > Chordata > Amphibia > Caudata > Salamandridae > Lissotriton > Lissotriton helveticus. Next base: position 551,123,926 of record NC_136063.1, read on the forward strand.
GGGAAGGTTTTATCATGCTTGAGAGATATTCTTTGCCAGATTGTAGTTTCTGCGTGTTCAGGAACGCGATCTTACCAACACTGCCGCCGGAAGGAAGCTAGCACGTCCAAATGACGTGTTTGCGTCGCACAGTCTCGCTGGATCATGCGGCCAGATTCCAAATCTTGTGTCACACGCGAACGGGATAGAAAATAGAGTCGGCGAACGCAGAATCATAGTAAGTCGTTACCGCGCCCGCGAGAACACATATTGAGAGCGCGAGGAAGAAAAACAACTACGCTACGCTGTAGATTGTGTAGTATTCGGCAACTTCGCACTCTACGCGAACCTCAAAGTTACCAAAACTTTGCAAGCTCTGCAAGCGGAGCGTAGTTCACCGCCCACGGTTATAAAAAAGTCCAACGCTACAATACTCTGAATAAGGGAACCTTCAAAAACCCCAAAATAGTTTATTAAAAAATGCTCCAACAAACCGGGAAAAAAGGAAGTGTATAATAATTTGTTCTCAAACAAGAAACAACATTGTCCTTCATTAAAAACAAAAAGAAAACAACACACACCCACAACAGAATTACAAACCCACAACAACTAACACCAACATTAAGGGCCCCATTCAGATGTTGTTCGGAAGACCTTCGAATCGGATTTGGCTTTCCCAGATCTGATTCACAGCCCTTGTTTATGACCGAATCGTACACAGGTCTGGATGACCAAGTATGATGCGAAGATCATGTACGCACTGACCGAATCGTTTCTGGGTCCCGAACCTGTCCATACGACTCGTTTTGTAGGTGAATGTTGTCGCTCTATGGAGCCAAATTCCGAATGAGCGAGTTTGATGCACGATTCGGACAGTCGCTTCACCTCGGTCTCAGCGAGACGAAACGGCTGTCAAGAGCATCCTTGGCGGGATCCACAGCAGGCCCCCTTTCACCTGTCACGGGGGGGTGACCATGGGTCCCCCCGATCCAGGCATGCATAGTGTGGCAGTCACCATGGGGTGCCCGCCACAAGGTGTACTCTTTTCCCCACCCACCCCTTTTCTGCTATGGGAGCCTGTGTACACGTCTTTACACGGGCTCCCATGGAGTTCAATGGGAGTCCGAGCGAACCGAGTCCGTAAGCATACGGCAGCATCATACTTGCTCGTTCGGACTCCTGAAGTGCGTCTCCCTCAGAATCCGAATCCGAATCGTATGGAGGGCTCCGGATCCGAATCGTATGGAGGGCTTTCCCAGCTAGATAGGAATGGGGCCCCAAATATACAATAAGACATGTAATAAACACATAAGTACTACGTAGCATTGTAATTATGTTAAACACTACGTCAAACAAAGAAAACACTAAACTACCAAAACAACATTTAATTACACTAAAAATGATTAAATAATACCCTAACAAATGCATTTATACTACTACTATCTTACCCCTCCCCTAAAGCTAACTTTAAAGAATTTAAAATGAAACTTACCCAGACGGTCGAAACGCAGTTCCTAACCGCGAGGTTCCATCTTCCAAAATGACCTAAAAACTAAAGCAATAGATAGAAAAGCAATAAAAAAGGGATAACAATGGCTGCATAATTAAAATGAAAATATGACTAACTCCCCATTGACAACAATAGAAAACATTTAGAAAAAAGGTTTAAATTATATGTATAACTTTATGTATTGCAATGTTTTTTTCCAATGTTTAAAAAACATACACAATTGAAAAATGTACATTATTTATTATATTATCCATAAAAGCTATAATATATTATTTAATGTATACTAAAATATATGTTTATTCCCTACACTGTTAATGTACAAACACTAGACAAATGTGATAAAAAAAATCTATGTTGCACAGAATATTTCTGTTAAAATATTGTAAATTATTAAACATATTCAACATTATTTATTTTATTAAAATAATATTCAATTTACTAAATAATAAAATATAATCTTGGAAAATACATATTATATATGTTTTATTTGAAGCGGTCGCTCCCCACGACCCCTGGTCTCTCCTGGGTATCGTTACACTGCTGGCTTGCCTTGCTGCATTTAAATCGATCTGGTGCCTGCGTCGCTCGCATTGCCTCTTTAGTTACATCTGCCATTGCGCTGCTCGCATTGCTTTGCTTCATTTAAATCGCATTAACTCTCTAGTTATAGTTATCATTGTGTTAATAGCCCGCTTTGCCTTTAGAGTGTGTAGCCAGTAAATAGCGTTGCGCTCGCATTGACTGATTGAGTGTATTTCATACCGCCTGATTGTGCCAGTGCTTCTGCCCACCGCGTAACTCCAGTCTGTGCCCCAACCTGTTCCGGTTTCGCTTTTGCAGCCATTTTGTTGTTGTTGTGCCTTCGGAGCCCGTCCTCTCCACCCCGATCCCGCCTCCCAGCTGCCCCTCCCTCGCCCCTCCCTATCCACTTATGACTGATGCCTCCGCGCGCAGCGTTCACGTGCAGCGGTCGCGCCACATGCGCGCCGAAGGTGCGCCAAAGGTAAGCCCGTCTACGCCCGTCCGCGCCTGGACCGCGCCCAGCGCCAGACCCCCTGGTCCCCGCAAAACCCACTCCACCCGCATAACGTTCGACGCCGCAACCCTCTTAGCCCTTAACGCCGGCCGACCAGCAAACTGTTACCAAGCCGCCCCTGGACACACCCATGGAGCCTTCACCTGCCACTCCTGCAAGTTCGACTGCATCAGGACCCACACCCAATCCACAAACTCCAAACAGAGCTCCGACGCTAACCACCTAAAGTGCTTCTTGCTTAACACCCGCTCGGTCCACAGACACTCCATTGAACTCTGGAACCTACTCGACACTACATCCCCGGACGTCGCCTTCCTTACAGAAACATGGATGAACGCCTCATCAGCCCCCGACATCGCCATAGCCATCCCGGATGGCTACAAGATCATCCGAAAGGACCGCATCAACCAAACAGGAGGACACATCGCCATCGTCCATAAGAACACCATCCGCATCACGACCAGTTCCGACGATAACATCGCAGCCGCCGAACACCTTCACTTCCAGATCCACACCGACCCCAAAACTACACTCAGGGGCACCCTCATCTACAGACCCCCAGGACCCCGCACACAATTCAGCGAAGACATCACTGATTTCATCAGCCCACACGCCCTCCCCTCCGAGGACTATATTTTACTGGGAGACCTCAACTTCCACCTGGAAAAGAAAAACGACAACAACACCACCACCCTCCTGGACAACCTGGCCAATCTCGGACTCAAACAACTCGTTGACACCCCCATCCACTCTGCTGGACACACGCTTGAACCTATCTTCACCTCCAGCAAGCACATCTCCTTCAATCACACCACAGCTCTCCATTGGACGGACCACAGCTGCGTTCACTTCAACTACAAAAAGACCACGACCCACAACCCCCCACATCCCATTCCCAGAAGAAATTGGAACAAAATCACCACCGACCAGCTCTTCACATCGCTTCATCAAAACACCCCCGCCAATTCATCGGACCCTAACCAAGCAGCCACCAATCTCACACAGTGGATCACCCACAGCGCCGACGAACTAGCACCCCTGAAAAACCATCTAATCAAGCAAGGTAGCAAAAAAGCCCCCTGGTTCAACGATGACCTTAAAAAATCCAAGAAGTTCTGTCGTACTCTCGAGAAAACCTGGAGAAAAAACCCAACCACTGACAACCTAGCCACCTTCAAGAACGCCACCCGCAAACACCATCAACTGATACGATCCACCAAGAAATCAGCATTCAAGGATCGACTCGACAATAATGCCCCAAACAGCAAGGAACTATTCAACATCGTCAAAGAATTCACCAACCCCTCCGCCGGCACTAACGACATCACTCCCTCCCAAGACCTCTGCGACTCTCTAGCCTCGTTCTTCCACAACAAAATCGCCGAAATACATAACAGCTTTGAAAACCAGTCCGAAGACCAGTCCACTCCACCCACCTCCTAACCAAAACCGCACCCTAACAACCTATACGCCTAGAACCCAATCACCACCGAAGACACCATCCGCCTGATGAACTCCATCCACTCAGGATCGCCAACCAACCCATGTCCCCACCACATTTTCAACAAAGCAGACTCCATTATCGCACCCCATCTCCGAGACGTCATCAACTGCTCCCTCAACTCCGCTACCTTCCCAGAAAGCTGGAAACATGCCGAACTGAGCGCCCTTCTGAAGAAACCCACAGCAGACCCCACTGAACTTAAGAACTACCACCCCATTTCGCTCCTCCCATTCCCCGCCAAAGTCATTGAGAAAGCAATCAACAGTCAACTCGCCGCCTTCCTCGAATCCAACAAATCCCTCGACCCCTCACAGTCCGGCTTCCGAGCCAAACACAGCACCGAAACCGCCCTCATCGCTGCAACAGACGACATCCGAACACTACTGGACAAACGAGAAACAGTCGCTCTCATCTTACTTGACCTCTCCGCAGCCTTTGACACAGTCTGTCGCAGCACCCTCATACAACGCCTCAGCAACGTCGGAATACAAGGAAAAGCATTGGACTGGATCATCTCGTTCCTCACCAGAAGAACACAGAGAGTCCGCCTCCCCCCTTTCAAATCAGAAGCCACCGAAGTCATCTGCGGCGTACCACAAGGATCATCACTCAGTCCCACCCTCTTCAACGTTTACATGAGTCCCCTCGCCTCCATCGTACGACAACACAACCTCAACATCATATCCTACGCTGACGACACCCAGCTGATCCTCTCCCTCACCAAAGACCCAAACACCGCCAAAACCAACTTACACGAAGGAATGAAAGAAGTAGCCGAATGGATGAAGAACAGTAGTTTAAAAGTAAACTCGGACAAAACAGAAGTCCTCATCCTAGGGCCATCCCCCTCTGCCTGGGACGACTCATGGTGGCCTCCGGCCCTCGGAACCGCACCCATACCTACGGACCATGCACGTAACCTGGGCTTCATCCTGGACTCCTCCCTCTCGATGACCAGACAAGTCAACGCCGTCTCATCATCTTGCTTTAACATCCTACGAATGCTCAAAAAAATCTTCCGTTGGATCCCCACCGAAACTAGAAAGACGGTCACCCACGCACTGGTCACAAGCCGACTGGATTACGGAAACACCCTCTACGCCGGAACCACAGCCAAACTACAGAAAAAACTCCAACGCATCCAAAACGCCTCAGCCAGACTCATCTTGGACATCCCTCGGCAAGCTCACATCTCCGGCCACCTGAAAGACCTCCATTGACTCCCTGTCAACAAGAGAATAACGTTTCGTCTCCTCACCCATGCACACAAAGCCCTCTACGACCTAGGACCCGAATGCCTCAACACGCGTCTATCCTTCTACACCCCCCCCCTACGATCGTCCAATCAAGCCCTCGCCGCTATTCCGCGCATCCACAGATCCACTATGGGGGGAAGATCCTTCTCCTACTTAGCGGGCAAAACCTGGAATTCTCTCCCCACCCACCTCCGCCTTACACAGAACCACCTCTCCTTCAAAAAGCAACTAAAAACCTGGATATTCGATAAATAAATACACCTCCCTTCCCCAAGCGCCTTGAGACCCTCTGGGTGAGTAGTGCGCTATACAAATTCTGAACTTGAACTTGAACTTGAAAATGTATTATAAAAATGTAAACAAGAAGTTATACAAATATTTTACTTTTTGTACAAAAAAATGAACAATACAAATGAAACTGTTTATCAATAAAAATATTAAAATGTTTTACTTTACCATACATGACTATGCTATCAAAAAATGTACAATTGTTGAAAACTGTACCAAAAAAATTATATGCAAACATATATGATTTGTTTCACATTTATAAATGATAAATGAACGTTACAAATATGTTATTCTCTTTAATAAAATGTGAATACCATCAAAATGTATGTTTTTAAAAAATATTATAATACATTTTGTAACCAAAGAAAATAATAAAAATCTTGAAATGAAAAACTAACATACATCTATTTACTTATTACAATATACAAATAAACTTAACAAAATGCTGAATACATAACTATAATAATTTACTAATCCAACCCCAACTCTATGTAAACTCATGGAAAGTGCTGGATCGTAAACCATAATAATTTACTATTCCAACTCCAAATACAACTAAACTCAGGGAAAGTGCTGGATACTAAACTATAATAATTTACTATTCCAACTCCAAATCCAACTAAACGCAGAGAAAGTGCTGGATAGTAAACCATAATAATTTACTATTCCAACTCCAAATCAATCAATCAATCAATCAGTACATTTATAGAGCGCGCTACTCACCCGTGAGGGTCTCAAGGCGCTGGAGGGAGGGGGGGTGTCGCTACTGCTCGAAAAGCCAGGTCTTGAGGTGTTTCCTGAAGGCGAGATGGTCCTCGGTCAGTCGTAGGTGTGCGGGGAGGGAGTTCCATGTTTTGGCTGCCAGATAGGAGAACGATCTTCCTCCGGTGGTGGTTCTGCGGATCCGTGGGACGGTGGCGAGGCCAAGGCCGGCAGAGCGTAGCTGGCGGGTGGGGGTGTAGAACGAGAGGCGGCCGTTGAGGTATTCGGGGCCACTGTCGTGGAGTGCTTTGTGTGCGTGGGTGAGGAGCCTGAACGTGATCCTCTTGCTGACGGGGAGCCAGTGCAGGTTTCTCAGGTGGGCGGATATGTGGCTGTGGCAGGGGATGTTGAGGATGAGTCGTGCGGAGGTGTTCTCTATGCGCTGGAGTCGTTTCTGAAGTTTGACTGTGGTTCCTGCGTATAGGGCGTTTCCGTAGTCCAGTCACCTGGTGACGAGGGCCTGGGTGACGGTCTTTCTGGTTTCGGTGGGGATCCACCGAAAGATCTTACAGAGCATGCGCAGGGTGTTGAAGCAAGATGACGACACGGCGTTGACTTTCTTGGTCATTGTGAGGGAGGAGTCTAGGATGAATCCCAGGTTGCGTGCGTGGTCCGTGGGTTTTGGTGCGGAGCCCAGCGCTGTGGGCCACCAGGAGTCATCCCAGGCGGAAGGGGATTGTTCGAGGATGAGGACTTCCGTCTTGTCTGAGTTCAAATGCAACCAAACTCAAGGAAAGTGTGTGGATAGTAAACCATAATAATTTACTATTCCAACTCTAAATCCAACTAAACTCAGGGAACGTGCTGGATAGTAAACCATAATATTTTACGATTCCAACTCCACATCCAACTAAAGTCAGGGAAAATGCTGGACAGTAAACCATAATAATTTATTATTCCAACTCCAAATAAAAATAAACTAAAAAATATTATTAATACCCCTCATTTTCATCTTTCAATTCAATAATATATATCCTTAACAAAAAGCATCATTATTAAATTTGATTTTCTTTCTGAAACTGGAATAACATTTTTATTTTTAAATTAATATTTTAATCTAATTAATAATTTTTAACACAATTCTTTAAAAATTATCAATATATTTAAATAAAATCCAATATTTTATACTACAAAATTAAGTTTTTAATTATTATAAATTATGAAATTATTAATAAGACATTTTATTTAACCAAATGTACAGTAATTATTTTACACCAATATTATTTAAAAAAATTATTTATTTTTTTACAAAATTATATGTTTAATTTAAATGTTTACATTTATTTTATACAAACATTCTTAAATTACTCATATGCAATATCCTGTAAAAATGCTATATACCACTGCTAAAATGTATTTAATATTACTAAATATATTTTACACCCACAATATTTCTAAATTACTAACCACCCATTTCCCCTATAAACTCAATATCCCGCTCCTATAAATAAATACAAATTAAATAAAATATTTTGCCCCCCCAAAACATTTTTAAATTACTCCCCACCCTTATCCCCTATAAACCCAACCTCCCGCTCCTAAAATATATACAAATTTATAATATTGTAACAATTATCTTACAACATTTTTAATTTACTACCGGCCCTTATCCCCAATAAACCCAACATCCCGCTGCTAAAATATATACAAATTGTTAAAGTGTAGTACATTTTCAAAAACATTTTTAAATTACCACCCACCCTTAACCCCTATAAACCCAACATCCTGATCCTAAAACAAATATAAAAACAAATAAAATGTATTTATTAAAACAAAATAATATTATTTAAACATTAAAAATGTACTAAAACTAAAATAATAAAAAAAGAAAAGTAGAACATTAAAAAAATATCAAAACCCTAAAATTGATATTATCCACATTGATATGTTTTACTTCGATATTTTTAAATTTGATATTACTACATAACAAGATAATCGATATTTTGGACATTGATATTGCTTACCCTGACATTTTACACCAACGATATTCTTACCTCAATATTCTTGCATGTTGATATTTTTCCGTCGATATTCTGTCTCTGCACCATATTTCCATCAGGGGGTGAAGGGGCTTAGAAAATGAAGACTTATAGAGCCAGATGTATCAAGCGTTGTATGTTATGTTATCTTGACTTGTAAAACGCGACAGCTGCCCCAGTAAACGGGCTTCCCGTCGCTAATGCAGGAAAGACAAAGGGTCCGATTCCGATCTGGGTCGGAAAGCACTCTGACTGAGCCGGATCCGGAATGTTTTCCAACAGATCCGGACCCTTGCAGTCCAACTGAGCAAGTACGATGCAGCCGTATGCTGTCGGACTCGGTTCGGTCGGACTCCCATAGAAGTCAATGGGAGCCGGTCTCACGACACGTACATGGGCTCCCATTGACTGAATGGGTACGTCGCGGACAAGTGCGCCCCCTACAGTGGGTACGCATCGGTGCCATCCGCACCATACATGCCTGTGTTTGGGAGACCCATGGGTCTTCCCCTGTGTCTGAGTCGTAAAGCTGTGGGTAACAGGGGGTCCGACGCGGATCCCCGAAGTCCAACTCCGGGAGCTATTGCGAACCGGACGCTCCAACTCGATCCGTCTGTACGAATCGAGCATCGTACTAGCTCGGTCGTGAAACCTCTCCATTGCGCACCACGGTTTGCTTGTGACCGAGACGTACGGACCGGTTCGGACCCGGAAACGATTGGGACAGAGATTTCGCACTTGTTCGCATCGTACTTCGACGTCCGGACCCATGTACGACTCGGACAGAAATTCAGCCTCCTAATCGGATCCGCTAATTCCGAACCCGATTCGGTGCCCTTCCGACCAAGATCGGAATTGGCCCTAAACACAGCAGAAAGCAGGCAGGAGAATAGAATGCCGGGAAAAGGTATGTCTTAATTGTCATTGTCATTGTCAAAGATTTTTATATAGCGCATCTTCTCACCGCAAGGTCTCAAGGCGCTTGCAGCATAAAAACCAAATGATCAGATGGGGGGGCTAGGCCGGAATTAAAAGTACTGCTTGGGGCTAAACCATAAAGGGGAACTACTTGGGGAAGAGCCAGGTTTTTAAAGCTTTGCAAAATTGCTTATGTTCAGTGATGGATAGGAGGTGGGGAGGCAGTTTGTTCCAGAGAAGAGGGGCAAGATAAGAAAAAGAGCGCTGACCGTACCTAGAGGTACGGACGCGTGGCTGGGTCAGAAATGATTTATTGCTGGACCTTAAGGATCTCTAGGGGACATACCAATTAAGTTTCCTATGGAGATATTTGGGCCCATTATTGTACAGAGAGTTGTGCGTTATACTCAAGATCTTAAAATGGCTTCTCTGACGGATGGGAAGCCAATGGAGCTTTCTCAAACATGGCGCAGATGCAGTTCTAGGGGGTAGGTCCAGAACTAGTCTGGCAGCCGCATTCTGGAGGGTTTGCAATTTTGCAGGCAGGTCGTCGTTCAGTCCAAAGTGCATGGGATTGCCATGATCAAGATGCTGATGATCAGGCCCTGTACCAGGGGTTTTCTAGCTTCTATAGGAAGCCATCAGAAAATCTTCCTAAGACTGCGCATTATTCCATAGCATGTCCCTGTCACTTTAGCAATGTGATTTTTCATAGACAAGGTACAGTCAATTATTATTCCCAAATTACGGAGTGCCGATGTAGGAGAGGGACATACTCCCAATTCCGGGGGCCACCAGTCTTGTGTCCAGCACTTTTCTGCTTTACCTAACAGAATGATCTCTGTCTTGCTAGCATTCAATTGGAGTTTGCTGTTTCTCATCCAACTGCTTATCTCGACCATACAATATTTGAAACGTGTATATCTTTTATGATCTTTCCGATCGAAATAAAGATTTGAAATTTGAATTTGAAACGTGAACGAGTGCCGACAGGATCCACGCGGCAGGTGATAAGCAGCTGGGTATCGTTGGCATATGACACAGTTTCAAAGCCATAGGAATTAATGATTTTCGCCAATGGAGTTAGGTACAGATTAAAAAGTAAAGGGCTTACGATCGACCCTTGAGGTACCCCCACTATTACTGGGCGACTACTGGAGACCAGGGTGTCGACTCGGATGGTGGTGAGGCGATCTGTAAGGTAGTTTTCCAACCAACCTAGGGCCCCTTCTCTGACACCTATCTCCCACAGACGATGTTTCAGAATACTGTGGGAGATGGTGTCAAATGCAGCGGAGAGGTCCACGAGGATGAGAATGGCTGATTCGCCTCTATCCACCGCGAGCCTGATGTTATCCACAATCTCGACCGCGGAAACCGGATTGGGAGAGATCCAGTACTCCGAGTGCCTCTGTAAAGGCCGTAAGCCGTTTGTTTACTAGATATTCCATCACTTTCCCAAAAAAGGGCAGCAAAGATATAGGCCGGTAATGTGATGGTAGAGTAGGGTCGTCAGAAGGTTTCTTAAGAATCGGCTTTACTTGTGCATGTTTCCATTTTGATGGTACAATGGCTTGTTCAAGTGAGGTGTTGAAGATGGCAGTAAGGGAGTTAGCTAGCAGTGGCATGATTACAGCACAGCGGCGTGGAAGGAAAGGGTCCATAGGGGATCCAGATTTTATTTTACTTAAGTCCTCCAGTGTTTCGGTGACTGTGATCGGTTCAAATTCAGTCAAGTAAGAGAATTCTTTGCAGTCCGCCAAAGAGGGCAGGGGCATCAGGCTATTATCTTGCAAAGGCTGACCTAGGTCTGTGTTGGGAAAGGAGGAATAGATTGATTTAATTTTATTATCGAAGAACTCAGATATCGATTCAACCCATTTTTGAGAGGGACTAAAAAGAGCCTGTTCCGCACGAGGGGTAGTGAATTCTTTTAATATTTTATATAACTCTTTACTTAAACTAGCCGAGTTGTTTATGTGCTGAGTTAGGTATGCCTTCTTGGCCATTGTAATATTTAAACATTTTTACATAACACAAATGGAGTAATTTATACTTGACTCTATCCTCTTTCGTTTTTGTTTTTCGCCAGTTGCGTTCCGCTACTCTGCTGGCTTGTTTGTCTATTTTTAAGGCGGTCGTGAACCATGGGGAGGCCACCGATTTAGCTTTAACGTTGGTTTCAGGGATGATTACATCTAGAGTTTGTGTAATGGAAGACTCCAAGTTGGCTACTCTTTGTTCTAAAGGAAGAGCCAGATTTTTTGAGGGTTTAAAATGGGTCAGAAATGCTTCGGATGTGAGTTTACGCCAGGGGCGTATAAGCACTCTTTTTCCGCTTATTGATTTGGTTGAGGCCTGGCTAGGGAGGTTAAACTTTATGAGATAATGGTCAGTCCAAATCATAGGAAGAGGGTCTTCATTGCTCAATTTAGGGGAGCTGGTAAAAATGAAATCCAAGGTGTGGCCCGCTTGATGGGTCGGGCCAGTTACTCTTTGGGTTAGACCAAGGCTGTCCATTGTTCTAATTAAGTGACAAGTTTCGGGGTCAGAGGAAAGTTCGGCATGATAATTAAAATCCCCGAGCAGGATGAAATTTTCCATAGCAAGTGCATGGGCAACTATGGTGTCTAATGGTCTTTATAAATGCAAAATAATTTTCAAGGCTACGGATCGGCATAGGGAGTGAGTTCCTGAGGGTGCCGGCTCTGTAGCGGAATGAGCGGCCACCAGCCCGGACTCTGCGGGGCTGGGGAACCACCACCAAGTGCTGAGCCTGTGAGCGGAGAGATCGTGTAGGGGCATAAGGCAACAAGAGATCAGCCAGAATGGGAGGCTAACGTGCCGGTTCGCGGAATCGGCCTGTTTGTGAACGGGAAAAAGCCTTTTGGGATGTGTTCTCCCAAAAGGCACTCGTAAAATAGGTAATTGCAATTTTTACGATTACCTATTTTGCGAATGCATTTAGGAAAGCGCAATTTGCTATCCCTAAAATGCAATGCAAGAAGCTGAGGTTCTGTAATTCTCGAGCCTGACTCCATTTTGTGTTGCCCTCAAGTAGGCCTGTGAAAGAGGCCCGGCGAACAAGTGGCCTGGCCTTCTGAGTTCATGTACACATTAACTAGGTTTCTTTCGACTCTGAAAGAACTCCAGAGAAACTGACCTCTTCACCTGAAACTGACCTCGCAAAGCCAATTTCTCTTGGTTTGATCCTTGTCTAAGATTGCCACTTAATGTTCAGGACCTCGTTAACCTTTAGTTTCCTTGCACATATTTTATCTTGTTCAGCATCTATTACTGTTTCCTTTATGTTCTGACATTACATGGGTTGTGCTTTTCAGTTATAAATTTGTCCGGCTTGCAAAGATTGAATTTGGGACATTCCTAATAATTAACTTTTGGGTTGGGTTACTGTAAATTGGGTTTTTGTTAATGTGATACTCAGTTAGAAAATGTGCCCTATTGGTTAGAATTTTGCGCAGTGGGTGTACATTTATAATGAGAATATGGTGTATAAAAGGAGATGTCTTGCCTTAGTAATTTGAACAGTCTCCTAGGAATATACATAGTGATATATTGTTGGGATTTCTGTTACTAGCTTCAGCTAATAAACTTGGTCTCTGACGCCACCCAGAAGTATTCTGTGTCTCTGTATACCAAGACAGGTGGAACTCCGAAGATTTCAGGTGTGTCCCTGGCACCGCTGGGTACTGACCCAGTTCTTTAACTGGCGCGGCCAACGTGGGGCGACTTCAGCGGTACCGGTCCAAGCCCGAAGATTGTGAGGAGCCCCGTGAGGAAACTCTGGAGGAGGGCCCCCACTCCATCGACCCCTGCATGTCAAAAAGTGGACCGAAGGTCTTTTCTGCGAGGCTTCCCCTTTCCGACGGCTACGAAGGACTGCTGCCCTGACTGTCGCCCTGTCTTGAAAGCTCGTGTGACGATTTGTAAGGCGAGACGTTAGACGGTCTTCTGGTGGCGTGACAGACATTTTGGTTAAGTATAAGTGGGTCGCTCCCACGACTTTGTTTGTTTCTTGGTCTTGAATCGGATATTGCAATAGTCGAAGCCGAGGGGTTCGTATATTTACGAGTGTATCATTTTTTGATACCCTTTGAAGTTTGAAACCAGATTAGTGAGCAAGATGCCTGGTCTTGGTAAACTTGGTAAATGGTTTGTTTGTGGTCTTAATAGGGATTCCCGATTGGAGGATTCGTGTCCGATACCTCCGGTTGGAACTCCAACTTATGAGCTTTATTCGCAACATGGCGTGGGTCCCATTACCTTTAATGAGGTTTGGGTCCGCTACACTAGGAAGGACGGTGTTTTACGATTGCCCCCACATGGTAGTTTTGAAACAGAGATTTTAGATAACTTAGAAGTTGCACTATTTAGGAAGAAAGCCCGGCCGGCAATGTTTGACTCTTTCCGCCTTTGGCGTAAGGAAGCCAAACAGCGAGAAATTAAGCAAGCGAAAAGAGATAGGAAAGAAAGGAATATGTCAGTAATGCAAGCTGCTGCGCAGTTTAAGGACGATGAAGAAGATTGTGCGATTGAAGTGTCAGATAGACAGCATTGCATGGCTATTGACAAATGTTATCCGGCTTTGCCACCTCCCCTTTCAACTGTGACTGAAGACCCTGAAAAGGATCCTGTGATGTCGCATCTACTGAGATTACCACCCCCTTATGCGCAGAGTGCTACAGCACCTCCGTTACCTCCAGTTGTTGCACTCCCTGTTGTTGTTCAACCCCCTGCTGTTGTTCAGGCATTTGTTGCTCCACAAGTGGTTCTTCCTCCTGCAGTGCAGCCCCCTCTAGGGCCGCCAGCTTTGTTACCAGCCTTGCCTCAAACTCCTTTGACTTACACTGCCTTATCTTCGTCTTCTCTTACTTCTGTCCCTATTACTCCTATTCCTCAGACTACTTTGTCTCCTGACCTTATGTCAGCTTCTTCTCCTTCTGCTCGACAAAGAATGACAGAAACTGTCACTAGTCTTTTGTCTCCTCTCTTTGGGTCACTGAATAGGACCCCTGTTTCTGAACGTAAGCAGAGACGTAGTCAGCTTCCTGGTCCCGAAGAGCAGGCAGTGTTAGATCTCCTTGCTCGTAGATGGGTTTCGAATGCTTCCAGGTACGGTTTACAAGCGGTTATGGATGTTTTTCTACAGTGGGAAGCACCAACGCAAAGGTATGTTTTTGATGTCATGTGTACCTTTCTTCGTCAGGAGTGGGAAGATAATGAGTTGGGTCCAATTCCGTTGGACTTGTTTAATGTTCAGTCCGAATTTGCTAAGGGAACGATGGTGGGTTCAGATGTTGAGGTAGTGGTAGAGACAATACTTACTTTCAGGTCTAGACTTCCACCTCAGTCATTGTTCGAGCCTGATCCTTCTGTTAGGAGAAATGTGAAGCAGTATCCTATGCGAGAGGTTCCTCCAGTATGGAGAGAGGCAGTTGAGGCTGACGTTCCTAATGGTGTTTTGGCTGCACCAGCACATTTTCAGCGAGTGTGGGTACATGTCCCTTGGAAGAGAGCAGAGGTTTTGGCACTTAAGCAGATATTGCCTGACCCCCGTAAAAATCCTGCTGGTTATTACAAGGAGTTGTCTCAGACAGTTGATGCATGTGTTATGAATTTAGCTGACATCGATATGTTGATGGGTAATGTAGTTCCTCAACCTTTGTGGGCGAAGATCCGTCACGAGGATCATGTGCAAGAGTTAGGAGAAACATGGGTTACTATTACTGCTGCAAATGGTAGACAGGTAGGAGGTGCTAAACCTGAGCCTTTAGTTGCAGAACTACCTGGTAGGATTATTAATTTAATGAAAACTATGATGCCTCCTTTGCGGGTGAATTGGGACAAGTTAGCAGCATGCAAACAAAAGAAAGATGAGAGTGTGTCCGATATCTTCACTAGGTTTGAAGAAACATTCATTGATCATAGTGGTCAGGACATGAGTACAGAAGGTGGTCAGAGGTTGTTCGTAGATAAATTTGTTTTTAATTTACTCCCCGAACTTTGTAATAAGTTTAAGGACTCTGAGAGTTCATGGGCAGTTTCTTCTTCGGCCCAGATATTGGCTACTGCACAATACAATGAGAATAGAGACAAAGATGAGAAGGATAAAGTAGAGAAGAAGACTAAAGAATTAAAAACGAAAGTCCTTTTGCAACAGGCTTATCCGCCTCGCCCTAATCAGCATCAGTTTCAGCAACCCCCACAGTTTCAGAAACCATTGCAGACGCCTGAGTCTTTTGTTCCGCGATTTCCGCTAGGCCCTAATCAGTGCGCTTATTGTAAAGAGGAAAGTCATTTCAAGAGTAGTTGTCCGGTCTTGCTACAACGTGTGAATGGTATGTCTGGTCTGAGAGGTCGTGATGGTTACCAACAAGTACCATGGGGTAGGGGACGTGGTACTTTTCCTCAGAATGAACGTTCCTTTCCCCCCCAGAATTCTCCAAATTATTTTGACCGACAGAATGTTCCAAACGTCCAGTCTGCTCAGTACTACGTTGATGATTATTATGTTGGAAGCGAGAGTGCTGGTTTTAATGATAGCTAGGACAGCCATGGACAAAGAGAGGGAGTAGTGTCCGTTCCAGTAGACCAGAGTGGGCCTTATGTTGAAGTGATTACATCAGGTGTGGCAGAACCTTTTCTTTTGGATACTGGTACAACAAAGAGTTCTATCATGCACTATAAACTCCCTGGCGCACCTTTGTCTGGCTTGACGTATGTTTCGGTAGGATTTTCTGGCGCCCCAGTTAGCAACCCAGTTACTAGTCCTTTGCCCCTTTCTATTGGTCCTTGTGAATTGGAGGCTCCCCTTATTCTAACGACTGGTTGTGGTGAGAACTTGTTGGGTTTGGACTTGCTGAAAAGATTGCATGCGACATTATATTGTTCTCCGTTGGGAGTACATCTTACCTTGGGTAAGAAAGTGATCTCCCCGATGTATTTGTCTAAGGATTGCCTGCTGCTGGAATTGCGCTCTCTCTCTGATACACTTTGGGCTACGGGTCCTAATGATGTTGGTCTTTTGCAGATTCCACCCTACGTTGTTACTCTTAAATCAAATGCTAAATTTCCACGCATTCCCCAGTACAAAATTTCCAGTGATGGTGAAAGAGCTCTTTTAACGATTATTTATGATTTGGTTGAGAAAGGTGTGGTTGAAGAAACGAGAGGTAATGTGTGTAACAGTCCTGTTCTGCCTATTCTTAAGCGTACTAACTCTTCTCAGCCACCTGTGTATAGATTTGTGATTGACCTTCGAGAGGTCAATAAGATTGTTGTGCCACAGTTTCCTGTTGTTCCGGACATTACTGCTTTATTGACTATGGTCCCTGCCTCAGATGCTTGGTTTTCTGTGATTGATCCGAAGAATGCTTTCTTCAGTATTCCGATCGCTGAGGAAAGTAGGGATATTTTCGGCTTCTCTTTAGGAGGCCGCAGCTTCCGGTTTAAGCGAGCTCCTCAAGGTTATTGTGAGAGTCCCTCCATTTATAGTCAGGCTTTGAAAACTCAACTCAATACTCTTGTGTTGCCTTCTGGTGCTCCTCTTATCCAGTACGTTGATGATCTGCTAGTGGCTGCCGATAATGAGGAGATTTGTAAAGAGGTTACTCTTTCTTTGCTACGACATTTGTCTGACCTTCATCATAAAGTTTTCCCTTCCAAGTTGCAGTATTGTTGACAAGAAGTGACCTACTTAGGTCATCGAAGGAGGGAAGACAATTGACCCCAGAGCGTATTCAAGCGATTGCCCAAATGACTGTACCATCCACACAGAGAGAAGTGCGTGCTTTCTTGGGTATCACCTCGTATTGTCTGCAGTGGATCCCAAACTTTTCTTTGCTAGCGAAACCTTTGTTGGCACTTACTCTCAAAGATACACCACACCCTCTTCCTTGGGCTGATGAATGTCAGAAGAGTTTTTCTGAATTGCGTGATGCATTGTGTTCTGCTCCGGTGTTGGGTACCCCTGACTATAGTAAACCTTTTACACTTTATGTGCATGAGAGAGAAGGTTGTGCGTTGTCAGTGTTGACACAACAGTTTGGAGACAAGCAGCACCCATGTGCGTATTTTTCGGCTACTTTAGATCCGGTAGCGTTGCCTGGTTGCCTAAGAGCTACGGCAGCAGCAGCTGTTTCTATCCGACAGTCTGCTGGTTTGGTATTGGATAATACATTGATTGTGATGGTCCCACATGCAGTGGATACCTTATTAAACAGGACGAAGACTCAGCACCTTACTAGTGCACGTCTGTCAGGTTACGAGTTGACGCTTTTGGCTAGTCATGTGCACATTAAGAGGTGCAAAACATTGAATCCAGCTACATTGTTGCTGATTTGTGTAGAGACAGATGATCAAGAACAGCATGATTGTGTTCTTAGGACAGAGGAGGACACAAAGGGTAGAATTGATTTGAAAGATACTCTTCTTTCAAACCCTGATGGTACCCTATGGGTAGAGGGTTCATGCTTTAAGCTTCCGAATGGAGAGACGACTGCAGCATATGCTGTCACAACTTTGCACACGATTGTTGAATCAGCGCGTATTGCACAGAATTCAGCTCAGGCAGCTGAATTGATAGCCTTGACTAGAGCGTGTGTGTTGTCAAAAGGAAAGAAAGTGAATGTTTTTACTGATAGCCAGTATGCGTTTGGCGTTGCTCATAGCTTTGGACGATTGTGGAAAGAAAGAGGATTTCTTACTTCTCATGGTACGAAAATCCAGCATGGCCAATTAATGAGTGAGCTTCTTGAATCGCTTACTTTGCCAACACAAATCGCCATTGTAAAGTGTAGTGTGCATAAAAAGGTTACAGATGATGTGGGTCGAGGGAATGCGTTTGCGGATGAAGTAGCGAGAGAAATAGCGAGAGATTTGACGAGTCGAATGTATGTTGCAGGTCCTGCAAGATGGGTTGTGGAAAGAGGAATGTGTGAAGATACAATAGAAAGTGTGAAGATGATTCAGGCAGAAGCTACTGAGAAAGAATTGAGTACGTGGAGAGAGAGTATGGGAATGTTGGATTCGACAGGCTGTTGGGTTGAGTTGTCAGAGCATCGACGATGGTTGTTGCCAGATGCGTATGTGCTTCCAGTGGTTACTATGGCTCATGGGATGGCTCACATCAGTTCAAAAGGGATATGCAAGTTGTTGGCTCCGGTATGGCAGAATAGTGGAATTCCCAAATGTGCTGAGAATTTGGTTAAACACTGCATGATTTGCTTGATGCATAATCCTGGCAAGGGAAGCCCAACTCCAGCTGGTCATTTTGCTCCTCCAATGTATCCGTTCGAGGTGTTGCAGATAGACTACATTCATATGGAAAGATGCAATAACCTGAAGTATGTATTTGTGGTTGTTTGTGCCTTTTCCAGATGGATAGAGGCCTACCCCCTGAAGGTTAATACTGCCTTGTCTACAGCCAAGGTTTTGCTCAAAGAGTTTTTCCCGAGGTATAGATTGCCGAGGATGGTCTGGAGTGATAACGGAAGTGAATTCGTGGGTCAGATTATGCAGAAAGTGTGTGTGGGTTTGGGAATTAGACAGAAGTTCCACGCAGCGAATCACCCCCAGTCAGCAGGCCTGGTCGAGTGCTATAACGGCACGTTAAAGCTGAAGTTGGCCAAGGTGCAAGCGAGCTCTGGTCTCACATGGCCCGATGCTCTACCATTGGCACTTTTGTCCACAAGAACGACAATACATTCTCGCGTGGGACTTAGCCCATACGAGATTGTTTTTGGACACCCGGCGAATGTTTGGGGTGTGCCGAGGCCAAGAGAATACAGCGATATTGAGTACCCTATGTTGGTTGACTATTTACATGATTTGACTGCTAAATTGCGTGTTCTTCACCAACAGGTTCATGATACCTTCTTCTGTTGACGCGGGACATGCGATCCAACCCGGCGACTGGATTCTGATCAGGAACTTCCAGAGGTCCAAGAACCTACAGCCGAGGTGGACTGGTCCTTATCAAGTGCTGCTAGCAACGAGGACCGCTGTGAAAGTCTTTGGGAAAAAGAGTTGGGTGCATGCCACCCACACGAAAAGGATACCTCTGCCCTTACCGTATGATCAGTGGGTCCGGGAAGGTGTTGCCGATTCTGAGACTGAAAATGTCCCAAGATTTGTGTCTTTTAGTGATGCTCGTTTGAAATGGACTCAGTCGGAACGTGCGGATGATGAAATTTTGCAAGAAGCTGTGCCGCCGCATTTGAGACTGGACACTACGCATCCGGAGATTCTTTTTTCAGGATCAAACTGTGCCGAATAAAGAACATTATAGTTTAAGGCCGAGGTCTAAAAAAGGACAAATAAAGTAATATTTTTTTGTGTATTGTGCTCTCTCAGACAAGAGACTATTTTTCTTTTTGCTTTTTCAAACCACCATCCGGGTTCA
This sequence comes from Lissotriton helveticus, assembly GCF_964261635.1. Classification (NCBI taxonomy): domain Eukaryota; kingdom Metazoa; phylum Chordata; class Amphibia; order Caudata; family Salamandridae; genus Lissotriton; species Lissotriton helveticus. The sequence goes on from NC_136063.1 coordinate 551,143,581, forward strand.
GCTGCAGGGTCGTGGTATAAGACTTAAGGGGTGGCCCGCGTATTGATGAAAAGTCTGCGGTTCTAGGTTGTCTAGGACGCCTGGACGCACTCTTGAGTGAAGAAGGAAAATTTCCGCGAGCAGCACATTAGAGGATGGAGTCTTTTGTACCTGAGAGAGATGTTGAGAAAATAGACCTTAAAATGAAATTCTGTACATTGATACGTAGCAAATGTTTTATAATATCATGTTTTTTAATGTTTTTTAAGTATTACGATAGTTTATGTGGGATGGATTGTCTATGCTACACAACAGACATTTGCACCCACTTCCCAACCTATGTTTTCTTACACTACTGTTTCTTTGCATCAGTTCTATACGTTGCCTGAACATGAACAGACAAGGAGGTCAGAATTTGTCAACAACTCATTCATACAGTTGTTGCATCAGCATCAGTTAGTAGTGAATACCACTAACTGTTGGGTTTGTGGTCTTATACCGCATACGACCGATAAGGGTATGCCATATTTGGTTTTGCCTTTTTCTTTTAATGGGTCTGTGTGGGCTTTGCAGACTATGTTTATCTATGCAAATGAGATACGCCCTTCACGTTCCCTTAAGGATAACTCCAGCAATAGTGCCTTGATAAAGGGAATAGTAGATATGATCCGAGATATCGATGAATATAATGCTATCCCCAAGGATGAGATGCAGGCTTATGTTGGTTGGAATTTGACCGGATATAGTACCAGCTTGACTGAGAAGGAGAGACGAAAAAGGTCTCCCCCGATTTGGATTGTGCCCCATCAAGGTTATTTTTGTTTGCAAGGCACCGGTCAAAATCCGAAAGCTCAGTTAGGTAAGAGTGTGTATGTTCACACCTATGTCTATTCGTCCCAGACTTCTCCACCGTTCGTACCAGCTAAAGGCACATATTTTGTTTGTCACGACAGAGCCTATACATGGTTGCCACCTGATTTTTCAGGTACATGTTATGTGGCGTTTTTGCTTCCCCCTACATATACTACGGCTCCGGACTATCATAGAACGAGATATGGTAGAGGGGTCTTCGATAAGGAAGATACTGCAGGACAAGAAGCAGGAGATTTCTTCAAGGGTTTCCTGCCCTTTTGGGGTCCTATGATCAATAGTGGGCATATTCGACAGCTTGTCCGCGTTGTTGAAGCTACTATTAATGAGACAGCAGGTGCTCTTAGTAATGTTACAGCTGAGCTTCAAGCGGACCGCCTTATGACATTGCAGAATCGTATGGTTTTAGACATCATACTTGCAGATAGAGGTGGAGTATGCAAATTGATTGGATCTAGTTGTTGCATTTATGTACCAGATAATGCTCCTACAGTGTACCAAGCCATTTCTAGGTTACATAAGATCTCTTAATCTATTCATGTAGACAAAGGAGACTGGTCATTGACGGGATGGTTTTGGGAATTGCTGTCTAAATGGGGATGAAAGATTTTGACATTCCTTGGTATGATTTTGGCCATCCTTTTCTCTTGTTGTCTTTGCATCCAGTGTGGTCCCGCCATTTGTAGTCTTTGTGCTACTATGTGCGTTAGGAGACCTGTCCCGAGAGAAGTCGAGAATAATAGGATGATGCTACAGCAACACTTAGATGATCTAATGAAGATTGATATGGACCTAGATTCAGATTAACATGAGTTTAGGTTATTGCCTCCGTAATGGCAAAAGGAGGGTTTGAGGTTCTGTAATTCTCGAGCCTGACTCCATTTTGTGTTGCCCTCACGTAGGCCTGTGAAAGAGGCCCGGCGAACAAGTGGCCTGGCCTTCTGAGTTCATGTACACATTAACTAGGTTTCTTTCGACTCTGAAAGAACTGCAGAGAAACTGACCTCTTCACCTGAAACTGACTTCGCTAAGCCAATTTCCCTTGGTTTGATCCTTGTCTAAGATTGCCACTTAATGTTCATGACCTCGTTAACCTTTAGTTTCCCTGCACATGTTTTATCTTGTTCAGCAACTATTACTGTTTCCTTTATGTTCTAACATTACATGGGTTGTGCTTTTCAATTATAAATTTGTCCGGCTTGCAAAGATTGAATTTGGGACATTCCTAATAATTAACTTTTGGGTTGGGTTACTGTAAATTGGGTTTTTGTTAATGTGATACTCAGTTAGGAAATGTGCCCTATTGGTTAGAATTTTGCGCAGTGGGTGTACATTTATAATGAGAATATGGTGTATAAAAGGAGATGTCTTGCCTTAGTAATTTGAACAGTCTCCTAGGAATATACATTGTGATGTATTGTTGGGATTTCTGTTACTAGCTGCAGCTAATAAACTTGGTCTCTGACGCCACCCAGAAGTATTCCGTGTCTCTGTATACCAAGACAGGTGGAACTCCGAAGATTTCAGGTGTGTCCCTGGCAACGCTGGGTTCTGACCCAGTTCTTCAAAGCAAGAAAAATTGTGACCTGGCTTTAAGAAATTGCAAATTACCACCAACTTTTAGTTGGTGGTAATTTGCCAATTCCTTTAAAAATGCACTTTTTAGCATTTTTCTAAGTTCATGTGGCACACACACATGCCCTTAGGGCACATACATACCCTTAGGTATGCATATTTCAGCGGTGTAACAAGGTGTCCTTTTGGCACCCTTGCTCCCTTGAAATTGCATGCGCAATTTGCGAGTACCTATTCGTTAATCACAAATTGCAAATGCAATCCTATTCATTCCTATGGGCCTCGAGGCCCATAGGAATGAATGGGAAGGTATTCCTTAATAGCGAATCGCAATTTGCGATTCGCTATTAAGGAATATGTAGGATTTGCAATTGTTTTGCAAATCCTACATACATTGCATTTTGCGATTCTTAAGTTGTGGTAAAATTCGTTATTTAAGAATCGCAAAAGCAATTCTTGATACATCTGGCCCACAGACCTTAGCCAGACCTCCTGTAATCTGTGCTAGTTTCAATCTATGTTTCCTTATGTAAAAGGCCGAATCCATATGCTTGTTAAGAGTGATCCCTAGATACTCAAAAATGGCAACCCTCTCCAATGGGATTCTGTTCAATGTTGATTCTGGTGGAATTCACAGAATTAAAAAACATACATTTTGTCTTGGCAACATTCACTTCATCCCCCCTCTCGATGCAAAAAGAGTTAAACCCACCGAGTATTTTTTGGATCCCCATGGGAGATTTTGATAGGAGGAGGGTATCATCGGTGAACAGCAGGGCTAGAATTTTGGTGGAACAAATCTTGGGAGCGTTATTGTCGCTGACCCCATTTAGGGAAGCCACCAAACCCATTGATGTACAAACAAAATAGGATTGGTGCCAACACACAGCCCTGTAGTACGCCCCTGGTTACCGGAAATGGTTCAGAAATCTCCCCTAGTTTCCCACATTGAATCTGTGCAAAGTTCTTTTCATGTAGCCTCCTTAGGATATTAAAGAGGTAGGTGTGAGCCCCCATGTTAGTTATAACAGACCAGAGTGTGGATCTCAGAACTAGGTCAAAGGCAAATTTTAGGACTACCAAAAAGAGAGACAAACTGCCACCCTCCAGCACCACCGTCTTCCAATAGAGGAGTTTGAGGCAGAATACCTGATCAATGGTGGATGTTCGGTTTCTAAAACCAGCTTGTAAAGTGCTTAGAGCATCATGGCCCTCGATCCTCTCTTGTAGCTGTTCTAGGATGACCCTTGAGAAAACCTTTTGCAACACATTTATGAGGCTAATTGGCCTATAATTCCCCTAGTAAAAGGGAGTATCTCCTACAGGCCTTTAAACAGAAAGATCCAAGAGCATTTTTGGACATAGGGGCTCATTACAATGGTGGACGGACTTCTGTCCGTTCGCCATTGTGCCGGGAATTGGGACTGTCTGCCTGTAATGCGGCAGTCCCGCACATGAGATTATGATGTGACTGCCACCATGGCGGTCGCATCGTGTATCTCTGACATTGCGGGGGGTGTTGCTGGCTGCAGCACCCGCCACAATGTCCGAAATGCACTGTTTGCATTTCCTAGAACTACGTGGCAGGCACCACACAGTGTCTGCCACCTGGTGCAGGAAAATACCCCCCACTGCACACCCACCTCCCTAACACAAGGGGGGCCCACAACGGGCCCCCAAATGCAATCCCCACCAGCCTGTGAATGGCGGTTTCACCACCATACACCGGCTGGTGGGGAGGCAGCATTATAATATGACGGTCAGCACCTGCTAGGCACCGCCACCTTATTGGTGATGCAGGGCGGGTCCGCCAGGCAATTATAATGATTGCCTGAGGCAGACGGAGTCTGCATCCACCAGCACACCGCCCGCTATTGTAATGTGGCGGGCAGACAGGTGCCTCACCATCAGGCTGCCAGTGGTGGTTTCACCACCATCATAATGACCCCCATATTCTCCTTCAGCAATTGGGAAGGGAGATACACTCTAGAGCCAAACATTGCAGCTGAAGACTGGAATAATAACTTTCGTTCATTCTATGTTGTTCAGGATCCCCCTGAGGTAGTGGTGGAGAAAAATGTAGACTATCAAACATATGATCTGAACCAGGTTGGTATAATGGCTAATGAGGACTTCCCCACAGTTTCTCTTGAGGAAGTATGTAGAGCTATTTCAAGCATAGTCCCTCACAAGGCGCCTGAAATCGATAAGATCCCTTGGGACATGTATTTTTCTGAACCACATGTTTGGGGCCCCTACCGCAAGTCATCGTTAATGCTGCATTGGGTGGTATGCCCATCCCTGAGACCTTGGACGGTGCTGTGTGTACAAAATTATTTTGATACTTTGAAAAGGTCACCACATTGTGTGACACAAAGTGGCATCAAGTAGCGTGGTAGTCATAAGTGTAGAAAAACGTTTTTTATACTTTCAAGATGGCTGTCACATTGCATCATGCAACGTTTTGGACATCTTAAAAACATAAAACAGATAATTTACAGATCAAACAATTTTACATATATATACCTTCTGGGCCATGCCACTTTGATATACTCTTAAGGAGTCCACTGCTCAAAGATCTTTCCATTACAACATTTGCCATTTATCGCTATATAAGAATGCAATATTTGCGAGGGTCTACTAATACTGCAACTCTTTGCATTTAGGACTACCACTCAAGATATCAACTTTGCGGTCACAAACAGTATTTATGTGTGTTTTAGCTGGAGGTAAATTGTGGGAGAAGCAGCATGGATTGTATGATTAGGTGAGAGCAGATGACAGGAATAGAGAGAGCACAGTGGGGTTCTGGGGGGCAAACGAGAGCAATGTGGAGCAGCTGGGGGAGAAGTACCTGGATGAGAAAGCAATGGCGGGAGTACACAAGGATGAGTGCAACATGGAGAGTGACGCGGAGAAGGTCATATGTGACATAGAGCAACATGTAATGCTGGGGGGAAAATGCAACATAAACATCTGGAAAAAACATACACTCACATGAAATGCTTAACCCAAAAGAAAAAAGTAGGGCCTGAAAAGTACACAGTGGAAGCAGAGAAGTCAGACAATCAAGAGATGTAAAAGAGGCTATGCTCCATGGGAGGGACAAACACAAGGTTGACAAGCAGGGGCACAAATAAGAAGTAGGCCCATGAGCGTGACAGCAAAGCCAACCAATAATAAGCAACCGGCAGGCTCCAAGCCTCTGCATATTCTTGGTAAACCCGCAAAATTTATCACAACAGACAAGGCATGCACTGTGTAGTGGATGAGACCTAAAAATGTAATGTCACACAAATGAACTGTGAACATTTAACTTTCGAACCACAGCACAGAAGCACAGTGAAATGCAAACTCATTGGCCAAAGATGGTAATTGTTGCCTTGCACTAATCAAATAGTACAACTTACAATGTCAGACAACTATAGGCCACGAATGACTGGGACAGGTGCATTCACCCCATTTGTGTGAAAGCACAGGCAGACTTCGACATGAAGTAGAGGTCCCTATTGTACCACTTGGGTAATGAGCAATGTGAGCTCGTTGGGTGTTACACATCTACAATTAGGATCAGCATCTCTGCACCACTTGTCCAGCACTGTGCATCAAACTAATATGCTACCCTAAAGGATGCTTGTATAGTGCATACCTGCCTCATAGCACTTTGGGCTGCTTCGTTGGTGCATGAAACCCACTGCGGGTAGCTGTGCGCCTTATAAGTTAAATAAAATAAATAAATAAATAAATAATGAAGATCAGTAAATGGATATAATGTGAACTGACACAATTATGCCATTACGTTACATGTGAGGATCTAGAGTGGAAAGCTGACAGGGAGTGCTCAGCAGGGGTTGCTCTATGCTGACACTGAATATCTAAATGTCTGAGCTAAAACCAATGTCTCTACCAAGACAATAGTTTTATCAGGGCTTTAAGTGAGTTGTGTCATCAGGGTTTTAAGTGAGTTGTGTCTCTCTGAGTCTCAGACTCGACAGTAATTAAAAACTGACTTGAAACTGGTCCATATCAAGCTCTATATTCATGTCGGTAACAATTGAGGCAAAACGCTGATTGATTTTTGAACAATGAGTGTAAAAACCATTAAAGTAATCCATGTCAGTAATGTAATTGCTGTTTATATTACACGTTCTACTTAATCTTTAATTCTCGATCAATATTTGCATTTTTCAGGAGTGTGTGTTTCTGTATTCTTTTCTGTGCAGCATACTACCCTGGCACATCACCTACTGTGAACTGAGCTGCCCCAAGGTGTCTGTGTGAGTTGAGGTTGTGGTTGGGTGTTTCTAAGGGCTCACCATTAAGAGCTCTGGAGTTAAGGATGAATGCAGTGCGAGTTTCTCACATTGCCTGTCAATGGGTCATAAAGGTGTTCAGAACACATACTCAGTCAAAATGTGTGTGAAGTCTCTCTTGAGATCAAAAGTAGCAATGGTCAGGCGTGCCAATTGTAATTGTGATTAAATGTGAAAGTTTAAGAGAAGGTACACAGATGCCAAAATATTGACAAGGTGAATGTCAAAGAAATTGCAGTGCTTATCTCCTTAACCGTGGCACAAATTCTGTACGCGGTGCAGGAGTTCTATTGAGTGGCCGCGTTGGCCAACAGACGTGCGCAGCACAACTGAGGTAGTGCTCGCGAGGGCCGTTGGCCGACCCGCGCATGCAAGGGGTTAAAAGTCAATTTGGATGTTGTGTGTCTAGGGCAGTGGTTCTTAACCTTTTGATTTCTGAAAACCCGTACTTAATCATACTGAAATCCAGGGACTCCACTGAATCATTACTGTAGTACGGGGACGCCCACTGAATCTTTATTGGATTCAGGGGACACCAGCCTAAGCAATATAGATGATTTGAACTGCAAAACAACATACAAAAATACAGGGAGATGCCTCTATCAAACAAATATACATATAATTAAATATTTGATTTAAGTCGCAAGCAAATATTTAAAAAACTAAATTTTAATAGAAAGGTTGGAACTTTTCTAAATTCAATTGTCCATACAACATTCTGTTTGATGCACCTGCACCCACAAATCAATCTGAGGATACCAACCTAATTTTTAGTCATGAATTTCTAATTCTTCACATTTACAGGATGTTTTAAAACGTTTAATTTTACATTTTGCTTCTATATCTATATACACTTCACTAATCTGTTAATATTATTTAATTTTAAGAGCAGATCGTGGACTCCCTGAATAGGTGTTTTGGACCCCCAAAGCCCCCCACCCCCGGGCCTCAGGCTAAGAACCATTGGTCTAGGGGATGGTAAAGTGAAGGAGGTGAAAGTAAGAACATGCAGGAGAGAGGGAAAAGAAGGAGTTGGGGAGGAAAGAGGTGAGGGGTGAGAAATGCAGATGGAGGCTTTCAGAAAGGTATGGGGAGTAAAGGGACATACATGTCCAACAGTGTGACTGCTGAGGACAGTCATGTAAAAGGAAGAACAGGAATGACTGAGCCACTCCGAAGTCCACTACCCCTTCCACACACCTTTTAATGTAGTTTACATGTTTTAGTCATATACACGACCACGCCTCTTGGAAAGAATTCCTAGTTACTCTTCTTAGGCCGCGCCCTTTTTAGAGATCACGCACTTTTGTCATCCCACTTTAAACCCACGCTGACAGGCACTCCTGTCCGGCTACTTTGATTTATTTCATTGCACGTCGTCTTTACGCAAGCAGAGCGCTCTGCACTTGCATCTCCAGAGGAATTACAGTAAACAAAAAAAGTCTCAAAGCTCTTGCTGTAAACTACAACACTGCCATATTCCGAGAAATGGAAGGACTCGGCGCTTTGAAGCCTATCTCGTAAAGGAATTACGTGATAAGAACGCGGAGTCCTGTGAGCGCGAGACGAGTCATCCTGATGCAGCACGGGGGCTTTTCGATACTTCCCTGTACTTTCGGAACGAGTGCTTTCTCAAGACAACAGAGTAACGAAAGATGAGACGAAACTGTTCTTTTCGGACATCCTCTCAAGTGCTCGAGGGGAAATTCCCAGGCGCACTGAACTTTAAGAAATAGCAATTGAGCTGTGAAAGCTGATAAGTGAGACCGGCACTTCCATCCTTGGCTCAGAGTGGCGATGGGCCTCTTCTTGTCCACGTTTTAACTTCTATCCTTCGAGAAAGTAAAAATGAAACATTGTCAATGGACTTCTGAACAGCTGCCAATGAGTTCATCCGTGCAGACCAGCTTGTGAGAAATTCAGTTTGAATGTAGTGAGACGTCGAATGCAAGGTCTTGTTCACACTCGTCAAGTGGGGTCTACTGGTGAGAAGTGCCGGAGCAACACGTGCTCGTTAACTAGCCTTGCAACGAAATAACTCATCCACTCGAGGGCCTAGTAGAATTTTTGCGGCCATGGTTGATTTTATGCTACGCTATGTATGTTATATAATATCATGTTATGCCATGCTATGGTGTTATATTATGCTATGCTATCAGGGCTCGAGTCGGGGTACCACGCGGGTGGACAGCGTCCCCCCACTTATTTTACCGGGTGGACGCCGTCCCCCCTGCCTAACAGCTGGACTTCACTCTTTGGCCTCTCTGGGACGACAGCGAGACGGATTAAAGCCCCCGTGGCCCCCTGGTTACTGCAGCTGGACTGTCAGGCAAAATCAGTCATGTTACTGAGTGAATGAAATGCGGACTCGGATCTGTGCCGGACCGTCTGGGGTAAAAGACTCTCGTGGGGGGCAGAGTGCTGCTACCATGGAACATTTTCGAAGTGTGCACAAAGCAGTATCCAAATTAAAATTTGAGGTTTCTTCCGCACACACTGCGCTGCGAGTAAAAAATAAGCCGAGGCGTTTACAGCCCCCCCCCCCCCCCCCCCTCCTAGAGCACTGCATCCAGTGTAGTCTGCGGAGCTCGGCGGCTTCTTCTTTATATATTGCTCCTGCAGTCCAGGCACTCACTTCACCCTGCGTCTCCTTTCTATATTGATCCTGCAGTCATTGGCGTCCGCAGAAATTTTTCCTGGGGTGGGGGCAAAATGTTATGTCATGGTGCTAGCCACCTTTCGTGACGTCACTTCCTGTCGTGACGTCACTTCCGGTGACAGCGTCCCCCCACTTCTTTTTTTTAGGACTTGTGCCCTGTATGCTATGTTATGATATCCTATACTAATGTTATATTATATAATTTAGCAAGCCAACTAGAATGGGTGGCAGCGAAGGTCACCCTTCGCGCTGCTCTGAAGTCGTCTCCTAGCTACTCTCTCAGCAAAATAACTGGTGCGTCACAACAGACATATATTTCATTGCCCTCCCCCCACACACACACCTCGCGAGACACTTTTATTCAAGACGGATCTAACGTCATGAGATTTTGCTGAAGAGGTGAACATCAAGGCCTGCCTCTACCCCTCTTGGGTCTCTCAGCAGTGTGCTCACTCCATCTGCATCATCAAGAACACCTTTTAGGTCAGCCAGACCTCCTCTAATAAAGAAAAAACAATACACAACATACCTTGAAACGGAATATGGGTTAGTCTCATTCAACCCCTGTTTATTGGAAGTATCATTCATGCTTCGAATCCGCTCACGGGACAACCATTTGGTGTTGGAGGTGTCAGTCATCATGGCAGATGGCATTTTGTTTCTTTACTATCTGATTTTGCTGAGGGTGGGTAGGCATCATAAGCAAATAAGTTCATCTACAGAGATATATTCTTGGCTGCCACACATGCAAGTGAGTCTTTTTCCAGAATCCTATAGTGTTCCTCGGTGTATCTATGAGATCAGTGTGTGGGATGTCGTGAGGCGATGAGGCTAGAGACACGGGTGACCCTCACAGATGGAGTGTCACAGTAAAGGAAACAGACAGCGCATCCCACTCCTGGACCACACTGTCCTCCTGGCCTGAAAGGAATTGCTCAGCTGCACAGTGACAGGAGCTATCCCTCCATGGTGGTGGGCGGAATCCAGTGAGGTGGCATGGATCCGATGCAGAGGTCTCAGTGCAGGCCGCAACATTATTAACTTCTGCACTTTCTGATTCCTGTCTGCATCCGCAGCACCATGATGACAGAATAATCAGAAGGACTGACACTTTGGGTAAAGGACACCTAAAGCATCATGAAGTCTGAATAATTAGCATAGCTCCAAAGCCTGCCTGCTCTTAAGAAGCACTGGCACTGCAGAATACAGGGAACCACCACAGATGCCACAATTGGAGCCTTCCGTATTGGATTACATCTATTAGTTTACTAGAAGAAGATTATGGCATGTGCAATAGCCAATCCCCCTACAGCTAAAATGGCAGCCAGGGTCTGTGGTACAGAAGCAGGCACAGCAGATCCAGGGTAAGCTTTATCCCTGCTACAGCAAACCTAGGGGAAGCCATACATTGCCTATTGTGGATTTATGTATATGGATTTCCAACTACAAACAGTTGAAAGAGAAGTGTGGATCATAAAGGCTTGCCCTTGGTTCAAGGTACCCAGAAATGACACTTGCCCTGGATTCGTGGTTTCAAAAAGGATCTGCAAATCAAAAAAATGGTTGAATGATAAATAAATAAGGACAGAACAAAGGCAAAGTGCTATGGGCCAACCCTTTTGCACACCAGGGGTGGCAAGAGCAACTTGGGTGCAGGGCTTGGCCTCAGGTCATGCTCATCGAGTGTTGGCTGCCCACATGAACACAGGGGTCATTAAGAAGCCAGGCCCTGGTGGACATTCCCAGTGCTTTTTGACACCTGTGATGGTGTAGAGGCAGTGCCTGGCTGAAGGCAACAGGGGCTGGCAACCAGCTGCAGGTTTGGTCAAAGGCCAATTTCTGCAGCACTTTGGGCATGCACAGCGGGGTTCGGAAATTAAGTACATCATAAAAAATCGAATGAAATTCACTGAAAAAAAAGTTACAACTGAGCGATGGTCCTGGCTCAAATGAGCCAAACCACTGAAATCCATTGGTTATGATTATTAACGCACACAACACACACCATAATTTTCACTGCCCGACATGCTCAAAATGTCACTTTAAAGCAAAGACAAATGTTACTAAGAGAACAGCATGGCAGTTGGTGCAGGTTATGGTCTGTGTTGTGTGTGTTGAGAACCTTAACTGGCTAATTTCAGTGGTTCTGCACATTTTTATACACATTCATCCTTACAGGGGCTTTTCGTTAACTCTCTTCCTCTGTTCAATCAATCACTATTTGTATAGTGCAGCACTAACCCCCCTAAGGGTATCTGGGTACTGAGAGTGCGGTGTCTCTGCCAAAAACTCAGGTGTTGAGTTTCTTTCTGAAGTCTGCCTTTGAGGGGGCTGTTCTGATGTAGAGGGGTAGGTGGCCATGATGGAGTAGAAGGAGTAATCACCGCTGCGGCTGCGACGGATGTGAAGGGTGTGAGTGAGGACAAGAGAGGCGGAGTGCAGGTGTTTTGTGGGCAGGTGGAAGTTCAGTTGATGGTTGATGTATGATGGTCCTTGACCATGGAGAGCTCTGTATGTGTGAGTGAAGATCTTGAACTGGCATCTCTTCTGGATGGGGAGACAGTGCAGATTACTGAGGTGTTGGGTGATGTGGGTCCATTTGGGGAGGTCAAGATGAGTCTGGCTGGAGTGCTTTGTATGGTCTTAAGTCTTTTGAGTAGCTGGGTGGAGATTCCAGTGTAGAGAGCCATGGTCGAGGCAGCTGGTGATGACAGCATGCATTACAGTCTTTTTGGTGTTGATGGGGATCCATATGAAGAGACGGCGGAACATGCGGAGAATGTGAAAGCAGGAAGAGGTGACTGCTTTGACTTGTCGTTTCATGATTAGTTGGCCGTTGAGGTTGCGTGCGTGGTCTATTGGTGTGGGTGTTGGTCCGAGTTCCACTGGCCACCAGCTGTGGTCCCATACAGAGGTGTTTCTTAGAAAAAGAGCAGCACTCCTGTTTTGTCGGAGTTGAGTTTGAGGCAGCTGTCTCATCCAATTTGTCAAGTTGGTCATGGATTTCCAGAATTTGATTTTGGCGTTGGAGGGATCCTCGGTGAGCGAGAGAATTAGTTGAGTATCATAAGAGTAGGAGATTATGTTTAGTCCATGGGATCTGATGACATCTGCGAGGGGGGTCATGTAGATGTTGAATAAGGTGGGGCTGAGGGATGATCCTTGTGGTACACCGCAGATGATGTTCTTGGGTGCGGAGGTGAAGGGAGGTAGTCTGATCCTCCGTATGCATCCTGAAAGGAAGGAAGTGATCCACTGGAGGACGTTGTGCTGTATGCCGATGTTGTGGAGTCTATCGATAAGGGTGTGGTGGGAGACAGCCTCAAACGCAGTGGAGAAGTCAAGGAGGCTCAGAGCCACAGTTTCTCTGATGTCTGTGGCAGCGATCAGTGTGGTTTCAGTGTTGTGGTTGGCATATAATCTACATTTTGCTGCATCAAATTGGTGGTTTTATTCGAGGTATTCGGTGATCTGTTGATTGTCGACTTTCTGAAGTACTTTTACTGGGTAGGGGAGCAGGGAGATCGGTCTGTAGTTTTTGAGGTCCCCGCAGTCGGCAGAGGGTTTCTCCAGTAAGGGTCTGACATGTGTGGGTTTCCATATTTCTGGGAAGGTTGCTGTGGAGATGCAGGTGATGAGGATGCAGATGAGTTCCAAGCTGATTCGGTTCGCCCCATGGTTGAAGAGACGGTAGGGCAATGGGTGCTGGCCCCACATAGTGGATCGAAGACATGGTGGCTGTGGTGGTCTGGATGGTGAGCGGGGACCAGGTGGTTATCGTCCGACTGGTGTTCGCTGGTTGTTTGAGGTTGTCAAGGCTGAGGGGGGGGTTGGATGCAAAGTTGTTGTAGATGGGGGAAATCATGCTGTGGAAGTAATCTGAGAGGGTGTCGCAGAGTTCTTGGAAGGGGAGGATGGTGGTCTCTGTGGCTTTTGGGTTGCAATATTCCTTGGCAATTTTGAAGAGTTCCTTCATGTGGTTGACTGCAGTGCCGATGTGGGTGGTGATGGCTGCTCTTTTGGCTTCTTTGATGTGCAGGTGGTAGTTGCTGAGAGCTGCTTTGTGGAAAGCTCTGTCCAAGGGGTCCTTGGTAGTGCACCAACATTCTCGAGTCAGTAGCAGTTGCGCTTGGTGGTTCTGAGCTCTAGTGTGCACCAGTTAGTTTGCTTCAAGGTTTTGTTGGTCTTAGCTGGATTCTGCGGGGCAACTCTGTTGGCGCATTTATTGATCCAGGCGGAGAAGTTCTGGAAGGCCTGTTCAAGTTCCACAGAAGTATTGGGATGTGTGGTGCTGAGAGCTTGTGTCCATATTCCTCCGTTACCTTGCCTCAGCTGTGGTGGGAGATGCTGTGGTGCTTGGTGGTGGGCTGCTGGATGTCGCAGATAGTAAAGTGAACAATGGTATGGTCGATCCAGGTGAGTTCAGTGATGTGTATGAATTTGATTCTGTCTCTGGCGGTAAAGATGAAGTCAAGTGTGTATTTGGCATTGTGTGTGGGTTTGGTGACCAGTTAGGTGAGGCCAATGTTGTTGAGGTTCTCCAGGAGGGCAGTGGAGTTGGCACCGTTGGTGTCATCGATATGGAAATTGAGATCGCTGAGAAGGACGTTCTGGAGGGAGTCAATGGCAAGGGGGGATGAGGTTGGAGATGGTATCGCCGAAGGGTGGTCAGGTCCCGGGGGTCTCTTGGCGAGGGTGCCTCTTATCGTGGTCTTAGCGTTGGTTTGTAGTCGGAGGTTGAGGTGTTCCATAAGAGACATTGGGTCGTCAAAGGTGCATCGTGTTTTTTTTTTTACGATGATGGCTATGCCCCCACTGTGTTTGTCGGTGCGGTCTCAGTTTATTATATTGTAGCTTTTGGGAGTGGTGGTGTCAATGTCGGGATTCTAGGAGGGTCTGAGTGATGTTTCATTGATGAAGGCAATGTGGGAGAATGGATGGTGATGGTGTTCCAGATTTCTCTGGCCGGGTTGTCATTGGTCTTCTGAGCGGAGGTGATGTAGAGTCCAGTGCGGGTGGGGGGTCCTGTGTGACAAGCAAAGCAGCAGTGGCGACAGGCGTAGGGTCCTTTGGTTGATCGTAGGGAGGCCATGAAGCAGCTGTTGTTCCAGTGTCCAGGGCTAGGCGCGCCTCTGTAGTGTAGCAGTGGATGGTGGGAGGGCCAGGGGTCATGGCGCTTGTGGCAGCCCCGTAGCCGGAGGGTGCAGATGGGCTTGCCATTGGCGCACCAGTAGCACTGCCATGCAGCCGCCTCCATAAGTAGTCCTGGGAGGTGGGGGAGGCTGTCAGGGAGATGGAAGGGTGAGAGCAGGAACAGCATCGGGGACCGGAAGAAAAATGGCATAAGCATTCGGGAAACAAGGACGGCTACGGCCTGATAAAAAAAATAAAAAAAATGCCTAAGGCAGGCTTAACCCAATTAAAAAAAATGTGCAGGCTAAAACAGGAGCCCAAATAAATTAAAATAGAATAGCAGGCTAACCGGGAACCCAACAGAAGAACTGGGGTCCCCGGGGACTAGGATTGCAGTACCTATGTCTTATGGAGCTGGAAGGAGAATTGCACATGACCATAAAGGTCAAGGGCTACTTGCTGGGGGCCATGCAGTGGGTTCCATAAGTAGTCCTTGGAGGTGCTGTCAGGGAGGCAGAAGGGCTGAAACAGCGTTGAGCCCAGAAGAAAATCAGCGGGAGCAGTGGGAAACAAGGATGCAGTCTCGAAATGGGGGCCAAGGAAGCTGGGATCGCAATCACGGTCTCGTGGTGCTGACAGGAGACAACAAGCATTTACAATGCAATGGTCTCGGCATTATGAAAGGTAGAGCTATTGGCATTGCTCATGACATTTTTAAAAAATTTTTTTTAAACATAAATAAATGGTATTGTCATTTACAATGGCAATAGGTGAGCATTAGAGAGTTCTAGAGAGTATTCGCGGACACAGAGCCGCGCACACAGACAGAGCCGCGCACACAGACAGAGAGCCACTCACACACACACACACAGAGCCACTCACACACAGAGCCACTCACACACAGAGCCACTCACACACAGAGCCACTCACACACAGAGCCACTCACACACAGAGCCACTTACACACAGAGCCACTCACACACACACACACAGAGCCACTCACACACACACACACAGAGCCACTCACACACACACACACAGAGCCACTCACACACACACAGAGCCACTCACACACACACACACAGAGCCACACACACACACACACAGAGCCACTCACACACACACACACACAGAGCCACTCACACACACACACAGAGCCACTCACACACACACACAGAGCCACTCACACACACACACACAGAGCCACTCACACACACACACAGAGCCACTCACACACACACACAGAGCCACACACACACACACACAGAGTCACTCACACACACACACAGATCCACTCACACACACACACACACAGCCACTCACACACACACAGACAGAGCCACTCACACACACAGACAGAGCCACTCACACACACAGACAGAGCCACTCACAGTGCTGCTCACTTTTCAGCAATATCGTCCAACATACCCTGCCTTTACCTATCATTTGTATCACAGGAATGCTCACAACAATTTACAACTCCTCTCAATTTTCAAAAAGGTACAGCTTTCTACTTTTGAATAAAAGGTCTGTGGCAAAGAAAGCGCCCACCCTGAATCAGAATGACGACTCCCTTTGATGCATCACAGCAAAACCAGTCCTGTCCTTTTCTGAGAATCACAGGCATATCACACTCCTTGGCATTACCACCCTCTGCAGAATCAAGGAAAAAGCTTGTAGCAGCACATTTTTAAGTGAAACAATAAGGGAACCCTGGGCTCTCTAGAGAAGGCATGTTTGGCGTCTCTGACTCTTAGGTGCCAATTGTATGGGGGAACTACTGATTGTGTCCGAGAAAAGGCCTGGTGATCAGATATGGTGGACTACCAAATGAGAGAAAAGTAGAGCATCAACACACTCATTTGAAGGTCTAATGTTGGACTGAGATGACGATCCCACCAGCAAATGTTGTGTTATCTATTTTTCCTATGGGAGATCTTGCTGTTTTCTTATGTTATCTCTGAAACCAATAAAATATGTTAAAAAAATGAGTGAACTGATATACACAACTTGCATGAATGATCCCAACCAGTGAGGCTTTACGATGTCCCATTAGTACTCTGTAATTGAGATTTCAATTTATGAAGCAGTTTTCCAGCTGTACATATTGCTATACATACATATGGTCAATCCATTTAGTTATATCATCTCTATTCCGAAGGCAACATACACACATGGGGAAAAAGCATGGGCACCTGGCTCAGGGGGGCTGGAACCCTGCAGCGAGGGGCTGGCAGGCTTCAGGACAAGGCGAGTGCCGCGGACCAGCCTAGGGGACTGAGATCCTGGGACCGAGGTCCGAGGACTCACTGGCGCTCCCTGCAGCGGCCGGCACTTGTAGGGGGAGGGACGAGCAGCTGGGAGCGGGGTGGGGTCACCGGGCGGCGATAGCAGGGGCGGAAAAGAACAGACAACAGCAGAGGGCAAGGCTGCCCTTAACTACAAAGTACTACTAAGCAGGCTAAATAAAGTGAAAAACGGGCACAGACTACTACAAAACAGAAAACTACAAAAATACTACTAAAAACAGGCTATATATGGTGAAAGCGGGCACAGAATAAGGGTTATAGAGCACAATCTACCAGACACAGTGCGGCAGGATGAGGAGACCAGCGGGCTCAGGAAGGGCTCGAACCCTGCAGCGAGGGGCTGGCAGGCTTCAGGACGAGGCGAGTGCCGCGGGTTAAGTGGGTTAAGTATAAAGAGGTCAACCCACCAGCACACAGCTACAAAAGGAGAACAGGTGACTGTGTTTTTGACCAGATGGAATCAAATTCAGTGGCATTCACTGCTGGTATAAACGTGATCCTGGGTAGCATGCGTGATGGGATTAAATGGCAGACAATGTAATAATATTGCCATTAAAAATGTATGCATCTTCATTCAATTACAACTCAATGTTAATAGTACCCCTCTCAATGGTACATATTCTGACCTCGGAAGAAAGAAAAGATTAAATTGGCACTTCACTGCGGTTGACGTTTATTTCACGAGGTTATCTTAGATGCTTGAAAAAGCATGGAAAGCTTGTAGATTCACATCTTTAAAAGCCAGATAAGTGCAAACATTTACTGACAATGTGGCAGAATATGAGAATCCTTTTACAAGGCTGACAAGGAGACACGGACAGCGGGGGCGGGAAAGGAGACACTGACAGCGGGGGGGAGCGGGAAAGGAGACACTGACAGCGGGGGGGGAGCGGGAAAGGAGACACGGACAGCGGAGGGGGGGGTGGCCGGAAAGGAGACACGGACAACGGGGGGGGCGGGAAAGGAGACACGGACAGCGGGGGGGTTGGCCGGAAAGGAGACACGGACAACGGGGGGGGCGGGAAAGGAGACACGGACAACGGGGGGGGGGCGGGAAAGGAGACACGGACAGCGGGGGGGGGGGGCGGAAAGGAGACACGGACAAGGGGGGGCGGGAAAGGAGACACGGACAGCGGGGGGGGGATGGCCGGAAAGGAGACACGGACAACGGGGGGGCGGGAAAGGAGACACGGCTAGCGGCACACACACATCATACATAAAGAGAGATGCCACAAGCCCGTGATCAGAGACAGATGAGGCGAGCCTCGGCCATGAAGGTTTCAGTCTAAGGCTCGTTTTTTTTCCTCTACCATGCGCTCATATTAAAAGCGTGCATCTTTAGAGCACGCTACTTACCCGCTAGCACCCAGGTGGAGCCTACTTTACTTCACCTCAGTTGTGCGCCCATCCTGGCTGCAAAGAAAGGCCCCTCAGCAAAACGCCCGGGTTGCAATCTCGGCTCAGCAGCGGGCCGTCGCCGCGGTGACGTGGGCAGCTTGAGTCGCGGGAGGAGGGCGGGAACAAACACGGACAGCGGGAGGGGGGCGGGAAAAAGACACGGCGGGGAAGAATACAACGGCCGACCTAATCAGCGGGAGGAGGGCGGAAACAGAGATGGACAGCGGGAGGGGGGCGGGAAAAAGACAGCGGGAAACGAGGACAGCAGCCTACCTCATCTTAAGGAGACTTAAAATGGCAGCCACAAGCTTTTGAAATTTTTCGGAATTGGGGGCGTGGTTTTGCTGTGCTGAGTGGCGGACGACGTCACTGTCTAAAGAACAGCAAAACTTACGCCCCCAAATCCGAAAAGGACGGGGCTACATCGGAGTGACGGATCTCTCCTCCAATGGCTGGCCTCCGTTTAGGAAGCCAGCCAATGAAGGAGAGACAGGGCAGGGAGGCGGGACCTTCTGCGCTACTAAGAGTCATTAAATCTCCGGCCTAAGACTGCGCAAGCGCAGCCTTTTAGGCCTTCGACCTAAAAAGGTCAAGGGATACACTTGTTGGTCTGTTTTGGTCACATTTTGCTTTCACCTACTACAGCATATAGCTTGGGACACAGGATGAGCCCACTTCATCCACTGGCTTGCCTGACTATGAATGTTCGCATGCTACACTTGCACATCTTGCATTTCCACACATTTTTACCTTTTTTTCCTTTATAAACTTTTTTAATTTTATGAAGGCCTGGCAGGTCTCCAGACTCTGCTACTGAGCGCTGATCACCGCTGCAGTGTGCCAGATCCCAGGCAAGCACTGCAAGCGACATTCGTCTTTGAACGGACATGAAAACAATTGAAAGACAGTCACCTATGCATGTGCATGCCATCTTGGTATTTTTTGGGGAAGACTTTAATTCAAAAAACATTTCTAAATGACCACCATACATGTGCATGTTTTATATGCTTGTGCATGCATAGGTGTCCATTTTCAAAGTGTTTTTAAAACAGAAATTTTACAAAACCATTTAAAAAGAAAACAAGCATTGAGAAAGGCAAACGATCTAAAGCCAGCACCAAACGTGTTTGTATTGCTGAAATTATCACTTACACTATCTATAGCAGATACTTGTGATCTATTTCGTGGTGCCTTAGAAGCCATGAGGCGACAGAGCTAATGATGCCCATACCAAATTCCAGCACATTACAGCCTGCAAAAGTGAAAGCTTGTAATTGCTAGATAGCGCTCTTCGCTGAACAAGGCAGATGGACACTAGTCTTGCCATTGAGAAATTACATGGCCCACAATATCTCTAGCAAGACATACCCCACCCAATTTACCTCCCGGGAAAAACACAAATAGTAAAGTCCCCCCCACTCAACTCCTCCCATCCTCAGAACAACTACACAAGGGATCTGTTGTGGGTTTTCAACAAGAATATTGAGTTTCAAATATCATCCTGCCAAAATATCATGTCCTAAATATAGACTACTACAGCATGATGAAGGTAAGCATGTATATATAAGCATTTTCAAGGTATACAAATCTTCATGGTAAATGGATTTAAAACTAAGATCTTAGAGCCTTATTTATCAAGGCCTGCATCACTTTTACGCCGCCGTTCCATCACTTTTTGTGTCATTGCAGCAGCGTAAATAATGTGTCGCGTTCTGCCATGTTTACAAAGTGACGCATCTAAGGAGGTGCGTCACTTTATAAAGGCCTGCGCTACATTATACCTGCGTCAGGTATAATGTGTGCAGTGTGGGCATTCCCTGGCAATAAAGGGTCGTAGAAGTGTCGCAGTGAAAGCTATGAGATTTCACTGCATCAATAGCTTACGCCTGAGGCAGGCGTAAAACTGACGCAGGCCCTTTCACATGGGGCTTGCCCCATGTGAAAGGAAACATTGCTGGAGTTGCATCTGTTTTCAGACACACCCAAGCAATGCGTCACTTTTGCTCCTGCAGGTAGGTCAGAAATACTGATGTATCTGTAACTCCTTGCGACATGGAGCGCTATACATTAAATACGGTGCATCCATTGTGTCGCAAGGAGGGCACAGTGAAAACTTTCATTGCTGTTTTGTCACAGCGATGCAACAGTTTTCATAAATGAGGCCCTTAGTATGGTAACTCAGCCTAAACAAAGAAAGCCCCGGAATGCATGTTACAACAGCTCAGAGGTCCCATTCCACTGTGGTCTATTCATAAGTACACTCATATATGTCAAATATGTCTGACGGTCTAACCAAAAAACGTAATCAGTAACAAATGCCACAGTCACAGATTGAGTTCTATTAAACTGACTTTTTTTTTTACCAAGGAAATACACTTTCGGACCACTACACTATGCTTTTCCCTTTTAGTCTCAATGAACACAAACATCTCCTATGGAAAAATTTGATAATTCGCCAGAGAGAGAAAGAGGGATAGAGAGAGAGAAAGAGAGAGAGAAAGAGAGAGAGAATGAGGGGGAGAGAGAAAGAGAGAGGGAGAAAGAGAGCGAGAAAGAGGGAGAGAGAGGGAGAGAGAGAAAGAGGAAAGAGAGAGAGAGAGAGAGAGAGAGAGAGAGAGAGATAGAGAGAGAGAGAGAGAGAAAGATAAAGAGAAAAAGAGAGAGAGAGTAAGAGAGAGAGAGAGGCAGAGAGAGAGAGAGAGACAGAGAGAGAGACAGAGAGAGAGAGAGAGAGAGCTTCTCCACAGCAGGCGAGTTATGCGATTGCGATTTTGTGGCACAGCTGAATAACAAGATATCATTAGGTACATTAGTCAACGTCTCTTGCTATTAAGAGGGATGATTACCTTTTGTAAGTATGAATAACCTTTCGGTTACATTTATAGTACAACAAACCCCCTCTGTAATTTTCCTCACCGTTTTCCGTTCAACAGGGCTAGGTGAACCCTGTGCCATCAGTGGAAACATAACGAGGAAGCTGGAAGAAAGTCACTTCCTATATAAATCGTTTATTTCAGGCACAGCCCATAAAACACATCATATTGATACATCAAAAATACTCTTAAATACATTAAAACTTAGTTAAAAAAATCATAAAAACATCATTGTACAATTACCCAGTTGTAAAACAGAATACAAATCCATATATATTAACAATAAAAGTAGAAGCCCTACACCTGAAGCAATACACTTCATAAGCAGGGTGCTAATGAAGCACAGCAGACAGGAGGAATACAGGTGCTGCAAGGCAATTAGTTGACTACACAACAAGTACAATTCACCAAAGCGAAGCCATGAGGGAAACGGGAAGAAGGAAAACAGAAACGGTGTGTAGGTGGGTCAACGAACTGCAACAAAGACGGATAAAGCTACGAAATACAAAGGGTTACAAAGTGATGGCAACACCTGCCATTACAGATCCTAAATTCTTGTTTGTCTAGATTGACCTGGTAACCGACCTTTTGACCTGGACAACACATCACACACCAATCATTATTCCACACCCCAGCCACTACAAGCCAGTCTGCCATAGATTTTGACCCCTTGCATAATCGCAACCTTATTGTCAAACCAGCCTATCAAATACACACTGCATGTTCCTTGAGTTCGTAAAAAGCACACATAGCTCAGAGAAAAAAAACAGCATGATGCCCGCATAAATGAGAATATTCAGGATCATAACCTAGACGAAAGGTATTCTGACATAGACTCACACCGAAATATTGTCAAGGAGCAAACACGCAGCCCTCCAGATACCCAACACTGCTCCTTTGTAGTGGCCTCCCTCTCTCAAACAGCCTGTTGGGTCAGTCCAGATACACTTAAATACTGGCATATAAACGGGCTCTCTACAGAAGAACGTAATCACCGATAGGCATAATTCCTACATTATCAAGAGGTCTAACAGGTAAAAAGCCTCTTTCAAAGCTCCTCTCGCAGCACATTTAATCCACATAAAATCTACTACTCCATCTAGCCAAAGTCCTTTTTAACATATCTAAACTTATACACCATATGCATTATTGAAATCTGAAATGGGATCACAACACCATTCACAGCACCATTGATTTTCATGCATATCGACAAACATGGTGGATCAGCAATACTAGGGGCTCTGATTGCTATAGAATAGTTTCCTCTCCACTCTCTATGGTGCACTCTCAAGTCTTCCTCACATGATGCATTTATTTCTTTATTGAAATGACAAACTCTCCCACATAGCATCCATCTCTAATTCTCCCTAATCATTTTCTGGAGTTTGGCTAGCCAGCAATTGTGCACCCTTGATCAAGGGGCACCAGCAGGGCTACGGTCCACAAAGGTAGGTCTCACTCTAGTGTGCAATGTAATCTTGCTTCGTGCCAGTGAGTAATATGAAGATTTTGTGGCTGGTAGCTCCGATAGAAATGTGGATTCCCATGCTTCCCGATAGTGGGGTCATGCATGGCCAACAGTGAATTTAGGCTGTGCAGGAATGATTAAGCAGGGATGGAAGACCCGGAGATGTGGCTATGGTGATCGAGAACAGGGATGCGGGATGCAGGCAAGCACTGGAGCACCTGGAGGGACTATACTCTTCCTAACTGACCCTGCAGAAGTGTTCCAGGTCCGGGGTGTATTGTAGAAAGTTGTGGATCTGACGTGCCGGGACCGCAGAGAGCACTGTATTGAAGTTCTGTCACTGAGCATTGGTTGATCTGTCCTTTACTCATGAGTGAAATGATCTGTCATTTTCTTATGTGAGAGTTAAAGCAGAATTAATCAGAGGCGTTGTCCTAAGTTTTAGAGACTCACCAAAACACAAGTGGTGTTATGTAGGAGCAGGGCACTGGAAAGCGTTGTCACAACTCGGAGGTCCAATTCATGATGTTTTAGAGGGGATAGAAGGACTGGACTGCCCAGAGTTTGTTACAGTGACCTCAAAAGCAGAACCTTGTCCATCACTTTTAGTTTGTGAAGAGAGAGGGCCTCGGCCATGCTGAAGATTGATGAGGGGAAAGACTGGGTGCAACAAGAGTACAAAAACCAGGGGAGATCTGCACCACTCTGCATGGGAGTGGATAGAATGATGAAGGTGAGTGAAAGGTTCATGTGGGTGGAAGCTGAAGAAAAGTGGAAGGTGTGGATAGGTGTGTGGTGTGTGAGATAGAAGTGAGTGAAAGGCTTGGGATAGGGAGATGGAGGGTGAATGTCAGAGTTAATGAGTGAAGAGCTGGAATTAGAATGGGTTTGAGGGAAAGATGACGTTGAGGAGAGGAGATCTAGAAGATGAGTTTGAGAATGAGCTTTTTGATAGCGGTTGAGGTGTAGTGTGAGTAGAAGGTAAGAGAAAGAGGAGTAAGTTGAAAGCAGTGTGAGTGTAAGAGGACTGGTCAATGGAGGAAAAGGGTGAGTCTGAGAAGGTTGGCGAAGCAGAGTATAAGTGAGAGGGGCAAGTGTGAGTGAGGGAATTAAGAAAGGAGTGAATGTGGGTGAGATGAATACATTAGGAGTTTGAGTAAGAGCTAAAGGAACGAGAGGAGTGTAGCTATGCCCAAGGCTGGCCCAACTGGGTCTTTCTGAGGCCCAATACCTAGATGCAGTCATTTTGCATGGTCCATGCTTACTTGTATATGCCTGCGGGCACAAAGACAGGCTTCTCTTAACTTCTCTAGTTCTCAAATCTTTTGTTGTAGTGTGGGTTCAACTTGGTGTGAGGCATCACAGCTACAATGTTTGCTCTATCCCAATCAGACAAACTACATGTACCAGAGTGCCACAGGGCTATCACAATACTTTAAAGGGCAGTGGGCATTTTGAATTTACTGACTATAAGTTCCTTGTGTTTCAGAGCAGTCTTTGCTAGGAAAACGGTATACTTAGTTGCTTTAGCCCGACCATTGTTGCCAGTAGGTTGGATTTCACTGTATTTCATCTGGAGTTATAAAATACTGACTGTATACACAGAAGTATTCTGGGTCAACAATAGTAGCCAAGGATTTAGAATCTGATTTGCTTGCTAGTACAGGAGGTTTCCTTTCCAATGGAATGTGAATGATATTACACTTTGCTTCAGAAGACAAGCCCAAGAAATCCTTAATAGACTTTCTTTATATTATTTTGTCAGTAATGGTGTTAAGGCACTGCCAGTGTATTGTCAGGAGTCAAAGCACAACACTAATGGTTATTCCAACTGTTATAGCTGATGAACATATTACACTGAGAATCATTCAGATCACAATCTTGATTTATAAATAACCAAAGGTCATTTTCTCTATAAAAATGCATATTAGTATTCAGGTTATATTATATATCTGTTTAAAGGCTCCGTTTATTTTTCAGCATTAGAAGTTTTGACCAACTGTTGGGAGTGGGTTATACAGCGATTGTCACAAGGTGTATCATTTGTAGTATTAGGATCAGCAAAATGTAATAAATGATGAAATACTAAAAGAGTGAGTTGTTGTTGCGGATAGCAGTATGTCTGCAGTGCAGGCTGAGTGAAGATGTCCATTGTCTCTGTTTCTCTCACTCTCTCTAGTCCCATTCCCATTTCCCTGAGTCTACTGCAGGCCAACAAAATTATCCTTTGCCTGGTTTCCAGTTGGTTCAGGGAATTGTCAATATTAGACTTGTTCCGATGGATTCGAATTGCCAGGTTAGTGCAACCGTGACACATTACCTGGTCCACAGAAACATTCAAACCTGACCTATGTTTTCTGGGATTACATTGTCTCAAACCTTGGATTTAGAGAACAAATGTCAACTGGAAGTTAGTTTTACAAGATCAGAGAAGAAGACCATGGAAACTGAGTTACTTCAGGTCAAAAGAAAATTAGGTTCTTTACTGAGGCCACTTAAAACTCAGTCAATTTATGTAAACCATTTATAACAAGAATAGGTCTAGCCAATGAGACAACCATTGGTTTTGAAAAACAAAAGAGATACCTTCACACAACCGAGGTTCACCATTTGTCCCCACATGAAGACAGCACAAAAAGACAATGCAGAGTGTGGAGTTTAGTGTAATTTGCATTTTTGTAGCAAATACCCTCACAAAAACTACACCCTGCCTGTCACACTGGGCTAGGTAGTACCCTTGGGAACCCAATGACTATGTTCACATACAACACAATGGCCTCCAATGATGGCGTATACAACTCCGTCGATGTAGGGCGACCGGTTCCCACCTAGCCGACTTAGATTTCACAATTGTGCTGGTAGTCTCCTAGCGGCGGTTCCCATACAGAGTGTGTGTCACAATACACACTTAACAATACACCATAACTGTGCCCATTGGATGGATGCCAGTAGAACACACCTGCTGTCCATTGGCCACAAGGAAACACCTGCATACCACACTATAAAGCACACCGCATTTATGACCATGATCCTTTGCCATTCCACTGCACCATGAAACTTGCCAGCAGAGCTTTACCTAGTTAAATCAGTTTTTTTAGTTTCTTCTCCCTGTTACTTGTCCCTTCATTTATTTTCACTTTATCACCTTGTGGTCAATTTGTTAATTTGAAATTATTTTGTTGCACAATGCCAGGCCACAAAAATCCCTGTTTTACTGAGGGTGAGTTGTCATTCATGGTGGATGAAATCACAAAAGTAGAGCCACAATTGTTTGGAGCCCAAGACCGAAAAACACACCTATCATAGAAAAGGCCAATATGGGACAGAATAGTTGACAGGTTGAATGCTGTAGCTAACAACCCGTACACACACAAGGAAATTAGGAAGAGTGGTATTCCCTGGCCAGCAAGCATCACACGGAGGACCAGAGGACTGCTGCTGGTTCTCCCAGGCGCCCCTTACAACTCATGCCCTGGTAAGAGCAGTTCTTGCAGATCCTACATCCTGAAGGTTTGACAGTAATACCTCGTGCAGTAGAATCGGGTAAATTACAATTTACACTCTCTCACTAAACCTCAATGTCCTCTTTGCTCTGAAGTTAGCTGTTGCTAATGCGTGCTGCACTTTGTTTCGTAACATAGAAACCTAAAACTATCACTTTCAGATAATTTAGATTGTTTGTGTGAATGTATTGTGTTGCATCTAGAAAACAGGTGTCTATCTCCATTACATGTGTTATTTTTGTTTTTCTTGTTTGTGTATAAGGTGGCCCTTGCCATGCACTCCTTGAGAATTTGCATATTACATCGCTCATGACATGTTCTTTGACATCATTGATAACATTATTGCAACATCTGAAATTACATCATTGATGACAACACTGTGCATGGGGCAGCATAAGTCATACTTACTTTAGGGCATAGGTTATTTTTACCTGCGATGTCTATAACTGGTGAATTTCAGTGGTTTTGTTCATTTAAAATAGTATGTTTTAAATGACATTTTCACTTAACTATAACGACCCTTTAACCTTTGTTTTTTCAGTTAGTATATACACAGATAGATAGATTCAGAGATAGATAGATACAAAGATCGAGATATAGATAAAGATAGAGATAGCTTTAGTTAAGCAGGTATAGTTGTAGGTATAGATACATATCTTATGTATCCATAGATCACAATTGGATGCTGACTTACTGTATGATTTTATTTTCATTTAATTTACTTGGGATTGCTGAGCCTGCTCATATATTTAGGAGGAATTTAAGGTGCATGCACCACACTTTTAGGCACCAGTGATTGTGCATTAAGATAGACATGGATTATTACACTACAGTGACCCTGAGTTCTAAACTGTTAACATAGTGGGATAATGCACTCACTACTCAGATATTATGATAATCTGGGGATTCACAAGTTCAAATCTTGCTACTCAGTTTTTCATTTCTGAAACAAGGTTGGGACAGCAATTGTTAAAGCGTACCCCCCTCCCCCAAGCGCCTTGAGACCCTCCGGGTGAGTAGCGCGCTATACAAATGCTTTGATTGATTGATTGATTAAATGAACATTTATTTCCTTTCATCGATATAAGAGTTCTGAGCTGCTAGGTGTCGCAGATCTGTATAAACAACACCCTTGTTTGAGTTTCAAATAAATGTGATGTTTGGGGTTATTTTGAAGGGTAGAGTGAATAACACACCTAGACCACTAAATGTTATTAAATATATTGTGGATGTGGTTGTGTCCTTTCATTAGAAGTACTGAAAACCAAAGGGCACAGGTCTCACAGCTGTGGCTCCAAAGGGTAGCGAGCATAATAACAGCATTCTAGAATTTTGACAAGAGAAAAAGGTGATGAGGTACAGATTTGAGAAATGGAGGGTGATTGGGACATGGGGGTTTAAAGGATTAAAGTAAGAACATGGAAAATGTTAGACAAAACCAAAGAATCATGAGGAAAGAGCTGAATGAAATAAGAGTATTTTTAGTGAGTGACAGGAAAGAATATTCGTGTGACAGAGAGGGTTAATTAGAGAGGAGTACAAGGACCACAAGGGTCATACAGTAGAGAAAGTGATTAAGATGGTGTGAGAGGTAAGTGAAGTAGGACAAAAGACAAAAAGGAGTTTGAAGAAGTAAGATAATAGAACAAGAGAACAGTGACCCATGTTGGTTTATGTGAGTAGGGCATGGACTGAGGGGGGTGATGAGAGGTGAATAAAGGGAGAGGAGTAGGGAAGGGTGAAGAAGGAGGAAGAGGCTGGTGAAGGATGAGGATGATGAGAAAGGCAAGGATGATGAGAAAGGCAAGTGGTCTGCGAAAAGGGTGATAAGCAATGACAAGTGGTGGGGCAGGGATCTCAGAGAAGGTAAAGAGACTGGAGGAGAGTGATAGAACAAAAGGGAAATAGCAGTGATGGGCAGGGAGAGTGATGGAGAAAGAGGGGATGATAAGAATAGGACAGACTAGTGGAGAGAAGAAGAGAATGGGTAAGAGTCAGAAATGCGACAGTCATCATTTAGGAGAGAGAGTTCAGTTCTGATGTTCACACATGAACTGTACTTTTCCTCTTTGTTCCCCTTAAAATACATTCTATGCAAGAAACTGACAATAAAAATATTGGTTGAAAATCTAAACGCCAAATGAGGCCAGTCATCAGCCTCAGAATCTGTGGTCTGCACAGTGAGCAGCTATGGATAGAAACAGATCCACATTTGATGTTTTGTTGGTTTTGCTCACGTTCCCTACTTTGATTGCTCTTTCAGTTGTTAATACGCTTACCTGGAATAAATGAACAGCAGTAGGCACTACTCACAACTTTAAAAAATTGCACATCTGCGTACTAACTCTAAAAAATACACCGAGCCCTCAGGTCCTTGTAACCCTTGTGCATACTCATGAGCATGCTCTATATATTCAAGTCCTTGGTTCAGAACATTGAGAGCTGCCAGTGAAGATTATGTACAGCACAACGGGAGTGCAAGGTCTGCTTATGAAGATGCATGCACCCATACACAAGCTTTTACAGTACTAGATGAAGCTTACTTTACATGCACAAAATCTTTACACCATATTCAACAACAGTGAAGTTGAGTTTTACAGAAGAAGGTGAGTTGAAGAGACAGAGGGTAAGGTGGAGAGAGGAAAAAGTGAAGTAGAGAGAGCAGAGGGTGCTAAGTAGACATGTTAGAGAAAGAGGGTGAAGCAGAGAGAGAGGTGATTTTGAGGAAGAGAGGGAGGACAATGAGGAGGAAAGAAGGAAGAGGGGGAGTTGGGTAGACAGAGTTGGGTACACAGAGAGAAGGGTGATGTGAACAGAGAGGAGGATGGTACACAGTGAGATGATGGTGAGTTGGTGACAGTGAGAGAGTCAGGCCAAAAGAGAGGAGGGTGGGGTGAGAGAAAGGTAAGGCAGAGATAGAGGAGGGTGAGATGGAGAGAGAAGAGTGTGACATGGGGAAGTAAGGGGTGCAGTGTGCAGGAGAGCAGTGTGAAACAGAGACTGTTGGCGGGAGAAAGGAGGATACATTGAATCGATTACATAGGTACAAATACCTAGAAATATAGGGGCATATTACCAAGGAGGGCAATAGGCGAATATCGCCGCGTTAGCGGCTGTTTTCGGCCGCTAAGCGGCGATAATTCTATCGCCCTATTAACAAGCTGTCGCTAACAGCAGTTAGCGACAGCTTGTAGGCGATAGCAAGCGGTTTGGGGTCCGCTTTGCATGTCAGCGATATTTATTGCTAATGACATGCAAAGTGGGCGTACCCAACCTGTTAGCGACTGACAGCAGTCGCTAACGTCGCTATCGCCTATTAGCAAGGCAGGCGTAGCGATGGAAATATTCGCTCTAAGCGAGAATATCTCCAAATTCTAACACCTGCCCAGACCAGTTCTTAGCCATGTTATCCAATGGGAGGTGGATAACATGGCTAAGAGCATTTCATCGCTAATGCGTGAATATCGCTGTATTCTCAGCGATAATCACGCATTTCGTTGCTATCGCCTGGATTTTTAACGCTTTTGAGATACACCTTGCTAATAGCAAGTTATCTCAGCGATAGAAACCGGTGATACGCGGCGATAAAAATATTGCCGCTAACCCTACTTAGCGATAAATATCGCTATTTGTTGGTAATATGCCCCATAGAGTGAAAATAGTAGGTACCACCCCAGCAGTAGGTAGAGCTCATCCCCCTACAAGACCATCTAACTTAGGTAGAACCAGTCTTAGACACCTGGGAGATGCTAGGTAACCCCATGCATCTTCATGGCCCACCCATGCTTCTTAATGGCCCTGCCAGATCCAGAATCCTCAAGCCGGGCATGTTGTTCCTGCTCCAATAGGAACAGTCCTATCTGAAATGCCACACCATGTCCTCTTCAGAGGTGAATATAAGCAACAGCAAACTGGTTTTGACCTTTTGGTCATCATCTGTAAAGAGCAACTTTAGTCCAATAGCTCAGTGAGCATGGGATCCATGTGTGGGCTAGTGACTGAGATTAATTACAGCCTTTGTTCGATCAAATCAAATCAAATCAGGCATTCTTTCCATAGCTGTTATTTGCTTGGGTAGTAAATGGCAAACATATTTAGGGTGCAGTGGGCCACTCATGTCTCAGGTCACCAGTAACAATGCATGTGCTGCCCTAATATTTGCTGTGCTTCTGGAACCCCGTCACTATATATGTACTTTTCTCCACTGTAATGATTCAAACATCTGATTAAAATAGATGATGTTGTGACACTACAATTCCAGGTGAAAATGTTTGGTTGTGCAGGAACCCAAAGGAAATCAATCTAAGTCAGAAGGGAGGAGGCTAGAACCCATATGACATGGCCCAATGAAGGCAACCAGTCTACCACTAAGGAGTGAGGCATGAAGGAAACTGCCTAAGAAATGTGGGTATTGCGTTGCTATTTTAAAGTCTGTGTAAATTGCGCACCATTTTCTCCTTTTATCTTATCTGGCTAACACAAACTCACTTATACCCTTCACCTATTCTTTGATGAAGAAACAAGCGGCCAGATTTACCCGTTTCTCATGCAGAGCAGTGCAGCAGTCGCAAATGCTGTGCTGTGCTGTGCGAGATGGAGAGAGCAGTAGTGGCATATTTACAGAAATATGGCACTCTCCTCTCCTCAACCTAATGACGGCGCAGAAATGTGCGCCTGTGCACCACCAACATACATTTCACCATAGTGCAAGGGTGTCTCCATGAGTCTCCATGAGTCTAGAACGTTTGTTTCCAGTACAAAATACTATGCTTAGACTTACTTTAAACCTTTCCCCACTTTCTATGTGTGCTGTACAGTGCAGCAGACATGCAAAGTCGTAAAAGAAAGGAGGTATAAAAGCATTTCTCCTTCACAGCGCATTTCTGTAATAAGTGCTAATTTCTAACGCTAAACATTGACTACTTTTTTGAGCAAAAGTGATTAGCGTAAGAAACGTTGGGAGGTTGCGTGGGAGCCCCATTGGCACTAAGTTATGCAAAGCAGAGCTACGCGCTGGATTGCGTTAATTTCAAGTTATTTTAAGTAAATAGGTGAGGAAAAAATGGTGTCGTTTTGCGTCACTTTTGTGACCCAAACAAAGCATTAAATCTCAGTACACAGACCCCAAAATGTCTACATCATTCATTGTTGAAAGTGCAGGGGCTTGATTGAAAGTGTTACACTGCATGGGAACAGCACCTCAGACATACCCGACCAGAGCTACATTTCCACATGTAGCCCTGCGCCACCCTCTGCTGGGGCAAAACGGTTTGTGGCAACCACCTGTCGCGGAGTGGCAATAAGTTAAAGACTGAGCATTATTATAGTGCTGGACACATGCTACGCACGACTCCCGGTCCTGGATATGTACGCGACCTTCATACGTCCTACATGCACTTTAAGCTGCAGGGCCTGTTTTTATGCACTTGTGCTTGCTTTTAAATGGCATTTTCCATTATAAGCACCTGAGCATGTGCTGCTCATATGCCTATATTTGAAAGCGAGCATTGTGGATTCGGTACTTGACACAGCACAGATGCCTAAAGCAATTTGTTAATGTCCCTGGCCACAAATACACGTTTTGATGCTAAACGAATAACTACTTCGGGATATCTCGATTTAGAGAGAAAATGTCGCGCATTTTGTTAGTCTGATAGCAAGCATAACAGGAGTGATTGCGAATAATTCAGGACTAACTCAATTACATTGTAAGTCGAAATCAGGAACACAAGAAAATACCAAAGGTTGCAATTCGTTTAAAATGTAATAATAAAATTGGACAACAGAGATTGTATTAGAATTCCAGTGATCAATAATCGTATATTTTTAGTGAAGGTAGTATTGCTAGGTGTAGTGCCTGATAGAATACAGGGTACCTAGTATAGAATTTCTCATAACATTTGAATCCAGTAAAACCTTAAGGTCAGTTACAGCTTTTTTTAATTGCATTAATTCGCTGTAGAGTGAAAATAGACTTTATAAAGCATAGTGAATGTAAAAAAGTAAAAAAAACAATATCCATTAATTTGATAAAGAGGGTCAGGCTATTTGAAAATGAAAGAGAGATGAGAGAGGAAGCAAAACCCCAAGGGTCGATACAGCTTTGAGAACGAATTTCCTAGCATTCATTTCTCTGTAAGATATATCTACATGTCTTCTCGAAGGGTGACTTACAGGGCCGGACTGTCCGTAGCAGGCACCGGGTAATCCCCCGGTGTGCCGCACTGGTGGAGGCCGGTTTTGGGGCCCTGGGGGCCGATTTTGTTACAGGGCCGTTTTTGTTACAGGGCCGTTTTTGCAGCATAGATGCAAAATCGGCCCTGCAACAAAATCGGCCGAAAACCGGCCCTGGCTCACGGCTCGGCGGCACCCCCAACCCTCCGGACAGATCACTTTGCCAGGGCCGGTTTTGGTTCCCAGTCCGGCCCTGGTGACTTAAGAACGCGTTTTCCAATAAGCATAAACAAAGCCAATAGATTTAGATTTAGCATAGTGCATTGTACATTATAGGGACACATATAGGGGCAGCTCCTCTGCTAAGGCGGAGGCGCTTCGCCCCACTGCTCTCAGAGCAGGAAAAGGGAAAAATAAAATAATGATAACCCCATTATTATAATTTTATTTTTCACTGCGGAGCAAGGTTAGGGCGAGGCAGGGCGAAACTGGGGTCACAAGGGGAGGAGTGGTGGGCACAATATAAGTGCGCATGAATGTTTGGCTTGACGCCTCAGGCACTTTGCATGTTCTCCACCAGGCTGCATCACACAGCCTGGTGAGGAACATGCCCAGGCTACCATTCCCTGTCTAAGCACCGTACCACGGCGCTCAGCCCAATCACAATGCTGCATTGCAGCATTTTGATTGGCTTAGGCGAGGTAGCCTGTGTGCTTCCTGCTTTTGCCAAAGCTGAGGAGAAGGTGGCGTGGGAAAAGACCGAAGCCGAGGAGAGACGGCGGCCAACAAAGGTTAAGTGTTTTTTTTTGTTCCCCTGCAACCGCCCTTTTCCCCTCCCCCTTCCCTGCCAACCACCACTGGACAGATATGCATTCATAGATCATGCACTGAGATCACCACATCTACAATCATTTCACAAATCCAACAGGGTACCCCCCTTGGCACAAGGGGAGCACATGAAGCATACGTGGGGTCGCACTGTTCTAGTTTGAAATACAGCACATGTTTTTAACAAGGTGTGCCGGGTGCAAATAGGGACAGTGAGTCCTATTACAGATAATGTGCTGTTCCCTGGGCAGCCACAAGCTGATGCCTGTCCTGGGGGCAGTACAATGGTGAAAGGTAGACTGTCTGTTTCAAGCAGCTGATCTGTCTTTCACAGAGGGTTTAAAAGGAGGCAGAGGCCCTCATGCAGATATTACCCTCGGGGCGTAGTTACTGAATAGCACAGGCAAAAGTGTTTCCCCCAATGCTAATGAGGAAAAGTCCACTTACGATCATGCCAGTGCCATATGTGCGATGGGGTGATTTGTATTACAGATGTGAGTGCACAAGTGTCTCCTGTCCCTCCTGTAATATTAAAGTGTCACAGGGGTGCAGAAAGCTGCACACAAGCATGTTGTGCCCCAGGGGCTCTGTATGTAATAGAGAATTGGTGAACACTAGTGATGCACCTCACTGGGTTAAGAGCTTCAGAGGAGTACTTGTGATGTTCCTCTGGGAAGAATATTAGCTAAGGGGAAGACCATCTACAAATTAACTGGGTCTGGAAACGTTTGTAGAAATTCTCTCATGCGTTGATAGGAGGCGTTTTGTGATCCACAGTGAGTCCACTCTGCCCAGATGTAATGTTGGGGCTACAATGTCTGTGCCTCCTCCGTGTGCTGAGATCTGTTCCTTTTTTACACGACTGCACACGTCAATCTGGAACTTCTCCAATCCTATCACTTCTTACAGATCTTTCCTTAAATTTACTTTAGTGTGCAGATGTAATCCCCTAAGACTACAGGATTAGAACCATGTAGTTACTATAACCGGCAAAGTTTGGTGACAGACACCCACAACATCTGTCTTTGGTGCATCAGGTGCAAGCAACACTCAACGTCATGTCCGTTGTGAGCTAAGATGAACAAGAAGGCCATCCGCAACCCGGAAACAAAACTCGCCATTGCCAAACTCCATAAGTTGAAGAAGTGCTCCTGGTCAAAGTGGAGAGCATGGGCCCACTCCAGATCTCATTCCTGAGGCACTTGCACAACCTGTTGTTATCAAGGTCGCAGAGTTCAAGTAATTCCAAAATGGCACACAAAAAGTACAAAAAATCTAAAATAGTGTCAGTTGCCCATCAACTCCCACCAGTTGGATTCGCATGATGCTCCAGGCACCTCTAGAGCACGGAGTTGTTCCCCTCTGTGGAACCAGTCCTAATGCTAGTTCCACTTCAGCTCCACCTCGAATGGACAGGGTCACCACAACAGCTCCAGCAGCTAATGGTGGCAAATGGACCAAATCTTTGATGCCTTACCTGATACATTTAAAGCATCTTCGGGCCTCAAGTATCAGAGGGGTCCTCCAGTTGGTTTACCATTGGCGATCTGTCCTCATCACAAATTGTGCCCCTCAACCTTGGAGAGAAGCCAAACCCTTTCCCGGCTTTAGTTCTGCTGGCTCCAGCCCTATGATAATGCACTATCCCTCCTTCAGTGCCATAACGACTGACAACATCAGCGCAAATGTCGAAATTGGTACCGACGTCATAAGTTCCAGAAACTAAACTGACAGTTTATCGACCTCAGTGACCAACTCACCACCATCCAAAAGACAACAGTATGCCCATTCATAACCGGACACCTATGGCTTAAATTGTGGCGCTGGAAATGATGATGGAGAGAATGATGATAATGACCAATATGACAATGGAAATCTCTTTGATGATCTCAAATACGCCAATGGCCTGGACACATCCCTAGGCATTGGCCTTTTCTGACCAAATCCAACTGTGAACACTAAGGAGTCTGCCACTCTCCAAATAACAGTAGAAAAGGAGGCAAAGGTTCCTGACCTCATCTCGCCACCTAAGATGTCAAGACTAATGCTCTTACTGAGGTCCTCAACCCTGCACAGTCTACCCAGGAACTTCCCTTCCAGTTTAATGAGGCCCTCTTAGATACTCTGGTGGACACTTGGGTAAAAACAGTTATACAGTTAAAAGGCAGTTGGGAAGATGGCACAGGCCTGCTCCCAGGGTCCCAGACTTACTGCTCCAACACCCTACTCCAGATAGCTTAGTGGTCCAAGCATCCACTATTTGCTTGAACCCCGATGCATTCTCTGCCAAGCTCCCTAACAGGGAATTCACGAGGATGGAGACACTTGCTAAACAAATGTTGTCCTTAAGCAGTCTTGCTCTTAGATCTGTGAATATAACAGGCTTCCTGTGCAGATATTCACATGCACTATGGAACAAAGTGGGGATATCTTGCCAGCTGTGGCAGATGACATTCATCCATCTGTACAGCAGGGGATCTTGTACACACAGGATACAGAAAAATATTCAATAAAATCTAGTCTAGACACTACTATGTGGGCAGGGCAGGTGGCACCAATGTGGTGCTTAGGTGCCACACCTGGATTTGCTCCGCTTGTGGACATACCTTTTGACGGTTTCAGATTGTTTGCATCGAAAGCAGACTCAGCCCTCAGGTGATTCAAAGAGAGTAAAGCCACTTCCTGCTCTCTGGGCTTAGGTCTGCTGGTTCACAGCCCACACCAGCAATACACCTTTTGAGGCTTAGGAAGGGTCTTCCAGCAGAGGCAAAGACCGTATGTGCCTCAGCAACTACATGCCTCCCTCAACTTTTGGGATAGAGGCCAGGGAGCAAACCTCCAGTGTCGAGGCACTGAAGGAAGTGACCCGATTCGGGTCACCCGGGCCACTTTCAACCTCCTCTAGCCTTCCAAGAATGAAGAGTCGATGACGCAGTAGAGAATACAAGCAAACTAGTTTATTCCCAGAATACAATGCAGTGGAGTCCGATCAGACCAGCCTCCTATGATGGCTGAGAGGGACTGACCTTTACATGCATGAAGTTACATTATGTATGTTGCAAAGTCCACCAAGACCCGCCCATCATGGAAAAACACTGGCAGATGTCATAATACAATGGAGATACAGTACATAAGTTTCGCTTGTGCAGCCTGGTACAAACTATCCACATTTTAAGGTTGTCTGGCCTATCCTCCTCTCTAGATAGGTGGGAGAAGGCCTTGATCTAAGGAGAAAGGCATGCTCTAACAAGCTAACATGGGCATTAAAGAAACAAAACTTACCACAGATCATTTCTCGTAAATGAGCAGCATACAGTTTCAAGTAAACAAGCAACAGTCTTGATTGCATCAGAACATGACGTCCTTCTAACTAAAATGGTGGCACAGATGTTAACCTAACTAACGTGTCATTTGTATCAACTGATTAAGTCTTACACTTGCTACGAAAATATAATGTATTAGCCACATGAATGCTAACATATTAGAGAGCAAAAAATACACATGAAATATTAAAATTACGTCTCTATTCTATCAGCACCCAGGGGCAATGAACTGCTCAAACCCCAATCCTTCCATAGCAGCTGCCACAAAACCTCTCTAACTCACCCGTATCAGCTCACATTCGCCTGTTAGGAGGTCGCATCACCTTTCACCTCCCTGATGAAGGAGCATCACATCCGATCAATGGAGGCTCCAGATCGTGCAACAATGAGGCGCCCTACCTTTCCACTCTTATCCCCCAGGACATACTACCCACACCACAGCAACTTTCAGAAGACTATTTGTCCATACTTCATGGAGAAGTTCAGGTTTGCTTAGCCAAGGGAGCCATATAGAGGGTGCAGACATCAGAGATCTGGACTGGTTGTTATTCCCGCAATTTCCTGCTGCTGAAAAAAGACAGAGGCCATTGCCTTATCTTTGAACTGCACCCTAGAAACTTCTTCTTCTGAAGTTCAAATTGCTCACCCAGGTCCAAGTTCTTTCTGGCCTGGAATCAGGAGACTGGCTGGTAATGTGGAAGTTGCAGGATACCTACTTTCACATTCCTATCCTTCAAGTCTAACAGACGTTACCTGCGGTTTCAGGGAGGCCAAGAACACTTTCAGTTTACTATGCTCCCCTTTGGCCTTATCAGTGCACCCTAGGAGTTCGCAAAGGTGATACTAGTGGTCACAGCCCATCTACAGAAGTTAGGAATACCAGTCTTACCATACCTTGAAGACTGGCTGCAAAAGGCAGGCTTGCCTCAGACAATTGTGAGCCACCTCCTGATGATGGCCAACCCGTTAACATAACTGAGTTTTTCTGTCAACATGCCAAAGTCGCATCTGGCTCCTTCACGATGGCCCCCCACATTGGAGCCGTCCTGTACATGGTGGTCTTCTGAGCTCTGCTGCAGTGGCAGCTGCTTGACTGCAATTGGACCGGCAGCGGACCCCTCTCCCTACCCCACCCTGTGCTGACGGTCATGATGGATGCATTGTTGCTGGGTTGGGGAGGCCATCTAAGAGAAATGGAGATCAGAGGACTCTGGTCTCTGGCAGTGACTTCCCTCCATATCAGCTTGTTGGGGCTGCTAGTTATCTGGTTGGCACCGATGGCGTTCCTCCAAACCATCAAGCAAATACAGTTACAAGTTCTCACAGACAACATGACCGCCATGTGGAACTGCATCAAGCAGAGTGGAATGCGATCGTGGGTCCTGTGCCAGAAAGCTCTACATTTCTGCTATTGGCTGAAATTTCATGGCATCCCCTGATAACCCCACACCTGGCCGGTTCTTTAAACACCAGGGCCGATGTTGTCTAGTGGATCACGAATGGTGGTTACATTAAAAAGTGGCACAAGACATCTTCTAACAATTTGAGAGAACCCTGGCACTATCTAGTTGCCACAGCAGAGAATGTGCAGTGTCTAAACATTTGTGCGTTGGCATCCCCAAGGCAATTCTCCTTCAGAGGCACTTTTTATGACTCCTATATGCCTTTCCACTTCTCCTGTTCCTGCCTACACTGCTGAAAAAGATCAAGAGAGACCCATCCCAAGTCAACCCTACTGGCTCCAGACTTGGCGAGTAGACTGTGGTACCCAGAACTTCTGGCCAAGAACGCATGTCCTCGAATATGCCTGCCCCTTCAGAAAGACCTCCAGTTACAGCATCAGGACTGAGTCTTACACCCGAGCCTGCACAACCTGCACCTTCATGCGTAGAGATTGAATAGCAACAGTGGATCATTTTTGATCTTCTCCCCGAAGTAATCTGCATGCTGCTGGCAGCCAGGTGTCCATCTACTAAGTCAGCTTACTCAGAATGGTGGGAGACATTTGTTATCTTGTGTTCCTCTTGAGACATTCAACTCCTGAATGCACAGTTATTGGCGCTCTTCTGTTTTGTTTGTCCTTAGACCAGCAAGGCCTTGCTGTAGTGACAGTTAAAGGTCTCTGTAGTAAGTAGAAATGACCACTACTATGGTCTCGTGGAAACAAGCAATTACTTTATTTG
The DNA here is from genome assembly GCF_964261635.1 of Lissotriton helveticus. Classification (NCBI taxonomy): domain Eukaryota; kingdom Metazoa; phylum Chordata; class Amphibia; order Caudata; family Salamandridae; genus Lissotriton; species Lissotriton helveticus. The sequence goes on from NC_136063.1 coordinate 551,182,168, forward strand.
TAGTGTAAGGACATAACGTACATCTCGCCAGCTGACCAGACTCCAACTGGCGAGTTCAGACATTGGAACTATTATTACATTCTAGAAGAACAGGCAAGGAACAACATAGGGAAAGGGCTAAGTAAAGTTATTAACTAATGAAAGATTACTTTTACAACACATCTCCTTCCTTTGGAATGATGAAAAAACATTGAGAAGTTAACATAAAAGATTAGCAAATATAATCATTCAAATAAACAGGTGGTCGACGAGATCTTGAACTGCTGATGTTATTAGAACCTGAAACATCTTGTGCTATCTTGTTTTGAGTAGGTGAAACATTGCTATGGCTAATAAACTCCTGTATATTAGGATGATGAGAAGCATCACCTTCACCTTCCTCCCTCCTACACCTGGTTGTTATAGGTGAACTAACATCCTCTTGAGTAGAAAGCATGTAACCACTATTGAACAAAGAATTTTCTGACTTCTTATTGTGTTTTTTAGAATATGCATTTTTTTGATACAGGGTAACTGTACGATAATTCCACTTTTCTCCATTATCCAATACTACATAATGTAGATAGACATGTTTAGCTAAAAATGGACCTCTAAATTTAGAGAGTCCTTTAGTCACTCTTCCAGGTTTGACTTTTACCATATAACCGACAGATATAGAACAAGCGAAATTATCTTGACTATTCTGATGAGAATTGCCGGTGTTATAATTTTTTAACCACGAGGGTGTAAGTTTTGTACCAGGGCTTCTACCTCGCATGAGTTCAAAAGGAGACTTAACATCTTGTTTGTGAGCAGTGGTACGATAAGCCCAAACCATCTCCTGAACAGCCTCATTGGAAAAACAACCAGAAGAGCAAGTCATTTGTATAATACCTTTTACTACTCTGTTGACCCTCTCATGAAGACCATTTCCTGGAGGATTGTAGAGAGTAGTACGATGGTGTGTTATACCACAACTAGCCAAAAACACTTGCATTTTGTTGGATGTAAGCTGTGTACCATTGTCAGTTATGATTACAGAAGGAAAACCTTTGTCATGAAATACACTTTTAAGAACATTTATTGTACAATCTGTGGTAATTTCTTTGGCAAAATTAACCATGAGCCACTTTGAAAACACATCAACTATGACAATAGCAAAATGATGACTAACTGGTAGTTCATCCATTGGTCCAATAAAATCTAAACATACACTATGCCACGGCTGATTAACAGAAACAATTTGACCCATACTTTGACCAGAAGCAATTTTAAGCCTTTTTTCACCTTCCTTACAACAGGAACACTTTTCAACCCAAGATGCTGCTTGTACATCAATTGAGGGCCACCAAAAATTAGCTTTTATTCTACGTTGAGTGAGAGTCTGCCCTAGATGTCCCTCATGGGCAAGTTTCAATAACTTTGGTCTTAAAGCAAATGGCGGAATAAATCTGTCACCTCTCATTAAAATTACATTATTAAAAACAGACAATTCGTCTAAGATTTTGATAAATGCTTGTACAGGAGGTATGACACAACTTTCATGTCTGGTACCCAATTTAATAAGATCTATAACCTTGGTAAGAACAAAGGGGCATATTACCAACCAATAGAAATAATTTTTGTCTCTAACTTGTTTAGAGACAAAAATTATCGCCGCAAATCGGCGATTTTTATCGCAGATAAACCTTGCTATTAGCAAGGTTTATCGCAAATGCGATAAAAAACGGCCGCAATGCATGAATATCGCTGAAAAGTCAGCGATATTCATGCATTATCGAGCAAATGCTCTTAGCCATGTTATCCACCTTCCCATTGGATAACATGGCTAAGAACTGCTCCTGGGCAAGTGTTAGCTTTTGGAGATATTCGCGCTTAGCGCGAATATCTCCAAAAGTTGGTAATAGGAGATAGCGATGTTAGCGACTGTTTTCAGTCGCTAACATCTTGGCACGCCCACTTTGCATGTCATTAGTGATAAATATCACTGACATGCAAAGCGGGGCCCAAGATGGTCACTATCTCCTATTAGCTGTCGCTAACTGGTGTTAGCGACAGCTTGGTGATAGGGAGATAATTTTATCTCCGCTTTCTTGGCTTTTAAAGCCAAAAAAGCGGAGATAAAGCCCCTTGATAATATGCCCCAAAATCCTTTTCCATAGCAGAACACCATTCCTCTTTAGAGAAAGTACCTTCACCAAGAGCTAGCACATCCTGAATGAAGGCTACAGCACTTTCCTCCTGATCTCCATGGAAATCATAACTTGAAACCATACTTTTTACTGGGAGTCTAGAAAGACAGTCAGCCTGCACATTACGCCAACCTTGAATATAAGTCATCTTAAATTGATACTCTTGTAGTCCTGATGCAAGTCTTGCCAATCTAGGAGAACCTTTACCAGCACCCCCAGGAGCCAATACACTAACCAGAGGCTTGTGATCAGTTTTTATTTGAAACTTGGTACCCCACAAATATGTTCTAAAATAGTGTACACCCCATGCAGCAGCTAAAGCCTCTTTTTCTATAACAGAAAAGTGACGCTCCGAGAGAGTCAATGGTCGAGAACCAAAGGCAATTGTTTTCTCTCCTTCTGAATGTTTTTGTAATAAAACAGCACCTAGACCAATGTTACTAGCATCCACCATCAAGATGGAAGATCGTTTAATGTCAAAGGGAGCTAATACCTTTGCTTCACACAATTCTTTTTTAATGACATTAAAGCAAGTGGTGTGTTCCTCATTCCAAGAAAATTTTACTCCTTTCTTTAATAGTGTTCTCAGTGTAGATGTCTTGTCTGAAATTGTTTTTACAAAGTTTGTGTAAAACTTTTTTAGACCCATAAAAGATCGGAGTTGATCCTTGTCAGAGGGGCTGGGAGCAGATTCTATGGCTTCTAGTAGATTTCTCTTTGGCTTTACACCATCAGCTGATATTTGATATCCTAAATATTCTATCTCTTGAACCAAAAATGAGCATTTTTCCTTACGCAAAGTTAAACCTGCTTCCCCAATTCTATGTAAGACAGCCTTCAAGATCTCGTTATGTTCAGAAATGGTGTCTCCAAAGACTAGTATATCGTCTTTAAAGAATACTGCTTTTTTAATGCCATTGAAAGTTTCCGTTACCATCCACTGAAAAACGCTAGCAGCAGATATAAGCCCGAAGGGCAGCCTAGTAAACTGAAAAGTACCTTCACTTGTAATGAATGCTGTAAGGTGTTTTGACTCATCATGAAGGCGTATCTGATGGTATGCGCTCGTCAAATCCAGCTTAGTGAAGAATTTTGCACCCTGCAAGGTGGAGACTACTTCCCCAATATTAGGAAGTGGAAAAACATCTGCCACCACATTTTTATTCAAGGGTCTATGATCCACACAGAATCTTATTTTTTTATCCGCTTTTTGAGTGATCACAACTGGAGACACCCAAGTGGAGGCTTCCACCGGCTCAATTATACCTCCTTGCAAAATGTCATCAATAACATTTTTTACTTCTTCCCTTACCACAAGTGGTACTCTTCTCAATTTATGTTGTACGGGAATTACATATTTTTTTAACATAATTTTGTGCACATAACCTTTCAACTCACCCAATTCATCTCTGAAAACACTCTTTGCATCAAGTAAGATGTAATTGATTGTATAATCATCTACCACAATGACTTGAACATGCGCTCTTGGGTCGACAATAATGTGCAAGTCATATTGGTGGATCCATCCCAAAATAGGTAGTCCATCCACAGAAACGTAAACCTTACCATATGTGGACCTATGCATAAAACATATTTCGGTTTCAAAATAACCTATAAGTTCTATTGTTTCTCCTTGGTACCCTGTTGGACATATGTCACTATCCAAGAGTGACTTGTCACCCCATACACCTCTAAACATTGATTTAGGGATTATGGTCCACGTCGATCCAGTATCAACCATAAGAGTTACTATATGACCATCAATTTTAAATTCTGCTTTTGGTCTTTTTTCTCTCTTCTCATCACAGGTGATGAAATCTGGGTCATTCACAACTAAAATTTAGTTAATTTCTCTCTAAATTTTAATGTTATCATCTTCAACAATAGCTACTTTTGCTCTAGCTTTGTTTCTACACATCCTAGAAAAATTACCCAATTTACCACATTTTAAGCATTCTTTGTTATTAGCAAAACAAAATTTGGCATCAGACGTATGTGTATTGCTCCCACATCTTGAAAAAAACTTATTTTGCCCTTTATTAACATAAGTCTTCTTTTGGAAACTATTTCCTTTATATTTAACAAAAGCTATTGCACCTTCCTCACTAGTTTCACCCTCATACAAGTTTTTATCTGAAACTTCTGAATCTGTTGCTGTGGACTGCGCTTTTGTAATTCTTTCATGCAGGCTGCCCACAGTCTCTCTTGTATTTTCCTATTGTTGCATTGCACTATAAGCTGGTCGCAGATTAGCTTATCCGCCATTTGACCAAAATTACATTTTACAGAAAGTTCACGTAAACGTGCCACAAAATCATCTATTGACTCTCACTGCGTTGTTTGTTTTTGTAGAATTTATATCTGTTCATAACTAGGTTTTCTTCTTTAGCGAACCTTACTTCTAGTCTCGATACTGCCTCTTTGTACTCATCAAGTGAAGATTGGCTGCTCGATTGTAACACTTGAGGGAGATATTTGAAAACATGTTGGCCTTCTTTTCCTAATGCTAATAATAACAATGTTTTTTTTCTTTTATGAGAAAAGTCTTGTCCTTCCAGAGCTTCAATGTAATTGTCAATATGACAATCCAATCTTCCCAAGATATTGATGGTGTACCTGGTTCGCTGAGGAATTGTGGAGGTAAAGCAACATTAACTTGTTGAGCCATGTCAGAATAAAAGAATAAAGTTTGCTTTTAAAGTGATAAGAATTATCTAAAAACAATATAATCATGAAATACTGTGGTTATTGTTATGAACATTCAATACTCACTCAACTGTGAATTATTCAAATGAGGGTAAACAATGTGGCTGTGAACTTTTCAAATGAGGATATAAACATGGATCACTGCGCTGTTGTGATGAGTGTATCACCATTAAAAGTTACGCTCGAAGTGGAGATGATACAACACTGTAATGACACTTTGAATGTGTCTAAGTGTCCACACGCTATAAATGCGAAATTGCGTTGTACACTTTTGACCCTCGAAAATGTAACATTAATGTTTCTAACCAATGGTGAGCGTATCACCATAGATGATCACGCTGGTTGCTATGGTTGCAATACAATGCTCAGATTGACGTCTCAAGATGGCCGCTTGCGGAATTCCGTCACTGAGTAGAGTGTGGAGGACGTCTACTCAGCTGTATCACGCTCGGGAGCCAAAGACGCTGCTACCTAGCAACACACCTCACTCTCCGTCACACGATCCGTGGGAAGACGCTTGCGCTTAGCAATAACAATTGCTAGGCAACATGGGCCACATCACAGAGTTCGCATTCATATAAAGTACGAGAATGGCTCACCGTTAGAGTGATGACGTCAAGATTTTTTCCCAAATCTCCTGCTTTCGTGAACTGCACTGCTGCAACTTGAAACGATACCTTCGTCTAAATATGATCGCCTTGCACAGCATGGATTCTTCTTTTTGGGGGATGTTGTCTATCCTCTTCCTTTTCAGTTACTTGAAGATTTCTTTATTCTTCCGATTGTCCCACAGCCTGGTCAGCACTGAAGCTTGTTGCCAAATTGCAGTAAGAAGAAATGACCACTACTATGGTCTCGTGGAAACAAGTAATTACTTTATTTGTAGAGTAAGGACATAACGTACATCTCGCCAGCTGACCAGACTCCAACTAGCAAGTCTGGAATGCATCCTGGCTGATGTCAGACATTGGAAGTATTATCACATTCTAGAAGAACAGTCAAGGAACAACATAGAGAAAGGGCTAAATATAGTAATAACTAATAAAAGATTACATTTACAACAGTTTCCTTTTAACCCTTTCAGCCTTCTTAAATGTACTTGATCAGCCGTCGTTTTTCAAGAAACCTCTTGTGATGCATTTTTTAAGAGGTTAAACGACATGTTCCCATCAACGCCACTTGTGATACCGCAGAGGGATCTTAATTTGGTACTCACCAACCTATTGTGCTCTCCTTTCCAATCCATAGGTGTTCTCTTCACCTACTAACCATCAAGACAATATTTCTCATAAACAGAACATCGGCAAGGCGAGTGAGTGAACTCCAGGCATTATCTACAGTGCCATCAAATATATATTTCTTCACGGCGAATTAACTCTCGGGACAAAAACAGCATTTTTGCCCGAGGTACTCATGCCCTACCGCATAGTGTAATCGAGCACCTTAGCGACTTTTTATGCATTGCATCATCCATTCAAAGAAAAACAACACCTCCATCGTCTCTAAGCTCAGAGGGCCCTTAGCTTCTATGTTGATCAGACCAGAGAATACCAACAGGCTGACCAACTGTTCGCTGGCTTCTCTGGAGCTAAGAAATGTAATGTCCCAAAAGAATGTGTTATGTATCATGATTTGCTATGAGCTGGACCACAAGATACAGTCAGAAGGCTTACTTGCTCATTTCAACAGATTAAAGGCTGCTACAACAGAGTTAAGATGTGGTGTTCATGTTTTGGACATCTGCCAGACCTCTATGTGGGGGTCACTTCACATATTCACAAAGCACTACTGCCTGGATAGCCAAGTATAGGCTTAGGATTGGAGCTTTATGATACAGTCAGGCTCTGGTCAGACAGTACGAAGAGATACAGAGGCAACTCAAACGTACAGCACTGCAGGTCACATGTGAACGCTGAACCCAGTAATTTGAAATATTCTAAATACCTTTCTGACGCTGAAATCATGGACTCTTTTCCAGCACCATCTACATTTTCCACAAGACAATGTCAGAATAGCAAGATTGCAGCAATTATTAACTTGAGCCTTTAGGTTGCAGAACAAAAGAGATTGCTCTGCAATTCAGTGGTACCTCAGAGTAATAATTGTATTTATTTTGGTAATTTGTACAGTGCACAGCTACCTTTTATGACATCCTGGTGCTGAGAATAGGTGGAGCAGAGGAGGAATGACAGAGTTCCATAGCAAGTAACCAAGTCCTGAGGACTGTTCTAAAAGTCAGTAAATGATCACTTAAGTAAATGGAGATTGGAAAGGAATTTAGGGACGATTTAGAGTTTGGCAGATGGGCTACTCTGTCACAAACATGGCCGATATCCTGTATTCTGTATTACCAGTGCAATACAATATAATGCACTTGTAATATTCAGCAAACAGGATATATGTCACATTTGTGATGGAGTATCCCATTCTCCAAACTCTAAATTATCCCCTTAATTTTCTAGTAGTACAGGATTTTGAAAAGGTTTGACTGCCCTTGTAAATTCTGCAAACCTTCTGAACCATAAGAATACATACTACAGATAAAGCAAATTCCCCCCAAAGGAATCAAATTTATATACAATTAATGTGACACATTTTATACTTGAAACATAATTAATGCAAGCTTGGGCAAGAAAATATACAAAAATAACCTTACTTTATTCTTACATATACAAATAACATGTATGTATAACACATGGAGCTCAATAAGCCAACACAAAAAAACTCACTATGTACAGTATATATAATACATAGAACAAGTGTGTAAAAGTCTGCTCTATAGACAGTAGCATCCTACTCCAGCTCGAAATAAATGTTCCTGTTGCCTATGAATTATTCGAAGATGTTCATAGCAATCATAGAGATTGAGAGATAATTGCAATACATGATGGACACTCCCCCTATCTAATATCTCTGAGGCATCAACAGGTAGAATTTCATTTGAGGGAGGAACCTCCAAGGCAATTCCAGTAAGAGACTAGTTCTGATTCAAGGACAAATCAAGATGATCATCAATTAGAAAGTCTAGGATTTCTACTACATATTTAATCATCCATCAAAAATTAATGTGAACTGGAGAGTGTGCTTACTGTTAGCTTCTCTAGAGGTAGGACATAGTTGCCATCTTCCTTAACTTCACAATGAAGCTGGATGTAGTCAGAAGGAGGCTGACTATTCATAGGTAGGAAGTGTGCAGATAAGTTAAGAAAGCGTAAGAAGTGTGATCTACATGCTATTACAAGCTACCTTGCATCCTGAACCATTTGCATTGCGTCATTTTCCCAGAAAGAGTAAATCTAATGATGAATAATGCCGTAACTTATAGGCAAGGGATTGACGTACTGTTAAGACTGAGTATCATACACTCACACTCAGATAGGGATAGAAGGTGAAATCCTGGTAAGGTGTACAATGTAGTGATTTGCATTTTCAGTAAATCAGGTGAATTGGTGAGAGGAAACTGCTGAGCGGGGTTGATTCTCTGGTTTCATAATTTCACCTGAGACTGCATAGGCAAGAGTGGGGAAGATGGTAGCTGCAGTGGGGTAGGTGGAAACTCCACCTGTGTGGGGGGAAGAGGGGGATACTGAGGTTTCTTTAATCACACCAGTGGATATGGAGTCAGGTGAGAGGCCTACATCATCTGACTGGGGCTGGACCCTGCCCACAGGAAAAACAGCACTCAATTCCCTCAACTCTGGAGTCACTAGGGCCGCAGGAGATTTAACCCCATGAAGGGACCTGACATCTTGGTGCAACATGCCTGATGTATTAAGCTGAGAAGGAGGATTAGCTCAGTGCTTGAGGTTTCTATGCCCAGACGAAGAGCTGTGCTTGGTTCGATACTGCAACAGAGTTCTTACAGTAGGGGGTTTTGTTGTCAAGGGATACTCTGCTTTCGAGTTCTTCATACCCTTTCCCTGGACTGTGACAAGCACATCGGGCTCCAACAGGTTGTTGGATACGAGGGACTAGACGGAACGTTCACCTTCCATAGGGTTTTGAGCAGCACTTGCATAGGTAAGTGACCACAACAAGAGAGGTGACGGATACCTTTGGGATACTGCACACCTTCACAGGCTGTAAGGGTACTTCGTACTATGCCTGGTGGACGAGACCCCTCACTTTGCTCTTGATTCTTCTTCCTCATGTTGAAATCCAGCTTCTCTTTCTGGATCAATGTACATTTGCTCTGCATTCATTCCAGACTGATCCAGGGGAACCTCATATCAAAGGTGGCAAAGCAGAATACACGCAAACACTTGATGACTATTCCTCAAGAATGGGATGTAGATGATAAGTTGGTCTGCTGCTAAAAATGGCAATGGAAAGACATGCATGTCTTAAAGCCAGAGGACCGGCGCATAAGCAACCTGTTCTGATGGATAAAGAGGAAAGGAACAAAAAAGCAGAAAAGTGGACTCCCAAAAAGTATTAAGAACAGAAAGGAACATGGGGCCAGATGTAGGTAAATAGCATTTACCGATTCGAAAAAAACGAATTTTACCGATTCTGTATTTTCGAAACGGTAAATGCTATGTAGCAAATCATTCGGTAAACATTACCGAATCGTTAAGATTCGGTATTTACCGAATCGGTATTTACCGATTTGATAATTGCCATTCAATCCATGGGCCTGGAGGCCCATAAGAATGAATGTCAATTACCGAAACGGTAAATACCGATTCGGTAAAAGGGGGAAAATATTGAAGGGTGGCATGGTGCCACTTTGACACCCTGTTGCACCCCTCAATTGTGTATGGGTGCACATGTTGCAGACATACATGCCTAAGGGCACATGTTGCAGACATACATGCCCTAAGGGCATGTATGTCTGCAACATGGCACTGAAGCAATTTGCATAAAATTGCTTTTTGGGGTGTTTTCGTTATTTACCACCAACTTGTAGTTGGTGGTAAATAACGAATCCTAACATGGGATAAGCACTCATTTAAGTGCTCCCTACATTAGTAATTCGGTAATTTACCGAACCGGTATTTAAGAAATCGGTAATTTACCGATTCCTTAAATTACCGATTCGGTAAATTACCGAATCGTTAATTTAGGCCCCTACATCAGAAAAGCCTATTACCGGTCGGTAATGGCCGAAATTCGTTAATTTCGGCCGTCACCGACCGGTAATACCCTTCCTACATCTGGCCCATGGTCCTCTATGGAATTCACCGAGCAGTATAGAATCAGGCCCCAATCCATATTAATTGGCAGAGAAAACCTGAACTGGCGAGTGCAAGCATAGGTGCTGGCGTGGGGTCATATCATGCTTTGAACCAGTGGTCGAAGTGGGTGGGATCTCAGGGGCATGACGTGCCCATGCTTTTTCAATTAGGATGGTTAGTTCCAATAACTGAAAGGCTTCAGCTGAAGTGTATGGCAAGGAGTCTCCTGTCCGGCAAAATTGAGGGAGGCGCAGACAGCTGAACAAGCCACATTGCCAGGGTGCCTGGTTCTCTGAAAGAAATGTAAATGTGTGCAACTGGTCAGTCTGCTAATCTGTAGGGTGCTCGGAAGCCGGTATTGGCTTTAATGATGGATTCACTTGAAGCTTCATGATGTCACACATTCTTCTTCTTGAGAGGTATTGTAAGGGAGCTACTGGTTATGCTGTGAAGACTATGCTTTTAAAAGACAGAAACAAAATTGCACTATGTAGTCTGGGTATTACTAAAATCTATATTTCGGAAACACATATATTTTTAACCTTGTTGCACATTTTGTAGCAGCCTATTTTATACTGTGGGTAATGCAAGTTTAAAACAATGACTTACATGATTACAGTGCTTTCTGTCACAGACTGGGACCTTGTAGCACTAAACATACACAATTTAATATTCTCCAATGCACCAACCAGGATTCAATTCTGTGGCTCTCTGGTGCAGTGCATTAACTAATAGAGGTTTCATTATGTCTGATAGTGCATTTCCTATGGATTAACATAACTTGCACTGAATTTTCATTTAAACTGTGCATTATTTTATATGTAGTAACCTGAAGTTGAAAGGCTGAAAAACGTTATATAGTATTTTGTTTTTATTGCCACATCTTTTACCACACCCTCCCGCTTATTCACCCTGCCCCATGGCGCACAGCATCACAGTTCCCATTATTGTTTTTAGTACAGTTCGACCACGGCTCTGAATTGAGTCAAAAGCAACATGTAATACTTTACAAATACTATAAATTAAAAAAGTATGTATGAAATACACATCCATATGCACTAAAGGCCTAAAGAGCTTTGTATTTGAACAGCAAAAGAAGCAGTTTCGGCCACATCAATCAGTTACAGGGATATCCAAAAGATGAGAATGTAAAAGAGACACTACATATAAGTAAAGCTTGTACTGACTAACAGTAGTGCAATAGATGGAAGCCTTCAATCCTTGCGCAATACCCTGCCTCCAACGTCTCTGTAGTGATTCAGTGGGAACCACGTGGACAACAAGAATCTATCTGTATGTTCTAAACCATTGTAACGTATATCAAATGGGTATTATATGCTATCAGCAAATTACAAACGGCCTATTGTTTATTTTTATACTGCAAATTCGAGATTTGTTGGACATGTCTACAACCTGATGATTTATTTTATTGAAAGGAGGAAGACACCGCACATTTAATTGGGTTTTGATGAAGAATAGTTATAAAACCATGCAATCTTAAGCAATAAAGTACCCCATACTGCGGTAGAGAGCAGAAGTTTACCAAGATACGTACAGGAAGAAACAGATATAAGTAGAGGAGCTCTGGGTACCAACGTGAGGGTATTTATTGTACAGGATAGAGTAGGAGGTACAACAGCAACAATAGCAACATTTAACAGTCCAACATAGTGGGTAAGTAGAAGGACATCTTATGTACAGTGGTGACTGAAGGAAGGGATATGGTGTAGATCAGTACATATAGAAAATCAGAATATATTTTATAAATGCTGCTGTCACTATAGTGTATCCTGGAAAGAGCCTGTGGGGAAGGCCAGACAAAGTTTAAGGCACTAGGGTAATGCCTTCAGGTGAGTACTTGAGATGGTTTCTATGCTATAAATCAATTAAATAATCTATTGATTGTTTCTTAGTTTATGCCAAGACCAAATGCTAGGATTCAACATACTTTATTGTCACTGATCTTTAACATGCTACAAAGCAGTTGAATAATTATCTGAAATATACGGTATCAGTGGCATGTAGCCTTTATTCCGAAGCCGTACCCCGCAGTCTTTTCAAGGCAGGTAAGTACCACACAGGTGAGTATATTTAAGGAGTTTTTACGTTTACCACACATCCTTCAACATATGTTTCTTTACCATGCAGGTAAGTACATGGCCGGACTTGCCAGGCAGGCAAGCAGGCCATCTCCCGGGAGGCGGGTGCCCCAGGAGGCTGGTTTTGACACTTGGAGGCTGGGTTCTGGCTCCAGGAGTAGTGGTGCATGTTACATGATACCGGCGAAACGTGAACGAGTTGCTCTGGTGCTAGCGCGCAGTACCATATCTGCACATGGGGGCTGAATTCAATGAATTTCGCCAGGGCTGTTTTAAGTTCCCAGTCCTGCCCTGGGTAAGTATTTTTTTTAAATAACATTTTTATGTTATTTACAACTAAACTGTGAAGGTGCAGGTAGAGGTAAAGGGAGGTTTGCAGTGATTTTAGGGTTTAGGTGTGGGTATAGGTAGAGAGGTAAGTGTGATTTTAATGTCAAGGGGTAAAGGGATATATGGGTGATTTTAGGGTATAGCGGTGTGTAGAGGATAAAGGGAAGTAAAGGTGATTTTAGGGTTAGGGGTGGGTAGAGCTAAGGAGAATTAGGGGTGATTTTAGGATTTAGGGGTGGAAGGAGGTAAAGGTGGTAAGGTTAATTCCAAGGTGATAGTGTCGGGACAGGTAAAGGGGAGGTAAGGCTGATCTTAGGGTTTAGGGGTTGGAAGGGTTAAAAGGAGATACGGGGTAATTAAACAAGCATTGTCAAAACCAACAGATCTGGCATTGGCTCTGGCAATTCTTGTTTTCTTCTGTCATAGTTTTTCCAAAACCTTATTGTTGGGGAAGCAGCCAGCCCATTAATCTAAAAAAAAAAATTGTCTAAAGCCAAGAATATTTTTGGGTTTCAAAAAAGCACATATTACCATAGTAGTCCTCTGTGTGGCTATACTGTTTGTAAAAGCTTTGGCTGATGACCCCTAATCAGTATGAAACCGGTCCTGTGTTGCTTGTATTCTGTTTCAGGGAGACCCTGACCTGGCCGTTGAGGCAGGACTGTTCACATTGGAGCAGGGTCAAGACTGATTTGCATATGGCTGAGTTCAAACCAAGGATGCATGTTGTACAGAATAATGATGGACTATGATGCGGCCCCAAGTAATTACCAGTGGTTGAGATTAATTCAAGCATTCCATCCATCACTTTTGTGTATGCTTCCTTGTGAAAGGGCAGCATGCTGTAACTCAAAGTGAAAGCAGCCGGTTGATAAAGTGTCCTAACCCACTTCTCACATGCTGCAGTGGCTGGAAAAAAATGTGAATGGCACAGAAACAGACTAATGGATGAAGTCTGGCTCAAAACCCCTAAAAGCAACTATGTAACATACCTAGCTATAGAAAAATCAAAAGGTCTTGGCTAACACCAGAAAAAAAGATAATTGGTTTGTCGTTGGCTGCCAGACAGACTCTTGCCTTTGCTATTATTTAAAACAAAAATTTTTTGTTAAACTGTCTAGCAAACAGACAGAGACAATTGCAAAGATGCACACAGGCAGAGAGCCTTGCATAGTCAGACAGGTTTGCACAGATAGACAGGCTTGGCCCAGACAGAAAGGCTTGCACAGCCAGAGAGACACAGAGACTTGCACAGACAGACAAAGAGGTTTGCACAGACAGATTGACCGATTTGCACAGGCAGATTGACAGGCTTGCACAGACACACATAGAAGCTTGCACAGACAGACAGCCTTACACAGACAGACATACTTGCACAGACAGACCGAGAGGCCTGCACAGGCAGACAGACAGGCACAGACAGACAGAGAGACAGACAGAAAGAAAGACTTAGCAGGCTGACAGAGGCTTGCACACAGAGATAGACAAACAAAAGGCTTGCATAGAAAGAGATGCTTGCACAGACAGACAGGCTTGCACAGACAGACAGACAGAGAGGTTTGCGCAGACAGCCAGGCTTGCACAGATAGACAGAGAGTCTTGCACAGACAGACAGGTTTACACAATCAGACAGAGAGGCTTAGACAGCCAGAAAGACTTGCACAGATAAACAGACAAGTCGACAGAGAGAGGCTTGCACAGACAGAGAGGCTTGCATAGCTAGACAAAAGATTGCACAAACAAACAGATAGACTTGCACAGACAGAGGCTTTCACAGACAGACAAAGGCCTGCACAGACTGAGAGGCTTGCACAGACAGAATTGCGAAGATAGAGCTGCATAGATAGATAGATAGACAGATAGAGTTGCAAAGGTAGAAAGGACAAGAAACTGGAATAAGTGGAAGAGATAAAATTAGTAACATAATAGTTAAATGTCTATATATAAGCAGGCCATGCACAAGCACTGAAAACACACTATAAAGCCATAGAAGCAGGATATACTTACTAAATTAGTTTACAAATATTATTACATACAATAGGTTTTAGACCTGTCAGACTTAGGGTTGTCTTCCCTCAATCTTTTCGTCTGTTTCCCCTCATTTTCAAAATTTGTTGTTGTTGGCGGTAGGACTCTGTGCACTTTACCACCGCTAACTTGTGCAAAAGTGTTTGTGCACACTCCTCTAAACATGGTTAAATTCTTGTTTTGTTTAAAAGGTTTACACCTGATTTGCATATTTAATTTACTTATCAGTCCCTTGTAAAGTGGTATACCATATGCCCAGGGCCTGTAAAATAAATGCAACTAGTAGGCCTGCAGCATTTATAGTGCCGCCAACTTAAGTACCTCCTTAAAACATGTCCCAGGCCTGCCATTGCACCCTGAGGGCAGTTTTATACTGCAAATAAGACCTGGCAATTTAACTCCCTTGCCAAGCCTTAAACGCCCCTTTTATTACATACGAGTCACTCCTAATGTATGCCCTAGGCAGCCCATAGGGCAAAGTGCATTTTAATTAGAAGGTTGGGCATATGTTTTTAGGTTTTCCATGTTGTGGTAGTGAAAAACTCCTAACTTAGTTTTTCACTACCTGCCCCATAGGTTAACATTGGATTGCCGTATTCTACTTTTGATCGGGGACAGATAAACATTTCATGTTTGGTATCTATGAAATTGTAATTAAAAATCCTTTTCAATGTTAAAGTCAGATTTTAAATTACAATTCTGAAAATGACACTTTTAGAAAGTTACAAACAGCAAAGTGTATGGGTGTGCTTTCAGATTGAGAACATTTGTGCAAAAACCACCTCAACTACTGGAGTGGTTTCGTGTATTTATTACACCTTCATGAGTTAGTCAAATTTTGACATAAACATTCATTTTTGGATCATGTCAAGACCGAGAGAAACAACATATTTGAAACAATACACATAACATAGATACCTATAACACAATTAACAATGAGACGAATGGAAATATACAGCACAATAAATCGCAAGAAATTACAAACAATTACACAAACACAATCAAAATGAGATGACCAGTCCTTCAATGATACAGAGAAATGTGGTGGTACAGACAATTTTCAATTTCGTAGCCTGTCATCTATCCACACCAGCTAGTCATATGTAATAATCGCATAAGGCAGATTGCCCTGTTTGCATACTGTATGATTCTGTGATTGCAGTAAGGATTTTGACTAGTTGAATGGGGTCAATGCGTTTCAGAACCCCTGATTTCTTTAAGGGTGCTTCCTCAGGACCAGGACTAGATAAGGAACATTAGAAGTTGTAAGGTGAACACGGCATTGAGGACCCCAATGTACCATGTGTGTCTTCTCTTTTTAGGTCCCGCCTATTAATCCCGCAAGGGATAATAGGCGAGAATATAGAGGCCAAACCAAGGTTCAAACCATCGCGATTTTGGACAGTGCCTTTGGATTACTCGAGCGGAAAGCGCGTCCACATCAAAGCCATCAGTCTCCCTCCCACAGGCATCTGTTGGTTCCCCAGCGTGCGCAGTGCGCGCTCGGCCTCACTTCTCCTCCCCCTAATTAAATCCCGTGCATTTGGCCTCAGGCATTTCTCCTCCCCCCTAATTATTCACCCCTGCTGTTACGTACTTTTTAATTTTTAGGTTTTTTTTGTTTTTGTTTGATTGTATTCCACACAGGCCAAGGTAACACTTAATCACTTACATGCGCCTCTCTCCTCGCCCTCTCAATCGTGTGTTTTCAGTCGCAGTTGCAGCGTTTTTTCTTTCCCCTTCCACCTACAACTCAGATTGGGTACTCGATAGAGTTGAAGGAAAGAAGCATCTGCTTGCGCCGCTTTTGCAGCCCTACTTCTGCCGGTACTGCGGACAGCTTCACTCCCTGGAGTGCGTTTCTCATGAGGTCACTGCCCTGTCCTTAGTGTACAGTGTTAAACCAGAGGCATATGTAACCACGTTTGATTCATTCTTTTTAAATATAATGGAAAAAACAACGCTGACATACTGGCGCGAACGTCAAGCAAATATTAATTTACAGAGTACCTGCTTCCATGCCCCTTTAAGAAAAAACACAGATTTTTCACAATCGCTAACATTAATGGCAGCACCATCATTCTGGAAGTTGTTGCAGCACCATTGACTGCGGCTGACCCTATGCGTGATCTTGGTGTCTGTGGCGCTGACACTCTGTGACATTCGTATAACAGTGTGTGATCTTAGATGAACACGGCACCTCTCCCCAGCCCAGCACAGCGCACAGAGAACATGCAGGGTCTCCTCCAGCAAGCCCCCACAGCGACCCTCATTTTACTCAGTGGTGTAGCAGATACTATATGAGACTCTGCCACAGTGTGTGATCCTGGTGTCTGTGATTCCGCCTGTCTAATCTCTAACAGTGTGCTCTGTCACTGTGTGATCTTGGTGTTTGTTGCTGTCTGTTCGTGATATCTATGCGCGTTATACTGTGCCTGATCTTGAGTTCTGTGCAGCAGACGCTATGATCCTATCCTGTTGACAGTATCTGTGATCTTGGTATCTGTACGTGGTCTTCGTCTAGCAGTCGGTGATCTTGGCGTTAGTGGCCCTCACTTTGAGTGTCCCTGTGTTTTCTATGTAGCTGACACTATGTGTGATATTCGTCAGTTTTGCTTTAACACTGTGTGATCTTGGTGTTTGCTCCTCTGTTTCTTGGAATCTGTACAGCATACAGTATTTATCAGTGAAGCTGACACAGCGTGTGACCTTAATGTATGTGCAGCTAACACACTACATTTGATCTTGGTCTTGCAGTGTGCGATCTTGTTTTTATATAGCGCGTACTTTGCCTGAGGATAGTAGAGGCTTTACCAGATAGCTTAATTTTTTAGGTTTTTAATTCCCCAGAGGTAAATAAAACCAGTCCCTTTCTAAGTAGCGCAAGAAACGCATTATTTACTGTGGTAGCAAGTATCCTATAAAGCTAATAGCCAAAAACCCATTTCCGTTCCTTCTGCTGCTTGTTACTCTCCACCAAGGCGCTTTATCCCCTCTGGTCAGCCGGGCGTCTCGATGTGCTAAAAGGCCAAGACTGGCTGAGCGTGTTTCACTGTGATACGAGGGACAGGGAGGCATCAGAGGGCGCAAGGTTCCCAATCACGCGCTGGCAGCATTGTCTCCGCTTTTCGTTTCTTGATACTTGTTCTACATTTAGTTCAAGGACTACGAGAGCCGGAATGCAAATAAAAACTAAAAAATCAAGGCTGGTTTTGCTATTCAAGCTTATCATCGGGAAAACTTGACATCTCAAATAATGATAACACGTACTTTGCGCACAGCCTGGTTTGCCAGATGAGTCAGTGGGCAATTGTTTTTTCCATCCCTTGGTTTTGTTTCCTTTTACAAATAGCCGATTGTGAGCCGAACTGAATCAACTACAACTCCTTGAATGCACTTTTTTAGTTCAATACAATTTCACAAGCCTGAAAACAATTGCAAATGCATTTACATAGCGTTCGTGTTACTGAGAACACGCCGTAGCGCTTTCGATGGACAGGAGTGGGAGCTTTTAATGATATCTATGAGCGCCGTTCAGTCCCAGTTGGGTAACAAAATTCTGACTCATTACCCTACGGCATGGGTTGTACAGAAAGACCCAGCAACTGATTGAACGGTATTTCAGATTCTAGGAGAAGTTATTAGCCCTACAAGTGCCAGCTTCGAAGCACAGATGTGGTGACCAGATGGTTGTTTGTCAACAGCACATCCCACTTCCATCCTCCGAGCTTTCCTTCACACGTCGCTCGTTATCAGCTGTCTTGGCGCGATTGGTCACATCAAAGTAAGGCACGGTCGCATCTCCCAGAATGCAATGGGTGCTTAGACGGATGCCATCGGCTAGAATTATGGCGCGTTAGCATCCAATCAAATACGTTATAGTATGGAACTGAGAGAGGGGCGCCAGACAGATCCATCCTACCATCCTGCTTGATTAATGGATTTGCATTTGCACGTGAAAACATTAAACATGCCCGAGGCGCCAGCAGAGCTCAAGCCACACAGAGACATCCAGACATCCTCTTTAAGTGTTGTTTCCTCTGTGTTTTTGGTAAAATTGGAACGGCACTATGATGGGCGCATCTAAGTATTTCCCCCTGTTAGCAATATGTTAGGGCTTTTAGCCAATGTAAGTTTTTATTTTTTCCCAAAAAACTTTCTTTGGTAATCACAGGCAACGTCAAGGAGGTTTTGTATTATTTTGCTTAAACGACATTTGTACCATATTTTAAGTTTACACAGTACACTAGATGATTGTTTCTCTTCCTTCTCTCTTTTTTCTGTCACATTAGCTCAAAAGGTATATAGTTTTCCATTTCCATTATGTATCTTGAATGGAGATTAAAATTGCTCTCACATCTTTGGTCTCTTTGTCTCACACTCTACACTTTTATTTTACACTCCTTATTTTTGTTTCACACTTTTTCTTTGGAACACACTTACCAGCCGTCAGTGGACACTTTCGCCAGGCATACACCACCAGCCGTCAGTACACGCTTCTACCAGGCAGACACACCACCAGCCGTTAGTGCACACTTTCACCAGGCACACACACCACCAGCCGTCAGTGCACGTTGGCACCAGGAAGACACACAACGGCAGCTGTCGGTGCACGTTTTAACCAACACACTCCTCCAACCGTCAGTGTACACTTTCACTGAGCATACACACCACCAGCCATCAGTGCACGATTCCAACAGGCACGCACACATCACCAGCCATCAGTGCACGCTTCCACCAGGCACACACATCACTAGCCATTAGTGCACGCTTCCTATAGACACACACACCACCAGCTATCATCACCAGTCAGTGCATACTTCCATCATGCACACACACCACTAGCTGTTAGTGCACGCTTCCATCAGACACACATCACCAGACAGACACACAACGCCAGCTGTCATTGCACGTTTTAACAGGCACACTCCTCCAGCCATCAGTGCACATATTCACCAAACATACACACCACCAGCTATAATTGCATGCTTCCACCAAGCACACACCACCAGCCGTCAGTGCACGCTTCCACCAGGTATACACACCACCAGCCGTCAGTGCACACTTTCACCAGGCACACACCACCAGCCATTAGTGCACGCTTTCACTAGGCACATGCACACCACCAACTGTCAGTGCACGTTTTAACAGGCACACTCCAGCCGTCAGTGCACGCTTCCACCAGGCATACACCACCAGTTGTCAGTGCACGCTTCCACCAGGCACACACCACCATCCGTCACTGCACGCTTTCACCAGGCATACACACCGCCAGTTGTCAGTGCACGCTTCCACTAGGCACACACACCACCTGCCATCATCACCAGTCGTCAGTGCACGCTTCCACCATGCACACACATTACTAGTCATCAGTGCACGCTTCTCCAGGCAAACACAAACAGCTGTCAGTGCACGCTTTATAGTGGATGTGTATCCAGATGTCATTGGAATACACCATCTTTGTTAAAATACCCCTCACACACCAAAAGGGCCCTTGGTGTCATGCTTCATCATCGGGGTCTTCCCGTCCCGCTGCGGGGCGGGGCAGTGCTGCGACAAGCGGATACGCTGGAGCACCTTTAGATGGAGGTGCTATGTGTTGGGAGTGAGTGTCAGTGGGGTCAGGGGTGATATAGAGTGTGAGTTAAAAAATACCTGGCCTAGTGGAAAACAAGAATTTTATTAAACACTGGCTGGTATTATTAAAAGAAAAAGTGAAACGGAGAGATGGAGCAGGTTAATGGGCTCTCTCTCCTAAGTGGGTCAACATGTTTCGAGGCGCGGGGCCTCTTCGTCAGGACCTAGGGGAGATCCCCCTGTCACTCACTAATGTTTCTCCACATGGGTAGAAAAAAGTGTATTTACAAAAAGTGAAAAAAAATTACGACTATGTGAGTAACTACAATTTAATAATTACAACACATATATGCTACCACACTAATAATGTAGTATGCCTTTCACACAAGAAGAGTGGCAACGATTGATATTATTTGGGTACCCGACCTGAAAAACCAACCCCTAATGGCTTTATCTAACAGTCCAACATGGCCGCCGCCTAAGTTACTTTTCTGGCCCCTTATATTCGGCGGGCTTTTCCGCGAGGCTTAATTAAGCAATTATCCAATTACTAACAAGTATATAAACATGCCGCCCTCTGCCTCCCTCATATCCACGGAAGCCGCGGACGAAGGAGGAAGCATAAGCGTGCTAGGGGCACAGTAAGTACGGCATAGCCGTCTCTAGGGAGATGATCCCAGCCTAACCTGGTTTAGCCAAACCATACCACTTGGAGGACTGGATTACATTATATATCCCCTCTTCTCCCTCTCTGCAGTTGAAACCCCACCATACCCTTCAGTCTTGAGCTGGCTCATGAGGCATTGACCCCCCATTTGATAAGTATGCATTTCTATATCCATAAGCCCTGGCTTTTCTCAACCTTTGTGTGCTACTTATTGTCTGTGTGACTGACTGTGTGTGTGCTGAAGAAATACTACAGCAATCTTCAATGCTTATACACGATCCCCCACCTTGTATATTTGTGTGTGTTTCTCATTTTCTATTACAGGTATATTAGAGTTAAGCGCACCTTGGGATCGGCGCATTTTTAATCTGTTATCCTTACCTTGCAGGCATACTACATTATTAGTGTGGTAGCATATATGTGTTGTAATTATTAAATTGTAGTTACTCACATAGTCGTAATTTTTTTTCACTTTTTGTAAATACACTTTTTTCTACCCATGTGGAGAAACATTAGTGAGTGACAGGGGGATCTCCCCTAGGTCCTGACGAAGAGGCCCCGCGCCTCGAAACATGTTGACCCACTTAGGAGAGAGAGCCCATTAACCTGCTCCATCTCTCCGTTTCACTTTTTCTTTTAATAATACCAGCCAGTGTTTAATAAAATTCTTTTTTTCCACTAGGCCAGGTATTTTTTAACTCACACTCTATATCACCCCTGACCCCACTGACACTCACTCCCAACACATAGCACCTCCATCTAAAGGTGCTCCAGCGTATCCGCTTGTCGCAGCACTGCCCCGCCCGCAGCGGGACGGGAAGACCCCGATGATGAAGCATGACACCAAGGGCCCTTTTGGTGTGTGAGGGGTATTTTAACAAAGATGGTGTATTCCAATGACATCTGGATACACATCCACCTAATGTGAGGTGGCCCTTTCTGATTAACCAAAAATCCACAAGCGTCAGACATCTACAGGCGTCAGACCTCCACAGGCGTCAGACATCCACAGGCGTCAGAAATCCATAGGCGTCAGACATCCACAGGCGTCAGGCATCCACAGGCATCAGGCATCCACAAGCGTCAGGCATCCACAAGCGTCAGGCATTCACAAGCGTCAGACATCCACAAGGATCAGACATCCACAAACATAAGACATCCACAAGCATCAGGCATCCACAAGCGTCCCTTTCATCAGTTCTCTGCCATCTTCGTTAGCTTCAAATGTTTCTGGTTCCTCACAAGGCCCCTCCAGCTCTCGCCTTGCTACATTTTACATTGCCACAGCACCACTCAACGCCACAGCACCACAGTATCACTCAGCACCACTGAACGCACACCATCACTCTGTGCAACCATTCAACAACAACTGGTTCAAATATGTTCTCTCAATGTTTCAAGCTTTATTACAAATGTCACAAAAATATGTTAATATTTCACTTCTGTTCTTGGATTTTCGTCACATAAAATACACTGAACATAATCTTCATAAAAGTTATTTACAATAGTTTAAGCTATTGCCATAAATTACAATAACTTATTTCAGTATTAATTATTAAAACAAATTAAAAGCCATTGTTATTTGTAATATCAATACATGTAAGTCACGTAAATACAACACATATTGCATTACAAATGCTATAGGTGTCACGTTTGCGAAAGTTAAAACTATTGGCATTGTAAATGACACAGCTATTAATTTTGCTATTTTCAAAACCAACACATAAATAAAAAAATTGTCATTTACAATACCAATAGCTCAAACTTACCTAATGCGAGACCTATTGCATTGCAAATGCTTGTTTATACATGTTTTTGTTCAGTACTTGTTGTGACCTCACGGGTGATGAAAGTATTCAGCTGTGTTCGACTGAGTCAGTATGATTACTGTTAGTTGCAAAAGGAGGGAGTGCATTGGCGTAGAGTGTTGCAGAGTAAAATGGCGTAGAGTGCACGGGCATAGAATTCAGTGGTGTACAAACAGTGTCATAGAATGCAGTGACATACATTAGAGTGTTTCATAGTAGAGTGCAGTGGCATAGAGTTCTGTGGTGCAGAGTAGGGTGTCATGGGGTACAGTGGAGTATAGTGCAGTGGTGGAGGGTAGAGTGGCTTAGAGTGAAATGGCGTAGAGGTGCAGAGTAGGGTGGAGTAGAGTATAGTGGCATAGAGTGCAGTGGCATAGAGTAGAGTGCTGGAGAGTGAAGTGGTAACTAATGCAGTAGTGCAAAGTGGAGTGGCGTAGAGTGCAGTGTTGAGGAGTAGAGTGTTGTAGAGTTCAGTGGTGTGGAGTAGCATGAAGTGCAGTGGCTTAGAGTAGAGGCGTGAAGAATAAAGTGGCGTAGACTAGAGTAGTGCAGAGTAGAGTGCACTGGCATAGCGTGCAATGGCATTGAGTAGAGTGGCATAGAGTAGAGTGGTGCACAGTAGAGTAGAGGGCAATGGCATTGAGTGAGTTACAGTGGAGTAGACGGATAGGCCTGGGTGGTAAACTCCGCTCCGCTCGCGTAGAGCGCAAAGTTCCAAAAAACTATGCCGGGTGGCGCAGAGTGGAGCAGTTCCTCTCTCACAGTTTGCCAACATTAAGTTGGTGAGTGTGAGCGAGGAAAATCCAAAGCTAGACCTCCTCCCGGCAAGATGTCTAAACGCGGGTGGTCATGGCAGGTCACCACCGTTCGTGTTGAGAAACCTCCCACTCGGGTTGAGGAAACTGCCACTCAAGTAGAACATCAATTCAAGCGAAAGAATGAAGCTGCGCCCCCTTGCGCTGCACGTGGTGCTGTTCGCACTGATTTTACAGTGCAGGACAAAAGCCTGGTATAAAAAAGCAGCCCTGACTTATCTCCCTCCGCCGCTTGCAGAGCTCTGCAGAGTGCGGCAGAGTGTTTTTGTGATGCTCCGCAAACTCTGACCAGGCCTAAGACTGGAATGTTGTAGAGTAGAGTTGAGAGGACTGGTGTAGAGTGCATTGCCGTATAGTGTGTTGCAGAGTTTAGTGGCAGAGAGTGCAGCAGCATAGAATTCTGCGGCGTGCAATGCAACGTTGCATAATGAAGTAGCGTAGATTAGAGTGGTGTATAGTAGAGTGCAGTGGCATAGAATGGTGCAGAGTAGAGTATAGTGGCATAGAGTGGAGTGACATAGAGTGCAGTGACTTAGAGTGGAGTGCTCTGCAGAGAGCAGTGACATAGAGTGCAGTAGTGCAGAGTACAGTGGTGGAGAGTGCAGTGTTTCAGAGTAGAGTATCATAGAGTGCAGTGGTGTAGAGTGGCAGAGAGTGCAGTTGCAGAGAGTAGAGTGGCATAGAGAGCAGTGACATAGACTGCAGTGGTGCAGTGACAGAGTGCATTGGCATAGCGTACACTGGCATAGGGTAGAGTGGCATTAAGTGCAGTGGCATAGAGTGGAGTGGTGCAGAGTGGTGTAGAGTGCAGTGGTTTAGAGTAGATTATTTCAGAGTAGAGGGAAGTAGTGTAGAGTGGAGTGGTGCAGGGTAGAGTGAGGTGGTGTAGATTGGAGTGGTGCAGGGTAGAGTGCAGTGGTGTAGTGTAGAGGGGTGTAGAATGCAGTGGCAAAGAGTGTAGTGGAGTAGAGTGCATTGGCATAGAGTAGAGTGGTGCAGAATAGAGAGGCATAGAGTGAATTGATGTAGAGTGCAGTGGTCTAGAATGGAATAACGCACAGAGGAATAGAGTGCAGTGAGTTGATATAAAGGGCAATGGTGCAGAGTAGAATGGAGTGTCATAAACTGGAATATCCTTGGTGTGGGTGCACACTTCCATTATAGACAACACATCTTCAGTTGTAATCACCATTATATTTGAACAGACATACAGTTTCACTTATAAAAGTATACAGCACACAAACAATAATGTGTGGAAATTTCAGCACGTGGTGTATTGATTTGTTTTGATCCTTTTAAAATATTTTTTTCCACCAGACTTCAAGAATTACCCAAAAATGTGCTACATTATGGCTTTTCTAATTCTAAAATATCTGCACAGTTAATTTACAGACATTTAAATTTTGTTGTGTGCTGGAAAAAAATAACACCCTGAAACCTTGTTCAAGCACTCCCCACAGCCAGCATGGTTGTCAATAAAACCTCTCACTTTGAAGTCAGAAGAATAAAGTAAACCCCAAGCTCCCTGGAAGAGAGAGCCTGATATGTGGCCTCTGTCTTTGAATACACAACAAATGTGACAAGATTAGAATAATATTTAAAGGCCTGTTTACAGAAATTGAGCACTGGTGGAAAAATACAGTAATTAGGGTTTGGGCAAGAGAAGTGATGAACTCGACATGCTAAAACAAATGGACACAGCAAAGAGAAAGCAAGCAAATGTGTGTTAATGGTAAACAATGGGCGGAATGCATTCCCAGGGAAGCTTTCCGAGTGACCCTAAGATGTCATTAGCAAACAAATACGTCCCTCAGACCTGTTCTCAGTTCACTTTCTCAGCTCAGTAAAGACTCTCAGAATACTGCATGCTGCTCTAGCCTGCTGTGTACTCTAACAAGACTACATTGCTGCACCTGGAAGGACTGCATTGCTACCTGGAGCCTGTTTTAGCCTATTTATAGAGAGGGGGGGACACTAGAATCTGATTAATAGGCCCAATGACCCTTGCTCCCAAAAAGTAACCAGTACACAAAGGGAGTCACTATTCCTTGCAGAGGATGAAAGAGGAGGAAACTTTTTTTGTGTGCTACTCTATCTGTGGGGGACAGTGTGTCCTCATCATAATGCCCTCAAACACCCAAAGGATGTCATGCTTCATCATTTGGGCTTTGCTCCTCGTCGGGCCGGCGCTGCTATGCCCTACGGGTCCCCTGAAGGGTCTCTTTATCGGAGATCTTTTGATGAGAAGCTGTTAGGGTGCGTGGGTGTAAGTGGCAGTAAAGTCTAAAGTAGTGTGTTAAAAATGACTGGAGGGTGAGTGGGTACTTTTTATTAGGGGGATCCCTCTGTCATTGTTAAAACAAAGTGTGTAGTGCTGCTCTAGGGGATATTATGTCCCTCTATAGTGGGGTATATGTCCCTAAAGGACAAAGATAACGGTCAACATGTTTCGCACTGTATGTGGCCTCAGAAGGAGATCCAAAGTGCTTCTTTAGGACCAAAGGAAGGTACATTTTAGTATCAGTGGCGGCCTGAATTAACCAGTGCCATGCCGGCGGAGACAGGGAGAGGCACTCAGGGGGTTCGGCCCTGCTACTACCGGAGAACCTTCCAGAGTGCCTTAACTGATCTCATGAGGTCCTGACTCTAATATTAAGCGAAACAGTACTCCCTTCTACAAACTTGGTGGCACTGGTTATCTCAGGCCGCCACTGATACTAAAATTGACCTTCCTTTGGTTCTGAAAAAGCGCTGTGGATTTCCTTCTGAGGCCACATACAGCGCGAAACATGTTGACCAGTACATGTGTCTACTTTAGACTTCACTGCTACTTACACCCACGCACCCAAATGGCTTCTCATCAAAAGATCTCCGATAAAGAGACCCTTCGGGGGACACCTAGGGCATTGCTGCGCCGGCCCGACGAGGAGCAAAGCCCAAATGGTGAAGCATGACATACTTCGGAATGTGTGAGGGCATTATGATGAGGACACACTGTCCCCCACAGATAGAGTAGCACATGAAAAAAAGTTTCTTCTTCTTTCATCCTCTACAAGGAACAGTGACTCCCTTTGTGTACTCGAGCCTATTTTAACCCCCCCCCCCCATGGGACTGTCCTGCCGTTTGAGCACTGCTTTATCATCTGAACCCAGAACTAGCAGAGTGACTCCAGTGGCTAATTTGCTGGCCTCCTGTTCAGAACCAAAGGGCCATAACAGGCTCCCACCAAATTGAACCGCACTTGAACCCAACCTGCGTGAGTCCTAAACCCCCCCAAGTCGTTCCACTCCAGTCCTAGACCCTTGGTGGTGGTGCTGAAGGTGCCCAGATAGCCAAAATCCAAAACTTAGGACCTAAAACATATTTTTGGTTTAAACTACTCTGAGAAGCGAGGGAAGACCGGGATCAACCAGCTTATAGATCAACCCGAGGTGCATCGCCAGTCGGCCTGACTTTGCAGTAGCTCCCACTACGTTCTTCTCCACAGCAGCACATTCTTTTCAGAGGTCCTTTACAAAAAAGGAATCTAGCCTCCTTGAAATCTTATTGGGTATAGCCTCCTTCCTCGTCCCACTGGAGATTTGTAACTTCTTTAAAAGTGATTAAGTCCAAATGTAGTTATCTTCACCGCTACATCCACAGACACCACCTTCGGCCGTGCCCCACTAACCTTTATCTTCTCAGAAATTTTTTCTTGAAAACTCTTCTAAGTCTGAAGGTAAGCGCTTACCAGGCCCAATCGACTTCTTGTATCCGACCCATGCTCCATCGAAGTCGGCTATATTTTTCATCTTTGACCCTGTCTTGCGCGCTTAGATGTCTGCAGTTGGTGCTTTGATCATTTAGGTGCTAGTTTTAGCTAAAAACGTTTTTAATTCATAAATGCGGTTTTACTGATTGGGTTTTTGGCGCTTTGGTGTCAAACAATTAATTAAATGTACTCGATATTTCGAAATTCATGTGGGATATTTCTTCTTTTGTGTTTTCACTTATTACTGTTTGTGTGCTGAATAAATACTTTACATATTGCCTCTAAGTGAAGGCTGACTGCTTTTTGTGCCAACCTACCCATGTTCAGCACAGGTTGATTTAGATACTTTTGTGGTTCACCCTGACAACGATTGCAGTTGTTGCTTGAACAGGGGTCACTACCCATTCAACCAACAACCTAATTTCTAACAAGAACACTGAAAGCAAACTAGAGAGCCATACAAACAGGACACATACATAACATTGGTTGCCAAATACAACTGTAGCCCACAATTAAAATATATACCAGAATAACATAAAGGAGTGTAGTTAGAAATGCACATCATTGCGTGCAAACTAAAAAAAATGACAACTTCATGAAAACAATTTCTAATAGAATTTGGTATGCTAAGAAACAGAAAAAGTCAGAAAAGAAAAAAAACAAAGGCTACTCCAAAAGGAATTTGAAACACCATCAGCTGTAGACAGGAACTGTTAAAGCTGGAATGTGGCCAATGCTACACATGCAAGAGCTGGTAGAAAGTGTCCTGCCATCCTGTCAGACTGTAAACACTAAGGCAACACTAGAGCAATAAAGTAAAAACAAAAACCCTGACACTGAAGAGAACTACCTTGTGTGCTGATGTGCACCTTGTGAAAGAGCAAAATGCAGTCACTCAAAGTGAAGTTGCACAGTGGCTGAAGTGGGCTGACCCCCTTCCCCATGCTACAGTGGACGAGAGTAAAATGTGAATGACACAACAACAGACCAATGGATAAAGACAGCTGGCTGAAAGCCCTTTCACATAAGTACATTATACATTATCCCGGATCGTGCTGGGCCTCCCGATGGGGGACCTCCATCTCTCCCAAGAATTCTCGATGGTCCGGAAGTGTTGGAATAAGTATCTGCGGAGGGGACATATTGGGGTTCCCTACGCACCTGAGCTCCCGCTCAAATTATGCAGGGCGCTCCCGCATGGGTGCACATGGCACCGCTTGGAACACTGGGAGCTTCAGGGCCTAGCGACCGTTGGGGATCTGTATGATGACGGAGTGCTATTGCCTTTCGATCTCTCGAGAGATCGCTTTGATCTTCCGGGGGGAGACTTCCTCCTTCATGCGGCGCTGATAGCGGCGATCCGTAAACATTGGGGGACGGGTATGATGGAACTGCCACTATCCATGGGCTGTCAATACGTGGTAATGGCTGCGGGGACGGTTAGGGCTATTATGTGCCTCTATAAGCGCATGACTATGGAAGCTTTGACCCCATTGCTAGCTCTGAAGGCGAAATGGGAGACGGATTTAGCGACAGAGATCCCTGAGGTGGCGTGGTCTGGTATAGTAGAACGGGCCTGGAAAGGGACGTGCAACGCGAGGTTTCAGCTGGTGCATTTTTACATCCTGCATAGAGCATACCTGACCCCTGACAAACTACAGAAGTACTTCCCGACACACTCGGCGGCCTGCCCGCGCTGCCCGGCAGAGATGGCCGATTTCCAACACATGTTCTGGTTCAGACTTTTTTGGGCTCCTTTTGGCAGGGGGCAGTGGAGAGTTTGCGGGAGGTCACGGAGAGGGATTTACAGCCCTCAATGGCACACTGCGTCCAACACTGGTTCCCGCACACATCAAAGAACAAAATTACTAGTAAGTTCCTGGACCTGGGTCTGCTTTTAGCGAAACGCGCCATAACATCCCAATGGAAGGCGAGTAAGGGCCCCACGGTGGAGAGATGGCGGGCGGAGCTCAATAAGTGGGCCCGCTGTGAGGGGGAGGTCCGTCTGCAGCTAGCACTTCGGGCAGGTACTGATACTGCTCTGGAACGGGCCCGGGCCTGGGAACGATTGGTTCTGGAACTCACACTTTCGGACTCTGACAGTGAAGGCTCCCCCGCACGTAGTCCTGCTCCTTAGGCACCTTAGCCTAGGTTGGTGATCGTCCAGGTTCATCCCACGTGATGACTGCAGTCTCCTTTTGGTTACTCCTGATAGTCTGTCTCGGACCTGCACTACACGCGATGGATTCTAGCTTGCTCTTGTAGAACTCTGACACGCCTGGGGGGGTGGGGTAGGGGGTGGGGTAGGGGGATGGGGGTAGGGGGTAAGGGATATAGGGGGAGGGGGATGTTTGATTTTGTTAGGGGCTTCATAGGCCGGGGGCGGGGGGACCGGGGAGAAAAGAAAAGCAGACCTGAGTACTACCTGAGGAACGGTTGTATTTGAGCTTTAATGCGCTTATCAGCTACTAGTGCTCTCCTGTCTAATGCCGCTCGACCTCCGGGTGTGAGCTAAATGGCCGTGTAAGGCTTTCTCTGGGGACCTGTGTTATGCAAAGGAGGGCAGCTGGATTGATCTAGGAACTGGTTGTACAAAATATAGCTCTGCAATAAAAATATTTAAAAAAATAAATAAATAAATAAGTACATTATATATATATATATATATATATATATATATATATATATATATATATATATATATATATATATATATATATATATATATATATATATATATAAAACAACGATTTCCTGCACTGAGGATGATAAGGCGCACACTCTTGTGGGAAGAACATCTCCTTTATTTATGTCACGGCAATCTCGCACAACGTCCCTGACGCGTTTCGGTAGTCCCGCTACCTTTATCAAAGGGTCCACTGCAGCATTGTGCTGTGTTGCTCCACGTAAGCTCCCGCCTACCGAGTGGCTTTTGTAGTGATGGTCCCCATTGGACCTCCTCTGGTGGTCTGTGTGTTGCATTCTGGGGCTTGTGGTTCCGCTAGTGGTGTTCCTCGCGGTAGTTGTTGCCGTCTGTGTTCGCTGTGCGTGTCAGTTCATGCCGTGTATCCACAAGACCCTGCACAGTCCTATTTTCGAGGCTGATGTGGGTCCCTGCCTCGGCCAGTCCGAGGCGGCTGCCAATACCCCATTGAATGTCTTGCGACGTCAAAAGTTGTGGTCCATGAGGCGGGGCATTGTGGCGCTCTTGGCGGGTGGTGCGTTCTCTTGTGTCGGCTGGACCCACCGATATATGAAACAACGATTTCCTGCACTGAGGATGTCAAGGCGCACACTCTTGTGGGAAGAACATCTCCTTTATTTATGTAACGGCAATCTCGCACAACGTCCCTGCCGTGTTTCGGTAGTCCCGCTACCTTTATCAAAGGGTCCACTGCAGCATTGTGCTGTGTTGCTCCACGTAAGCTCCCGCCTACCGAGTGGCTTTTGTAGTGATGGTCCCCATTGGACCTCCTCTGGTGGTCTGTGTGTTGCATTCTGGGGCTTGTGGTTCCGCTAGTGGTGTTCCTCGCGGTAGTTGTTGCCGTCTGTGTTCGCTGTGCATGTCAGTTCATGCCGTGTATCCACAAGACCCTGCACAGTCCTATTTTCGAGGCTGATGTGGGTCCCTGCCTCGGCCAGTCCGAGGCGGCTGCCAATACCCCATTGAATGTCTTGCGACGTCAAAAGTTGTGGTCCATGAGGCGGGGCATTGTGGCGCTCTTGGCGGGTGGTGCGTTCTCTTGTGTCGGCTGGACCCACCGATATATGAAACAACGATTTCCTGCACTGAGGATGACAAGGCGCACACTCTTGTGGGAAGATGAAATAAAGAGACGAGCATTTTCAGTAAACTCCTGTGGTGGCTTCATTCGAATTGGGTTTCCTGTTGTGTGATGATTTTAAGACGGCCTGCCCGGGTCGTGAATGAAGCCCGCCGCTGTGGCGGATTGGTGCAGGCATCATCCGGTGTTTGCACAACGACGGGAGACAAGCTGATGCCTTGCAGGGGGTGTCAGCCTGACGCTCGAATTTCATCTATAAAGCAAGGTGGGCACCCTACCAGCATCTCGCATCAACCCACTGGGGAATTGATTATAATTTTTTCACTTATTGAGGACATTGCAGTGCACCCACGAGGGCAAAGGAACTTACACTACGCATCCCAGAAGCCAACAGGTATGGCCACGCCCACTGTGGCAGATGCGTTCAACATAAAGGTGTGCAATTCCGATGGTGCTTGCAGTTTCCTCTGAACATTTGCCGCTGATGAAGGGATTCATTTCCTGAAACGCGTCTGGCGTTTATGAACTTTGGGTGTGGGCTCTGGATCGGGGGCCTTCCAGCAAGATGAAATAAAGAGACGAGCATATTCAGTAAACTCCTGTGGTGGCTTTATTCGAATTGGGTTTCCTGTTGTGTGATGATTTTAAGACGGCCTGCCCAGGTCGTGAATGAAGCCCGCCGCTGTGGCGGATCGGTGCAGGCATCATCCGGTGTTTGCACAACGACGCGAGACAAGCTGATGCCTTGCAGGGGGTGTCAGCCTGACGCTCGAATTTCATCTATAAAGCAAGGTGGGCACCCTACCAGCATCTCGCATCAACCCACTGGGGAATTGATTATAATTTTTTCACTTATTGAGGACATTGCAGTGCACCCACGAGGGCAAAGGAACTTACACTACGTATCCCAGAAGCCAACAGGTATGGCCACGCCCACTGGGGCGGATGCGTTCAACATAAAGGTGTGCAATTCCGATGGCGCTTGCAGTTTCCTGAAACGCGTCTGGCGTTTATGAACTTTGGGTGTGGGCTCTGGATCGGGGGCCTTCCAGCAAGATGAAATAAAGAAACGAGCATATTCAGTAAACTCCTGTGGTGGCTTCATTCGAATTGGGTTTCCTGTTGTGTGATGATATATATATATATATATATATATATATATATATATATATTGAACGCTGGAACCTGACCGCCGGAGGTAGCGGTAACAACAGGCGTAGACCTCGTCTTCGATACCGGGTGTTTAGTCAAGTCATAAACACCAAGGAAGCCACATCACAGGAATCATTGCCAGCAATCCATATTTAATTTTATTTAGAGTGCAAGAGCGAGTGCCCTCCCTGACGTGTTTCGCTCCGCAAGCGGAGCTTGATCACATGACGCGTCAGGAGTAGGCCGTGCATTAAAATCAAATTAAAAGCCCAAGCGCCTAAAGAAACAGGACGCAAGGGTTGCAACAAAGCAAAGAGGCATACAGTTTGTAGTTAAAGCAATAGTGCCAATTAAATTGTGTTTTACCTCTATGTACAAGGGGACAAAAGTAAGAGCATAGTGCTCAAATGTCATGTCAACAAAGAACGTTACATAAAAAAGTATAACGGACGACCACAGGGAGTAAAGTTTAAATTATACATTTAGACTTATCAACATAATGACCATAAAATGAAGTTTTCATAGAATGTAAAGCAAAACTGATATATATATATATATATATCCAAGATAGTTAGGGTCCTTCTGAGACCATTATTCCCATAGTCAGGTGGCGTATTTCTAAGGCGAACCCAAAGCCGTTAGTATTCTCAATTTACCAAGTTGCTAAGTCCAGCTAATACGCACTCAGAGACAGATGTATGAAGAAAAAGGGTGTTTATTCCCAAATTACGCTACGCGTTTCAACACAATGCTGTGTCTTGTTCACACGAATTGCTTCGACATTTACAGCATATTTAAAGAGACCAACAACATAGACAAAGGCATGTTTGTATGTTAAAGTCACATGATTACACGTGTGAATGGATCCGCCATTTCTAAGTGGTATAAAAGAAGGTAAACTGCATATTTAATTACATCAACGCAAATACCTTTGCTCTGTTAGAAGACATAAAGTCCTTTAGTTTAGCATATATATGTATATATATTGAGACAATAATCAATAAACATTCAAGTTCTCATTGCAGTCTGTTTGTATCAAAACATGTTACGACTCTCTTGATTATTTTCTTAATTATTTTCAGCAACCCGGAATATTGACCCCATATCATATGATTTTACATTTTCTAGTAAATCACATTTCATTCGGTACAGTACCTCTAAATACAGTGGGGTCTTCCCAGGAGTTTACAAAATAAGCTAGTTGTATTGAAATAGAGCAGTCGAAGAAATGTATAGACACATATGGATATACTATTACTTCAAAATGTAATTATACCAACACTGTCCTTATATTTCTATGTAGTGCCTCATATGCCGAATTCCTTCCGAAGACTAGTGCTTGAAAAAGTGCAGAGTTTAAACTTGCAAGAAGAGTCTTCAATCCCCCATAGATTAAAAGAAGAAGAGAGAGAATTCAAAAATAGGAAAACCAGTGTTGTGCCCAGGATAGTGACTAGGAAGTCCCTCTCGTGTCCTAAAAAAACAATAATACAATATAATGTTAAAATCTTATTGCACTAAAATATACAGTGATCACATTTAGAACAATAGAATTGCAGGATATATCACCATATTAATCACATTGTAATTTGTTATAAATTTTTTATACACATTTACACCTTTATATGTACACTTTTACGTTTCATTTTGTTACCATGTCCCTCCTGATTTATTCATGTAAGTGGGTTGCCAATTCCTCGTCGAAGTTATGGCCTCCCGGAAATCTTGTCTTGAGGTCTAAAATCCACCTAGATTCCCGTTTCCTAAGTGCCAGTAATCGATTCCCCCCTCTTTTCCCGATGTTTACTTGTTCTACTACAAAGAATCTCAACAGGGAGTTATTCGATTGGTGGCACTCTTGGAAGTGTCTTGCGATGGGATATCGAACACCTGTATGGGTAATAGCTCTGAGATGTTCTTGTACTCTTTTCTTTGCCATACAGATTGTACTTCCCACATATTTCTTGTGGCAAGGACTTTCCAAGACATACACGTATGTTGAGTTACAAATCAGAAACTGTTTGATCTCTCTAGGTTTTGGATTTCCTGGTATATCCACTTGTTTGACCATGAAACTAGCTTTACAGGCTCGACAATGTCCACAGGGATAGAACCCTTTCAGACCTTGTATATGTTGTTTTTTATTGTCCGTGATATCCCCTTTAACCAGGATATCACACAGGTTCCGCCCTCTCCTATATGTAATGCGTGGTCTTTCCCCAATTT
This sequence comes from Lissotriton helveticus, assembly GCF_964261635.1. Taxonomy (NCBI): domain Eukaryota; kingdom Metazoa; phylum Chordata; class Amphibia; order Caudata; family Salamandridae; genus Lissotriton; species Lissotriton helveticus. Next base: position 551,216,461 of record NC_136063.1, read on the forward strand.
GTGGGCCTATGATGTTGTCTGATTTAAGGATGGGCCAACTGTTTGTTAATATTTTGCGAATTTTATCAGATCCCTGATTAAATGTGGTTATTATCCTGGTACTCGCTTCCTCCTCCCCTTCACTGTTTTTCACTTTGGGTTTAAGGGTGTCTGCTCTTTCAATTTCCGAAACTTTGGAGACTGCCTTTTTCAGAACCCATTCCGGATATCCTCTCTCACGGAATCTAGATAACATAGTAGTTTGTTCTGAAATAAAACCCTCTAGATTGCTACAATTTCTTCTTGCGCTGAGAAGTTCACCAAATGGAATGCTCCATTTGAGAAGTTCAGGGTGAGCACTGAGGGCATGCAATAGACTATTGCCAGCCGTCTCCTTTCTATGTAGCCTTGAGACCAGGGTCCCCTGGGCAATATTTATTTCAGTGTCAAGGAATTCTACACTTTCACTACTGATTTTATGAGTGAGATGTATATTGTATCCATTGATGTTGAGTTTTTGGATAAAATTCTCAGCTTCAATGTGGGTACCACGCCATACAATAAACAGATCATCTATATATCTAATCCAGGTGCCTACTTTTGCAAAATACTCCTTAAGATTGTCATCACTCCTTATTTCTTCCGCCCACTTCCCTAAGTAGAGGTTGGCAAAACTGGGAGCAAAGGCAGAACCCATAGTCACGCCCCGGACTTGTTTAAATATGTCCCCATCAAACATAAAATAGTTGTTCCTGAGGCATATTTTCATAATTTTCATGGCATGCTAGTATGGTCAAGGTAACATATGTTTCTATTTTTTAGATAGTGATAGCTGGCTTCCATTCCTTGGACGTGGTCAATGATAGTATAAAGAACACTTACGTCCAAGGTAATGAGCAGAGAGCCCTCTGTCCATTGTAAAGTATTAATTTTATTAAGGAAGTCTGTGGTGTCTTTAGTGTAGGAGGGCAAAAAGCAAACGTATTCTCTAAGTAAGTGATAGATGTATTTCGATAAATTTTCATTGATACTTCCAATAGAGAATACTATAGGTCTACCTGGGGGTTCATAAGGGTCCTTGTGGACCTTTGGCAAAAGGTAGAAAATAGGTAGTTTGGGGTATTCGTTTTTCATAAATCTAAATTCCTGCCATGTTACTAGACCTTCATTCTGCCATTCAGTAAGCTTTTCCCAAGTTTCTATAATACTTTCATTGTAGGTATTGATGTTACTTCTACAGTAAAAGGCATTTTCGTCCAGTTGTCTTAAAGCTTCCTTAACATACATATCTCTTCCCCATAAAACAATGTTACCCAACCTTATCTGAGGGTCTCAAAATAACATTGCTATCGGCTGCTAATGAAAGGATAAACTCTCTTTGTTCTTGAGATAAGTTCAATTTCCTTTGTGGGCGATTATGATATGTATGTTTGAGTTTAATCAGTTCTTTGGTTACCACCTCTTGAAAAGTATCAATGGAATCATGTGGCATAATGGGACAAAAGACAGATTTAGGTCTAAATGGCGTATTGGCAGCTTTATCAGTTCTAGTCTCATTAATCCCAAAACCTTGGCCTTCATTTTCCCCCATAGATGCAATACCACCCAAAGAGTACACCGTTTGTAGCATACTAACATCTTCTATTCTTAATTCAGGTGATTCACTTATCACATTATTTTCACTCAATTGATTCTGCGTCCTACTGTTACCAAGGGTATGCCATTTCGAAAGTTTAAGCTTGCGAATATTAAAAATGTCTACCCTTGCGTCAGCATAATCAAATAGTTCCGTGGGGCAAAAAGTCAAGCCTAGACATGAAGTTTGTTTTTCTTTAAATGTCAGATTTCTTGAGGAAAGGTTAATGATAGTCTTATTTACCATTTGTGCATCCATAATTACTTCCTTTTCTGATAACCCCTTCTTTTGTTTCCCGCTGTTTTTTTTGTTCTTTTCTTCTCCTCTGCTTGAGCTTGAGTCTTCTCTGGCGTGATCTGCCTTGCCTCTTGCTCTTCCCCTTGGTCGGCCTCTTGTTGTATTCTTTTGAAATGAAGATGGCTGAGTCTGATCCGCTTCCTTCTTGCGTCGGGTTCTTAGCACCCGGAATTCGTCTAAAAAAGACGCCTGTTTTTTGGTTATTTTAATAGCTTCGACATCTGATGAGGTGCTCGCTGTTTGTCAGGAGGCATCAGTATCTGAATCACTTGTGACTAATGGGGTCACTGGAGGTGATCCAATTGTAATTACTTCCGGGGTCTTATTTTCTGCTCCTTGCTGATTGATAAGATAATCCTGTTTTGGGCTGTAAGTGAGAATGCGCCCACTCTCATAGTCCCCGCAATCTCTATGTAATTTCCTCTGTTTCCGATACTTGATATCCTCCTCATATTTTTTAAGTCTTAACTTAAGTTCATCTTTGAATTTTATAATGGTCTCTTGTTCCGGGCTCTTTAGAAAGTCTTCTTCTAAATCTTTAAGTTGTTTAAGAATCTCTTCCCTCTCCTCCCATGCATATTTTATTAGAATGCATAACATGTTTTTAGAGCTAGTCGCCGAATTATTCGCCCAGCCTTCTAGCATCTTTGGATTGGGTGATTCATGGGAAGGGGTAATGTATATTCTTAGGCCCCGAGGTACCATTTCTTTTTCTACATAGTCCTGTAAAGATGTCGCTTCCCACCATCGGGAACTTTCTTGTTTTTTTAAGTTTTCATATTTCCGAAGTTTGGTATTCAATGGACTTGTTTCTGCTATATATATATATATATATTTTTTTTTTTTAATTAAAAGGTCTTGGCTAGCGCCAGACTTAAAAATGCACTTTTGTTAAGAGCCATGTACCTGCATCTAGTAACTGGTCGCTAGTGTCTGTTTATGGCAAAACACTCCAAGGCTTTTGCCTTCAAAGTGTTGTTTTTTTCCTGTGTTCTTATTTTGTACAATGTCCAGAAACATTTTCGAACATGAAAGAGAATGTAAGAATTTGGATAATCTACTACTACAAAGAAGTACCGGATATATGAACTAGATGTATTTTTATATTATTACTTTAAAAAGTGACATGGTCGTAAACTCATACCTGCCGACCAAACAAATAATACGCTTCTGCCACTATAGGATATCTGTAACCAATCAATAAGCATTTTTAATATTAATACCATGAGAACTGCTGGATAGTGCCCATAAAAACAGACATTGCTGCCTGGCCTTGGCCTCCCAGACTGCGCAGCCCCTCAAGCATCTTCTCTCGTGTCAGAAATAATCAGACCTGGACACACTACACAGGTAAGCTGCGTCCCACAGATCGGGCCATCGCTTCGCCGGAATTTCTGAGAAGTATCAGAAATGCCTTTCATTGTAGGCAGTGCTTCCTACGCCAGGTACACCTACGGTGCAGCAGCTGGCTTTACAGGGGCCGTGGACCTCTCATCTATGTGAAATGCAAAGAAATAAAAATTCCCCTCACAGCGGCGCGTGCTGGGCGTCCTATGACACAGAATGAGCTGCACATTTCATCCAAAACCAACTCATCAACAAGCATTGGCAAACCCAGAGGTCTGGAGCTGTGTTTTGTTTTATGATTTGCACATTGGAATCTACACAACCACATCAGGTAGGTTCATGGCTTCTAACGTGCGAAATAACAAGAGAACCATCCAAGCAGGCAGCAGAATTATCAATGATGTAAACACACCAATCTCTTGAAAGATCTCAACAATTGCACAGACATCTAAATTCAGTTTATAAGGGTCGTGTTTGGGCCTTCCATTTCCACATTATCTCAAGCTGACTTACTTACTAGAATGTGAAGTCAGTGTAAACCTCAGAGGACTAGGCCTTGGTCAATAACACCTTTAGGTCCATGGCCTGTGGCATCTGCTCAGCTCTAACCATAGCACAATTCCTCTGTATCAACTCCTCCCATGTCATTTAGTCATGTAAAAGAGGGTATGTCATGGAGCAGGATTACATAGACTTCTCAATACCTGTCCCATTTACACTGATACCAGTGCTATAGTGCACAGTCATTTCCATCCAATGACTAGTGCAAAAATAACATTTACACTGCCTGACCAGGGCAAAATGTATGCATTGCAAATGTCAGTTGAAGCAAATGTCAGTGCAATCCATGTGATCCAGGCCCTTGATCCTATTAAATTGCCCTTATATAGCCAGTAGGGAAAGGTCCCAGTCTTATGCTGAAGGGCTCATTCCTTTGAACAATCAAGGACCGCACGGAGAGGCCTTGGCCCATAATGATCACCAGGTGAGCGGCTGGGTTGGTGTGGGCCTGGCTGTGCGCGGAGGAGCAAAGGGCTCCACCCACTGCCGGAGGCACAGAATACCCACACTGGCCACTCCAGGAGCACAAAGCAGAGGGAACAATAGAGAGACTAGGGACTGACTGTCGAACTCGCTATTTCGAGCCATGCCACTAATTGACCACTGGTGCCCAGGCAGGATGGCACCTTGATAGGGGCTGCATGCACACCTGGATTCGGTATTTTACCACACAATAGGATTGTGTGGTAAAATACCGACTCTTAAGGGCCTGTGACACTCTCAGGAGTGTCACCTACATTTGGATTTACCGAATCTGTAAAATTACCGATTCGGTATTTTACAGAATCGGTAAATTTACAGATTCTGTAAAATAATGGCCCCTACATCTGAAAATCCAAATACCGGTCGGTAACGGCCGAATTCGGCTGTTACCGACCGGTATTAGGGCTCCTACATCTGGCCCTTAATCTGGAAAAGAAGATGCAGGTTTGGACTCGACAGAAAGGTGGATGTGATTTGGGACACTCGAGTGTCAGAGTGAATTGGGAGCTACAACTGACTGATCGCTGAGATAATTGGCCTGGGGAGGCCAACTCAAGCACCCCTTCCGTACGTTGGTGAGTTTTTCTGCAGTTAGGCAGGAGCCCCAGGTGAACAGATGAACCCCAAGGAAATATCCTAAAAGCCTGCTGGTGGGCACCTGGAATGTTGAATGGACCCCTACGTGGTTACGTTGATGACCTACCCCACCCAGACTCTGAAATTAATACATAGGCCCCCTTCACTGCAAACTGAGCAAAGAACATGAAACATCCGTTTTACATATTTCTGTAGCTATGGGTGACCTATTGGTTCACTCTCACTCTTTCTTCTTGCGATTTTGCAGGAGGCGCGAATCAAAGGCGAGGCACTTGAAAGTCATGGAATTGAATATGGTCGTAGTTTAGGCCAGGTAAAGCCTAAAAATTTGGGGGCCAATTGAAGACAAATGCAAACCCAAAGCACTTAAAACAGCGGCCTCCTATTTTGGCGTTACTCCGACTTCAGGCAAATGGATCTTTGCCACTATTATAGAATAGAGCTGCAATCAAATGCATCAAATTTCAGTATCTTAATCTTCAGTCAATGATGAGAGATTGGGAATTTTTTCAAAGCTTTATTTCTCATTAAGACATTAGAAATTGTTTTTGTCGTTTTTATTCAGATTAGTCAATTTAGGGAAAAAGCAAGAAGGTTTTGTAAGAGTCAGCATAAAAGAGGCAGCGCGTTCCTTAAATGAAATAGGGCCACCTGTAGGTAGCCAAATACCGGTCGGTAACGGCCAAAAATCTGTAAATTTGCCGTTACCAACCGGTATTTAGCTTTTTCCAATGTAGGTGGGTATACATAAGGCTTCGGTAATTTACTGATTCAGTAATTTAAGAAATCGGTAAATTACCGAATCCTTAAGATACCAAGGGCCATATGTAGGTAAATTGAGAATACCGAATCCTTAATACCGAATTTTACCGAATCGGTATTAAGGATTCGGTATACGCGATGTAGATAAAAAATCGTTAAATATTACCGAATCGTTATGAATCGGTATTAAATACCGATTTCGGACAAATCGGTAAAAAATGAGAATGAAATACCAAATCGGTTTTACAGAATCCATTACCGAATCGGAAATACCGAATCGGTAATTCAAAAAATCGTAATTTGTTGAATCAGCCAATCCAGATACACCCAATTACCTCCCAAACAGGAAGTGGCCACACCCAGCCAGGTGCACAGGACCTGGAGCTCACAGTGAGGCAGGCAGGCAGACAGACAGCCTGGTGAGCTGAGGAGCCAGCAGCAACACAGCCACACAGCCACAAGCAGGACTGCAAATCAACAACAAGCATTGAAATGGCAAGCCAGGACAGGGAGAAGGAGGGAGGTGACAGAAAGAGAAAACTCAAGTTTAGTGACAAGGAGCTGGAGGTACTGATCCAGGATGTCAGTCAAGAGCACCACAAGCTCTTTGGAGCCCAGTCCCACCAAGTGCCAGAGTCACAGAAGAGGCAAATCTGGAGTGGCATCAGGGACAAAATCAATGCCATAGGTGTGACCCAGCACACCATAGAGGACATCAGGAAGAGGTGGTACGACCTCAGGAAGACAGCCAAACTGAGGATGGCAGAGAGACTGAGGCAGGCTGGAAAAACAGGAGGAGGGAAAAACAGAGCCCCAGTACCAACACCACTTGAACAGATGGTTGAATCCACCATCCAGCAGGAGAGTGTAATTGGCGTGGGAGACGCCGACAGCTCCGCCAGAGCAGCTAGAAAACAAGGTAAGAAGCATGCCCACCATGCTGTGCTACCCCCTCCCCAACCCCAATCCCCATAGTGGCAAAGGGGCTCCCACTCCACCCCATGTCTTACTGGATACCTGCAATGCATTATGGGTGATGTAGTCAGAGGGAACACATGAATTGGACAGTCAGGCTAGCAAACACAATAGCATGGTAAACTAATAGGCAATGTCAGGACAACCACTGTGCTCTGTAGGCATGTTGTTTAATGAAATCACATGGCATACAGAGCAGTGAGTATATCTACATTTGTGTAATTACAGGCGAGTCATCTCGCAGTGCAGCAGAGAGCAGCCGAGCTAAGTCAGCCAGGCCGGAGGGGAGGCAAAATGAAGACGCCAGCAGGCCTGCAGGGACCACAAGCTCTGCGTCATCACGGCCATCTATTCCACCACCACAGCCATCACCACAGCGCCAGGGAAGTCCACAATCCCCTCTCACACAGTCTCCACTGCGAAGATCACCAACACCCCCCCCCCCCCCACAGTCAGGCAGGAGGCATGCCGTGGCCAGCCTCCAGCAGATGGAGGAGTCAGATGAGGAGGGCAGAGAGGGCGAACAAAGTCCCATAGGGGAAAGATCCAACAGGGAGAGGTGTAGTTCTGCATCCGAGGGTGCCCACATCTCATCCAGACGCCGCAGGGCAAGGCCGGACAGTCCAGAGGCAGCCGAGCTGGGTGACAGTGTGTTTGCAGGACTGGAAGGCAACATGCTTAAGGTCCAGCGCCTGCAATGGAAAGAACTGAAGTCAATACACAGGGAGGTGGCACACATGAACAAGCATATGCACAGGATGGAGAAGGGCATCAGTGCTATGGGGGAGAACATGAGTGCAGGAATGGAAAGAGTGGCTACTTCGGTGGACAACCTCTGGAGCCAGCTTGAGCAGGACCGTCTAGCCAGGCGCAGGGAGAGACAGAGGCTCCAGGCCTATACCAAGTCGGTGAACCGGCTCGCCACTTCAACATCACTGATGTGTCGCAGGTCCATCGCCATGCAGGAGGAGATGGTGCATTGCAGCAGGGATGTGGCGAGGGGGATGGTGTCCTTGACCTCAGTGCTAGAGCAAATGCAGAATGCTAAGGCCGTCACAATGGAAGGGGGGGACAGTGAGGAGGCCACCAGCCGTGGTAGCATCACGCCCTCACCCACCGAGTTCAGAAGGCGTAGTGAACGTAACGTGCCTTCACATGAACAGTCCGACACACCGGACAGTGTAGATAGGGAACGGTCACGGGCAGCACGTGGCCGCAAGAAGTAAGGACCTATGGCTGTTGCCAAGCATGAGATGGGTGATGTAACCCATGTCCAATTGGACATTGCTCACATTACTGGGGGTGTGCCTAATAAACACCTTGAAATGTAACTGGAACTGGCTCTGTGTCGTTACTCACTCAGAAGTAGTTTGCCATTATCTCTGCCCGTCTCTGTCTCCCATCATGTTCAATAGCAACACCTGCTGTGCTGGGCTCTGGCTGAGGGTTGTCCTCGTCCTCGTCATCTGAGTCAGTCAGTTCCACTGCTGTTCCTTTTTTGATGGCCAGATTGTGTAGCATTGCACATGTAGCAATAATCTTGCAACATTTGATGGGGCTGTAGAGACGTGCACCTCCAGTTTTGTGGAGGCAACGGAATCTGCTTTTGAGCAATCCAAACGTGCGCTCCACCACGTTGCGTGTGCTCCTATGTGCCACATTGTATCTCCTCTCCCTCGGGGTGGTTGGGTTGAGATAAGGTGTGAGTGGATACGGCCGGAGGGCATATGCGCTGTCACCTATGTACAGATGTAAGTGGCATTATGTTGTGTGATCAATAGCTTTAGCCAGGGTGTACATCAGAGTGTGTCACATTTACTTACCTAGTATGTATCCGTCTCCAAATTCACCTGCAAGCAGACGGGTATGGATGCCACTGTTCCGGAAGATGTACGCGTCGTGGCTACTCCCGGGGAATTTGGCCACGATGTCAGTAATTAAGAACTTGGCATCACATATCACCTGTACATTGATGGAGTGGGTGGATTTCCGGTTCCTGTAAATGTATTCACTAGCTGCAGGTGGGCAGATGGGTATATGGGTCCCATCTATGCAGCCGATGACGTGTGGAAAGTGTGCCATTTGGTAGAACTCCAGCTTGGTCCTCTGCAGCTCCGCCTGTGTACTGGGGAAGGAAATGTAGTGTTCCATTCTGTCCATCATGGCATCTAGGAAAGTGTTGAAAAAACGGGACAAACAGCTCTGTGACACTCCACCCACTGCAGCAATCACACCCTGGAAACTTCCTGATGCAAGGAGGTGCAGGCAGCAGAGTACCTGGACATGGGTGGGGACAGCGTGGGCCCTTGGTGTCTGATGCTCCAGATAGGGTTTTAGGTCCCGTATTAGCTCCAGGATGGTATCAGGGTGCAGTCTGTATCTTTCATGAATTTCTGCTTCTGTCAAGTGGAACAATGTGATGCGCAATCTGTACACCTGCTCCTCCCGTCTCCAGATCCTTACTCCTGCTGCTCTCAAGCGTAGCCGCCTTGCAATGAGGTAGAGTCCCGCCATTGTGTTCCCACTGATGCATTTTGGGCCTGTTTTTATGCACTCCACCTGATTACCACATGCTCCTGAAAAGTGGTAAATACCGAATCGTTATTACCGAATCCGGTCAATTTCGGTAATACCGAGGTTTGCTACATAGCATTTTTGGGGATTGTTCCGAATCGTTATTTCAGATTAGGTAATATTTGTTTCGGTAATTTTGATTCGGAAAATAACGAATCGGTAATTTATTACCGATTCGTTATTAACGAATCAATTCGGTATTACGTACATCTCACATGGCTAATTACCGGTCGGTAACAACGAAAACTGGCCTTTTTCGGTGTTACCGACCGGTATTCGGCCACCTACATATGGCCCCAAATCGGTAAATTACCGAATCCTCAATGTAGGGAGCACTCAAGTGAGTGCATTTGTGATTTGAGGATTCGTTATTTACCACCAACTACAAGTTGGTAGTAAATATCGAAAACCATTCAAAAAGCAAATTTGTGCTTTTTGAATGTGTGCCACATGTGCACACATGCACGATTGAGGGGTGCAACATGGTGTCAATGTGACACCCTGCCACCCATGAATATGTGCCCCTTATTACCGATTCGGTATTTACCGAATCGGTAATAGTGAATGGCTTCCCATTCATTCCTATGGGTCTCCAGGCCCATAGGAATGAATGGGAATTACCGAATCGGTAAATACCGATTCTTAAATACCGAATCGTACCGATTCGGTAATATTTACCGAATTGTTTCCTAAATACCATTTACCGATTCTGAAATACCGAATCGGTAAAATTCGGTATTGTAGAATCGGTAAATGTAGATTACCTACACATGGCCCTTAATGAATACGGAATAAAGCACCAATAGAGATTTTAAAAGTTATGCTGAAATTGATCGCGGAATTTGCAAATCATTTTCAATTTCAAAGGAATTTGAATAATACCAGTAATAAGGTCTAGATTATGGTTTCGTTTTGTACATGCAATGCCCTGATAGTTCCGGGTTAGTTGGTCCTTTTGGCTTCTGTCGTCCACAGAGTACTTTTTCCTCCTCTCACTGCAGCACACACATTGTATTCACAATCTCACATAAGTAACACGTTAACTAACAAGTGATGAATGTCGGGGAGTAAATGAATAAAACAGTACAGTCAATGGAATATCCTTTCCCGCTTCGTAACTTTATCCAAAAAGCTGTTATCGCTGAGCAAACAACCGTATTTTCTGCATTTCGCAACGTGCACTTGGGTTTATTATAGAGAGGATAATAGACACCACACCCTCCTGACATACCCTTTCAAATATTAGTCATTTTTTCATGTTTTGCATGGCTGCGACCGGCTTCTCTCACGTTAAATCATTACCGGCCGTCAGTATCATATTTCGGAAGGTTTATAGTGTTCTTTCGTATTGGGTGGGGACCACAGACCACTTAATGAAGTTTGCATTAACAGATTCCATCAATTGCGAAGGAGCACATTCCAGAGGCGTGACAGACTTCCCAGGAGGCGCCGTGACAAAGAACATCTGCCTGTCTGGAGCGCCATGTTTATATGGCAGTGATGTAGAGTGGAGGGGCCAGGGTAGCAGGGGCGAGGGGAGGGAGGAGCTGGAGGCAAGGAATACTAGGAATGCGTGGGAGAGGGGTGTAGGCATACATGCAGCGCAGCTGTAGATAATACGCAGCATTTTAAAATTAGAGGTAGGACAAAGGACGTATTGGAATGGCATTCACAAGTCTCGGTAAATAAAGCCGTTTACGAAGGCAGGGGTGTATACAGTGGGATGAACAAACTTGGGGGTCTCTCAAACGGGCGTGGCAGATGTAATGAAGGGCGTGGCTTAAAAACACATAAGCTAAAAATCTCTGCTTAGCAGGTATTTTGCTGCTTCTCTCATTGCACCCAGATATATAATACAACAAGTAACATTGGACCTACAACGAGCCAGGACTCTTGGCTTTATAAAATGGTTGTTAGATGCATAAAGAAAAACCAAATGCATAAGACACAAGCAACAACTACAGCTTCGTTGTATACAGCATTGGAAACAGTGAGATTGTGAAAGAACTATAACAAGTCTCTTTGAAATTACATCAGAGCCAGTGAAGGGTGGCACTGCTGCAGAGTTAAGGTTTTATTTTCACCCTGAGGGTGAGGGCACAAACAGAGAGCTCAATAAGGACCCGTCTCAGCACCTGCTTTTTAGACCAATTCTGTTTATTAACACAGCTGACTCACGTATAGACACAGCATGTCGCCTACAACCCCCTGGGAGCTGGCCGCGTTCTGCATATATAACACAGCTTCCGCCTACAACCCGGGGTCCAGTAGCATAGCATAGACTGAGAAATACAAAATAAAATTAAACAAAGTAAACAGTGATTACCCCCCTCCCTCCATCAAGTCCATCATGCTTGTGCAAAAACAATACATGTAGCGATAATATACTAGGCAGAAAAGTTTATATCATGTAAAGGAACTGGCCTAGGCCGGCTAGACCTCAGGGGCGGGTAGGTTTCTGGAGTCAGGCATAAGAACTGGAGCTAGAGGGGCATGTCAGCTCCCGAAACTCAGAAGAGAGGATGTGAAGGAAAAGGGCCCAAAGTTCTGAATAGAAGGAGTGTTCCGGGGTTCTTGCTAGTGACAGTTCTCTATCCCCAGAAGGAACCACAATCTGTGTATCCAAGAGATATGTTCTGGAGACTTATCTGTACTCCAAATCGAAAATGTTACCTGGTGGGCCGCTTTTAAGGCAAGGACCTCACCGTTGGAGCGTAAGGGATATGTCAGGGAGTTCAGGAGTCCCAAAATGGTGTAGGCTGGGAATCGTGGGATGGTAGTGTTGAAGGCTGAATCAATATCATCTTAGACTTGTACCCAATATCTAGTGAGCTTGGGGTAATGCCAGAAGAGGTGAAGCAGGGTCCCAGCACTCTCATAGCCCTGCCAGCAATCTCCGGAGCGCCCTGCGTTACATTTACTGAGTCTCATCAGAGCGTGATACCAATATGAAGCAATTTTGTATGCGTTTTCAGTGCTGGCCATCGTATGTGCTGTGTGAAGTACCCGCTAATATATATCGTCCCATTCCTTAGTGGAGAAAGGGCTACCTATTTCGGCCTCTCACCCCAGCGGTCCCCAGGACTTTGTCTGGGGCCCCCTTCCCCCAACAAAGCGTAGATTTTGTATATTAGGCACCTATCATCTGCCTTGAGGAACAGCCATTTCTCAAAGCAGGTCATCGGTCGACCTGCACCCTGTTGCATCTCAGGGGCATCACCCAGTGATGTAATTGTATGTAGGAGACATGGTCAGAGTAATTCAGGGAATAGTCTGATTTCAGTTGGTCAAAAGGAATAGGTCCGTCTATGTCAATAAGGCATCTCAATTGCCTACAACCCCCCTCGATCCATTGGCGAAACCGACCCTAAGACATTCCAGGGGCAAAATCAGGGTTAGTAAAGAAGCACGTCAGTCGGAGAGGAAATGAGCAACTAGATGGACTTCTCACTGTAAATGCGTGCTCACTCCGAATGCCCTCCGAGGGAGCCCATTAAGGCCCTGACAGTGTTATAGGTACAACTGACCCTTAACACAACAGCGCATAACCTGATGCCCTAAGAAGAGGGGTAAGTGCAAGGATTTACCTGCGCAGGTCACACAGTAGTGATTTGCACACCCGGTCCTGACGAAAGCCCTCCGACCCGATTGGGCACCCAAGGGGCTGAAACATGTCGACCGCCTGACCACTCACCTGACACAGGTGCCATATAACAGTAGCACTGCAATTTAGGCATCACACCTTCTTTTTAACCTTGCGCCACCCCTGCCAGAATAAATCCGGACCAGGGTACTGGAGGAAATTTTAAGTTCACCTACCCTCACTCTCACTATTCCTGATCACTACTGCGAATAACCAGTTGGTCTCCCTCCCAGTGGAGGTAAGCACAAATAAGACCCAATGATGATGCTTCTCACCTAATAGACCAAGCGGATAATCAAGACATACCGCTACAATAAGCATTATGTGTATGAGGGTTTTTTTAGACTAGAAAACCTTTAGACCCTAACAAAACCAGGACAAGTGATCCATTCTCCCTTGATTATTCCTAGTGAAGAAGATAGTCATCGGCGAGGTGAAGGTGGCCAGGCCAGATTTGACCACAACCACATCTCCAACCCTAAGAACAGCGCCTGTCACCAGCGAGGAAAAAAGGCCCCGGGCTCTGTGCATATCTTACATATCTGTGTACCCGCTAACTCGTGATCCATAAATGCCGAGTGCTTTTCAGAGAGTTGTTGATTCCACTCCACCAAAAACCGAAGCTAGGCAGCCTTCTAATAGCGATCAATCAATCAATCAATCATGCCATTTGTATAGCACACTACTCACCCGGGAGGAGGGGTATGCTACTGCTCGAACAGTCAGGTCTTGAGTTGTTTCCTGAAGGCGAGATGGTCCTGGGTCAGCCGAAGGTGGATGGGGAGGGAGTACCAAGTCTTGGCAGCCAGGTAAGAGAAGGATCTTCCTCCGGCGGTGGCTCTTCGGATGCGTGGTACGGCTGCCAGGGCGAGGCTGGTGGACCATAGCTGGCGGGTGGGAGTGTAGAAGGTCAGGCGGTCGTTGAGGTACTTGGGGCCCAGGTCGTGGAGAGACTTGTGTGCGTGGGTGAGGAGACGGAACGTGATCCTCTTGTCGATGGGGAGCCAGTGCAGGTTCCTCAGGTGGCTGGAGATGTGGCTGCGTCGGGGGACATCCAGGATGAGTCAGGCGGAGGCGTTCTGGATGCGCTGGAGTCTTTTCTGTAGCTTGGCTGTGGTTCCGGCGTAGAGGGCGTTTCCGTAGTCCAGTCGGCTGGTGACGAGTGCCTGGGTGACAGTCTTCCTGGTCTCGGTCGGGATCCAGCGGAAGATCTTGCGAAGCATACGCAGGGTGTTGAAGCACGATGAGGAGACGGCGTTGACTTGTCTGGTCATCGAGAGGGAGGGGTCCAGGATGAAGCCCAGGTTGCGTGCGTGCGTGGTCGGTTGGCTTGAGTACGGTGCCCAGGGCTGGGGGCCACCAGGAGTCGTCCCAGGCGGAGGGCGAAGATCCCAGGATGAGGACTTCCGTCTTGTCCGAGTTCAGTTTCAGGCGGCTGTCCTTCATCCACTCGGCGGCGTCTTTCATCCCTTCATGTAGGCAGGTTCTGGCGGTGTCGGGGTCTCTGGTGAGGGAGAGGATCAGCTGGGTGTCGTCGGCGTAAGAGATGATGTTGAGGTTGTGCTGGCGTGCGATGGCTGCGAGAGGTTTCATGTAGATGTTGAAGAGGGTGGGGCTGAGTGAAGATCCTTGCGGGACGCCGCAGATGACTTCGATGGCCTCGGAGCGAAACGGGGGGAGGCGGACTCTTTGTGTTCTTCCGGCGAGGAACGAGATGATCCACTCCAGTGCCTTCTCTTGGATACCGATGTTGCTGAGGCGCTGGACTAGGGTGCGGTGGCAGACCGTGTCGAACGCAGCGGAGAGGTCCAGGAGGATGAGGGCCACTGTTTCCCCCTCGTCGAGCAGGGTCCGGATGTTGTTGGTGGCTGCGATAAGGGCGATCTCGTGCTGTGGTTGGCTCTGAAGCCGGACTACGAGGGGTCGAGGGATCCGTTTGTCTCGAGGAAGGCGGTCAGCTGTCTGTTGACGATCTTCTCGATGACTTTAGCAGGAAAAGGGAGGAGCGAGATGGGGCGGAAGTTTTTGAGATCGGTGGGGTCCGCTGTAGGTTTCTTCAGGAGGGCGCTGATCTCGGCGTGCTTCCAGCTCTCCGGGAAGGTGGCGGTGTTGAAGGAGGCGTTGATGATGTTCCGGAGTTGGGGTGCGATGGTGGAGTCGGCCTTGTTGAAGACGTGGTGTGTGCAGGGGTCGGTCGGTGATCCGGAGTGGATGGTGTTCATCATGCGGGCTGTGTCTTCGGTGGTCACCGTGGTCCAGGTGCAAAGGGTGGCGGTGGGGGGCATTGGTTCGACGGTTGGGTGCGTGGGTGGGGCGCCGAAGCTGTTGTGGATGTCGGCGATCTTGCGGTGGAAGAACGAGGCGAGGGAGTCGCAGAGGTCTTGTGACGGAGTGATGTCGTTGGTGCCGGTGCTGGGGTTGGAGAACTCCTTGATGATAGTGAAGAGCTCTTTGCTGTCGTGGGCGTTGTTGTCCAGTCGTTCCTTCAGGGATTTCTTCTTGGTGGTGCAGATGAGCTGGTGGTGCTTGCGGGTAGCGTTTTTGAGGGCGGTTATGTTGTCGGTGGTCCGGTCGAGGAGCCAGGCTTTCTCGAGGGTGCGGCAGGTCTTCTTGGAGTCCTTGAGGTCGTCGGTGAACCAGGATGACTTCTTGCTTCTGGGTCTGCTGGGAGGGTTCTTTAGTGGCGCGAGGTCGTCGGCGCAGGTGGTCAGCCACTGTGTGAAGTTGCGGGCTGCTTCGTTGGGGTCCGTTGTGTTGGCGGGTGGGCTCTGGCTGAGGGAGGTGGTGAGCTGGTCGGCGGTGATCTTGCTCCAATTCCTGTGAGGTACCTGTTGCGGGTGGTGGTGGGTCGTGGATCTTTTGAAGCTGAAGTGGATGCAGCTGTGGTCGGTCCAGTGGAGTCCGGTGGCATGGCTGAAGGTGTTGTACTTGCTGGAAGAGAAGACGGGATCAAGCGTGTGGCCGGCGTAGTGGGTGGGGGTGTTGACCAGTTGCTTGAGTCCGAGGTTGGCGAGGTTTTCCAGCAGGGCGGTGGTGTTGCGGTCCTTGTTGTTCTCCAGGTGGAAGTTGAGGTCCCCGAGGAGGATGTAGTCAGTGGAGGGGAGGGCGTGCGGGCTGATGAAGTCTGTGATGTCTTCGCTGAATTGTGTGCGTGGTCCCGGGTTTCTGTAGACGAGGGTGCCTCTGAGGGTCGTCTTAGGGTCGGTGTGAATCTGGAAGTGGAGATGTTCGGCTGCGGCGAAGGAGTCGTTGGCGTCGGTCGTGATGCAGATGGTGTTCCTGTGGACGATGGCGATGCCACCTCCGGTCTGGTTGATGCGGTCCCTCCTGATGATCTTGTACCCGTCCGGGATGGCGATGGCGATGTCGGGTGCGCAGAGGAGGCGTTCATCCAGGTTTCCGTGAGGAAGGCGACGTCCGGTGATGTAGCGTCGAGGAGGTTCCAGAGTTCCACGGCGTGTCTGTGGACGGAGCGGTTGTTGATCAGGATGCACTTGAGGTGGTTGCTGCTGGTGTTTGTCTTGGTGGGTGCGGGGCAGGTTCGGAGGCAGGTGAACTTGCAGGTGCAGCAGGTGAAGGGTCCGTGGGTGCGTCTCGGGGTGGCTCGGCAGCAGGCGTGGGTCCGGCCGGCATTGAGTGCGTTGAGAGTGGCGGCGTCGTAGGTCAGTCGGGTCGTCTTGCCTCGGCGGGGAGGGCCAGGGGTCCTGGCGCTGGGCTCGGGCAAGGCGCGGACGGGCGCAGACGGGCTTACCTTTGGCGCACCTTCGGCGCTCAATCGGCGCTCCCACTGCGCGCGTCCGCTGCACGGTCGCTCTGGGGGCATCATAAGTAAGGAGCCGGGAGGGAGGAGAAGCTGGGTGGCGGGAGCGGGAGCGGGGCGGCGAATGGAATCACAGGGGGGCGGGGCCGCAGGGAGGCAGCGGCGGGAAATTCCAAGAAGCAGCGGGCAGCGGGAAATTCCCAGGAGCAGCGGGAAATTCCCAGGAGCAGCGGGCAGCGAGCGAAGGAATCTGCAGGCAGGAGGCGGCAAAGGCAGGCAGGAGCGGCAGCAGGGAGTGGGGCGACCAAGCCCTGTGGAGGGCTGAGCGGTCACCAACTGGGGCACCGCAAGACCCCTCTCCAGTTTTGTGAGGTGAGATGTTTATGAAGGCGGGGCTTCTTCTCACCCCATATAAATTTATTGATGTCCAGTTGAAGGGAATGGATAATATTGGGTGGAGGGGTCAGAGGTAGAGTCTGGAAGATATAGAGAATTTAGGGGAGAATGACCATCTTACCAGCAACCACAGACCTCATCCAGGAGAGAAGGCAGCAATTCCAGGTCAATACATCCATACGAATTTGAGTAACAAGTGACACATAATTTACGGCTAGGGTCTTGAGTATGGTTTCACCTAAAGAGATGCCTAGGTATGCAATGGCATCTGAAGCAAATACAAAGGGGAACTGCGACCGCAAAACTGACTCGTTCACAGGCAGAAGTGAAAGGTTTAAGATTTTTGACTTCTGCATATTGGACCTGAACCCGGCGATCAGACCACATGCCTGAGGCTCAGTAATAAAGGTCAGGAGGGAAGTCAAGGGCCCACAACAGACGAAATGCTGTCATCAGCAAAAAGATTTATCAGATGCTGATCAGTCCCAAAAGGAATCCCAATGATGGCCGGGTCATCACGGAGCCATTGAGCAAAGGGCTCAATATATAAAGCAAATAAAGGAGGTGACAGCGGGTACCCCTGACACGTGCCACAGCAAATAGAGAAGTGGCAGGACTGACCTCCATTAACCCTGACGGGTGCTAGGGGAGCGCTATGTATACTCTGGATCCATCTCCTGAATCTCTCACCAATGCCAAATACCCTTAACGTTTCAAAAAGGTATAGCCTGTATACCCAGTCAAACGCCTTTTCAGCGCCAATAGAGAGAAGCAATGATTTTCTGCACGATCGGCGTACTTTATTCATAAAATCAAGAAGATGCTTGGTGTTGTCTCGACACTGGCGAGAGGGTATGAATCTTGATTGATCGGGGTCTGAGACCCGGCATTAAACGAATTAAGAAAGTGTGCCAAAATGCTATTAAATAGCTCTGCATCTACATTTAAAAGAGAAATGGGCCTAGACGACCCGCAAAGGCCCAGATCCCTGTCCCGCTTGGGCATTACAGGTAATGCAGCTTCCAACATTGAATCCATCAGGGAGCCCACCTTGGAAAAGAATAAAAAAGTTCTTGTGAGTATGGGAGCTAAGTCCTGCCAAAAAGTCATAAAACGGGGCGCTAAAACCATCTGGTCTCGGAGACTTCAGTTGCTTCAATCGCACTATGACCAAAACCACTTAATCCATGCGGATAGGCTGATCTAGAGTGCGAAAATCCTCAGCAGGTAAGGAAATGAAAGCAATATTGCGGCAATACCACGCAGGATCATTAACTGGGCCCTCTCAAGACAAATACAGAGAAGCATAGAAGGTCAGGAAGGCCGAGGCTATTCCCTCATCATTCCCGATCTCCGTATTGGGACCTGTGCGGATGGTCTCTACCAAACAGGTGTGAATTTTACAGTGAAGCATGTAGGCCAGCATACAATCGCTTTGGGTACTGCGTAGATAAAATGTATGCTTGAGGCGTAACATAGTGAATTCCACCCTGTCCTGGTCTAACTGTTTTAGCTGAAGCCAGGCCTTCTCCTGCTCCCTACACATTCTAGGATTTCTGGTCCTCTTGCGAATAGCTTCAAATTCAAAACTGTTTTCTCAAGAACACTACATTTATCCCGGCGCCTATGATTTTCAGCCACAGAGAGAGCAATAAGTTCTCCTCGGACCACTAATTTTAGGGCCTCCCACACTGAAGCCAGGGAAGTCTCTCCGGTATTGTTAGTAGATATATAATTTTTAATCATCGCCCAAATGGCTTCGACCTTGGGCTGGGACTGCAGCAACACATTGCGAAGACGCCAGCATTGGCGCAGGGAAGGGGAGGTAGGCAGCCGGATCGTCAAGGAAATAGGTGCATGATTCGAGATTGAGAGTGGTTCAATCGTAGCATCAGTAATGAGATCCACTGGGTGGCTTAAAAGTGATCAATTTATGCATAACTTATGTGCAGCAGAAAAATCGTGTAGTCCCTAGTGTTGGGGTGCATTCATCGCCACGCATCATGCAAACTGCAGTCTGCAAACCAATGTAGGCCCGCAGGCGAGAAGGCCCTGGTCTGAGCAGAGGGTTGACTAAAACAATCCAAGTCAGAGTTCATGACAAGATTCACGTCAACCCCCAATCACTGTGGACGCATCAGGGGTTTGGAGGACAGAGGCCAGTGAGTGTGTAAGGAAGCTCTCCTGCTGTTCATTAGGGGCGTAAACAATCACTAGGGAAAAGTGGAGAGAGCCTATTTTAAGGCAGAGTGCAAGGAGGCGTCCCTTGACCTCCGCAACCATAGCCAAGATTTCACCTGTGAAGCTTTATGAAAAGAGAATGGCAATCCCACCCTTCTTAGCTGGGCCAGAGGAGCAATGTTGATGTGGGAACCAACAGGACTGCATTCTGTGAGCATCTTTAGCACCAAGGTGGGTCTCCTGAAGGAGGCAGACATCACTGCCTGATTGTTCAAGGAGAGAGAGGATGGCTAAACTCTTGGTGGAATTATTAAGGCCCAGGACATTGAGGCTGACAATCTTAAGCACCAGCAAACCTAAGTTGGGAAGTAAAGTTCTGAAAAGACTCTCCCCTGGAGTGTGTGACCTACATAGTGGAAGGGTGATGCCCAGTACATGAAGCTAGGACCAGGTGAACAGACCAGTCTAGTTTGGACCGTGAGAAGGAATAAGAAACCCTCCAATAAAACAACAAAACCGTTGAAATAGAAAAGACAATCTACAATCAACCATAACATGTCCATCAAACATAGGAACATCTGTAGAGGGGTGGTTCCAATGGGCATATCCGTTGTCGAGACATCACTAGTGCCTTACGGCCCATCCTCACCACCCTGAAACCCGCATGCAGAGGCAAAGGCATGTCAATTAACGTCCCATGATTCAAGATTCTTCAGTTACAACACCATCTCCGGTCAAGTTGTGCAGAAGGGACTCTTTTTCCAGAGCTATAGTCTCCTGGTCAGGGCGCAGGCCATCAGGGGCAGATTTATGTTGGTACCGGCGGCGTCTACGACCCCAGTCAACCTCCTGTCCCAGAGGGATGTGCCTCCTGGGAGGGGTGGTCTATACCAAGGATTCTGCCGGCCACAGCGAGGGATCTGATTTGGTGGACCCTACCTTCAGGACAAAAGATATGCTGAAATGGGTGTCCCCAAGAGTAGGAAATGCCAGTGTTTGTTCACAGAGGGGCAATGACTGGCTGGAAGTCATGCCGTTTTTGTAGTGTGATCGCCGCTAAATCTTCGTAAAGTTGAGGGGAGTGACCTCTAAACTGAAGTGGATGGACGTCTCTGGCCTTGTGCAATATGGATTCCTTAGTTTGAAAATCATGAACACACACCAAGATGTCTCTGCAGTCCAACTTGATGGCATCAACACAGTTTAATTGCCGCTTGGGCCGGAGTCCCTAAAACGAGATGGAACAGAGATTGCACATATTATTTGTGATTGGCACCTTCTGCAGCAGTTGCAACACCTTGAATTCAGATATTGGTTTCTCCTGGGCCTATTTTCAGGACTTAGATATGGGTCTGGAGGTCAATTTGTTGTTCACAGTGGCGAAGCACTTCCTGCTGCAATCCCTCGACTACCTCGTCCCACAACGCAGGTCTATCTTCCAAAGGCATCAACCCTTTCTTCCACCTCATCCAGATACCCGCGGACCTCATGCAGGTCAGAGGAGAGACCCCCCTTTTGACCGTCTCCAGGTCTTCACTTAGAGAAGTAAACAGGGACTCCATGAACGTGCAGGTGACCGGACTCTGCGCATCTTGAGCCAGAGATTCTGTGCGCGCCATAGCTGTCTTTACACCTATGGCTCTTCCAGGGTGTCTGGAGAGCATGTCTCGTAGGGAGCATTTTTTTTTATCTTAAGTCGTAGACATGGCGATGAGCCTGACCAGAATCAATGACCGCACCTGAGGGGGGAGGTCAGAAGGGGCAGGGTCCAGCGCTGAAACACAGAGTGACCCCAACTCTTTGCCCATTCACAAACAGATGATCAGTGAGAGTCCCAGCAGTGCAGCACACTGTATTGTAGGTGGAAATACCACACTTCCAAGGCTCAGTGCAAGCTACGATCAGTGCCCCTGAAAAAGCAGCACAACCCCCATGTTAGGCAGCCTCTGGGCCAGCTCCACAGGCAAGTGCAGGGTGAGGACTCCTCGCAAGATTCCCCAAAGGCCCAATGACTGCCACACCCAGGATATTGAAGTGTTATATGTGTTATATTCCAAATAGGTACCCTGATATAGGCCCAGGTAACATCATAACCCTTCACCTATATTCTTTCCTACATTACACTTATAACGGTTTATAGGGACTGACCTTTTACCTAGATACGACACTGCATTCAGAATGCAGGTTTTCCCTCGTTTGAAACCTCATACATTATTACATTATGCATGAGGATTCTTGGAAGCACTACCATCTCCTGTATAATATCTATGTATAAAGTTCATGCCAGATGTCATCCTTCGTCTAACACAGTAATACAGTGAGATAGGACCCCTGGGGAGACCTATGGATATATATACATCACATCTTGTCAAGATAGAGAGAAGAGATCAGGATTTCCCGGCCGACCAGAGACGCTGGGGTTCCAGCATGCAGACACTCTAGCTCACGGTGGTCTAAAACATCCCTTGCGGGGTGTCCAACTCGAGACCAGGACGGGGTCCCACAGTCTCTCAATTCAGGTAATAGGGTTGACTTTATTTTAGAGGATTCTTGGCTTAACACCTACACACATGCTAGGTACACTTAGGTAAATCTAGTTAGGGAGGCATCGTAGGAGTATGCATCAGGTATTTTCGATTCTTGTATGTATTCATGATTACTACAAGATGGTAGAGCTTTACCATCCATCTACTTTCATAGTACTGCTAATAATTTATATCTTTTACTGTATAACGGTTGCAGTTCATCTATTTTACATCAGAATAACAACTGTTCAATAAATACTTATTGAAAAGACCGAGCCTGTTTATTCTGTGTATCTCTCTAAGACAGTCTAAGTAAGCATGAGTGACTGAGCGAAAAGTAGTATATAGTTTCCACGTCCTGAGGGATTAGGGTTGTCATGTTCGATGGTTGCCAAAAACTATTCTCTCCTTGGTAAGAGGAGATTTTAGTGGAAATGTGAGCTAACAGTTACAAAAGGCCAACATACTTGGTTGGGGTGTTCAGAGTCAGTCTGACACCAATCCTGCAGTGTATGCTGTCCAAACGCGCAGATCCTGTATAGTTTTATATGAACTATACAACATGGCGCCACCAACATTGGTTGGGTACAATTTTAACAGTAGAATCTGAGTAGTTCAGTCGTGCTAGTCTCAGAGATCCCTACTCACAATTCCCTAGTGACGTCTGGAGTGGGTGGGCACAAATTCTGCCCCAGCTGAATAGGCAAAAAACCTATTTATTGATTGTCGGTCAATCAAGCTTGAAGGACATTGTGTTCTTAAACTGTGCAAAACACTTTATCTTAATTCTCTTGAAAAGCTCTTCTTCTCTAAAACAATGACTGCAGAAACAGATAATGCGGATAGAATCATGCAGAATTTACACCTCTTGGATGAAGAAGAAGATGCAGGTGCAATTCAGATTGCAGAAATTGTTAGGAATGCCGTTACCCTAAAACTAGGCGCACACGGTCTAATGTCCAGGGGTGGACCAGTAACTTTTGTGCTTGAGGAACACGAATCATATAAAACAGAGGTATTCTATTCATGGGTCACATTCCCAGTTGCAAATGCAATAAGAAAGACATTTCACTATTACACGGAAGGGGAAATACCAAACGAATATTGTCCTTATGAAGACATTAAAGTTCCACTCACTTACCAGGAGCATTTATACTGGTTTAAAGGCACCCTCCACATACAAGAAATAGAGTAAGACTCAGTCCACTTAGAAGGAGAAGGAACAACGTGGCAAATATTAGCAGCCTACACACCACCACATCCTGACATGGAATCAATGGTAGGAGACTTACTTATACAAAGAATTAATAAAAATGTACAGAAACATGACCCAGTTTGTCATGATGACACTCACTGTCCAGCCAGCAACGGCTCCAACAAACACAACTCCAGTTCAAAATACAGCAACTAAAATTACACAACAAACTTTACACGCAGTAATGGGTAAAATGCCCACAAAATGTAAACAAATGCCATTCTGGGTAGCTCAGGAAATAACACAGCTAGAAGCAGTATTCCCCAATACTAGCCCTTATGAAAAACACAGAACGCTGACCATATGCTTGCCCATGGGGATAACACTACAGATAGAGGATTGTACCTCTTGGGGCACAGTTTTGCTGCCATATATACCATAACACATGGTATCCCGCCATTACCAGTAATCCCAGATGTGTTAAGACAAATGCAAAATGAGTACGGAACAGAACCTGCTCTGAACTTAGGGATGAAATTACTAGGTAATTATGCACAGGTAGCAGCTATAATACTAGAAAACATTAAAGGGGTAGCAGCATCTTTGGCAATTCTTCAATGCCTAAAGGAGTTCAGTCCTTCACAACAGGAACATGAATTACCTAAAATAATTGAGACCGCTTATGCAGAGTTAGACAGTTTGGCTAGGAAAGCATCAAAACCACAACTGATGGGTAGTCCCGAAAAGGACACTTTCAAACAGACACCTGCTTCTTCTAAAAAGAAGTGGGACAAAACACAGAAAAAAGAAACCAGATCTCAATCCAGAGGTAGATCTCCTCCACAGGAGCCCTCCTAAAGGAGGTATATCCTTAGGAATGGGGACAATATTAGAAAACCTGACAGGATACTGATACACGTTCGTCTCATTCATTTCAGGGTTCAACGAAAAACTCAGAGAAAGCAGAATGGTCAGACAGACAAGAAAAGCATACAAAGTCAAGAGACAAGCAGCACTCTCAAGAATATACTTCCAAAAATGAAGGTAAAGCCAAACCAAAACCTAAGTTCAAAAAGAAGAAGGTTGCAGGTCTGAAGATCAGACATGCCCAGAATTCTGAGGACTCAACTACTGAACCGGGAATCAGCTCTGACGATGCTAGACGGTGTGGCACAAGTAACAATAGCTCAGAATTTCTGGTGACAGCAGACTTGAATGGTTATATCACGGTGGAAACACCTGATACTAGGGTAAGAGTCCCACATAAGTTACATGAAATAACAATCCAGATGGAGGAGAACAAGCCCAAGAAAGTTAGACATCTCTTTTGGGAGAACCTGACATCTGGCTATGACATTCTATTAGCTGAATAAGATTGGCCGCCAGCATTTGTCATGAATTGCCCTAAGGGAGAAACAGTAATTTTACCAGCCTTTTCCGACCCTGTTCCCAAATATCTAAAACACACATATGCTCGGGAGTGGGCGGTAGCCCTTGCCTGGATTATATAAAAACCATGTTGGATGGGATGAGGATTCAACCCACCACATAACTCCATTTAAAAAATACTCTGACTACACAGAGGCAGTATCCAATAAAGCAAGAGGCTAAAAAACAGGTCAGAGAGATCTTGGATCAACTAGAATACCAAGGGGTGATTGAAACTTGCAACTCTCAAATGAATAATCATTTGTTTCCCGTAATGAAACCTGACAACTCATATTGTCTAGTTTTAGAAACAGTACTCCTGGAGCGAAAATACAGTGATTGCATGGTACAAAGAGTTAGGGTCACTCTGTGTTCCAAGAGGCCGTGGACAGAAACACTTGCACTAAAACATTTGCATTACAAAATGCACACAGTGCTGCACTAATGAATAACATTGTGCAGAAAAAATACAAAACAACACTAGATATCTCAAATGGATTTTTTTGCCACAATATAGTGCTTGAAAGCAGGTATTTAACTGTATTCTTCACTTTAGGCATGCATCCAGAGGCAATTTTGTAAACTCCCCCAAGGGTATAAGAACATCCAGGAGTTATTTACTGAATTACTTCAAAATCTGGATGAAGAGGCATTGTCCTATGTGGATGATATTTATCTAACGGATGATGACCCGGAGGAACACTTGACAAGAGTGAATATCATAATATTGGGATGCGCCTCTGAATGCTATAAATGTAATTTTAAGAAATCAAAGCTAGCCCGCCTCAATGTCCTATTTTTAGGATATGAGCTTTTAAGTGAAGGAGAAAGCTTAGCAGCCAACTTTGTAGAAAAATGTGCACTGCTCCAACCTCCGTAATCATTAAAGAACTTACAATCAATCCTGGAATTCCTGAGCTTTGGCAGAACATACATTTTGGATCACGCAGAAAGAGTTAAACCTTTCTACAATTTGATAAGACCTGACTTTTTAGTTAGAAAATGGACACAGGAACACAGGAACTCACAGATAGCCTTTGTTCCATACAAGCTGATATGATAGCTTCAAAACACTTACAGACACGCGTAAATGTTTGTAACCTGGTGATCCGAATAGTTGCGGGGCATTCAGGGTGCACATACCTAACTTATAATGAAGGTAAAACAGTACCAATAACATACTAATCACATTTGTACAACAAATGCCGAGATGCATTTTGCATCAACAGAAAAAATTCTGACTGCTGTACAGACTGCTGCAGTGAGAGAAAGAGCACTGGCTCAGGGGAAATGAATAAATGTAGTAAACCCAATACCAGCCTTAGAGGCTGCTACAAAGACTAGCGTCCTGAACTCTAAATCCTTACATCCTAGATGGATACAATGGGCGAATTCTCTTACTGCAACAGATAACAGATTCTTTCTAATCACACATTGCGCTGAGCGGAGCTCTGATTGAAACTGTCCTGCTCACATGCGCGTCTCACCATTACGCTGCTGCAATTGAATTTTAATTTTAATATGGCCGACGGACACTCACTTAGAAGTGTTCGTTCACCTTTTCAATTGTCACTTTATTTGCTCATGTCACACTGTAATTGATTTAATAATTTACCTTGTGCATCGGCGTGTTTCCCCGTTCCACCACCGATTGTTTGGCTACTGTGGAGGGATTTAGCGCCTAACAGGAAGTGTGGTTTCCTCACTTTCGGTTTGCCGCAGAGGTTAGCAGTCCTGCTGCTCGACCCTACCGGCATAAAAGCCCTTGAAGCCTTCTGCTCGGGGATTCTTTCTAATCACACATTGCGCTGAGCGGAGGTCTGATTGAAACTGTCCTGCTCACATGCGCGTTTCACCATTACGCTGCTGCAATTGAATTTGAATTTTAATATCGCCGACGGACACTCACTTAGAAGTGTTCGTTCATCTTTTAAATTGTCACTTTATTTGCTCATGTCACACTGTAATTGATTTAATAATTTACCTTGTGCATCGGCGTGTTTCCCCGTTCCACCACCGATTGTTTGGCTAGTGTGGAGGGATTTAGCGCCTAACAGGAAGTGTGTTTTCCTCACTTCCGGTTTGCCGCAGAGGTTAGCAGTCCTGCTGCTCGACCCTACCGGCATAAAAGCCCTTGAAGCCTTCTGCTCGGGGATTCTTTCTAATCACACATTGCGCTGAGCGGAGCTCTGATTGAAACTGTCCTGCTCACATGCGCGTCTCACCATTACGCTGCTGCAATTGAATTTGAATTTTAATATCGCCGACGGACACTCACTTAGAAGTGTTCGTTCACCTTTTAAATTGTCACTTTATTTGCTCATGTCACACTGTAATTGATTTAATAATTTGCCTTGTGCATCGGCGTGTTTCCCCGTTCCACCACCGATTGTTTGGCTAGTGTGGAGGGATTTAGCGCCTAACAGGAAGTGTGTTTTCCTCACTTCCGGTTTGCCGCAGAGGTTAGCAGTCCTGCTGCTCGACCCCACCGGCATAAAAGCAGGATGCCCCCGCTGACGCGCAGCGGACGAGCGCAGCAGGCGCGCCGCGGTCGCGCCGAAGGCGAGCCAAAGGCGAGCCCGTCTGCGCCCGTCCACGCCGGCTCCGGGCCCAGGGCCACTCCCCCTGGCCGTGCAGACTGGGCTGCCCAGATCACCAGGATACGCTACTCCCATGCCCAGCTGATGGATCTTAATTCTGGGGCCCCTAGTAACCGGTGTTTATGTCTGCCCCCCTCTACCTGTCTAATTTCCATTCCCGCCACTTGTCCAGGCTGCAACTTTGCTCTCCCCCGACCCTCCCCTGTAAAGCTCACCCCTGGCCCAAGACCTATTCGCCACATCCAAGTAGCACTCATTAACGCCCGCTCTCTCCCGAGTCACTGTTGGGAAATAAGGTAATTCATCATAAATCAGGAGCTCGATATCTTGTTCATCACTGAATCTTGGGGAGATGCGTCCTCGGGCCCGGATTTCTGCTCAGCCACCCCGGAGGGCTTCTGTGTGGTGAGACAGGACAGAACTACGGGGAGAGGAGGTGGCTTAGCCATAATTTATAAAGCAGACCTAAGAGTTAAAGCTGACCCTTTAGGTCGACTAGACTGTGAAGCGTGTGCCTTCTCTATTGCACTTAACCACAATCAGGCCTTCAAAGGGATTTTGTTATATCGATCCCCTGGCCCGCACGCGCGCTTCCTTTTGGCCATGGAAGAATTTGTAGAAGTCTCCATAAGCCATCCGGACTTTACCATCCTAGGAGATTTTAATTTCCATTTAGAGGATCTAGGGGATAAAGACACTACCCAACTAATAGATGATCTACACGTGGCCGGCTTATCGCAGCTGGTGGACGTCCCCACTCATCAAGCAGGACACACGCTGGATGGGCTGTTTACTAACAACCCCATGCTTTCTCTCTCTTTAGTCAGTCCCGTCGTATGGTCGGATCATTCAGCTGTGATCTTCACCATCCAGGCTAACAACCGCAACCTCTCTAAACCTATTCCCCGCATCCCCATCAGCTCTAGAGCCTGGAAAAATCTGGATCATTCACTTCTATCCCAGACTCTAGTAGACTCCCGGTATGAGGTCTCTACTAATCCCAGCGTAACGTCCAGCAGATACCAGGAATGGATTTCTGATGCAGTGAACCATGTGGTCCCTGCTAAATCCTTTATTTCTAACAGGGCATCACCATCAGCACCATGGTTCATGGAGGATCTCCGCTTACAGCGTCAATACTGTAGGAACCTGGAAAGGCGGTGGCGAAAGCACTACAATCTTGCAGACAGGCAGACTTATAAAGATGCCCTAGCACTATACAAAAAATCCATTGTAAAATGCAAAAGTACCTTCTTCCTGGCCCAAATTGAATCAGCCCAAAACTCAGCAGGAAAGCTGTTTCAGGTAGTTGACACTCTCTCCAACCCCCCTACAGGCCCCCCGACGGAACCTTCTCAAGTCCTGTGTAATGCGTTGGCCAGTTTCTTTTTCACTAAGGTTTCCAGGATCTACTCGTCATTCTCCCTCCCTACACGTCTCACTGCCCCTGATCCCCCTTCTCACATACCCAAGTTCACTAATTTTCTTCCGGTCTCAACCGAACACATCAGTAGGTTGATTACCTCTATCAAGTCCGGCTCCCCTTTTGACCCATGCCCCCCAGCGATATTGAATACTCTCACTGAGGTCATAGCTTCTCCTTTAATGGATCCATCTTCCAAACTGGCATTTATCCGGAAGTCTGGAAAAAGGCAGTTATTAAACCGCTATTGAAAAAACCGTCTCTAGACCCCACTGACTCGGCCAGCTATAGGCCTATTGCTTGCCTACCTTTCCCGGCCAAGATATTTGAGTCGGTTATGAACCTGCAACTATCTGAGTTCATTGACCATCACGATCTTCTAGATGATACTCAGTTCGGGCTCAGGAAATATCATGGCACAGAAACGGCCTTGATAAAGGCATCCGATGAGATCAGGACCATCATGGATCGGGGGGGGCGGCGGTCCTGGTGCTCCTTGATCTGTCCGCTGCCTTCGACACGGTCGACCACTCCATCCTGGTCGACCGTGTCGCATCCATGGGGGTAACTCATCGCGCAAAAGATCTAATTTCCTCGTTTCTGGCCAACCGAACTCAAGCGGTGAAACTGGGCAATTTCTACTCGCCCACTTTCACTCTTCCCTGCGGGGTCCCTCAGGGATCCTCGCTAAGCCCCACATTGTTCAATATATATGTGGCGGACTTGGCGAGGGTTATAAAAGCTCACGGGCTGCGGCTAACCACCTATGCCGATGACACCCAACTGGTGCTGGCAGTTCAAAAAGATGGTCCCGCAGTCGCCGCTAGATTCCAGGAAGGGATGACGGCCATCAGCTCTTGGATGTCGGACAACAGCTTAAAATTGAACTCGGATAAGACCGAGGTGCTGACCTTTGGCAGGCTCTCTCCTGAGTGGTCTGCGACCTGGTGGCCCAGTGATATTGGTCCCCCCCCACGCCAGTCACCAAGGTCAGGAACCTCTGCATCATGTTCGATGATAGTCTGTCTTTTAAGCATCATGTCAACGCTGTGGTGGCATCCTCTTTCTATATGTTGAGGAAAATCAAGAAGCTGCTGCCGTATCTCCCCTCAACTGCAGGAAAAACCTTAATCACCACGCTTGTCTTCTCAAAAATGGACTACGGCAATGCCCTTTTCCTCAATGCTCAGGAGCAGGTTCTATCTAAGCTGCAATCAGTGCAGAACGCGGCAGCTAGAATACTGCTCGGCGTTCCAACTCGCCATCCCACTTCTGCAGCCATATACCACCTACATTGGCTGAGAGTAAAGAGTCGGATAAAGTTCAAGGCTCTTTGCATCGCCTATAAAGCCATTCATGATTCAGGACCTAGGTTCCTGAAGGACACCTTCCGAATCTATGTTCCCAAAAGATCTTTACGATCAGCCTCCACACACATGCTCCCGGTGCCACGCACCAGAACCACCACATGGGTAGACAGACGCTTCTTGGTAGCAACCCCCAGGCTGTGGAACTCCCTCCCATTGGCTATAAAACTTGCCCTACTCTCATCATGTTCCGCAGGCTCTTGAAGACTTGGTTATTCAACCAGTGATCCCTCTAGATGCCTTCTGTTATTAGGAAGTTCTGCATGCGCCGAGACACCCTAGGGTATTCGTGCGCAATAAAAATCTCAAAAACATAAACATAAACATAAAGAATACAGGTACGACCAAAATTTAAAAACACAAGCATTCCAGCAATACGAACAAGAATATCCTCTCCCTAATGAAATAATGCCTCTAGATCAGCATGAATATATAATTTTAACTGACGGATCTGCTCAGCAAGCCATTGGGAGTAAGCAGCAATACAGCGCCCCATGCACCATCGTTAAAGGGCACATGCAGGATGGAAAATTTCATACGAGTTGTACTAAAACCCAGTCTCTAGGAGACTGCACGTCACAGCTAGCAGAAGTAAAAGCCTTATTACTGGCACTGGTAAATACGGATTGAGAATTCCCCACACTAATTTTAGTGTAATTCATTTTACTGTGTACAGTTGTACAATTGTACTTGCACCACTGGGGACAAAATGGGTTCAAGGATGCAAAAGGGGGCACAATTAAGCACAAAACGCAATGGGAACAGGTAGTGGAATTGAAAAACGAACTACCAAGGGCTCACGTGATACACACACCGAGTCATCAACGTGATGGCATTCACGTTGAAAGGAATTCATTGACTGATGAGGCTGCGAAGGGGGTGTACGTACAGCTTCCGTAGCTGCAATCACTTGTTCAAAAATGAGAATGGACGGTGAGATTATGGTTGAGATTATTGCTACATGCAAAAAATAACCAGTACCAAAAAGATTTCCACTCAAGTACTCCTACAAATTAGATGCAAATATTGTTCCAATTGCTCAGATTCCTGGAGTGGGGTATAGACTAATACCAAATATGGATCACAGGTTAGGTTTAAGTCTAGCAGCACACGAGGGAATAGGTTCTGCACTCGCAGGAGATCGGTAACTTTTTCCCTTCTGAAACAAGGCTACTGGTGGCCAGGATTAACAAAGCAGATTAAGGACTATGTCTTGAAATGCGACATCTGTCAGAAGATGAAAGGCTCCACCATAACACGTCCAGCGTAGACACCATTGCTAATATTAGACAAACCACTTCCGTGTGTTTATTTGTACCACTGCGGCCCCTTACAGACAGTTGGGGTTTACAGGTATATCATGGTTGCAGTGGGTTCCTGCTCTAGATTCCTATGGGTGTGGCCCCAACACTCGGCTGATGCTCGAACTGTTATCAACCATTTGCGAGTCAACTTAGGGACATACGCAATTGGCAAATTATATTGTGACCGTGGCCCCGCGTTTAGCTCTAGGGCTTACAAGGAACCCATGGGAGGTTTGGTTGTAGCATTGTGGTACTCCTTTCCGTACCATCCTGAGGGAAAATCGGTTGTAGAGAGGGAAAAACGGGACTTAAAGCAGTCTTTAACAGCTAGAGTATTAGGCTCGGGTGAGAGTTGGGTAAAACATTGGTATGGAGTTCAGAGAGCATTGAATAACATGCCAAGAAGTTCTCTAGGGGGTGTCACTCCTTATGAGGTCCTATTTGGGATGAGAATGTGGGTGCAAATAACAAGGAGCTACAGAGGGAAAAACAGCCAACTCGCCCTCCACTCAGTAATCAATGTAAATACAAAAAGACCTGGTCTGCAAAGGCACCTCACTTCAGGCTATACAAAATAAGTGAGGTCGGGATTCATACTCTTTAGTTCCCATATACGCCTCCTTTTACTGTTATGAGGTAGTAACCTCCCGCTTTTTGCCTTACATTTTTTTTTTAACTCAAAGTTTTTACAGATGGCAGTGACCATATTTTACCCCTGACCAACATACAGGAGGATTACTGTGAACGGTGCATACCACTTTAACCGCATGCGTGCGGTGCAGATTCCCGCGGTGCGCTGAGTTTTTAAAAAACCCGCGGCTCATGACGAGCTCAGCTCGTCATGAGCGTACGCAGCGTCGAAGGGGTTAAGCATCACATTCAAACCAGTGGGAAAAAAATTTGAAAAGGGCAAGATGACCCCCCACGTGCGCACCACCAATTGAGCTTGCCGGTTGGTACTCACCAGCTGTGCTCACTTTTATCATCATAGGTAGCCATCTTGCCTTAAAGAAAAATTGTAATAGTGTCCGAAACCAAAAAACAAAAACGGGGTGCTGTGTAAAAAGTGAAGTGAAAAGATATATCACATCCCACGATGCGACCATGTGAATCTAAAATTGAACAAAGTTGCACTTCATGCATACCGCTATACTGAGCCGACATGTTTCATTCCCACGATGATTTGACTGCAATTTCTTCAGGGCAACAAGGTCGCCTGGCACCAGTACTGAACACTTTAAATAACTTTTTCCGGGGACTGCCAAATGTAAAAACAAAGAGGCCACACATGGCCAGTTATTCTCATTTAAACCTTTCAAACGCAATTTCTGTAACATATTCCTTTCAACGGGATGCGTAATAACTACCATCCTCTTAATTGTGACCCTGTTAATGAACTGCAGGAGATTAGCAAGATATGGTAGGAACTGCTAAAGAAAATAAATGGATAACAGCTAAGGAAGCGGAGTTCCTGATTAACAACAAGCCCAGGACTCCTACTTTCTATATCCTACCAAAAATACACAAGCCCCAGCGTCCCCCACCTGGCCGACCAATTGTGTCGGGGATCCAATCGATTTTGGAACCCTTGTCACAATTCGCCGACTTTTTTCTTAGAGAATCAGTGATAAAACAGCAGTCTTTTATTAAAGACATGATGGAGGTTTTAAACATTCTGGAGGGCCTACTCTTTGATCCTAACTGTGAATTCTTGGTCACAATTGACATAGAATCACTTTATACTTGTATACCCCAGGATGCCACGCTGGTGGCTGCAGAGCGGGCCGTGAGAAAGCAAGAGTGGCTCTTTGATGCACCACAGTCTTTCGTACTGCAGTGCATCGAACTTGCCTTGACTATAAACTACTTTAGCTATAAAGACGAGCTATATCTGCAAACCACAAAAACTTCTATGGGTGCAACTTTGGCGCCCAGTTTGGCCTGCATTTATGTAGGCCAATTCGAAGAGCACATCATTTACCAGCAGTCTAATCCCTTCCAGAGGAATCTCCGCCTCTGGAAGCGATATATAGATGATGTGTTTTGCATTTGGTGAGGAAAAGAGAATGCCCTACTGGAGTTTTTTAATTGGCTTAACGAAAAAGATGCCAGCCTAAGATTTACATGGACTTACAGTAGTCAAAAGGCGGTATATTTGGACTTGGATATTAATGTGGATGGCAACACCCTTTGTACTGGAGTCCATCAGAATCCCACTGATAGGAATTCACTACTCTTGTATCAGTCATACCATCCAAGGGCATTACGAGACAATTTGCCAGTAGGACAGTTCCTGCGTTACCGCAGGAACTGCTCCACAACTGCAACATTCCTTGAACAATCAGAGGAGTTGTGTGAGAAACTCAAGCAGAGGCAGTATCCACACAAGATAATTAGACAAGCCAAGAAAAGGGCCCTAAACACTCCACGTACTGTTCTACTAGAGAAAAATGAAAGAGTGAAAGACAAATGTGTTCCGGTGGTTATGACTTTTGATCCCTTGGTCACCGCCATTCGACAATCAATACGTAAACACTGGACTTTGTTATCAACTAATGATTTTAAAATGCCCCACCAAGATTTGCATTCAAAAGGTCATGTAATCTAAATGATAAACTGGTTCATACTCGGGTAAGACCCCTTCAGAAAGATACAACTGTCCCGCCTGGACATTATCCCTGCGGGATGTGTTCAGTGTGTGGCCTTACTAAGAAAACCATAAGTGTAATCCTGAATTCTGATAGAACATGGTATCTTACATGATTCAGTAATTGCAATACCACAAATGTGGTTTACAGGTTGACGTGCCAATGCGGCCTGCATTACATAGGACTCACTACTAGAAAGATTAAAGTCAGGGTGCAGGAACATCTCAGCACAATTAGAAATGGGAAGATAACCACTAAATTAGTACAGCAAAAACATACCTTTACCTGGGTAGGGCTAGAGAAAATAGTGGGGGACCTGCAGAACATGGAGGTTTTGCTGGCCTCAAAAGAGGCACGTTGGATTTTCCAGGTGAAAAGTGATCAAATTGGGCTGAATGATTCTATTGAATGGAACAAAGTGAAATAAGAAATGCTACTTCAGAACCTCCAGGACAGTATTAGTATACTTTGGTGTCCTTGAGAGTAGTATATAACCTGCCTTGGTCAGAACTGCACGTTGTTGTCTGTGACTAACAATGAACACGTGTGGCGCACAAGCATTCAGTATGGTATGGGGTTGTTTTGTGAAAAAACCCTTTTGGTAACTGCACGTTGTTGTCTGTGATTAACAATGAAAATGAGGTATGCCTGGCATTCGCAGTGTTACTGGATTTGACCATGAATAAATCTGGCCTTTTATCAAACTTACTGAATTATACATTCAATTTTGACTTACATTTGTTTTTTGTTCATACTCACTGAATAAGGAATCAATAAAGTTTTTGTTGGTCAAAAATACATAAAAAAGAAAATTGGAAGACGACTTAATGATGGCACAATATATAAATACATTGATGATGTGTTTACATTGTGAGCAAGATTCAATATATAAAATGTTTATACCAGTTTCGCCGTGTTACATGATGTTTTACTTGTGTTCTGCGGCCGCAGAACCCCTTCCCAAGATGACGGCAACGTTTTCGGGTTGGTCACGTGATCGGACTTCCCTGCGTTTGCTTAAAATTGGGACGCCTAACCAGGAGAAACAACGGTGGAGATAGAGTGCTCTGTGAGGCCCCGGGCGGTAAGGGCGTGCAAGATGAAGTATGTATGATGTTTACAAAAAAACAAGAAATGTGGCTTTTTGTTCTTTGTCTTCCTTCATTTTGAATGAGGGTATTTTGTAGAGCATAACAATATTGAAGTTTGGCAGGCCTCGTGAGAGTACTTCCAACAGA
The DNA here is from genome assembly GCF_964261635.1 of Lissotriton helveticus. Classification (NCBI taxonomy): domain Eukaryota; kingdom Metazoa; phylum Chordata; class Amphibia; order Caudata; family Salamandridae; genus Lissotriton; species Lissotriton helveticus. The sequence continues at coordinate 551,251,380 of NC_136063.1, forward strand.
GTGGGAAGAGGGTCACACCATGAGAGTGAATCAGAAACTCGAGATTCATATCGGCTTCCGTTTTTTTGTCGATAGATGTGGGTGGTTTTATGTGCAAAAAGAAAAATTATGCTGAATGATACATTTTACATGTGATTAACAGTTCCTTTAGTACATCACAGATTGACACAACAGTAGAGTGTTAGTCCACTGACAGGACTCACATATGGAGTCTTGGGTGTGACCTACGAGAAAAAAGAGCTGGTATGAGTGATAGCGGCTCATTTAGGGTAATGTAAAATTTACAGTTGAAAGGAATATGTTACAGAAATTGCGTTTGAAAGGTTTCAATGAGAATAACTGGCCATGTGTGCTCTCTTTGTTTTTACATTTGGTAGTCCCTGGAAAAAGTTATTTAAAGTGTCCAGTACTGGTGCCAGGCGACCTTGTTGCCCTGAAGTAATTGCAGTCAAATCATCGTGGGAATGAAACATGTCGGCTCAGTATAGCGGTATGCATGATAGGCAACCGTTTTTATCTTTGAATAAAAGTGCACAGTAAATAATAAAGTTGATATTGAGTCAAGTGCAACTTTGTTCAATTTTAGATTCACATGGTCGCATCGTGGGATGTGATTTATCTTTTCACTTCACTTTTAACACAGCACCCCGTTTTTGTTTTTTGGTTTCGGACACTATTACAATTTTTCTTTAAGGCAAGATGGCTACCTATGAGATAAAAGTGGGCACAGCTGGTGAGTACTAACCGGCAAGCTCAATTGGTGGTGCGCACGTGGGGGGTCATCTTGCCCTTTTCAAATTTTTTTCCCACTGGTTTGAATGTGATGCTTAAAGTGGTATGTACCGTTCACAGTAATCCTCCTGTATGTTGGTCAGGGGTAAAAATATGGTTACTGCCATCTGTAAAAACTTTGAGTTTTTAAAAAAATATGTAAGGCAAAAAGCGGGAGGTTACTACCTCATAAGAGTAAAAGGAGGCGTATATGGGAACTAAAGAGTAAGAATCCCGACTTCGCTTATTTTGTATAGCCTGAAGAGAGGTGCCTTTGCAGACCAGGTCTTTTTGTATTTACATTGATTACTGAGTGGAGGGCAATTAGGCTGTTTTCCCTCTGTAGCTCCTTGTTATTTGCACCCACATTCTCATCCCAAATAGGACCTCATAAGGAGTGACACCCCCTAGAGAACTTCTTGGCGTGTTATTCAATGCTCTCTGAATTCCATACAAATGTTTCACCCAACTCTCACCCGAGCCTAATACTCTAGCTGTTAAAGACTGCTTTAAGTCCCGTTTTTCCCTCTCCACAACCGAATTTCCCTCAGGATGGTATGGAGAGGAGTACCACAATGCTACACCCAAACCTCCCATGGCTTCCTTGTAAGCCCTAGAGCTAAACGCGGGGCCACAGTCACAATGTAATGTGCCAATTGCGTATGTCCCTAAGTTGACTCGCAAACGGTTGATAACAGTTCGAGCATCAATAATGGCACAATATATAAATACATTGATGGTGTGTTTAGATTGTGAGCAAGATTCAATATATAAAATGTTTATACCGGTTTCGCCGTGTTACATGAAGTTTTACTTGTGTTCTGCGGCCGCAGAACCCGTTCCCAAGATGGCGGCAACGTTTTCGGGTTGGTCACGTGATCGGACTTCCCCGCGTTAGCTTAAAATTGGGACGCCTAACCAGGAGAAACAACAGTGGAGACAGAGTGCTCTGTGAGGCCCCGGGCGGTAAGGGCGTGCAAGATGAAGGATGTATGATGTTTACAAAAAAACAAGACATGTGGCTTTTTGTTCTGTGTCTTCCTTCATTTTGAATGAGGGTATTTTGTATAGCATAACAATATTGAAGTTTGGCAGACCGCGCGAGAGTACTTCCAACAGAGTGGGAAGAGGGTCACACCATGAGAGAGAATCAGAGACTCGAGATTTATAGCGGCTTCCGTTTTCTTGTCGATACATGTGGGTGGTTTTATGTGTGTTAGAAGGGGCGACCCCAGGGGACAGGATGTACTCTCCCGACCACCCGGAATCCTCCTCTCCCACAAATACTGCCGAGTCTTATCGTGCGGTCCCCGCCGGGGGAGGACTCTATGATCGTACACACTGAACTCACACGACACTGATGAACGGACACCACACCGTGAATCTTGAGTAAGCACGTTCTTTATCACAGTTAAAAGGCATCAATATTTACAAAGCTTGATGGATCGCAAAGTCTCGGTTGGAAGGAATAGGGAAGCGGGACAGTCTCTGTAGTTGGCCAGTACGTCACATACCCTGCGCACAGCTCTCAATCCTCGAGCCGGGGGATACGGAATTTGGACGTGATACTGACTGTTCTACTCACTTCGGTTCGAGTCAGGGCGTGTTGGTAGCGTTGATGGTCCAGCGGACCAGAGTACTCCTCAAGCCGCGACGAGGTCAGCAGGGCTCGATCTGGAGGGCACAGAGGTGCTGTTAGGTTGTGGGGGGGCCGCGACAGCGTCATCAGGGCTCAGGAAGTTCAGTGAGGTCTTTAGAGTTCCAAGGATGAGCCGCGACGAGGTCAGCAGGGCTCCGGGATCTTAGTTCCTTTGGTTCGAGGGTGAGCCGCGACAGCGTCAGCAGGGCTCCGTGATCTTAGTTCCTTCTTTGTGAGGGTGAGCCGCGACAGCGTCAGCAGGGCTCGTAGGGTACAGGGTTCGGTCTCTCCTCAAGGTCAGCCGCGATCAGATCAGCAGGGCTTTCTTGTCCAGGATACAACTGCCCGCTAGTTCTGAGGCGGCCCTTCATATAATCCAGTGGCCCTTTGATGTCCGGACCCGCGCAGGATGGGATCCTGTGGTCCGGGGGCGGGTCAGCCGAGTGTCCCGTCGGCTGGCTCTTTGATGCTTTTAGAAGATGCGTCCGGGGATTCCCAGATGCCCATCAAGGTCTGGAGTCAGGTCTCGGGGAGGCCAGAGGTGTGAGCGAAACCAGTCTCTCGGGAGGAGGCCGGAGGTGCCATTGAAGTCTTTGGTCCGGGGTACTTGGATGGTCCTCCACCCCCCAGCCGGGTCAGGCGCGTCTGCCGCCTACGTTTCTCCGGGGCCGGGGTCGGCCAAAGGTTGCAGAGCCAGGGACGGCGGAAAGGGAAAATGGCGGCCGGTGGGCCTGTGTGGCAATAATGGTGTCCGGTGGCCACGTGTAGGGATGCAGGAACGGGTCACCCAGCACTGGGTGAGGGCATGCGGGTATTGTTGTGCAAGGTTCTGGGCGGACCGGTGACAGGCCGACCAGTGGTTCTCGGGGTGCAGGGCTGTGCGCACAGGGTGCTGAGGATCGGGGGAGACCATGCCACGAGGCCAGGTCCAACACGCGTCCCCCCCCAGCTGAAAGGTGGAGAGAACTACCCATCCTGTTGGGCGTTCTCTTCACTGAGGCGGAAGAACCGGGACAGGCTGTCCGAGTTGGCGTGGTCAGCACCGGGCCGGTGTTCAACAGTAAAGTCCATCCCCTGGAGGGAGATGGACCAGCGTAGCAATTTGGAGTTCTCTCCTCTCATTTGCATTAGCCACCGGAGAGGTCGGTGGTCGGTTTGGACCAGGAAGTGGTAGGGCCTCAGCTTCTTCAGGGCCCAAACCACCACGAAGGCCTCCCGCTCGATGGTGCTCCACCTTTGTTCGCGAGGGAGTAGCCTCCGGCTAATGAATGCCACGGGGTGATCGATACCCTTGTCGTCTACTTGGGTGAGGACTGCTCCGATACCGTGCTCGGATGCGTCCGTCTGGACCACGAACTCTCGGGAGTAATCATGGGCCTGCAGTACTGGGGCGGTGCACATGGCAAGCTTCAAATCTTCAAACGCCTTCTGGCAGGCGGGGGACCAACTAACTTTGTTTGGGTTCTTTTTAGCGGTCAATTCTGTGAGGGGGCCTACAATGCTGCCATTCCCCTTTATGAACCTACGGTAGTACCTCTTGAGTCCCAGGAAAGCCCGCACTTCCGTTTGCATCGTGTGGGCCTCCCAGGCATTGATTGCATCGATCTTGGGTTGGAGGGGGGCTACGAGGCCGCTTCCGACCTGGTGTCCTAGGTAGATCACTGATCCCTGTCCTATTTGGCATTTGCTGGCTTTAATGGTGAGGTTCGCGTGGCGCAGGGCCTCCAACACCTCCCAGAGGTGTTGTAGGTGTTCGGGCCAGTGGGCACTGAACACCGCGATATCATCGAGGTAGGCCTGCACTGAACCCCTCCAACCCGGCCAGTACTTGGTTAACCAGCCTCTGGAAGGTGGCGGGGGCATTTTTCATACCGAAGGGCATCACTCTGAAGTGGTAGTGACCATCCGGGGTGGAGAAAGCGGATCTTTCCTTGGCTCCTTCCGTGAGCGCGATCTGCCAGTACCCACTGGTCAGACCAAAGGTACTGAGATATCGAGCCGACCCTAGGCGCTCAATGAGCTCGTCGGCCCGGGGAATGGGGTGTGCGTCGGTCCTGGTGACTGCGTTCAGTCTGCGGTAGTCTACGCAGGACCTCAGCTCGGGAACAGCACCAGGGGCGGCCGCCTTCAGAACCAGGACCACGGGGCTAGCCCGTGGGCTGTCAGAAGCCTCGACCACTCCCAAGGCTAACATTTTGGACACTTCGGCCTTGATGCAGGCTCGGACGCGGTCAGGGACACGGTAGGCTCTGTGCCGTACCGGAGGGCTGTCCCCGGTGTCTACGTCATGGACGCACCAGCTGGTGACACCGGGGGTGAGGGAAAAGAGGTCAGAGAACTGCCCCAGCAACCGGTGACAGTCTTCACGTTGCTCGGGAGTGAGGGAGGAGGAGAGACCTACTCCCTCTACGGAGCCATCTTTTTCCTTCGCACACAGGTATCGGGGAGAGGCTCCGTGTCCTCTTCCGCTCCGTCGTCGGTGGCGAGGAGAAAACCCAACTCGGACCGTACGAAGTGGGGTTTGAGGCGGTTCACGTGGAGAACCCTTAGGGGGTTTCTGGCTGACTGCCTATCGATGAGATAGGTGACCTGACTTTTGCGTTCCACCACTTTGAAGGGCCCGGTCCACTTGTCCTGAAGGGCACAAGGTTCCACCGGGGCCATTACCCAAACCTGTTGGCCAGGTTGAAACTCGACCAGAGTGGCGTTCTGGTTGTACCAGCGTTTCATTTCTTCTTGGCTGGCCTCGAGGTTTGCCTTGGCCAGCTCTCGGAACTTTCGAGTCTGGTTCCGGAGGGCCAGAATGTAGGAGAATACATCTGGGGGTAGATTCAGGGGGGCCGCTTCCCAACCTTCTTTGACCAGGCTGAGGGGTCCCCGGACGGGGTGTCCAAAGAGCAGCTCGAAGGGGCTGAACCCCAGGGACTTTTGGGGGACCTCTCGGTAGGCGAACAGGAGGCGGGGTAGGAGGATGTCCCACTTGCGCCTCAGGGGCTCCTCGAGACCCATGATCATCCCTTTGAGGGTGCGGTTGAATCGCTCAACCAGGCCGTTACCTTGAGGGTGATATGGGGTGGTGAACTTGTACGTCACCCCACATTGTTGCCACAGGGACTTCATGTACTTTGAGATGAAGTTTGTACCTCGATCGCTCACCACTTCTCGCGGGGATCCCACCCGGGAGAAGATCCCCATGAGGGCCCGCCCCACTACGGGGGCCGTCATCGTCCGGAGGGGAATGGCCTCGGGGTACCGGGTGGCGTGATCTACCAAGACAAGGATGAACCGGTGGCCTAAGGAGGTCCGGGGGTCCAGGGGTCCCACGATGTCGATCCCCACCCATTCAAAGGGGGTACTGACCACAGGGAAGGGTTGGAGAGGAGCCTTGCGCTTCCCCCCGCTCTTTCCGCTGGCTTGGCACGTGGGGCAGGACTTGCAGTGAGTCTCCACATCGGCGCGCATGCGGGGCCAATAGAAATGGGTGACTAGGCGCTGATAGGTCTTGTCCTGGCCCAAGTGTCCCGCCAGGGGCACATCATGGGCCAGGTTCAGGAGGAAACCGCGGAAACGTAGGGGTACCACCAGCACCCGGGCTGACCCTAGTTCGGCGGTTTTCTGCTCGCTATATATTAGGCCATTTTCCCAATAGATGAAATGGGAGCTGGACTGGTCTCCGGCAGCCTGGGCGACGGCCTGCTGCCGCGGCCCAACTATGGAAGGACAGGAGGTCTGTTCCAGGAAGAACTCTTCTCGGGAAGGTCCCCCTTCCTGCCACCACTGGGCTAACTCAGGAAGGTCATGCAGGGTTTGGATCGGTTCGACGGGAGGTCCGAGGGGACCGTCGTCGGGGTCACTTTCTTCGCCTGGTGGAAGGTCGAGGACCTCGGGTCGCTCGTTGCCCTCCAAGGCGTCAGAGGCGGGGCTAGGGATCTCGGGTTCCACTTCCCCAGGGGTGGCCATCCTGGCCGTCATGGCTCGTGTGCTCACGCAGGCCCAGTCGGGCAGGCCCATCATCTCGAGATGAGTCCTTCGTTCTACCTGCTTCCATAGGGAGCTCTCCAGGTCATTCCCCAGTAGACAGTCCACTGGCATGTCAGTGCGGACCGCTACCCGTAAGACACCGGAGACTCCCCCCCACTCAAACGGGACCTGGGCTATTCGGCAGGTGCGGATAGAGTTGTCAGCTGCGATCACCCTGCAGGAGGCGTGGGGGATGATCTGTGATTCCGTGACCAGGGTGTACTGTACAGAAGTGATGCTGGCTCCCGTGTCGCGGAGGGCCCCTACTCTGCGCCCGTTGATCATGACTTGTTGACGGTATTTCTCAGTGTTGTCGGGCAAGGGGTCTCCTGGGACCATCTCTCTATTCCCTAGGGAGACTAATACCATGGCTGCGGGCTCCCACCCCTCGGGGTCCTCCATCCCTTCTTCCTCTATCGCTACGGAGGCTAGATGGCGCGTGGAGGGGCTTGCAGCAGCAGGTCTCTTGTTCAGGGGGCACTGGGGATCACCGGCATAATGCCCTGGTTGCTGACACTTGTAGCAGGCTACGCTGGCGCGGGGGCCCTGTCTATTTGCGGGAGGAGCTGCCCTATTCAAGGGAGGGAAGTTGGGTGGCTGGTTTCGGGGGGCACTACGCTAGGGCCCTGACTGGGACCCTTGCTGCCTACCTCAACCCCCCCCTCCTCTCTGGCGGGAAGAGCCTTGGTCGTTCCTGTTGTAGTCCCCCACGGACCCCCTCTGGACCCGGGTGTTCACCCAACGATCGGCCTCGACAGCCAGCTTCAGGGGGTCGGCTAGTTTTCTGTCCCGGAGGTGTTGTCTCAGTTCCACAAAGCAGTTGGCGGAAAGGTGTTCATAGGCGATGAGGTCGACCAGGCCTTCGAAGGTGGTCACTTTGCTGCCCTTGATCCACCCTTCTAAGGCCCGGCTGTAGAAATTCACATACTCCACCCAGGTGGTGCCGGGGATTTTCTTGCAGTCTCTAAGCCGCTGGCGATACGTTTCGGGAGTGAGCCCGTAGCGGGCTAGTAGAGCGTCCTTCATGTGCGGGTAGGAATTTAGTTCGGCTGCGGGCTGGTCTAGCAAGGTGTCTCTTCCCTCGCTGAGTAAGCGTCCCCACAAGCCGGCCCCCCAATCCTTCTCTGGGATCCGGTGGGAGGACATGGCGACTTCGTACGCTTTAAACCATTGCTGGATGTCGTCTCCCTTGTAATATTCTTTCACGACATCTTTGGAAGCGTTTCTCTTTTTCCCGGGGGTCGGTTTTCTTCAGTCCTGGCTTTCAGCTCTATTTCCTTCAGGCCACGCTTGTGCTCGAGCTGGAGATTTCTTCCTTCATGCTCCCTCTGGAGCTTCTTTTCTTCTAGCTCTCCTTGCAACCTTAGTTGTTCGACGGCCAATTTTTTCTCAGCCAGCTTGATCTCTCCTTCTATTTTGAGGCGCTCTAGCTCTAGTTTGTGGCTTCTGTTTCGTTCTCGGTCAGCATCTCCTCTGATGACAGACCCCTCTCCGTGCTGGGACTGCGGGCCAGGGAGTTGGTTCTCTCAACTCCCGAGGTGCTGGGTTCGGTCCGTGGTTCCCTCTCTCCGCTGTCTCCTTCTGGTAGGGGAAGGGGGGCCCCGGACTCTACCCAGGCTGATAGAGCTTGTTGGAAGTCTTCCTTGGTGCTCAGACCTGTGCTAGCGATGCTGAGTTCTTTGCAGAACTGCTTTAGTTGTTTGTGGGTGTAATCTCCCAAAAGGTTTTTGTCGAAAGAGGTCTTCTCGCTCGTTTCTGCGGAGATCATGGTTGCATCGTTCTCTCGTTGCTGTTGTGCGTTCGTTCAGGTAGTGTGTCAGTGGTACGATCTTTTAGACGTATGTTCGTATCGCGTCGCTGCCACCAATGTTAGAAGGGGCAACCCCAGGGGACAGGATGTACTCTCCCGACCACCCCGGAATCCTCCTCTCCCACAAATACTGCCGAGTCTTATCGTGCGGCCCCCGCCGGGGGAGGACTCTATGATCGTACACACTGAACTCACACCACACTGATGAACGGACACCACACCATGAATCTTGAGTAAGCACGTTCTTTATCACAGTTAAAAGGAATCAATATTTACAAAGCTTGATGGAAGGCATAGTCTCGGTTGGAAGGAATAGGGAAGCGGGACAGTCTTTGTAGTAGGCCAGTACGTCATGTACCCTGCGCACAGCTCTCAATCCTCGAGCCGGGGGATATGGAAGTTGGAGGTGGTACTGACTGTTCTACTCACTTCGGTTCGAGTCAGGGCGTGTTGGTAGCGTCGATGATCCAGCCGGACCAGAGTACTCCTCAAGCCGCGACGAAGTCAGCAGGGCTCGATCCGGAGGGCACAGAGGTGCTGTTAGTTCGTGGGGGGGCCGCGTCAGCAGGGCTCAGGATGTTCAGCGAGGTCTTTAGAGTTCCAAGGATGAGCTGCGACGAGGTCAGCAGGGCTCCGGGATCTTAGTTCCTTTGGTTAGAGGGTGAGCCGTGACAGCGTCAGCAGGGCTCCGTGATCTTAGTTCCTTCTTTGCAAGGGTGAGCCGCGATCAGATCAGCAGGGCTTTCTTGTCCAGGATTCAACTGCCCGCTAGTTCAGAGGCGGCCCTTCATATAGTCCAGTGGCCCTTTGATGTCCGGACCCTCGCAGGAGGGGATCCTGTGGTCCGGGGGCGGGTCAGCCGAGTGTCCCGTCGGCTGGCTCTTTGATGCTTTTAGAAGATGCATCCGGGGATTCCCAGATGCCCATCAAGGTCTGGAGCCAGCTCTTGGGGAGGCCAAAGGTGTGATCGAAACCAGCCCCCAGGGGCAGGCCAGAGGTGTGAGCGAAACCAGTCTCTCTGGAGGAGGCCGGAGGTGCCATTGAAGTCTTTGGTCCGGGGTACTTGGAGGGTCCTCTACCCCCCAGCCGGGTCAGGCGTGTCTGCCGCCTACGTTTCTCCGGGGCCGGGGTTGGCCAAGGGTTGCAGAGCCAGGGACGGCGGAAAAGGAAAATGGCGGCCGGTGGGCCTGTGTGGCAATAATGGTGTCCGGTGGCCACGTGTAGGGATGCAGGAACGGGTCACCCAGCACTGGGTCAGGGCATGCGGGTAGTGTTGTGCAAGGTTCTGGGCGGACCGGGGACAGGCCGACAATTGGTTCTCGGGGTGCAGGGCTGTGCGCACAGGGTGCTGAGGATCGGGGAGACCATGCCACGAGGCCAGGTCCAACAATGTGCAAAAAGAAAAACTATGCTGAATGATACATTTGACATGTGATTAACAGTTCCTTTATTACATCACAGATTGACACAACAGTAGAGTGTTAGTCCACTGAGAGGACTCACATATGGAGTCTTGGGTGTGACCTACGAGAAAAAAGAGCTGGTACGAGTGATAGCGGCTCATTTAGGGTAATGTAAAATTTACAGTTGAAAGGAATATGTTACAGAAATTGTGCTTGAAAGGTTTCAATGAGAATATCACACTGGTTTGAATGTGATGCTTAAAGTGGTATGCACCATTGACAGTAATCCTCCTGTATGTTGGTCAGGGGTAAAAATGTGGTATGTGCCATCTGTAAAAACGTTTGAGTTTTAAAAAAACATTTTAAGGCAAAAAGCAGGAGGTTTCTACCTCATAACAGTAAAAGGAGGCGTATATGGGAACTAAAGAGTATGATCCCAACCTCTGCTTATTTTGTATAGCCTGAAAAGAGGTGCCTTTGCAGACCAGGTCTTTTTGTATTTACAATGAGAATGCGGGTACCTGATCTTGATTGTGAAGGCACAGTGGCAGATGAGAAACCTTTTGACATCCATAAACGTTTGGCTGTTTTACAGGAGCTAAATGAATCCAGGGCACTACAAAGTAATGTTCGGGTAAAGCGGACCACCACTGGTGAAGTCAAGTCTGTCACAGCAAGACCTGTCTGGGTCCCTAAAGACGGGGACCTGGTCAGAGAAAAAATAGCGGACAAAAAAGAATTTGTGCCATCATACAGAAAGCCTGTACCTGTCCTGGCAGTTGAAGGAACGAGAACTGTACTTCTGCCGCCCCTTGCAGGTAAAAAGGAGAAAAGATTTGTCTCAATTGACCTAATCAAACCACACTCTGTGGCCGATACTGAGTAGTAGGCCACGTGGACTACAGAGTAACAAACACCCTCCTCTCACTACCATACATACCATACAAGAAGTTCAAACAGAAAGACTCTTCACGTTTGAAGAGTCACCTGCACGGAATGATGGACCATGCAATAATGCCATGGAATTCGTTCCTCTCAAAACTGAAGTTCAAATTCAAAACCAAAATGAAAGACAAATTTCGATTTGACCAAACACAGATATCTACGTCAACATGCCTCAACAAGAGCAAGTTACAGTTTCCACAAGACCTGCGGAAATACCAAAAATTAATCGAACTGCATCTGGCTACTTCATAGACTTTGATACATTTTCTTTGGATCCAAGTGAACCTGGCCTGGGATGACTCCTGGTGGCCTACTGCACTGGGAACAGCACAAACACCCACCAACCACGCTGTGGAAAAGTAAATTTTGCCATGTTCTGTGTCCCTACGCCCCATCCATCATATGTTATGTATGCATGACCAATATGCATATGTTATTCCCCATTTCTGATTAATGACGCAATTACAGTTGTGTCCACCTCTAATATGTTAGTTTCCAGTCCTCGTGAATACTACGAATATCAGGCCTATGTAAAATAATGTTGCCACGTTTCTCAGTGTGCACGTTATTCCATTATAAAGTCCCCGTTTCTAGGCCTCAAAAGGGCCCGGACCCTGGATTCAGCTCCTGTCTCCTGAAAGCCTCGCTGAGGAGCGATACAGCCCCCACCTGTATCCTCGACCTTTCACTTACTTCCTGCCTCGCACTGCCCGGTGCAGCCCGGCCCTGCCTCTAAGTCTGTCAAAAGTATGTTATAGTTCCAGCTATCAGTTCAGTCCTCCTCCTCTGCATTCCTAAGCTACTGAACTGCATCAATAGTTTCCGTCGTTGTCTAGCCTTCTCGTCTCCCTGTTAGAGAAATACTGTATTTAATGGTCATTTAGTATTCTTCATCACGCATTTCATGTAGAATAATGCATGGTCCAGTCTTAGAATCAAGTTAGCCTCTCCCCTCATGACTTCTAGTTTATATCAACATGTTCCCTAAACATTAGATACCAGATAGGGTTTAGGTACATGTCGCTCCGACCCTCCAGACTCTAGTCTCTGCTCCTAGCACAGAGTTCGTAGCCCCCAGCTTCTCCTAGTAACACGTCATTGCCAGTTTTCGCGCACCATTAGGTTAGAGGTCCCGGCTCCTTAGGTAGCCCCCTCCTATGTGTCCGCCCATTCATGACATATTCTGTTACGTTTTACTTCACATGTCTAAGTAAACTCCCAGTTACACCTCTTTTTACTGTTATCTCTCGCGACTGCTACACGTCATGCCTTCTGCTCCACCCACTGCTACGCCTACTGCAATGTAATGCTATGTGTTTGCGTTATGTATATAAATGAATGTCTTGTTATTGAATGTTAGCGAGCTCATCCCAGACCAAGCCCCGGCAGCTGCCGGGCCTCTTTTCCCCTGTCATCCTGTTCCTATGCAGGTTGTCCTGATCCTGTCCTTATGCTGTAATAAACCTGCAGAAACTCCTACTACCTCGAATCTTGACTCTTATTTTATTGAGCTATCTGTTATTCATTCATTCATCCAAAAATAGGGTATTATTTATTTATTTACCACATAATGGCGCCCGAACAGGGACTTGCCCTTTCCCCACGCGTCGGTGAAGCCACGCCGACCCCCTGACACTCTGCAGTCGTGACGGAACCATACCGTGCACCTGGCAGATATTTCTGCTTCAAGTATCCCTCAGGCCCACGGAGGAGACGGAGGAGGCGGTCCAGCATCCGAACGAGACGGTGGAGGAACGCGGCGAGTCCCGACCAGAGCCCAAGCCGAGAGTCCAAGGTCCGAGGTATCCGGAGGTCCACCCGTAACTGAAGTCCGAAGTCCGAAGTTCGTCGTCGTAGTCCAGTCCCGTCCGAGGCCTTCCGTTCCGTGCTGCCCGGTGAGTACCATTGCTGGGGTAGTGTCTAGACAGGGTCAGTCTAAATTGACTCTGGTCCGTGGGTTGGTGGTACCCAAGCTCACAAACGAAGTGTTCACCTAGGTGGATACGGGTCTTGATGTGTTCCTTTATGGGACCGGTATGTTCCGTACTGTTATAGCAGTGCATCCAGTAACTCTAGTCTGTTCCGTTCTCGAGAATTCTGTTCTGTTTTCAGTATTTTCAGGTAGTATTCTGTTCGAACTGTTATTTATAATGTTGTTTAATGTATTTCCAATGTCGTGGTATGCCTGAATTGTTTCCCCAATTGTTATTGTTTTTCGTGTATTGTATTGTGTTCCGATTCAAGTTTAGAATGCCGCTCTTTTCCAAGTTACGTCAGTTAAAAACTAGAAAGGGTCTGCTGGAAGCAGCAGTTCCTGTTCCGCCTAGGGACAGTCCAGGTCACTTTATGTATCAGAAACATGGCATAAGCGCCATATTGTATCTAGATTTATGGGTAGAGTATACCAAACAGTTAGAAGAAAAGTATAGATGGCCCGTATCGGGTACATGGGATGCCGAATGTATCATGCGAGTAGAAGAAGCATTATGGAAAAAGAAAGCCAGACAGTCACAGAAAGATGCCATCGAGTTATGGCGTAAGGAAGCTCATAAAAGAACGGAAAAGGAAGTCAGAAAGTCAGAGTTAAGTAGAGAATCCCAAGAACGAACCCAAGAAAGAGAATTAATCGAGATAGGTGAACAAGTTAAAGCCGAACAGTCAGACAGACAGAGGCATGCCCTTATTAAGGGTATGTATCCTCTCCTTGCCGAAGGCTCGCCAAAAGCGACCCCAGAGGCACCCAGTAATTTCCCGCCACCATTAGTTCCGACCAAGCTACGTCACAAACCGACCGCTGCTGATATTTTTATTTCGTCCTATTTGGACGACACAGTCCCAGAATATGCAAATCCTGTTCGCGCTCCGCTAGTCCCTGTAAATCAGGCACTTCCCGTTCCTCCAGACACCGGAGTACCTGTTACGGTACCCCCGGGTCAGCCTGCCATACAAGTTCAGCCCACGTTACAATTACCGACCCTGCAAGCACGAAGAATGTCAGTCGACGATTCTAGTCTAGGGGCCGCAGGAGGAGGTCCTCCTCAAACCCCGCCGCCACACAAACGTTTATCAGCACTCGAATTACATGCTCAAGCATCACAGCGTACTCCTAAAAGTAATAAGTCTGTTACAGAAATCAGACAAGCCCTTGCCGAATGTGTTTATGATCCAGTTCCAGGCGAATATAATATGGTTTTATATTCCGTACGCGTAAGAAGGGTGACCGAGTATCTAGTCACCTTACCAAATATGAAAGAAGATCTAGACAGAATATATCGTTTCATCCGTACAGGGGATGATCCAGAAAGTATTGGCGCGATCATGTCTCAAAGGAAAGCCGAGATTCAGCTCATGATATTAAAGTTCCTGATCAATTGTCTAATAAGAGAACAAGATTACCCGTCTAAAGATCCCGCCGAAATGAGAATCCTGACAAGGTGGAGTGATAATATAGCCGAGGGTAAGCACAAGACCATTAGTGCCATGGAAAGTATGTACAAGAAAATTCGTAAAGAAATAGTAAGGTTACACGAACAGCGTAAAGCAGCACAAGTAAGTGAAAAAGAAAGTATCTCTGATCCTGAAGAGGAAGACGAGAATCCCGCCAGAATAGCGTATGTAGGGAAATCCAGATTTCCAGATCGCCATTTACGTCTAGAACCCAAGTCTATTTTTCATCATCCAGCACCAGAACGAGAGCCTTGTTCTCTAGAACAAGTATTTCAAGCTACCGATCACATTCTGAAATCACGAGTCGGTTATAGCGAGTTAAGCACCATGCATGAACAAGAATTAGCCCGATCAGCAGTCCGATGGATTACTGATTCTACCACTTTTCCAGACGAAATAGTGGCACAAATGTTTCTGAAACTGCCCCCAGCCGAGCAACGACTGGTGGGTATGTATATGATCCAGCACCTCATTACTCAGTATGAGGGTCAACACTCTGATCCAGGCCCGTTACACGATATCCTGAACGAGTTACTCCAGTACAGATGGAGAGGTCTAGGTACCGATTTAATTAGTGTTATTCTAGAACAGCGTCACAAGTATAGAACGTTCCTGAACCCGCATTTTGTTCACGTCTCACCCCCAGAAAGTAAACCATTCTACATAGACAGACAGAATCCGTTACGAGAAGTCCACCCAGTCCAAGGGACGGGTGGCGAAATGCAACGAGTGTTTGTATACACTCCGATTTCAAAGATGGAACTCCTCGAAATGAAAAAGCTAATTCCCTGTCATGACAAAGATCCAGCAGGGTTCCATAGAGAATTAAAAGACATGCTCCGTATGGGAGAATACACGTACCCAGATGTCATTAAAATGTTAAAGGTTCTGCTACCCGCAGGGGTGTATGAAAAGTTAAAGGAAAAAGAATGGGAGGTGGGAGAGAAAAAGATCGATTGGACAGCTCTAGAAGCTGAAGACAAGGCACGAGTACCAGGTACCGGTCTTGGAGATAAATGTAAAGAATTACCAGAATTATTGATTCAAGTTTTACCCAGATTATTGACAACTAGAAAAGAAGACTGGGATGCCATCTCAGCCTGTAAACAGAAACAAGATGAAGACATTAGTGATTTTTATTCTAGATTTGAGAAATGTTTCAGTATTAATAGTGGTCTCAAGACAAGTAGTGAGTCATACCCTCATCTTTTCGTTACCAAATTAGTCGAGAATTCAAGTCCACAAATTAAAAACCGAGTTTTGAAAGTCGAAAGCACCTGGCAAGCAAATACTCCGTCCCAGATGCTCCAGATGCTCCAGTATCACCAGAATAGAATTAGAGAAGAGCAAGAACACGAAAGAAAACGTATGAAAGACACGAAAATGAAAGTGCTAGTTGCACAATCTATTCCTCAAGACAGTCAGAAGAGGGGTCCGATTCAAGCCAGTCATCCTGCGGCTCCCGTTAAAGGGAACTGCAATTATTGTAAACAGCCAGGTCATTTTATAAACGAGTGTGCAGTTCTGAAACATAACATAGCTACTGGTAAGACTAAAGAAAGACCACGTCCGCCTAGACAAGAACAAGTTTCACAGATTCCTCAGTCACAGAATGCACCACAGACAGTTACAGTACCGCAGCCTATTGCTGCAACACAGCACGTTACATCGCAGATGTACCAGTATGCACAGTCCGAGTATCCAGAATACCAGTCATATTCATGAAACTGCCTAGAGAGGGAGGTAGGCTTGCCTCTCATCGAGATACCTGTAGACCAAGAAGGTCCCTATGTACACAGTCAAGTATTAGGGAAAGACAGAAAGTTTCTGATCGATACAGGGGCAAGTAGGACCACAATTAGTCACGCCGAAGTTCCAGGGGCTCCGCTCTCAGGCTCAAGAAATGTTTCCCTTGGATTTTCAGGAAAACCCATAGTTAATGAAATATCTCAGCCAGTTACTCTAGAAGTAGGTCCATTGTCCCGTACTACTGATCTGTTACTTACTAAGGCATGTCCAGAAAATCTGTTAGGTATTAAGACACTGAAAGAGTTAGGTGCAGTTATTTGCTGTTCCCCAGAGGGAATACGTCTGTTCCTACGTGACTTTAAGGGTCACTATGTATTACGAGATTTTGATTCCAGATTGTCTAATGTTCCGCAGCATTTATGGGCGCAAGGTCCAACTGATGTAGGTTACATGCAAATCACACCCTATCGTGTGACTCTCAAACCAGGTATAGTGTTGCCCCGAATCCGACAGTACAGATTGCCACCTGAGGCTGTAGCAGCCTTATCCAAAATTATTGACGAGCTCATGGCTCAAGGAGTAGTTGTAGAAACTGACTCCAATGTATGCAATTCTCCGATCATTCCAGTCATGAAACGTACTGATCCAAATGCACCCCCAGTATATCGATTAGTGATTGATTTACGAGAGCTTAATAAATGTATTATTCCTCAGTATCCAGTTGTTCCAGACATTTCTTCCCTGTTAACTGCCATTGATTCCGAAGCCATGTTTTTCACTGTTATTGACCTCAAGAATGCATTTTTTAGTGTTCCAATTCATCCAGACAGTCAGTTTCTTTTCGGATTTTGTTTAAATGGAAGGAGCTATATGTTTACACGCGCTCCTCAAGGTTTCACAGAAAGCCCTAGTATTTACAGTCAAGCACTCAAGAGACAACTAGACAATATTCACATGCCAACTGACACTGCCCTGCTCCAGTATGTCGATGATCTACTGATCACAGCCCGTTCTGAACGTGCTTGCGAGCGAGCATCACTTACAGTTCTGTATTTTCTAGCCGAGATGGGGCACAAGGTGTCACCTTCAAAGCTTCAATTCTGTGTCCAGCAAGTGGTATACTTAGGACACTTGCTGTCCAAGAGGGGTAGGCAGTTGACACCCGACCGTATCCAGTTAATAGCGAATCTTCTCCAGCCCAGAACCCAGAAGGAGGTACGTGCTTTTATCGGCCTTACTTCTTATTGTAGACAATGGATTCCCCAGTATGCATTTCTAGCCAAGCCACTGATACAGTTAACGACACAGGAGGCAGCCGTATCGACTGTCCTCCCTTGGACATCTGAACATACACTTAGTTTCAACGAGTTAAAGAAAGCCCTATGCCAAGCTCCAGTTCTAGCTACACCGAACTACAGTAAGCCTTTTACACTTTTCGTTACAGAACGCAAAGGTACAGCATTATCTGTTCTCACACAAGATCAAGCAGGTCAATACAAGCCCTGTGCTTATTTTTCAAGCACATTAGATCCGGTCGCCCAGGCGTTGCCTGCGTGCCTCAAGTCAGTTGCAGCCACAGCACTAGCTATCAGACAAAGTGATTCCATAGTTTTAGGACATTCCCTGACAGTACAAGTTCCACATTCAGTAGAAGTTCTTTTAAACCGAACACAAACTCAGCACTTGACAATTGCACGTTTAACAGGTTATGAATTGACACTGTTCCAGCCACACATAGAAATTAGACGCTGCAATGTCCTGAATCCTGCTACACTGTTACCATCAGTTAATTCAAATCCAGACACACATGACTGTGTGGAAGTAGTTAACGTTACGACAAAGCCAAGACAAGACCTGACAGACATTCCGTTACCAGATCCTGACCTGACACTTTATGTGGATGGTTCATGTATGAGAACTAGTACAGGAGAACTAGTCGCCGCATATGCAGTGACTACTGACACTGAAGTTATTGAAACACACCGTATTGATACCCTGTCCGCTCAAGCAGCAGAGCTAGTTGCTCTGACACAAGCCTGTATACACGCCAAGAACCTGAAGGTTAATGTTTACACAGATTCACGTTACGCATTCGGAGTTGTACACGACTTCGGAGTGCTCTGGCAGGAGAGAGGTTTTATGACTTCTCATGGAACCAAGATTCAGCATGGTCTCCTTATTCAAGCTCTGTTAGATGCCATACATTTACCGACATCTATTGCTATCATGAAGTGCAAAGCACATACGAAAGTCACTGACATTATTTCCCAAGGTAATGATCTAGCAGACCGCACAGCCAAGCTTACAGCACAGACACCAGACATTCCAGTAAACATGACACATACTCCAGATCTGATTACATGCATGACAGTTAAGGACCCTACACAAGATGTCATAGATATTCAGTTACATGCTACTCCCGATGAAATCAAGAAATGGTCTGTACAAGGAGGGGTCCAGACAGATCAAGGATGGTTAACGAAGGGTAGAGCCACATGGTTTCTCCCCGATTCTATGGTTCAAGTTATTATCAATACCGCACATAGTCCAGCACATTTAGGAGAAAAAGCTATGTTAGACAGTATCCAGAACATTTGGTTCAACAAGCATTTACGAGCTGCAGCCAAGCAGAAAGTCCGTACCTGTATGATATGTTGCCAGTTTAATCCAGGTAAAAGTGTCCCGGTGGAACAAGGTGGTTTCCAGCCCCCTGACCACCCTTTTGAGGTCCTCCAGATGGATTATATTCAGATGGAGCGATGTCGAGGTTTCAAGTATGTCCTTGTAGTTGTATGCGCTTTGTCCAGGTGGACAGAAGCATATCCAGTCCCAGATTACACAGCCGCGACCACTGCCAAGCAGCTGGTTCGTGAATTCTTCCCTAGATACGGACTCCCTAGAGTCGTATATTCTGATAATGGTCAGCCATTCTCATCCGAACTCATGAAACACGTTTCCCTGTTGTTAGGGTACCAGTGGAAGTTCCATTGTGTACGCCATCCAGAAGCAGCTGGACTAGTCGAAAGACATAATCAGACTCTGAAAATCCGTATAGCAAAAATCTGTAAAGACAAGGGTGTGGACTGGTTAGTAGCTTTGCCAGTCGCTCTATTTTACATGCGTATGGTCGCACATTCCAGATCAGGTCTGTCCCCGTATGAGGTCGTATTCGGCCGCCCCCCTAACATGTGGGGTACTCCTAGACCCCGAAGTATTACCGATGTTTCATGTAATATGCTGACAGATTACCTAGCTTCCTTGATGTCTGCCCTCAACTCATGTCGTTCACAGGTTGCCGCCGCATTTCCAGACAATACCGAGGTGGC
This sequence comes from Lissotriton helveticus, assembly GCF_964261635.1. NCBI lineage: Eukaryota > Metazoa > Chordata > Amphibia > Caudata > Salamandridae > Lissotriton > Lissotriton helveticus. The sequence goes on from NC_136063.1 coordinate 551,270,490, forward strand.
ACCGCACGAGATCGTTCCAGGGTCGTTGGTGATGATCCGCAACTTTGACAGATCAAGTCCGCTGGAACCACGTTGGAAAGAGCCACGTCAAGTCCTCTTGACCACCCGAACTGCCGTCAAGTTAGAAGGCAGGAAGGGGTGGGTCCACCTCTCTCATGTAAAACTTTTCAAAGGACCAAAGCCAGACTTCAAAGACATTGCCAAGAACATTTCCCCGGATTCGAAGGATTGCCAGAACATTGTTTTAAAGGACTGTCCCGCACCAGACTTTATTACAACCCCTCCCTTGGTAGAGAAAACTCCGCAACAGGAGTATAAGTTAAAGCTCAGGTCTAATAAGTCAGCCAGTTTGATTGTATAAGTCCTCCCCTAGGTGAAACGGTTAGACTGTTTCTGACATGTATAAAATAGACCCCCATAGTGAGAGAGTCAGTCGAAGTTCATTTCAATGCATCGTTTTTCTGAGTTTCATACTATTCATCAGCATAATGATTTCCTGCACCAGTTATGCTTTCTATCTGTGTTTTCCAGTTCCTCATGTAAATATGTCTGCTCATGCTACAGTAGAGCACACGTTTAGTGATCTGCCTCCTCACGAATATTCATACCGCCTCGCCATGTGTAATAACACATTCATCCGTATGTTACATTATTCACACCAGACCAGCAATGCCACTAATTGTTGGGTGTGTGGTCGACTCCCCCCTTTCCAGACATCGAAGGGAGTTCTGCCACTGTTTCCTTATCCATTTTCACACAATGGTTCGTGTGGAGCATGGTCTACGCTAACGTCATCCTCAACAGATATGTCTTTTCTTAACAGTACATGTTTCCCAGACAAGCAAGGTTTCCCCCATAGAACAGGTTTAGATCTAGAAAATGAAGTATATAATTTAGGAAATTATTCGTCGAATTTCATGGTTCTGAATGTTCAGTCTGATACTACTCCAGACTCACCCGCTATTTCAGTACTACCAGTCAAAGGCGAATTATGTGTCCGTAGTTATGGTTCTGTACATATAGGTCATAGTGAATGTACTACTGTTATCCAGTATAGTGACAGTAGGAAATCTATTTTTAAAGCTTCACGTCATTCTTATTTTGTTTGTGGTCAAACTGCATATGTCCGTCTGCCCCTCGATTGGGAGGGAACCTGTTACATTGCTTTCCTACTGCCACCTGTTTTTCTAGCCCCACCTGATTATCATAGGAATTCTTTCTTAGTACACACTAGACACAAGAGAAATCTCCCGATTGTCGATTATACTGAAACCGCCGCAGAGCAATTCATTGATATAGATAAAGGTGTTTTCCCTTATTTAGGTACAGTTGTAAATAGTAAGTTAATTCGTAGGTTAACAAGAACCCTTGAAGCTGTAGTAGATGAGACTGCCTCTGCTCTAGGTAACTTAACTGAAGAACAATCCTTTATGAGAATTGTCGTTTTACAGAATCGTCTCGTCCTTGACGTCATACTGGCCGATAGGGGCGGGGCCTGTAGAATTCTCGGATCCAGTTGTTGCATTTTCATTCCAAATAACGCGCCGTCTGTTTATTCAGCTATAACCAGACTCCATAAAATTGCCCATCTGTTACATCAAGATCCAGGCACCTGGACATGGTCCGGTTGGTTCTGGAATGTAATTTCCGCATGGGGATGGAAAGTCCTGTCCTTTCTAGGTATTGCAGTAGCGATCATATTTAGCTGCTGCCTCTGTATACAATGTGGCCCTGCGATTTGCAGCATGTGTGCTACCTCTTGTATTCCTAGTCCCAAGCCCCGTTCTAAATCCCGTTCCAAGACAATTCGAGACGAGCAAATGGTACTGTATGAAATGATAGACGGTATCATGAATATTGATGTTTCCTGATGGAAACGTAGTGACAAGGAGGGAATGTGGAAAAGTAAATTTTGCCATGTTCTGTGTCCCTACGCCCCATCCATCATATGTTATGTATGCATGACCAATATGCATATGTTATTCCCCATTTCTGATTAATGACGCAATTACAGTTGTGTCCACCTCTAATATGTTAGTTTCCAGTCCTCGTGAATACTACGAATATCAGGCCTATGTAAAATAATGTTGCCACGTTTCTCAGTGTGCACGTTATTCCATTATAAAGTCCCCGTTTCTAGGCCTCAAAAGGGCCCGGACCCTGGATTCAGCTCCTGTCTCCTGAAAGCCTCGCTGAGGAGCGATACAGCCCCCACCTGTATCCTCGACCTTTCACTTACTTCCTGCCTCGCACTGCCCGGTGCAGCCCGGCCCTGCCTCTAAGTCTGTCAAAAGTATGTTATAGTTCCAGCTATCAGTTCAGTCCTCCTCCTCTGCATTCCTAAGCTACTGAACTGCATCAATAGTTTCCGTCGTTGTCTAGCCTTCTCGTCTCCCTGTTAGAGAAATACTGTATTTAATGGTCATTTAGTATTCTTCATCACGCATTTCATGTAGAATAATGCATGGTCCAGTCTTAGAATCAAGTTAGCCTCTCCCCTCATGACTTCTAGTTTATATCAACATGTTCCCTAAACATTAGATACCAGATAGGGTTTAGGTACATGTCGCTCCGACCCTCCAGACTCTAGTCTCTGCTCCTAGCACAGAGTTCGTAGCCCCCAGCTTCTCCTAGTAACACGTCATTGCCAGTTTTCGCGCACCATTAGGTTAGAGGTCCCGGCTCCTTAGGTAGCCCCCTCCTATGTGTCCGCCCATTCATGACATATTCTGTTACGTTTTACTTCACATGTCTAAGTAAACTCCCAGTTACACCTCTTTTTACTGTTATCTCTCGCGACTGCTACACGTCATGCCTTCTGCTCCACCCACTGCTACGCCTACTGCAATGTAATGCTATGTGTTTGCGTTATGTATATAAATGAATGTCTTGTTATTGAATGTTAGCGAGCTCATCCCAGACCAAGCCCCGGCAGCTGCCGGGCCTCTTTTCCCCTGTCATCCTGTTCCTATGCAGGTTGTCCTGATCCTGTCCTTATGCTGTAATAAACCTGCAGAAACTCCTACTACCTCGAATCTTGACTCTTATTTTATTGAGCTATCTGTTATTCATTCATTCATCCAAAAATAGGGTATTATTTATTTATTTACCACAACGCACGCAACCTGGGGTTCATCCTCAACTCTACCCTCTCCATGACAAAGCAGGTCAACGCCGTCTCGTCCTCCTGCTTCAACACTCTCTGCATGCTCCGCAAGATCTACCGGTGGATCCCCACCGAAACTAGAACAAGCATTTACAATGCAATGGTCTCGGCATTGTTAAAGTCAGAGCTATTGGCATTGCTCATGACATTATTTTTATTTATGTTTTTGTTTTTAAAACATAAATAAATGGCATTGTCATTTACAATGGCAATAGCTTAATCGCTCGCAAATGCGAGACCTATTGCATTTGCACCCACACAGAGCCACCCACACACGCATACAGAGCCACCCACACAGAGTCATTCACATAGAGCCACCCACACACACACAGCCACCCATACACAGACAGAGCCACACACACAAACAGACAGAGTCACCCACACACACACAGAGCCACCCACACACACAGAGCCACCCACACACACAGAGCCACACACACACTGAGCCACCCACACACACACAGCCACCCACACACACACAGCCACCCACACACACAGAGCCACCCACATACACAGAGCCACCCACACACACAGAGCCACACACACACAGAGCCACACACACACACAGAGCCACACACACACACAGAGCCACACACACACACAGAGCCACACACATACACAGAGCCACACACACACAGAGTGCCACACACACACAGAGCCACACACACACACACAGACACACACACAGCCACACACACACACACAGAGCCACACACACACAGAGCCACACACACACACAGAGCCACACACAGAGCCACACACACAGTGCCATACACACATACACACAGAGCCACACACATACACACAGCCAAACAAACACAGAGCCACACACACACACAGAGCCACACACACACACACACACACACACAGAGCCACACACACACACACACACAGAGCCACACACACACGGAGCCACACACACACACAGAGCCACACACACAGAGCCACACACACAGAGAGCCACACACACACACAGAGCCACACTCAGGGAACAGAGGCCAGAAAAAACGCTCACAATGAGGGGGCAGGAAAGCAAGCACAGCCAGGGGGCAGGGGAGCAAGCACAGCCAGGGGCAGGAGAGGAAGCACAGCCAGGGGGCAGGGGAGCAAGCACAGCCAGGGGGCAGGGGAGCAAGCACAGCTTGGGGGCTGGGGAGCAAGCACAGCCAGGGGGCTGGGGAGCAAGTACAGCCAGGGGGCAGGAGAGCAAGCACAGCCAGGGGGCAGGAGAGCAAGCACAGCCAGGGGGCAGGAAAGGGCAAGAAAAGTGAGCACTCACAGGCTGGAGCAGAGGACTCGGCAGCTTCTCTACTTGCGGCTGCGCCTCATCGTAGTCCTGCTCCGAGGGCACGCTCTGGTTGGCTGGGCTGGTCAGCAGCTGGCACTGCCCACGTGCCTGCAGGAAGTACCAGCTCTGCCCCCCGGGGCGGGACAGGTTGGCATGGGAGGGCAGGTGCCTGGCAGGAAAGTCCAGGGCCACGTTCCTGGTGAGGGGCCCCCCGGACACGAGGCCTGCGGGGCCCGTGTCTCGCCTCCTGCGGGACAGCGCCGGGCCCGGGCGGGGCTGACATACCTAATGTGTGGGTTGGAGCCATTTGGTAAAAGGATGAGGGGGAGGCCAGGCTAGGAGAGGTCTCTGTGTCGTGTGGTGATGTTTAAAGTGTCTTTACCACTTAGAGTAGAAGGATTCAACAGTGTTAACCAAGGCTATCCCAAAGAAAAAGCTGGAGGGTATAATTCATAGTGAAATTGTAAATGTTTGCTGGCTACAAGATAAGTGAAGTGACTTGACTGGCTTCATGTAAGGCCTTGTCACCATTCTTGGCATTCGAACCTGTGACTTGCAGAGTACACACAGACTGTTCAGCAGTGGTGCCGTCTGCTAAGCACAGAAGTGCAGGGGTCACATGTGGAAGAAATGATTCACGCGTGGCCTTCGCTGGATCACTGTGACCGACACAGCTGCCGGCGGTCTGAAAGGCTCAGTTTTGGCCAGGAAGTTCTTTGCTGGGCTGCCTGGGCACAGTATAGGGGAATAAATAGAGCATAAGAGCTTGTGGCAGAACAAACTCAAAGGCGAGTCTCATGTGCGAGAGACCTGAACAAAGACAGACAGTGTTCGCAGCATAGGGCGGCACTGAGAGCTCTCTCCAGGCCTGGGGCTCTTCTTCAGGCACACAGTGGACGCCTGGCATTGCCCTGCTGCTAAGTCAAAAGGCACTTTTTGGCAGCATAGTTCGGTTCCACACACTATTCAGTGCTTGATCTGTGAACGATAGAGCGCCGGTGCTCAAATCTCGCCTCTGAAGCCGGTGGCGGGTGCAATTAAATGGCACATACCGAACCTGCGTGTTCTAAATCCACCTCATGCCTTTTTAACGATACCTGCTCGTTTGTCTCGCTCTTGCTGGTTCCTGCTTCCTCCCTTTATAACGGGGTTTCCGTCTTTTTCTTCTTCAGTCTTTCTGCTTTGTTTGTTTTCCTTCTCTTGCTTTCGGTAAACGAAGGAGAAAAATAATAAGTTCCTGTGCCCCCCACCAGCTCAAATTAAGCACTGCTCTTTTTACTCGGGACCGCACTAATCTCTTGCACAGAGGCTGCCAGGACTGCCGCATGTGCTCCCTACCGCCCTGGTCAATGTAGCAGTCAGTGGCTGCCAAGATCTCATTACAGAGGTGGGACGTCTGTTCTCCTGGCACACAATGCAGGCCTGTCATGTCACCCTCCTCCGACGACTTGTTTGGCACCGCAGTGCTCTCATGCCCCCGTGTCAGCTCCAAGCTCTCCTTCCCCGGCGGGTCGGGTTGGCCGGCTGTGCCCAGGCATGTACCGGTTCGGCTCCTCAGCTGCTTGTTTAGCAGCAATTAAAACTCTGGGTGGAATGTTTACCTCGGGTTTCGTCACAAACCACCGGAGCGCATTGTTTGCATAGAGCCAGCCTGCAGCCGGTCATGCTGCAATGTCCCATGACAGCTCCACCTCGCAATGTTGTTCTAATCTGCAGCCTCTGACATACGAGACACGATACCTTACTCTACTGGCATTACAAGTACAACAGGTATGGCCAAGGAAAATATACAACGTGCAGGAAATACGGGCGTCCACATTTCAGACGCGGCCTGGCTTTTGAGCTGTGTTTTCAGCAGGGGCTGGGGAAATCCAAACGGCTCAGTACAGATGCATTCTAACTGGGCCTGATTTCAACAGGAAAGTTTTAAAGATCTCACTTAGACGTGTCTACGAAGAAAATAGTATACTTTGTTAAGTATAGGTCGGACTCCAGGAATGTTTCCACAAGTAATGTATTACCTAATCAAAAGAACAGCAAGAGCCAGGCAGCCTGGACTGGAACCTATGGTGCAGAACGAAAACCGGGGTGAGAAGCGGGCGGCGGAGCAACACGAGAACATCTCCATGAGTCAGGGATGTCATGTCTCACGCTGCCTGCACGCGCCAGTCGGCCCTCTGATTGGTTAATAAGGAACACCAATCAGAGGGCCGACTGGCGCGTGCAGGCAGCGCGATGAGGGGCGTGCTCTCTGCCGATGACATCAGGGAGAGAAAGAACACAAAAAACACATCCCTCTGTCCCAAAAAGACGGGGCTTAAATGGAGTGACGCCCCTCTCCTCAAATGGCTGGCCTCCGTTTAGGAAACCAGCCAATGGAGAAGAGGGGCGGGTTCAAGCCCCACTGTAGGAAAACATTAAATCTTGAGCTCCGCCCACACTGCTTACGCAGTCTGACGCTAGGCCCGAGACCTAAAAACGGTCACCCAGGCCCTCGTCAGCAGCAGGTTGGACTACGGAAACGCCCACTACGCAGGAGCCTCAGACAAACTCCTGAAACACCTACAACGCAGACAGAACGCCTCGGCACGCATGATCGTCGACATCCTTCGCTGCAGCCACATCACACCCCACCTGAGAGACCTGCACTGGCTTCTCGTCAACAAGAGGATCACCTTCAAGCTCCTCACCCACGTACACAAGGCTCTCCACAACACCAAACCGGCACACCTCAACAGTGGACTCACCTTCTACACCCCCAACTGCCAGCTCCGCTCCACTGAGCTCGCCCTCGCCACCATCGCCGCATCCTAAGAGCGACCTCTGTCGGCAGATCGTTCTCCCACCTCGCCGCCAAGACCTGGAACACCCTCCCCATCCTCCTACGCCAGACCCAGAATCTGCATACCTTTACGAGACTACTCAGACCTGGCTATTCGAGCAGTAGCAGCATTCCCCCCCCCCAGCGCCTTGAGACCCTCACGGGTGAGTAGTGCGCTTTACAAATGCTATGATTGATTGATTGATTGATTGATTGGTTGATTGATTGAAACAACGCCAGCCCAAAATACTTGTCAGCAGCAAATGAAAGATTTTCTAAACTGTCTTTAAAAAAGTTACCTGGTATCACTTGGATAGAACTCTGGGTAACAACTGGGAGACTTTTCTTTCTTTTCTGGATAGGCTAAGTAACTGTGTTTAGTATGCTTATTAACGGAACTACATTTGGCTAAGCTCTGCAGCTCAAAAAGTAAATCTGATTCTGAAACCTCACCTTTTATCACATTGAGAACAAAGAGACTTGTCATCAGTGAGCATTACAGCAGTTCCTGGTATAGTATGGGACAAGATTGATTATAATTAGGGCTCCCGGTTTTATGGTTTTTATTTTTCATATTTATCCATATTTATTTTTGGTCATTTTATCTGTATTTATCCACATTTATTTTTGACGCAAGAAAATAAAACGCTAAAGCTAGTATTTTTCCGCATTTATTTAAGTTGGTATGCACACTTGCACTAGTTTGTTATAGCTTGTTAAAGCACATCAACCTTGCAGAATTGTATCTCATGGATGCGTCTACATCTCTTCTGGGCCTCTCTCTGTCTCCATGGCACCCCACTTCCTCTGCAGCTGTTTCACTTTTGGAACCACACTCCCTGAAGCTGGGGGCGCTAGAGGGCGCACGAGTGGAATGGCTGCCATTTGGTGAGGCTCCTACTCCCCGGACCAAACATCCTGAATTTTTCCTCCTAAACTGGAACGAAAACGAGCTGCTTTGCGCCGCAAATGTTGCTGCCACTGTGAACTTAGATCGGTGAAAGTTTCGGAGAGTTTCGAAGCTGTGGGGCAGCTGGCGGAGGCCCTGAGGTACTGCCCGACTGCAGGGCTGGAGCCAAGGAGGTGGCGCTGACCGGCGACTGCAAGCAGGAAAGACCGCGGCTCGCCACAAGTGCGGTAGGCCCTGGGGAATTGGAAGGGCTGCTGCAGGGAAACGCGGGCCAAGAAGCAGCTGAGGACGCACGGACCTCTCGGCGCCATACCGTGACACAAGCATATAATCCCCCCCCCCCCCGTGCCCCGCTTCGGAAGCAGTGATGAGGTCAAGTCCCACAGGCGAAATGGAATTTTGATGACCAACAGAAAATAAGTGTGCGGCCGGGCGCTGGGAGTTCACGAGGCGCGTCTGTGCTGAGACTTCCCCAGAGCGGTGAACTGACAGCTGCGCCGTTCCTGCCTCACGAGGTACTGTGCTGGGCAGTAAAGATATAGGCGCTGGGGCCCCCGGGCTAAAACAATGCATGCATGCGGACTAAAAGCAACGTTAGCCCCTTGTGATACACAACGTGTGTGGCAGGCTACTGCGAGGTCTACCAGCGAGTTTTGAATGGCCCTGCTTTGGCCGAAGTGTGTCGCATGAGGACCTGAGAACACCGCTGTGGCATCGCACGAGCAGCCTGTTGTGGCTGTTGATGTACGCTGAGGACATAAGGCGGCTGCCTAGCTCTACGCTCTTGGCCACTGGGGCTGCTGCTGGGGTAGTGAGGCGCATCCTGGAAGCTTGCTGCGACCACATGGAGACCGACAACAGAGCCTGGGAAGGACAGTTGGTGGCGGGCCGGCGATAGTGAGGTGTATGGTACCAATCCAGAATAGTTGCATCTGCAAAAAATACCACCACTGACTGTGCCACTGACGCGGAGAGCGGAAAAGGGACTGGGAAGCCAACGTGGATAGAGCTACGAAGATCACTGCCGTGGGGCTGAGCTTATTGAAGACTTCGTACATCTCGAGGTAGTTTTGAGCGCCCAGTGCCGTCCATCTAGCCCGCTCACGGATATCGAGCACGATGGGGAAGCCGGATACGCGACAGCCAAAGCTGACCTTTGAAACTGCGAAGAAGGGGCCTAAACCGCCGGCTGAAGAGGGTGCCTTGGACAATCCGGATCTACAAGGTGGAAACGAAGGTACCTCGGAACTTGACATGCGCCAAATCCTGCAGGAAATGCGGCAAGGCTTTGCCACTGTTGTGGATAAGGTGGATCGAATGTCCTCCAGGATGGATGCCTTTGTCTATAAGGTGAACCAACATGACGACCGAATCAAAGAAGCGGAGAGGAGAATCTCGGAGGCGGATGACACAACGGCTAGCCACTCCACACAGCTGGCGAGAATGGAAAAACTCCTGCGGGGTATTGCCGCTAAGAAAGAGGATTTGGAAGCTCGGGGGCGACGCGATAACATCCGCTTCACGGGCATTCCCGAATCTACAGACACTGGGCGTATGGAGGACTTTATTGAGAAGATTCTACTTGCCTCTATAGGTGCTGAAAAGTTCTCTACGCAGTTTAAAGTGGAGAGAGCGCATAGGTCCCTCGGCCCTAGACCAAAACCTGGAGCTCCTCCAAGGCCTATTATCGCACGATTATTGAACTATAGAGACCGCGATGTGGTGTTGCGGGCTGCACGAGCCAAACAGGAGCTGACATACAATGGTGTCTCCTTTTCCATCTTTCCGGATTTCACCCCAATGGTGCAGGAGCAACGTCGCAAATTCATTGAGGTTAAGAAAAAGTGGCGTGTGGCACAAATTGATTACGCACTGTTGTACCCTGCCCACCTCCGAGTGACACACCAGGGCAGACAGCACTTCTTTACGAGCCCTCAACAGGTGAAGGACTACCTGCGTTCATTGCGGAGAGGGAACAGGGGCGGACCGGCACGTGATGCTGCACAGCGAGAACGAGAGCATGGCACAGACAATGAGGACTGATTTGCGATGGTGGACTATCAATGACATTTCTGACTGTAACTAACTCCCATGGCGGTTACAGGTGATGGCCTTTGCTTCGAACGTGTGCATGGCGCAGAGGACAGCAGTCTTGCAGTAGGCCCAGTGGTAATGTATTCCGGGGACCGCTCTCCCTCCTCGATTGATGCCTAGTGGTGGTACAGGTCCGAAGGCGTGAGGGGGGAGGGTGGTCGTGCTGCTCTCTGAAGGGTCACCCAGAGGGTGTTCCCCTATGGGGTATTCTGTTCTTATTGATGATGTTGGGGTGGGGATGGGGATGGGGGTCAGGGGAGGGTTACACGAACTGGCAAGTTGGGGACGCTTCAGTGGGAGGGGGTGGTATCTCATGGGATGCAAGGGGGGAACGGTTGACCAATATGGTCAGGGCACTATGCAGGCACAACACGAGACAGCAAGGAACGGTGGTGATGTTGGGATGGTCCCAAGATTGATGACATTGCTGATGTGGGGACCCAACCGTGATAATAGGTATTCCCGGTGATACTAGAAATAAGCTGTTGACGATACTATTATGGAATGTTAGGGGCCTCAATAATCCAAGAAAATGTCGACAGATATTGTCTTAATTAGATAGACACGGAGCACATCTGGTGCTGTTACAGGAGACAACCCCCCCCCCCACAGACCACTCCCTCATTTGCAAACCGATGGGCAGGGGGCAGATACTTCTCTTCCTACTCCTCATACGCTCGAGGAGTTGTAATACTGATTAAACGTAACGTCCCATTCCTGCTACAGGGTAAGATAATTGATGCTGCAGGAAGATATGTGATAGTCTGGGGTAGACTGGGAGAGTCCACGGTCACGGTAGTGAATTGTTATGCTCCCAATATAGATACACCTGAATTCATTGTACTTTTGTGGGGTAAAATACTAGACATAGGAGCTACGCATGTAATTTGGGGGGGGGGGGATTTTAATGTGGCACTGGTCCCGACAGTAGACATGGCGGAGGGACTAGCACAATATCACCCTAAATAAAGAGAGGTGCTGCAGGGCATAATGGCGGATGGTCTGCTGGTAGACAGATGGAGACACTTACATCCCCAAACGCTTGAGGGCACACACTTCACCTCTCATACAGGGACCTGGGCGCGGTTGGACTATTGTCTACTAACACATCACTTGGCGGGCACCATGTCGGGTGCGAAACACTTAGCTTGTCCATTCTGACCACTGCCCTGTGGTAGTTACCCTGCAGGTTCCGGGCCTAGACTGCCGAAGACCGCATTGGCATCTACTACCCACGGCGCTCCTAGATATGGTATTTAGGGAAGAACTGCGGGAGGACATTACTGACTTTTTTCCGCGAAATCTGGGATCTGTTGAGAGTGTTGAGAATATATGGGAGGTCTTTAAGGTCACTGTACGTGGTTGGTGTATTGCAAAAGGATTCGGGGTCTTGCGGAACATTCAACGTACGATCAGTAGATTGGAGGGCGAGCTGAGAGATTTGGAATATCGCATGCAGCGGGGAGATAGACAGGGAGCGCAAGCTGAGTTCAGAAGTAAACTAACGGAATATGAGAATGAGGCGGAGCATGAAACGCGATTCCGTAGTAAATATTGGAATGCCAGACGGTATGGGGAGGGAGAAAGGCCTGGAAAGACACTAGCCGCCATTATACAGAATGCCCGAGGTACCAACACTGTTCTAGAGATCATTGATAGCAATGGGGACATGCAGAGGGATAATGCTCGAATAGGGGAAGCCTTCACTAGACACTATGCAGCGCTATATACCTCCCAAGCCACGAGTAATACAGACTTTGATTCCTTTCTGGGTGATGTGGCCCTCTGTTGGTTGAGCGATATAGACAGACAATTTCTGGGCGCCCCTCTGGAAGTCGATGAAATAACAGATGCTATTATGTCCCTGCAAAATGGGAAAGCACCGGGATTGGATGGTATTCCGGCGGAATTTTACAAGTGCTACATTGATATTTTGGCACCGGTACTACGCGAAGTCTTTGAGGAATCACTGGAGGTGGGAGTCCTGCCTCGATCCATGCGCAAAGTGGTCATCACTTCTCTCCTGAAGCCCGGTAAGGAGCCCTCAATGTGTGATTTCTACTGGCCACTGTCACTTATCAACTGTGACGCAAAGATATTGGCTAAGGTTCTAGCCACCAGGCTATCGCTGCTCATGACTCGAATAGTACTTCCGGACCAATCGGGGTTCGTCCCATCGAGAGCTATGAGTCATAACCTTAGGACCCTATTCTCCCTTGTCAACACAGTAGCACCGGAGGTCCCATTGGCTGCAGTGTTTTTAGATGCTTCCAAAGCTTTCGATTCTGTAGAGTGGTGCTACCTATTCACAGTGTTACGGAGAATGGGCTTCCCCCCTGTCTTTCTGGCATGGGTGAAACTGTTGTACACTGCGCCCACTGTGTGGATACTTGTCAACGGACATCTGTCACCTGAGATATCACTTACGAGGGGCACTCGACAGGGGTGCCCCCTATCCCCTCTATTGTTTGCCATCGCAATAGAGTCATTGGCATGCAGGATAAGACAGATGCATAAGGATAGTGCTTTCCGTTGTTTTCAAAGAGAGATATCTGTGTCGCTGTACGCAGATGATGTTACACTCTACATCAAGGACCCACAAACGAACCTGAATGCGATACTACGAGAATTCCTGGTGTTTGGTAGAATATCGGGCGTAAATAAAACTGGTGTAAATCCCAATTTCTGCCATTGACACCTGCCGTGACCAAGTTCCCGTTGGTCTTTTCAATTGAATGGTGTGATGACGATCTGAAATATCTGGGGGTGCGGGTCTCAAAAGATAGGGAGGAAACATTGCGCATGAACTATGGCACGGCTGTTTCGAAACTAAAAGACACCGTTACACGCTGGATAGCGTTGCCCCTGTCCATGGCGGGGCGCATCTCTTTGATCAAAATGGTGGTGCTCCCACGTTTTCTTTATTTTTTCCTAAACATCCCCTATTATCCGGGAATTATTTTTTCAAAACTCCAAGATCAGAGCTCATCAGACTGGTGTGGGGAGGGCGACAACCTAGACTTAAATGGAGTGTAATGGTGCAGTCATATGCTAAAGGGGGGTTTGATATCCCCAATTTTGAGGCTTACTACCTCAGTGCCCAGGCACATTTTCTGTACCACTGGCTGCGACCCACTAACTATATGCCACAACTAGCAGCAGAGGACTGGATAGCGCGCCCGCTACCCCTAACTGGCATCATTCAAGGGCCGGCTGGCGTCTTGGACATGCACCCTGCGACAGTTTCCTGTACGATAGATGCGTGGCATAGAATACTCTGCAGATTACAACTCCCTTTGCTGTATGCACCACGCATGCCTATGACGTATCACCCACAACTGGCAGTGTTGCAGGAGACTGGTTTCCAACTCATGTGCAGACGACTGCAGAAGTCCACGTGGGAAAACGTGTTTCACAATGGAATATTCTGCACTAGGGAGCAATTCTTTGGTGACACTGACCTCACTCCCCTGGAGATTTTTTATTACGTGTGGCTTCGAGAAGGGATGAAAAACCTTTTATCTGAATATCTTAAAGAACCTGAGGTCCTCCCTCCATTGGCCATACTACTTAACAGCACCAAAGGCTCACACCTGGTCTCTGGTTTATATGGAAGTACACGTGCACACACCTTAGAGGTTGGTGGGAAGGCGCGCAGCTACTGGGAACAAGACATAGGGGAGGCTATCCCTGATGAGACCTGGGAGTATTGTTGCGATAGACAGGTCGCATAACGTCCAGTTGCAGATTTAAAATTATCCACTATAAATTTCTACATCGCATCTACTATACCCCTGCACGGAAATATCGGTTTCGCTTGACAGACTCTGACCGATGTGAGAGGTGTGGGCAACCAGGGGCCGATTTCTTCCACCTAGCCTGGCTTTGCCCACAGGTTGCGGTCTATTGGGAACAGATACACGGTGCATTGGAGAGTATGTTATCTATCAAACTGACTAGGGATCCATTGCTCTTTTTATTGGGACACACACCACACATACCCAGAACATACAGGAAACTTATTGATACTGCTCTTCTATTGGCTAAACGGAGATTGGCGTGTCGATGGGGGAGGGGAAGAGCCCCGAAATTCAAGGAATGGCTCCAAGATATGTTGCACAGTCAGGACCAATACAGTTTATATGTTGAAACACAACCAGTAAAATCTAGACCATCAGATATCTGGGGACCACTACGGTCCTACACATTACAAAAGTAGATAGATGGTGAGGGAGTTGAGTGCCAACTGGATGCTGGAACCCCGGAGGGCCATAGGGGAGGGGAAGGAATGTAACCATCTTGAATGTTGTTATTGTGTATCATGGTCACTTGAGTATGTGGGGGTCGAATATTGTTTCACCGTGATGGGCCCTGAGTTTCGTCATAACATTGAATGACTATTCTGTTGAACAAATACTGGTGTTATTGCCGATAGCTGATTAACACACTGGTAAAATGTCACCCCATTGCATGAATCTGTATGTATGGGATAGTCCCTTCATTCGCTACCCTACTGTCTAGATTGAACGATTGTATACTGTAACAATGCAGTGCCTTTCTGATTGCCCATTTATTATGTATGAGAAAATGTTATAAATAAAAATAAAAAAAACACTCCCTGAAGCTTTCTCTCCCATTGCACTTCACCACTGCACCTCTCTCTCCCAAAACACAGCATTGCTTGCAACAAACCAAGCCTCTGGGGACATTCTAGCCAGCAGATGTCTCTACCAAGTCACCTCATACTTGCAGCTCTCTATCTCTGCTCACATACCAGCAAGCATGTCTCTCACTCCTCCACTGAGCACAACACCGCCTGCAGCTTTCTCCCATACCAGCCCCTCCATCCTCCCTCAAGGAACAAATTGCTGTCTCTGAACGACCCTCCCCCAATCCTATCACTGCTTTTATTGCTCGCTCTTGTGTCATATTCACCTTTCACAACTCTCTCCATCTATTTAGCACAATAGTGCATATTTCCCAAGACATATTTTGCAAATTGCTCCCAATGCACATCGCAGTTCCTAAGAATCTCTTGCCTACGGCATATGTAAACCCCTGTGAATTTTTCTCGCTTGCCACATCCCCCCTTGCAGCTCTAGCTCCCAATCTCTGCGTCAAATGCCGATGACCTAACTTTGCTCTTCCCTGCCTCTAGTCCCTATGTACGACTCACACTTTGCTTATGTCCCCAGGCCTCCGTTTACATGTGATCCTCCTTTCTTATGTTTAAATGCAGTGCCCCTCCCTTGCTACAGTTTAGTTCACATCGACTACACCCACGGCCACCTCTTTCAAAAAACGTCCTGCCTTTCATTAAGCAACCCACCCTTCTCACCGGCCCACTCCGATTGGTGCCAAAATACTCCCAATTCCAGTTGTGCCCTCAATCCCCCACACGCAGTGGCGGCTGGTGACTTTTGAAAGTGGTGAGCCGAAAACTAAACTAAAAATCTGTGCTTAGCATGGTGTGCCCTCCGCCTGGTATTTTACTACTTCTGTCATCGCATCCAGTTACATAATACAACAAGTAACAAGCCAGGACTATCGGCTTTGTCAATGGTAGTTAGTTGCATAAAATAACTAAGCAACAACTATAGCTTCGTTGCATATTTTGAAAATGCATCAGCTCTGAAATGATGAGAATGTGAAAGAAATATAATGAGCCTCTTCGAAGTGACATCAGAATTGTGTATTGTTTTATTATTATTGAGTATTTTATATGACGCGGTGGCCGCGCGGGGATGTGGTTATTTATTATGTTGTAAAGCTACGCAAATGAAAAAAAAGATTCATATTTCCAATGGTTGTTTAAATGCTTGATGTGAATAAAAGTGACAGCAGAGTTTATTTTTTAATTTACGTGTGAAACAAGCATTTTTTTTATGGAGTAGCTGACTTTGTAAAATTTTAAAACGTAGCCGAGAAGTGGGCAATTCTCGGATTTTAGTCAACAGCAAGCACACTTTGTATGCTGGGGATTGGAGCCTATTCTGAAACTGTTAACAGCAAAACTACATGCCCCGCAATGCACCAAGCTGGTGTTTTAAAGGGGCAAAAAAACGATGATGAATCCTCGGTCCTAAGAAAGAGGTGAGCTGGGAAATACAAACTAAGCCAAGTGGGGGAGAGGGCAGACATGCTTTGCAGTCCAGATACATTTGAGGCTCTCATTGTTAATCGTCTCCTATAACACTCTTCAGGAAGCCTGCAATGTGCGTCATTTACCAAAACAATGCCAGCAGCAACAGTTCGATGTGTCTAAAATCACTCAGACAGGAAATATGTCCTGTCAACACTACCCGAAAATGTTCTCGTCCTAGAACTTGGTGGGATTAAGGTGGCGTGGGATGTTTACAGCACAACAGTGACGCCACACGTAAGACCTAAAAAAAACAAAAGGTTGCTGCTGCCGATGTTCTGTGGTGTTTTCACACCTCTTAATGGACATCGGCTGCGTGCACTGCTACAACAATTGGATTGTGTGAACTACCGCTGTGAGGGGTGCTGGAGTGTCTGCAGACAAAGCGCTGCCAGTTCCGCCGTCTCTGGAGCAGTTTCAGGGCAGCAGGTTCCCATTTCTTTTGGATGCCCCTGTGTACCTGTGGCTCGGATTTTACAGCGCACAGAGGCAGGAGAAGCATTGGTTTTGTTAGTATTTTCCCATTTTTATACATAAATACAGACAAAAACCAAAAAGCTTTATGTCTGTATTTATATGTAAAAATATGTTTAAACGGAAAACCGGGAGCCTTAATTATGATATATTTGGTCTGATCGAATTATTAAAAATTCTACATTTATTTAAAATATCATTGAGCAATATCATTACCTCCAGTACATTTTCTGATGATTGGGATTATGAAACTGTAAATAATATGTTGTCTGATTTATAAAAATCTGCTGCCTTTTCTAATAGTGAAATATTGGGAGATATTTGAAACAATGTATTGCTAACAACATTATGGTCATAATTTTCAGCATAAATCTGCTAATCCCAGAAATATTTTTACATACCACCAATGGGAACATTGCCCAACACTGCCAAAAAGCAGTTCAAATACAGTATAGGGTTGCACTAACACCAGCACAGAAAAATATTTTGACAAATACCAAACAGAGTTACCCTGTTTCCTTTATTACCCAGTTGTCTCACAAGGTTTCCACTTATGGAAAGACACTATAGACTTAAAATCTGTCTGGCGTACTTGAGACTAGCAGGTCCAGGGAACAGAAGTGATATTGCGAGCATGCCTCATTCCTCAGCAAATCATGTTTTTTAATGACACAGTGCAACAAATGGACTGTCTTGGAATAGCCAAGAACAAAGACTTGAATACACCTGTGGTATGGGGTTTCGTCAGGTCTACATACTCTGCAAAAACTCTCAAACTCCATAGAATAGAAGTTGGCACGGAAACTGGAAAAT
Organism: Lissotriton helveticus; assembly: GCF_964261635.1. Taxonomy (NCBI): domain Eukaryota; kingdom Metazoa; phylum Chordata; class Amphibia; order Caudata; family Salamandridae; genus Lissotriton; species Lissotriton helveticus. Next base: position 551,288,198 of record NC_136063.1, read on the forward strand.
GCAAAAGACAAGTTTATTAAGACCCCATGGGGTGGTGGTACATTCCTACAGCACCCTTCGGCAATGCAAGAAGTATCACACCGAACATCGGTGCGCGACCTCTTTTATACAGTTTAATAGTAATAAAAAGGTAGGCGGTATACTCTTTGCACAGTTTAGGTACATATAAGGGCATTTTTGGAACACAGCCAGCATGTGGGAGGAGTCTAGTACCACTGGTCAGTTTTGGAGAACATTCCTGAGAGGTGACCGCTCATTAGTCTAAACGTTGGAGTACGCATGCGTGAGCTTGACCAGTGCTAAAAATAGCCTGTTGCCGGGCAAAGTAAATGGTCATTGGTACAGAGAAAAGACAAAAGGGCATGCTGACCACGATGCCGCATGTTCATATAAAATGGAAGCCAGGAAATACAAAATGGCCCCCGCACGTTTGGTCAAGAAAGTTTGTGTAGCTGAGCTAAATGCTAACTCAGTTGCTGGCAAATTACGACAGACGGCCCTTTTAGCATTTAGCTGAAGCTACCTCATAATGGAAGTAATCAGGGTACTCGTCATCAATATTAATCATCATTATTTTCATCATTTCTGCGTTAATCATTTGCTCATTTTTGGCAATAGCTCGTTTGGATGGAATGCAGGCTGTAATACATACAGAACATAAGGTAGGGCCACATTGAATACACCAACAAAGGAAAAAGAGTATTCCAATAATCACACACAGGATAGTCAGTAATTTCCAACCCCAGGTACTAAGTAAAGTCCAGAACCAATTAGAGAACGTCCATGTACCATTTTCGGGATGGATCTTGGCAGCAATTTTGTGCAATTTAGAAATGGCATCATACACAGAAGGCGAATTATCTGGAACATAAACACAACAACTACTTCAGATAATGCGGCATGCACCTCCACGATCAGCTAGTACTACATCTAGAACCATTCGGTTCTGAAGCATTACAATTCTAGTAATTTGGAGTTCCTCAGTTAAGTTCCCTAAAGCAGAGGCAGTTTCATTAGCAACAGCGTCCACAACACGTGTTAGCCGTCTTATTTTTCTGCTGTTTAAGGCAGCACCAACAAATGAAAATAGGCCTAAATTAAAATCTACATATTGTTGTAAGGAGGTGTCGGTTTGATCTACATCTTCAATCTCCAATGTTCTCTTAACCCTATTTAATATAAAATCATGATATAATACAAAATCATTATGGTACATAGGCGGGGCAATAAATACAGGGGGTAGTACAAAAGATATATAGCAAGTTCCTAACCACCCAATGGGAAGACGATGATATCCTTTATTTCCACAAATAAAGTAAGTATTTCGCGAGGCTACAAAAGCAATACCACTTGGTGTGTCAAATGTGAGAGTAGTGTTACATTCACTTTTCCCTACCGGAATTGTACCTTTATTCCTTACACATAGGTCAGCCTTGGTATCAATAACCGTAATCACATGCAAACTGGACATATTTATAAGTCTTTGATTAGAAAAAATACAAGGTGTAGATACATTGTCCGGTCGATATTCTTCCCACTCAAATTTAGTTCCTTCTGCCTGCAGGTAGCCATCTTTATCATTGTAACAGACTTTGTTGAGTCGAAAAAGTAATCCACCTTTGGTTGGCCATCTCAGGGTAAAAAGAAGAGTGTACCAAGCATTACAAGAACCATTATGAGAGAAAGGAAGAGGAATAAGTGGAGTTCCTCCTTTCTTTTGATGTCCAGGTAACATTCCACATACCCAACAGTTCGAAGTGTTCGTCATATTATGAGTATGATGCAGAATTTGAATGAAGCTGTTATTTATGTAAGTCCGTCTATGCCTCTCTTCATGATAACTTGTAATACACAAAAGATTGCCCCCTCTCCAATTATTTTATATTGAGGACCAAATGCACTGTTATTTTAATTCGGTCCGGTATATTTATTCATACCTTTTAATTATATTCTTTTGTACAAACACCGTTTCGAATGGCAGAAACAGGATACACCAAACCAACAATTACTGACGTAACTTATTAAATAAACAATTAGCACAAAAACATATTTACAAAATTATCAAACAAAAAAATACACACATTACATCCAACCTTCAATATACATTGCAGTGCGGAATTTTGCAATATACGAGATCAAATCAATGATCAAACTTCATAACATAAGCAGAAGTTACTACATTCAAATAAAAATAGAGGAATGTATCACAATTATCCTGAAAACACTTTAGTTGTTACAATTTACAATTCGCTCTTTCTGTGATAGCCGACGCGTTTCAAGTTTGGACCATGAGTATCCAAACCATCTTCAGGGCTTTGTGTTATTCTGTTGGGATGCAGAAAAACGTAGTTTTAATACAACCAAGTCGCCTCTATTTATAAAAATACTTCACCGTTTGGATAAAAACGAATGTACCTGTGTGATGCTGTGTAGTTTAACTTCTATCACTAGGCACGACTCTTTTACTCAACTGCCAAGCAGTGCTCTATATTCAGCGAGCAACAGTCTGTAAAACAAACAACATGTTGCCTTTCTTTATTCATTGTGGTGCCAGCGGTTTAAGGGCCACCTCTTGCTAGTTGTAAGAATTGTTTGTCATACCTTGGACTGCGCTATCTTGCGTTTCACCGGGGGGCGGGAGAGTGTCTTGTTCCTTATTCTTGTGGTCCTAATTCAATGACATATAATCTGCTTTTAGATAAATCTTAACTGTCAACTAAGGCAAATAAGTCCGCATTATTACCAAACCCATTTCGTACCTTTAAATCATGTACTGGTGGCAATCAGGGGCCTTTGTTTTCTTTCCTTTCTTTTTCTTAAGGTTCTCCACGTCTACCTGTTTGTATAACGTGCTTATGAGTACACATAATTCATAGAGATTCACATATTTCTTAGACAACAGCCAAACTACAGAAGCAGGTCTGCATACCTGAATCCTCGGTAGCGCAGGCGTCGCCCCTCGCCTCTCATCTACCGCCCCGTCCGGGGCTGTAGAAAAAACGGCCTCGCCTTCTGGTTAGCGCTTGGCGGGTTCCGCTTGGGATAACAAATCTCCCGTTCTGCTTAGAAAAAGTAAGGCGCATTGTAACACGCATTACATTCAGCGCGGGTGGAGAAAAGAAAATCTGCACTGGCGCGTGGATTTCATTACCTGCATGCGCGGTGCGCTCTGTTTCTGTTGTGCTCCTCAGCTGCTACTAGCTCGAGTGTGTAGCCGGCCGCCATGTTGTCTAGCTATAAAAAGAGACCTACTTGTGAAATCATTGCATTATGGGAGATGTAGTGTGTTTGGAAATGGAAAACTTGAATCGAATTGCGTGGATGACAAGTTGATTTTTTAGGGGGTACCTATGTTATTAGAAAGATAAAAATCACACAAGTGATGTCATTAAACCTCAAAAGGAATACATATTTTACCTCCAGAATTTTTGCTGCAAACTTTGCATCCACGCAATTGCAATGCGTGTTACAATGCGCCTTACTTTTTCTAAGCAGAACGGGAGATTTGTTATCCCAAGCGGAACCCGCCAAGCGCTAACCAGAAGGCGAGGCCGTTTTTTCTACAGCCCCGGACGGGGCGGTAGATGAGAGGCGAGGGGCGACGCCTGCGCTACCGAGGATTCAGGTATGCAGACCTGCTTCTGTAGTTTGGCTGTTGTCTAAGAAATATGTGAATCTCTATGAATTATGTGTACTCATAAGCACGTTATACAAACAGGTAGACGTGGAGAACCTTAAGAAAAAGAAAGGAAAGAAAACAAAGGCCCCTGATTGCCACCAGTACATGATTTAAAGGTACGAAATGGGTTTGGTAATAATGCGGACTTATTTGCCTTAGTTGACAGTTAAGATTTATCTAAAAGCAGATTATATGTCATTGAATTAGGACCACAAGAATAAGGAACAAGACACTCTCCCGCCCCCCGGTGAAACGCAAGATAGCGCAGTCCAAGGTATGACAAACAATTCTTACAACTAGCAAGAGGTGGCCCTTAAACCGCTGGCACCACAATGAATAAAGAAAGGCAACATGTTGTTTGTTTTACAGACTGTTGCTCGCTGAATATAGAGCACTGCTTGGCAGTTGAGTAAAAGAGTCGTGCCTAGTGATAGAAGTTAAACTACACAGCATCACACAGGTACATTCGTTTTTATCCAAACGGTGAAGTATTTTTATAAATAGAGGCGACTTGGTTGTATTAAAACTACGTTTTTCTGCATCCCAACAGAATAACACAAAGCCCTGAAGATGGTTTGGATACTCATGGTCCAAACTTGAAACGCGTCGGCTATCACAGAAAGAGCGAATTGTAAATTGTAACAACTAAAGTGTTTTCAGGATAATTGTGATACATTCCTCTATTTTTATTTGAATGTAGTAACTTCTGCTTATGTTATGAAGTTTGATCATTGATTTGATCTCGTATATTGCAAATTTCCGCACTGCAATGTATATTGAAGGTTGGATGTAATGTGTGTATTTTTTTGTTTGATAATTTTGTAAATATGTTTTTGTGCTAATTGTTTATTTAATAAGTTACGTCAGTAATTGTTGGTTTGGTGTATCCTGTTTCTGCCATTCGAAACGGTGTTTGTACAAAAGAATATAATTAAAAGGTATGAATAAATATACCGGACCGAATTAAAATAACAGTGCATTTGGTCCTCAATATAAAATAATTGGAGAGGGGGCAATCTTTTGTGTATTACAAGTATATAGGGCCCAGCCCTCCTCCAGCCCCACCAAGGGTCTACCTCCTTTTTGTGTTCTCTTCATGATAAGGCAGAGTAAAATGGAAATGTTCAGATGGGTTTGGAGTGGTAGGCAGTAAATATTCTCGTGCAGGAAGCAATCGTTATACAGTCCAAGCTATTACTGCTATTACCACTATAGTCGTAACAAAAAGTACTGCACCAAGAATTCTTCTGTTTCTCATCGTAGTAGGTGCCATAGTGCAAAGAACAAAAGTTTCAAAACCAACTAAAAAATAAAAATTGAGTGCTAAGATCCGAGGTAGCCGCTGGTTTCTTCTCCGAGATTCAAGACGGGTGTCGCTACACTGGACAGAACTGATCCCCCCCCCCTTGATATTCTCGGCTTCCGTTTTCGCAAACCTCAGAACGGTAACTCAACCAGTCTCGCACAAAACATCTGCTTTCCTTGGCCGCAGTTTGTATCTCACTCCACCAGAAACAGTGTGGTCCGGGAAGGCTCCCTCCGACTCATGAGGCGTAACAGCTGGGCTCTTCTCTGCATCCAAGATGTCTCGATAATCAGACAGCACCGCAGGATTCACCAGATCCGGAGAGACACGACGGCAGTGAGTGGAATGTATCCACCGCTTCTTATTCGTGACTCGCACAGCTGTCCGAGTTGCCTGCAATACTTGTTCAGGGCCGGTGAACAACACTCACAACGCAACTTTTACATCGCAGAGCCTTTACAACGCAACCATTACAACACAAACTATTACAACGCATTGCTCTGGGGGGCGCTATAGGATAGGGAATAGGTTAATTTACTAGCCAATAACCTTCGCTAGTGTCCACGGGGACTGGAGTTGGAATAGTAAATTAAACTATTCACTATCCAGCACCCCAAAGCACTATGCGTTGTAATGGACTGCGTTGTAATACTTACGTTGTAAAGGCATGCGATGTAAATGCATGCGTTGTAATGTCATACATCCTTCAGGGCCACGCCACCTCGGCTCCAAACTGCTGGCTCTCTCGAACGCGCAGATCATAACGTGATCCCCAGGACGAAGATCATGAGCCTCTCCAGTGGAATTGTCGGGGAGCGCTTCTCGAACCTGTTGATGAATAGAAAGTAAATCATTTGTTAATCGTGCCAAATAATCGTTCATCATTATACAAGGCACATCATGTATTAAACGAGGCTTTGGAACTCCCCAGATATTCATAGGCCTTCCAAACACTACTTCATAGGGTGTGAGGCCAGATCGGGAATGTGGCACTGATCTAATAGACAGTAATGCCAAAGGCAAAGCGTCCGGCCATTTCAAAGACGTGGATGCCACGATCTTTGCTAGCTTCAGCTTCAGAGTCGCATTATACCTTTCTACTAGACCTGCTGACTGCGGGTGGAATACAGCGTGGAATTTTTGTTTCATTCCCAATCCTTTTAGGACATGCTCCACTATTTTCCCAACAAAATGAGGACCATTGTCATTCCACAAAAATTTACAAACACCATAGCGTGGGAAGTACTCTTTAAGCAACACCTTAGCTGTTGTCAACGCTGTATTATCCTTCGTGGGGTAGGCCTCAATCCATTTACTAAAAGCACACACCACCACTAGGACATACTTGAGGTTATTACAGCGCTCAAGCTGGATATAATTCATTTGCAGTACTTCGAATGGTGCAGTAGGTGGAACGAACCCTCCTTTAGGAGTATAAGTCCCTTTGGCAGGATTGTACTGCAGGCATATCAGACAGGTCTGCACTACTCTCTTGGCCGTGCTGGAAATCTCAGGATGCTCCCAAACTCGTGTAAGCAATTTAGTAATTGCAAGAGCTCCAACATGTGCCAGCCCATGTGTCATTTGAACCATTGCTTGCAAATAAGCGGCAGGCAATTTCCATCTCTCCATATCTTTGCTACCCCAACAACCCTCATCATCCAACACTCCCTCTGTTGCCCAGGTTGCAAGTTCTGCTTCAGATGCTGATTTTTGTATGTCCAATATTTCCTCTCTAGCATCATGCCATCGCTCAGCCTGTGATTTCACCACATACATGGGAGAGACGTTTTGTAACATGGCAGTCTCTCTTGCTATGCGATCTGCAAAAGCGTTTCCTTTTCCTATTTTGTCTGTCACCTTCCTATGTGCACTACACTTGATTATCGCTACTTTCTTTGGACATAATAGTGCATTCAGGAGGTCATGTACTAATTCGCCATGCATAATATGCACTCCATGTGAGGTCAGGAACCCTCGTTCCTTCCAGAGTAGGCCAAAATCGTGCACTACTCCAAAAGCGTATCGGCTATCAGTGTAGATATTCACACATAAACCAGCACTTAACTCACATGCTTTCGTTAAGGCTATCAATTCAGCTGCTTGGGACAATTTTTGCGGTATTCGTGCTGTTTCTACCACAATCTTAAGTGTCGTGATCGCATAGGCTGCGGAAGTCGTACCATCTGGCAGCTTTAAACACGATCCATCAACCCACAGTTCCCCATCTACATCTAGAATTGGCGTATCCTGTAAATCGATACGACCCTTTGTTTGTTCTTCAGTCAGAAAAACACAATCATGATGTTCTTCCTTCTGGGTCTCAGCAACAGGATATGGCAATAAAGTAGCAGGGTTCAAAGTGGCGCACCTCTTCAGTGTAATATGTGGCGCCAAGAGTGTTAGCTCGTATCCTGTTAAACGGGCGCTAGTTAGATGCTGTGTTTTTGTTTGGTTCAATAAAGCATCTACCGCATGGGGAACTAACACCAACAAGTTGTGTGACAAAACTATTCCCTCACTCTGTCGTATGGCTACTGCTGTTGCTGCAACTGCTCGAAAACATCCAGGCAATCCTCGAGCCACAGGATCGAGTATTGCTGAGAAGTACGCACAAGGTCTCTGTTTATATCCATGTGTCTGCACTAAGACTGATAATGCACACCCATCCTTCTCGTGTACATATAGTGTAAAGATCTTTGTATAATCTGGTGTACCTAACACTGGTGCAGAACAAAGCGCTTGTCTCAATTGTTCAAAGGCATTCTGACATTCATCTGTCCATTCAAGGAGAATTGGTGTAGTTTTGGACAACAACGCTAACAAAGGTTTTATAATGTGCGAAAATCCTAGTATCCATTGCCTACAAAAGGACGTCAAACCTATGAAGGCACGAACATCTTTCTGAGTGCAAGGGACTGGCGTATCTAAAATTGCTTGAATACGGTCTGGTGTCAATGCACGCCCCTCCTTAGACAAAAGATGACCGAGGTAGGTCACCTTTGGTCTACAATATTGCAACTTCTTCCTCGAGACCTTGTGATTATTTTTGGCAAGAAAAGAAAGTAGGGAGAGAGTACTCTCCTCACATTGTTCTTGCGTGTCTGCTGCAAGTAAAACATCATCAACGTATTGAATAAGAGCCACCCCAGACTGTAAGTCGAAAGAATCAAGCTGTCTTTTTAAAGCCTGGCTGTAAATGCTAGGGCTCTCTGTGTAGCCTTGAGGAACTCGACAAAATCTATATGATTTGTTATTTAATGTGAAGCAGAACAAATATCGACTGTCAGGATGAATGGGAATCGAGAAGAAAGCATTCTTCAAGTGAATAACAGTGAATGTAGTGGATGTAGGTGGAATCAAAGTAAGTAAGGTGGTAATGTCAGACACCACCGGATACTGGGGTACGACTATCTTATTAATTTCCCTCAAATCAATAATGAAACGGTAGATCTTAGCATCTGTGTCTTTCTTTAGGATCAGAAGAATCGGGCTGTTACAAACATTATAGGGGACTTCCTCCACCACCCCTGCCATAATCAAGTCATGTACAATATGTGTCAAGGCCATTTCGCCTTCTCTGGAGATCTTGTACTGTGGTACACGAGGCAAAGACACTCCCTCCTTTACAGTAATACGTACAGGGGGAACAATCATTTGACCCACATCGGTATCAGAAGTGGCCCATAAAGTACTTGGGAGAGAAGCTAACGCATCGGCCTCCTGCATGAGGCACGATCTCTCAACCTCTGGGTAGTTCTCATTCAAAATAACCCGCACCCCTTTAGGGGCACAGCGTATGGTTGCTCGAAAATGTTTGAGCATATCAAGTCCCACAATATTATCTGGTGTGTTTGGAGATAACAAAAACGGGCATGGGGCAGTAAATTTGTCAATGTGAAAGGTAAGGGGTTGAGACAATGGGCTAAGAGAAGGTGTTCCATCAAACCCTATTGATGTAATCGTTTCGCCAGACAGGGGAGCCCTTGGAACCAAGTGTTTGGACAGAGCGCTACGAGTAGCTCCTGTGTCAACCAGACACTGATCAGTAGAACCCAAAACATGTGCTGATATATATGAACCCCTTTGATCAACTGGTACTTCAACCGATTCCACACCCCATCCTACGCAATCCTATGCATAATTATTATCCTGTGACTCAGTAAACTCTCCTTCAGCTATCTGATACTGATTCCGTCGATCAAAAGTATTATGATCAGCCTGACCACGAACCCTTGCTTCAAACCTACCACGATCATTCGCTCCACCTCTCGGTCCTGAATAACTATTCCGTGACCTTCCACTCCCTCGACCACGCTGATTACGCTGTTCTCGAAGCACCGGACAATCTGAAGCCCAATGTCCAAACTGTTTACAGTATGCACACTGATCCTCAGAAATATCAGTACGAGTAGAAGACGCACCATACGATCCTCGTCTACCCCTATCGTTCCCTCTCGACTGTGTAGCATAAACCTGAGCCAACATCACCTTCGTCTTCAAATCCTTCGCTTTCCTATCACTACTTTCCTTAGCCTCCAATTCCTGTCGTTCATAATACTGAGCCATAGTTAATAAAGAAGCGGGGGTTGCCGTGGTCCATGAACTCTCACTAGTTTTTAAACGTTTCGCAATCTCCGGTAGGAGATTAGCCACGTACTTATCAACAAACAAATGCTTGCCCGTATCCTCTGTTAATGATTGCCCACTGTAATCGTGAAACACTTCCTCGAAACGTGAAAAGAAGTCAGAGACCGATTCATCTGGCTTCTGTTTGCAAGAAGCCAACATCGTCCAATCAATTTTCTTAGGAGGAACAAGCATTTTTAATTTATTCAAAATAGCCACCGGGAGATTTAAAATCAATTGACATGGCTTACATGCAGGTTCTCTATCTAAATCAGCTCGGGCTAATTCTTTCCAATCTGCACCTAGAATCGTTCGATCATCAAACTTACGAATCGCCCTCCACATATCAGGAGGCAGTATCAACCCAAAGAAAAGATCAATATCAACTAATGTCATAACACACGAAGAAATAGCACCTTCCACACCTTCATAGAAAGCTGCTGGATTTTTATGGGGGTCAGGCAAAGCATTCTTGAGTGCCATAACGTCTGTTCTATTCCATGGCGTATAAACCCAATTATATACAAAATAACCCTTCGCATCTTTAGACCTCTTATCCTCATCTGTGCCTTGCCCTTTAGGAGGGACATACAAAGGCGCAGCTTCTCGCATAGGCATAACATTAACTGCAGCGCTCTTATCTGTTCCCGAAATAGGGCACTCTTTGGATACTTCAGTTGATCCAGGCGCAGACGAATCCGATGCCTTTTTCGCGGCTCGTAGCCATGTCGCCTCATCCCGTAGCTTAACCAAACGCTGGAAAAACTCATCCGTATCTGCAAGAACAAAAATACCTTTACGAAAATTCTCACGACCAACTGATAAATCTTTAGGTTCCAACTCAGGTGAATACCGTCTAAACCGTTCGACAACTTCATCCCCAAAATGATCTAGAAAATACAATCGTTCTCGGTCGTTCCACTTACTCATAAGGCCATCAATCTCCGAAACAGTTATAGAAATTGCATTAAGTTTACGAGCAAACCCGCGCAATTCCGTAGCTCGATCAGCAGTTAACCTGGTATGCTGATCTCCCTGATCATCCTCGCCCGAGTCCTCATCCGGGGCCGTAGGTGGAACATACGGAGGCGGGCAACAATCTAGTAATGAAAAATCATCTGACTCATTAGTAAGGACAGGATAAAGAGGACATTGAATAGGAAACTGACTATTAATTTGCAAATTACGTTCTCGAATCTCCCTCTCTTTCTGTTCCTGTAATTCTTTTTCCTGCAACTGTAAAGCTTTATCACGAGCAGCCTTTCGCTGCTCTTTGGCCGCCAAGGCTTGTTCACGCTTCATTCGTTCACGCACCGCTTTCTCCCACATACGCACACAATCAAACATATCCTGTCTAGACCTACGCTGAAACAAACACTGTTCCACATATTGAACCTTTCGCAGATCAAACGACCCATGTAGTGGCCATTGCAATTCACGATCAGTTTTTGTATACTTATGCCATAATGTACTATACATAATGGGGGGAAGGCCAAATTTTATGTACATTTCACGATTAGGTGTCCCCTCTGGGGGAGCCGGCTGCGATTCATTTAATCGATAACTGGTACCATTTCCAAAACAGCACATTCCTCGAAGTGTGCTTAGAACAGGCATGTCACAATATCACGAAAACGCGATATTACATAAAATGGCACTTAAATATGTTTTTACACACGGTGTGCCGTTCAAACAAATACAAGATCAGAGAAATATCTCTACGTGCCTGTCTATGTGAGGTGCACTCCACATATAACTCAAATCATAGGTCCAAATGTTAGCTAACTCAAACAAATCCAAAAAGCCACAGTAAGTGTCAGTAGACTACCTTACCAATCACAAGCTTATCAAATATTTTCAAACGTCCAGGTCCCAACTGCCAAGTTCCGTAATCGAATCAGCCAAACGGGCACTGCACGACAACCCAACCGATCAAGATCTCAGTCGAGGACCGGCGCCACCTGGAAGGTCGAGTCAGAAGGAAAGGAAGAAACACCGTGGGTGCCAAGACTCGGGTCACTCAGTGGCAGCGTACGCGTCCATGGCGAGTTTCCGATCCTTCGTCACGACCTCTCCTTCGGGCATCCGAGTCGCCGATGAGTCCCTTCGTGGTCGCCAATTTGTGGTATGGGGTTTCATCAGGTCTACATACTCTGCAAAAACTCTCAAACTCCATAGAATAGAAGTTGGCACGGAAACTGGAAAATGCAAAAGACAAGTTTATTAAGACCCCATGGGGTGGTGGTACATTCCTACAGCACCCTTCGGCAATGCAAGAAGTATCACACCGAACATCGGTGCGCGACCTCTTTTATACAGTTTAATAGTAATAAAAAGGTAGGCGGTATACTCTTTGCACAGTTTAGGTACATATAAGGGCATTTTTGGAACACAGCCAGCATGTGGGAGGAGTCTAGTACCACTGGTCAGTTTTGGAGAACATTCCTGAGAGGTGACCGCTCATTAGTCTAAACGTTGGAGTACGCATGCGTGAGCGTGACCAGTGCTAAAAATAGCCTGTTGCCGGGCAAAGTAAATGGTCATTGGTACAGAGAAAGGACAAAAGGGCATGCTGACCACGATGCCGCATGTTCATATAAAATGGAAGCCAGGAAATACAAAATGGCCCCCGCACGTTTGGTCAAGTTAACGAAGAAAGTTCGTGTAGCTGAGCTAAATGCTAACTTAGTTGCTGCCAAATTACGACACACCTCGGATGCCCAAACCATCACCCACCGAGGGTAAAATAACATCACAAGAAGGGATTACGTAAGGTGAGATCATACAATACAGTAGACCAGACCCCAATTGAAGGGATGGTTGATTTGGCCCACAGACACCAATAAATGTGATAAAAGATTCTTGGTTAAAACCAAAGGGTTTCATATCTATAGGCCGGATCCACGATATGTACAGATACATCTGGGGGTAGTGACATCATACAGTGTCGGGAAGTTATGCCCTCAATTGGCAAAGAACCTCAACACTTACACAGGTGAAACAACACTTATCCTTACTTACACAGGATGTGGACCTACGGGATTTTTTATTAGGTCCTAGAAAGCCATGTCATAAACGTTTCTATTATGCTGTCTATAATGAGATTTGGAAAATATCACAACATGAGGCCTCGCAGAGATTATGAGAAATAGATCATATAAACTTAGAGAAAGCTCTGGCATTGGTTGACAATGATTAAACTACACTAACCTCCAGGATATATTCACTGAGCAACACTGTATCTTCTGCTATTGATGTATTAAATGTTAAATGTTAAAAGATTTCTAAAGCGCATGGCTGCCCGCAAGCGTCCCAGCGCTGAGAACAGGGTTTATCCATATTACAGCACATGCAATCACAATTGCGTTCTGTTATGTTGTTAAGCTGGGCGCTGCAATCTTTGTGCGCAGGCTATGCGCCTTGGCATTTCATCAACAGCATGTCTTTGTTTTCTGCATACAATCTAATAGAAAGACAGATAGAAATGGCACAAAGGGGAGCAAAGTATACAATGCTGCGTATTGAAAAACTGGACAGATTAGCTTTTACAGTGGCAAAGTCACCGTCCACAGAATGCTTATTTCATGGCCCCAGAACTCTACCAGTCACTACTTTTCAATTTCTATATTGCCTTGAACAAAAGCAGGCCGGCAGATATGAAGAAATGGGTAAGGAATTAATCAAGGAATCTTGGGAATTACCGTACAGATTTCGATGCAGGAGTGGGGATAGAGAAGTGTTTTTAAGTGGTACAAACTGTGAGAAGACTTAAAGTGGGTCACTCATATGCCAGGATGTAATGTTGCATTGGGCCTGTAATGGTGTAGTAGCAAACTTATCCTGTCACTTTAGGGGTGCCCTGGCTGCTGTGAGCAATCCAGTGTTCAGGCTACTTTTGAATGGGTGTTACTTGATGCTGAACTATCTAGGTTTGTTGTGGGATGCTTCATGGCATCGCATATCTGGTGACTATCAGTTCCACGGTTACTTGCTGCATGCAAGCATTGTTTCCACCGACACATAGAGTCAGGGAGGCGCCGTTATGGCCTTCATTAAATGTTTCATTAATACAGTTTGATACTTTGAGCAGAATGAAAGCCATGCTTTTACAAAAGTCCGTGTCCTTAACCTCCGCCCGAGGGACTTTTGATCTCCAGATAGCAAGGTCTTCAGCAGAGATACAGGCGCTCATACATACGAACTGCCCCTTCTATTTCGCAGAAACAGTAAATCGTATCTGATACGACAGGCATCGTCCACCTATATCATAGGTTCTGGATTATTAAGCACCTTTCAGACGGTCCTCGGAGTTATACCAAACTTTATACACTCCGTATTTGGAACCATTTTTGGACGACTGCCGCTAATCCTGTTTTTAATAGCAGGTATCCTGATTGTTTTTTTCTGCCACATAATGGACGTCCCAGTCATCAAGGAGATGGAAACAGCACTCCTGGAGGCAAAATACCGTGATCACATGGTACAACATTTAGGCACATCTCACCTAAGAGAGCTAAGTGCGTCTTGATTCCTGTTATTTAGACCAGTCTGGATGGACTGCATCTTACCTGTCCTCCGTTGCCTGTTTTGCGGTGAAGTATGCATGGTGAATCTCTGTATGATACTCCCATCATGTGCACAACCGGACGTTGATGCATTACTGGACCTGATAACGGCCCATGTTCTGCAGTGCCCCAGCGTATTCCGATGTTGATGGTGGTATTCCACGAGACACCACAGGTAGTGTCAGCTCCTGTTGGTATAGATATCGACTCCTCCTCTGACACCCAGGCCGTGAATGGCACGCAGGCTGCCCCAGCGTCGGCTGTGGACAGTATTGTAAATCTACTTGTAACAACAAGAGAGGAAGGGAACGGAACAAACACTCCTACTCCCCTCGAGAGAAATCATTAAATCAACAGAGGAGTGTATTACCAGTAGAGGTCAGAGAAGAGCAAGCATGTAACGACACTCACTGTAGGGATTACCTGTGAGGAAAACCAATGCTTCATCTTCAAGCCCAAGAGGAGTGGCCGAATGCCACCCTAGTGTGCTGCAACGGCAGTTTACTGCTGAGCTGGTTGAGTGATTGGTGAAGTGTGAAATAACTGAGTTGAAAAATGTCCAAATTGTGTCAAAAAGGTAGTTTAATAGTTTTGCAAATTGGACATGAATAAAAACAAATGTGTAGGATAAAGGACCAAAATTCAAAGTCCAGTTTTATCCCTGAGGTGTGGTCAACAATTTCTGCCTATGTGTGAGCAATTAGTCAGGCATTCGTCAGGACCAATGAAGTGTAGTGATGAACCCCGGCGGTATGGACACGCCAAGGCCCACCCTGACCTGAGGTTGCTAGAGTTAAAAAGGAATAAAAACACTGTGTCTGGATTCCTTCACATTGGAGCGAAACCGAGTTTATTGTAGTATACAGATTGACAAACAACATATAGGAAACAAAGAGAAACAAGAAAAATTATTTCAATATGCCCTTATCGGTTGTCAAAGAATGGAAAAGACATGCTGGGGTGCTCTTTGGGTGCACATATGACCGTAATAAAAACACGAGTGCAAATATAAGTGAACTCATGCACATACAGGATTAGCAGTAACCCCGTGATGAAGACAAAGGACACTCATCCTTTATCAAGCAAAATGGCGTAGATAAAGTAAAGCAAATCGCGGGCAAATGGTGTCAGTATTCCCATCTAATGCCACTCTCTTACACGTGCAAAATGGAGATCGGTCAGACAAGCTGGCTGGTGCTGTTGGGCAGAAAATCAACTTAAAACTAAGAAAGTCAATGAAAATGCGTCCTTACAGTAGATGCAAATGATCAGAGCACCATGGGTATCGGGATGGGGGTGGGAGCGGAATGGCACACCCTGGAAATATAAAATGAGGGAGGGGTGAGTTCTACAACTCAGAGACAACACACAAATGTACTTATCTGCTGGTCGCTGTACTCACGCCCTAGACGCTAGGCACCCGCTTCGAACCTGCGTAGGCCCTCTCTTACCGGACCCCGATGAACATCCTGCACACGGGGTCGGCGTTCATAAAGCCCAGGGGGAGGGAAAAACGTCAATGAGAACGTGCGCGAAACTCGTGGTGGGCGTGGCTAGTACAATAGGCGTGAAATGAAACTGACGGAGCCAGTGATTAGCGAGCTCCGTTACTGATGTGGCCAACACCTGAAGCGTCAAGGAAGACACGGCCACGTGACCCACTACTGAGCCTATCCTGTTCCATGTTTGAGCACAGGCATCCGACTCCCCAATCGGAGTTGACAATACAAAAGTATGACACGCGTTGTTATAGAAACCGATGTAATCGGTATGTAGGACAACGCAAAGTCATAAAAATCCCCCCATTTTTGGCAGGATCGTTTCGTCAATGTGGTGAGAGGGGGAAAAACACGTATCTAAGTGATGGAACAGCTAGTTACTACCAGGCTAGAAGAACAGGGAACAATGAAAAAAGCGCATGGTTATAGAAGCGCAATCACTGAATCAAAGATAAAGACGGCGCGCGCCACTCGCCAAACTCAATAAGGGGAGGCCGGTCCAAATATAATAAAACAGCTATCACTCCCCAAAGCCAGTTAGGTGAGGCAGATAATTAGAATTAGAGGGCAACAAGGACAGCCCACTGCGAACTTAAACCATGCGTGGTAAAATTTCAGACAGAAGAGTGGAAAGCATTGTCGTTATGATAAACATGGGAAACATTGCCATAACGATGAAACATGGTGGTAGCGCATAGCACCCATTGTAAGGTAGTCAAACTAGTTCAATAAAGAAATAGTACAATAGTGTGCTCACTCCAATGTACATAGACGATCCCCTGACCAAAGGATGTGGGCCATACATGATAAATTACCATATGACAGGGGATTAATTCTGTATCACAGAAGCCCAGGGGATATTATCATTCAAACCATGCACGCTTGTCCCAAGGTGGTACACCCACCTTTGCTCTTTCTCAAACAAAGTTTTTGGGGTATTTCTTTTGGTGTTAACCTGCTCAATAACAGTCCACCGCATGTCATTGGTTGTGTGGTTACTTTGTAAAAAGTGCTCACTCAGTTTGGTAGTTGCACGGCCACGTCTGATGTTACTGCAGTGTTCACATATTTGCAGTTTTACTTAGCCCGTAGTCATTCAAACATACCGCAACCCACAAGGGCAAGTTATTAGATATACCACTTTTGTGGAGTTGCAGTTTGTATGAACTCTCTGTGTCCACACTTTATTTGGTTCAAGAACCAAGGTTTTTGTATGTGACGTAAGGTGGCAGATGCTGTAGTTAGAACAAGGATAATGTCCTGTTACTTTTGGCAGATCCCAGGCGTCAGTGACAGATGGAAGACCTCTCGCTTCTGTCTCTCTGGGGCATGTATTGACCAGGGTGTAACCAGGGGTGTAATGGGGAATCATCCTTGTTCTAACTGCAGCATCTGCTACCTTACGTCACATAGTGTCCCATTACAACCTGATATTTAAATTTCAATTGCAATTACACCCTCGTATTTAAATTGAACTGACCACAAGTCTAGGAAGACACCTAGTCAAGTTAGGGGGATAACGTTAGCTGCTAAAATTAATATAATCATTGTCAGCGTGCGATGCTCACATTACATTACTGTGGTTGGGCTATCGTTTACTTTAGGGGATGCACATGCGGTTTATGTTTCTGTGGACTGGAGACAACAACTGGCCTGACAATGGAGTGAGGGCAGATGATGTAATGGGGGACAATGACAGACAGGGCTCTCTCTTGGACCTAATACTCTGAAAGACAGGTAAATGGTTCCTCATATTCCTTGACTGTACAGCAATTCCTCTGAGCAGGAGCTGGTGTTTAGAGAGTCTTGTGTGGACGAAATGTCCTTGGAACAGATGAACTGCTCCTGATACCTTTCTTTGAGAGGACACAAGTTATTAAAGCAGACACTAGCTATGCTGTTGGTTGATTTATATGTGAACGCCTCGGTGTGTCTCGGTGTGTCTCCTTGACGACTGTCAGTCAAGTTCAAATTTCAGATTTTTACTTAGTAATGGATTTCACTAGGCCTGAAGTCCAAATCCCAGGCTTTCCTGGGTGGTCCTCTCCACTAGACTATATTTTATGACACACTTTGTGGAATAACAGAATGGAGTAAACTCTTAATTATTTTCTGAAGGGCCTTAACCCTTCAATCCATAAATCACTAGGGCTAAAATTCATTTTTATCCCATAGCTGTTCAAACTGCAATAGATATTGGATTTGTGCTCACCTAACTGCTAGAGGTCACATCATTTTGTTGCTAAAATTAACAAATTCCAAACCAAATTTGTGAAGCCAATGTAGGTCTTTTAACCTCAGGGTGATGTGGTTGAAATTCTTTGAGCTCTTAATCAGCAATGCGGCTGTGTATAGAATGCTTTTAGGGATGCTATGGTGGTATTGGGGAAACCGCTGAGAAAGGCATTGCCTCTTTCCACAGGGGGTGAAGTAAGGCTTGTACAGGTGTTCTGAAGTCATCTTCTGGGAGAAACAATTTAACGTTCTTAAAGTGGGAGATTTGGAGCCAATCTGTCTTGGTATGACTAATGATTTGTTGCGTGAGTGAAAGGTCTGGATTGAGGGTGAATCACATGGATTTTGCATTGTCTGCCAGCTGGGGGGTGAATCTGGTGTTGTTTGGTACTACTGTAAAACAAAAGAAATTAAGTCTTGTGAGGTTTAGATTTAGGAAGTTAGGTGACATCCAAGATTGGATGAGTTTCAAGCAGGTTTCGGATACCATATGCGCACTGATTGACATTGACATGCTTCTGTCTGTAAAAATTGATCCAAGTTCCATGTAGAGGTTACAGATGATAGGCCAGAGGAGAGAGGCCTAGTTTACTCCACTGGAGACAGGGACTGTCTGTGATCTTGTGGCACCTATTTGTCCAAGCTGGCACAGGTTGGCGAGGTACGATGTGAACAATTTCATGTTAGTGCCTGAAAATCCCATGTGTGTTTTCAAGGTATTGCTCAGAGAAGATTAGTTGTGTCAAAAGCTGCAGAGATGTCAGACAGGATAAGAAATCAAAAAAGGCCAACGCTGACTTCACTCAAGTGTTTCGCGCACATTTAGGTGTGTAATTACAGCCCGACAGCAAGCAACGAGGACAGATCCTACAGAAGTCAGAGTGCCTCAAAGAATTTCGTTATGAACTTAAAAAGAAGAAATAAGTGATAATTGGAGTGAAACGGTGGCATAAGGAAACAGCCAATCAGTAGCTGAAACAAAATTATCAAGATCACCAAGTCCGAATCCTGGGGAGAACCCCCAAGCAGGACAGGGTTCGAAACGCATTGGCTTGTGCTCACGGGATAAACAGCTGGGTGTGCCACGAGGGAATGCATACATCTTTTTGACCCCCTATAGACAACACCCTTTGAAATAAGTATTCCCTGAGCGTTACACACAGGCAGGACAAATGACAGGAGCCTTCACAATTATCTTTGAGGGTCTGCCAGGTGGATTTGAAAATAACGGACTGGTTACTTGGTTGTACTGTTTATGTAATGTTCTATGTAATGTGCTTGTGAATTTTGTTTTGCATTTTGTGGTGTTACATTACTGGTTATTGTTTTGAATGTTTA
The DNA here is from genome assembly GCF_964261635.1 of Lissotriton helveticus. Taxonomy (NCBI): domain Eukaryota; kingdom Metazoa; phylum Chordata; class Amphibia; order Caudata; family Salamandridae; genus Lissotriton; species Lissotriton helveticus. The sequence continues at coordinate 551,307,449 of NC_136063.1, forward strand.
ATATTTCTTTGAAAAATATCAGTGGCCCAACAAGATGACATGAGAATAATGGTCTAATCTTGTTTGAAGAAGTACAAAAAGAAGTAAAATAAAAAACACACAGGCTTTAGAACAAAGCACTGAAGTCTTGTATGATTAAGAAACTGTCTATCTGGATACTGTGTTTGTTAGTACAATGTAAGAGTGGTCTAGTCAAGATAGAGCACAGACCCAAGCCTTCTGTGTTCATAGAGACATCATAAGAAGGCAGGGGTCATTCCTGTTGTTGAGAAGGAGTATGCCAGGACTGTTTTCTCAAGGATTTTTCCTACGAATGGAAGGTGTGTAATAGGGCAGAAGTTGGTGAGGTTGGCTGTGTCCAGGTGTGGATTCTTTTGCAAGGGAAGAATTTGACCTATCTTAAGGGCTACTGGGAATGTTGCTTGGCATAGGGAGGTGTTGACAATGTGGAGAAGGAGTGTTAGGGCCTCTCTTTCGAGTGATTTGATAATGGAAGAAGGTAGGGTACTATCTTCAGAGGAGGTTACCTTTACAGAGTTCACAATATTGGAGAGATCCATGTCAGAGGCTGGATAGAAGGAGGTTAATTTGGCAGTGAGGGAATGGTGGATGTTTGGATGTAAGCAGGTGGATGGGAGTATGAATGAATGAATAAAATCACAATTACAAGTGTAACTCAGGATACAAATTCATTAATTATATAAGTTGTCTTAAACTACACCTAATAGTGAACAAACCATCTTAAAACCCAAATCCCTGAACCTGTATCATTCTTGGCCTTGATTCGATAGCTCAGTGAGGCGCCTAGTTAAGGTGCAGGTGTAAGTAAAGGAGCCAAGCCTCCGATGAGTTAAGTCAAGATATTTGACCAGTTTACTAATGAAACAGTTGTCCTGAAGTTAGAAGCAACAGCTCTTTGCTTCTTTGACTGAAGATATTTTGTATTCAATGAAAGATTGAAACATATGTTTTCCCCTCAAGTCCAGTAAGTTCAGACAGATGCAGATTATGTGTTCAAGAGTGTCTGATTTGTAGATGCAAAGCCGGCAGCCAGAATATGGACTCAGGCCTGTTTTCCAGTAGCCTTCCAATTTGGAAATAAGTGTGCAAAAGGCGACACTGCAAGTATTTAATTTTTATGGCTGCTTCCAGACCTGATTCCAGGTAAGGCTGTTTTGTTGCACAAAGAATGTCTAAAACTAAGTGTAGCAGAGTAGGATCTGTTTACTATGGTTACCCCCACTTGTTGCTGGTGTTTCACTGTTTTCTGACTTTAGTGTGGCTGGGGCCCTGCTTCCTCTCTAAATTGATTGCATGTACTTTAGGTACACTCCAGATTGGTTACGGGTTACCTTTGTGAGTCCCTAGTATATGGCACCTTAGGTACTAAGGGCATAGGTACCCCCAGAGGCCTACCAGGGGCTGAAGCATGTATTATGCCATCGCCGGGAAACCTTCCAAAATGGCACCACAGTTCTGCTACTGCAGCCTGGGTAAGGTGGTGCATGCACCCCTTACTAAGATATAGGTTACCTATATCTACCTTTAATCACTGACACATATAAACCTATAAGACACTCCTATGGCAGTCCTTATCAATCCTGAAGCAGAGTGCTTGATTTTGTGTGAGAGGGTGCCATACATGAGCAGGACCCCTCTGCAACTTTTGGAATTTATTCTCTTATGCTGTTCTGTGATGCAGCCAGACCACATACTCTTAAGTGAATTATAACCTTGCGGTAAATGCTAACTTTGGAATGGCTGCATGGAAACATGTTGTGTTTGGTTTCAAACACTTTGGAATCCTAAGTTCCACCAGTCCTGGTGGCGGGGGTAGAATTCCACCCTTCTAGAGGGAGAAGACATGTCCACACTTACCTAACCGGTAATAGTATAAAAGAGCTGCAGCATCACAAAATGGATGCTGCAGCCACAGACACAAGTCTGACCTCCTGCTGCTGGATGAAACTCCAGCAGGGGAGGCCTGGACAATAGGTTTCCCGTCACAGGGAGGTGTAACCACCTCCTCCCAGACAGGCTTTAGTGTATTGGGGCTGGGTGGGTGCATTCATAGAATGCTTTTCAGACAGTGCTGGGGGTACACTTGGTGTCCCTGTGCATACCCCAGTTCAAACCGGTTGCAGGAGCACTCAGCCCCTGCTCTGGCGTGAAACTGGACAAAGAGAAAGGGGACTAACCACCCCCACCCTGGGTCCTCCCATTGGTGGGACCCCAGAGTAAGTCCAACCCCTAAACTTAGTATAAGTATAGGAACCCAGTCCTTAGTACTTTAGATTACCCTGGACAAAACTCTGCAACATATAACCTGGAACTTCGACATTCTATTTCGACTAGAAGACGAAAGAATCTCCCTTGGGTTCAAGGAGTGACTCCCCTGTTCAAACAGGCACCAAAGAAGCATCTTGCCGGCCTGCATTTCCAAGGCTCCCGCTGGATCCTGATGGATTTGTGACTCAGACATGGACTTCCAGACTTCTCCGAGGCTGACATGAAATCCCAGCAAAGCTGAGACCCGCAGCCCTCACGAGTGATGTGGAACCGGAACTCCTGAACACCGTGCACATTTGCTAGTGTATCAACTTCCCAAGCTTTCCCGAAGTTGTGCATTGGGCTACTTATAGTCCAAGCCCGAGCACTATTTGCACTGAAGATTGTGGGCATATACTCCACGAGAGTTCCGTTGGCCCGCTTCTAGCATTTCCGTTCAAGGCTCCTTAGCGATCCCTGGTCCGTCGACTGGTGGGTCCCCACAAAGGTAGCTCTTTTGTTTCTTGGGCTTTCCTGGTTGCTCCAGACATGCTCTGACTCTCCTCCCAAGAGTGAGTCCCTCAGACCTTGCTTATCTGCTCTGAAGTCAATCTTTGCTTTCTGCGTAGATTGCTGTTGCCAAGGCTTGTTGGGTCCAATCCAGATACCGATACTGCAGCACTCAACATCCTTCATGGGACAGCTCGAATCCATCTCCTGGTTGTCCTCGACGCCTCCTGGTCCTCGTGGCTGAAGAGTCAAGCTTCAACCGACATCAGTGGGCATCTGCTCATCGCCTTCCTGGTCACTGGCTAGTTACCCAGACTCTGTCCCCTCTGCTTTCAGGTTCTTCAGATCTCTGATCCATCCTTGGATCCATCTGGACACTTTCAACTTGTTCGCCTGCATCACTTTTCAGCAGCTCGCCATAGAAAACGGCGACAAAACCCGACACGAAAACACACCTATGCACCTGGCTTCCCTGGGTGAGGTAACTCGAGTACTCCAGTGCTCCCGGGGGTATTGACTCTAGAACTGCCTCGTTCTAAAGGGGTTTGCTCCAAGTACACTTCTAAGTGTCCCTAATCTTTAAAATTCTAATCACAACTTTTCCCATAGAAGTCAATGGTGATTCACGGCTGTGTTTAGACACTGCACGTGTCCCCCGTGGGTCCCCTGTGTCACTACCTTCGGTGGTTCCTGGTGGCCCCAGCGGTTCTACAAGCCCTAGGCCTTGTCTATATGTCTATCGTGGTTCTTATACCACTTTCTTAGTATATGGCTTGGTATGCCCCTAGGCATACCAAGGGGCATACCAATATATAAGGGGCTAACCATATATTGTGCTAATTTACTGTGTGCTAAATAAGTTTACTGTATGTACTTTTGCTTCTAGCCTCATAAAGAGACTAGAGGGATGTGTTTAGAATAAATACATATATCTTATATATATACCTGGTGTGGTTCTCCTTTCATTTGGTCATTCATGAGATTATAGACTGATAAAACAAGCTGCTTTACATTCCTTCAAGACTTAGCCTGAAGGCTGCTCTCCACAGCTACCACTAGGATAACATTCTATATAGGCTGTCTTTAAACCTACCATCAATAAGGGTCGTTTGGACCGGTGTAAGGTGCCCACTAGAATAGTGAACAGCATATGCCAGGCCAACTTCTCACACTAAGTGATTATGTTTTTATTTAAGAACTGCTTGTAGGTTGCTGTGATGTCCAAGACGAAGAAAAGAGGTTTGAAGTAGATGTTTACGGGTGCCTCTTTGGAGGGTATATAAAACACCCAAGTGATGCTCTTCCAAGAGTTTCCCCAATAAGACAGAGATCCAATGTGCCACGAGTTGGATTGTTGTTGGATAGCTTCTGCAGGATCCACTTTTTTAGGTCTTCCTCATGTGCAGACCAGCAATCTCATGCATAGTTAGATTTCAGGTTCAATTCCAGGAGGAAAATTGATGAGTGGAGGACCTTACGTTGAGTATAAGCCTTATGTTTTACATGTAGATTGTATTGAGGATATTGATCTGTTGAGCTGGAAGTGCCACTGAGGCATAGAGAAGAAGCTGAAGGAGTTTCACATTCAAGGCCAGAAGAGAAGACATAATTGCATCAGCCATAGATGGAAGAGAAGCGTTTGACTCTGTTAGTAATTGTTGTAGGTTTGTTTTCTACTTGGTCAGTATGTGCGGACCAGGTTAGTTTAGGATCAATTGTGATGCCTAGGTACTGGTAGCTGCAAGCAAATCTATTCAATGTTTGCCAAACTGCGTAGCTTGATTCCAAATGCCTCATTTTTGTTTTAGACGCATTGATCAGGATCCAAGCAAGATTATTTAAAAAAAAAAGAATTTATTATTGATTTTACACAAACAGTGGATAATACATTTGCACTAAACGTTCAAGCACATACATATACCAGGCCCTTTCCGCCCTTGCTCCTGTTCCTGCCCCGAATAATACCTTTCACTAGATTTGACCTCCTTGATGCCTCTTCCTGCACAATCCATCTCGGCCTCTCTCTGTGGGTAATGATGCTACGGTGGGGTCTCTCTACCGTAGGGTCATCAGAGTTGTCCTCCAGTCCATGGTAGCCTCTCCATGGCCCCAAACTTTTTTCTAATTTCCTGGGACAGCCACTACTTTTGTAAACCACTCTTTTTGCCTTCATGCAGCTATTCAATCCCTCTCACTGCATAGCTCCTTTAGGGGTGCAGTCCCCACCCCATAACTTAGCTTTGTCCCTTTTTGCTACCATAAAACCCAGCATACAAAACAGTAGTTGCTTTCTCAGGAGATCAACATCACAGCTTCCATCAATGCTGCAGGTATCCCCCAATATTCACACATTTAAAATATATATATATATATATTTGACAGAGTTTTATACAGCGCAAACTTGACCCGAATCGGGTATCAGAGCGCTGATATCCTCACATCTTCCGACAGTTCCAAATATTGCGGAGAAAATTGCCCTCCTCCTCCTCCAAAACACCAAAGGCATGTGGGACTCTTTGCCCTTCCCATTTTGTGTAGCCAGGACCTTTTATAATAAAAGACATGTGGAGTATATTAAACAGAATCTGGGGCAGCCTGGCTCTAATTGCAACTTCCCTTGGGTGCATCAATGCAGCCTCCCAATCTACATCTTGCAGATGTGCCACATTAGCTTTCCATTTGTCCCTCGCTGACCCCACGTTATCAGGTGTATTGTTTAGCATAGTACAGTATATCTAGGATATGTCCGTGTGCCCAAGCAAGCCTCCAAGGAACCAGATCTCCAGTGAGCTTTGTTCTGGTAGGGCCCATTCCAGGACCTTGTATCTACCCAGGGCATGTGTCAATTGCAAGTATTTGTACCACTGAGTGTCAGCTAAGGCGTATTCTTGTTGTAGTACCCCAAATGATTTAAATTCCTCTCCCACAAAGACACCACCTATTATTTCTATCCCAATTTGTTCCCATCTATAAAAACATGTGAGTTTGCCTACTTCAACCAATTGTGTTTCCTTCCATAGGGGGATGGCCATAGTGAGCTTCCCCCCTCCAACCCACACATTTGTGGCATCATCCGAGGCCCTCAGGGTGATCAAGGTCTGCTCAGGGAAGTGCTTTCTGTCCTGTTTTCTAAAAATATAATGAATGTAGGTTGCCCTCCAATGGCACTCTCTCTAGTCTGAGCGCCGGCTCATTCTGGGGGCTATGGCCCCAGTCCTTAATTATCTGTTAATAGGTAGCCCTATAGTTCACATTATAGACAGGTCTGTGTGTTTTTTTTAGAGATTTTCCTGGGGTGCCCCCATCCCAAAGAAAGGCACAAAGTACTTTATCTAATTTGTCGAAATAATTTTGGGGATGTAATATGGGGTATTTTGAAGTAGGTAAAACAGCTAAGGTAATGTGATCCTTTTGTAAAGGGCAGCCCTACCCAGGATTGTCAAGGTGAGGTTGCACCACCTTTCCGCATTGTCACAGAAGCCTCACAGGACTCTTTCTAGGTTCAGCTCCATAAACTGTTCATGAGCTGGTGTGACCTCAATGCCTAGGTACCTGAAACCAGAGCTCGTCAGTCAGAGGTCAATCGTCACGCCTCTCAGCCCCCCCCCCCCAAGTACCTGAGTTAGCAGAGAACGGATTTGTCAAAGTTAATGCTGCTTCCAGTGTAGGACTCAAAGGCACAGAAAACTAACAGATTCACTGAGAGTGCAGGTCATCGCCGGCATAGACCGGTATCTTCTCCACGCTGACTGATGCCAGAGGGAAACCTAAAATGTCCACTCTACAACATACCTAGCAGGCTACTGCAGTGGTGGGGCAAACATGTTAATGATCAACGCCACCTTCCCTTCACCACCATGTAACAACCCTTTGGGTCAATCCACTTCTTTTCAATCTAGAAATGGGGGTATATTCCTTGCTAAAATAGCAACCCCTTAGGAGTCTCTCGTATACTCTGCATGGGCCAGCACCACATATCCATTGCGATGTATACACTTGCAGGCATTACCCAACAGGTGCGTCTCTTGCAGGAGAAAGTGGTCAGGCGAGTGCCTACAGATAAAGTGTGTTACGACCACTCTCTTGATTTTACAACCCAGACCGTTCACATTCCACAAAAGAGCTGTCAGTGGGTCAGGCTGTTGCCCAGCCATCCATTCTGTTGACTTTCATTTAGGTATGAATTGTAGTGGCTTTGTGTGGGGCATATTCACTATCTTGCCTAGTGTTGTGCTTGTGTGGCCAAATGTCGTGCTGTGTCCCCCACTAAACAACTAAACTTTACAACCCCAACAACCCCATCCCACTTTTCCCTGTCATCGGTTTTCAACTACCCAATTCTACAACTTGAGAAAAGTCTGTCGCAACCCCACCATTTGAACATCTCACTCAAGCTTCTCTTTCCTCAATGAAAGTCAGCCCCCCCTTTCATCCCACCCTTTAACACTCAGTTTCAGTTCACCGTATGTAGCATATCTCTGTGAGGCACAGCCTAGTCTTCAGTGTCAGAGGCCCTTTCACTGGCCTCCTTCCGCTGTTCAGTACCTGGTTCATCACCAATGTGTCTGTCTGAGAATTGAGCCTCAAGGGCCACCCCGCAAGGGGCCAGCTGGACTTCTCTGTTGTGTCACCGTGACCCACCCCTGCAGCCCCTTTGGCACCGCTGCCACTGCATGGCCTGCCTCCAGCCTACATCTGAGATCACAGTCACCCCAGAGGCGACAGCATATGGCTCCGACCACCAGGGCGTTGGCTTTTCAATCCACTGCCACACTTGATCTGGATGGCCAAACGTGATAACTTTGCCGTGAAAGATCACCTTAAACTGGGTTGGGGGGGAAGCAGCATATGATTAATTTCTAGAGACTGCAATTGTGCTTTACTGGTTCAAATGTTTTTCTCTGCTGTTCCTCCAGTTTTGTACTGTCAGGGGTCCAATTTATGAGGGCGCTTGCACCATGGAAAGTGGTACATGTGCAATGCAAACTGTGATTTATCAAGCCATTCAAGGCCACTTTGTGTGGCCCTGATTGTCTTGGTAAGTCACGCAACACATCACACAACTTCACGGTGGTAGTCTCGCTGACCCCCGGCATCTCTCGATCTCAGAATCTTCCCAGGCCTCACTTGGGTAGGTGGCAGCATCTTTCCTAAATTTGGCCTTCTCCATCCAGCGCCCAGCTGTGGTGCTAGGCGGGTGCCTTCTCCGGCTGATCTGTTTGCTGGACCGCTGCAAGGCCCCACAGGCCCATCCCCAAAGTCCTCACCTAACTCCGGTGAGCCCCCGTGCAGGGCCATCCTGATTCTCTATGGCATGGGGGGAATAGCAGGGGGAAACTCCAGCCCCGGTCTCTACCTCGAATCACTCACATATGCCTGCAAAATCTCCACTCTTCCGCTGCGACCCAGTAACTGCAAGCTCGCTTCCCATAACGGGAGCACCCCAGGCAGCCGATGGACTCTGTACAGTGTCGGAGGTGCCAATTCTGCTCTCTGCTTAACGGCCGCTAAACGACCGTCTGGGCGCCGGAGCGCCATGGCCACCTTCTTTGATTTTCGGCCGTCCGGGGATCGATGCCTCAGCTCCCGGTGGATCCTGCTCTCTCTCGCCTTCGTGGTCTCCTCGCCACCCTTGGGGCCGCTTCCCAGCCTCATTGGGGTCTAATAAGTGCTGCAGCACCCAGATGAGGTCAGATGGTTAGTTCGGGTGCGAGAGTGCCAGAGAATGGAGGACGCCATCTTGCACTGCTAGACCATGAGCCCCCGGCCCATGTCAAGATTTAATCAAATTCAGATGTGTTAGTTGGGTTTGGAGGCCAGAAGTAGTTAAGGAGAAGATCACCAAACATCGGCATAAGCAAGAAAAGTGTTGGGTCGGCCACCTAGTTTGAGTGGTAGCTGATCTGAGGTGATTAAGCAGTAGGATAGGTCAGGTATATGTAATGAAAACAATAGTGGTGCCACTATGCTGCCCTGTTTTATGCCGTTTTTGATGTATAATTTTGAGAGACTTCTTTCTTATTAGATAGTATGACCCTTGTGCAAGTGTCTGTGAACAAAATTGTAATAGGTGTAGTAACGACTAGTCTAGGCCTTTGTCAGCTAGTTTATTCTAGAGTAAATTAAGGTTCACTTTATCAAAGGGTGAGCTGAAGTCAGTAGGAGTACAGGGTCTTGTTTGCCTTGATGGCTTTTTTGCCAGTAAGGTTAGCACTAAGATGTTGTCTGCTATTGACCATCCAGCATCAAAGCCTGTTTGATTCTCTGGCAGCAGATTGTTATTGCTCACCTATACACTTAGTTTGGTCAGTAAGAGTTTAACAAACAGCTTGCTTTCAACGTTAAGCAATGCATTGGGCTAGAATTTTTTGCACCCTCCCTCCCTTATTATCAAAATGCCCCCCAGACCTGGCCCCCTTGGGGGCCGATTACTAATGAAGTGTGGGAGCATGTGCTTCATTTTTTCTTTCTGGTGGAATCTGCGGATCCTACTGAAATGTTTTTTTGAAGAAAATATTTTTGGGCCCTGCAGGGTCCATATGGGACTCCCCTTCCCCACAAAAAGAGGCCTAGGGGTCAGTGTATTTCTACCCTGCCCACTTTTCTTTTTTAAATGTTTTTTCAGGTACTTGTCTCAAGCTGAGTTCCAAGATGGCTACCCACACTTCCTTCTTTCAAGTGTTGGCAGGCAATCAGGTCTCACACACAAGATCAGGAGGGGTCGTGGACCTCTGCGTTCTTATATATACAATTAGAAATTTCTTTAAATAAAACAGCCACTACTGAACGGATTTACAATAATTTCCAAAAACGTCACTTTCTCGACCAACCGCTACAATTCTGCCACATTTGGTGTAATTCCGTTCAGGAGTGCGGGCCGTAGCCGTGTCTACAATACCTATGGAAATTAACAAGGGGAAAACGCATTTTGGGACCCCCCCTTTTCTCAGGCCACGCATGACGGATCACCCCAAAAATTTCAAGCAAGCAGCTGAAGTAAGTGGCAAATTTCGTGAGGATTCACAACCAACACCAAAGTTATTGGTAAATCGAAAAAAACACTCTTCCTATATAAACTACACCCTTACCATAACTACCTACTGGCAACCGCTTTATATATATATATAACGTGCAACTTTTCATATCCTACCCTGCTGTGTCGATGCCCAGTTACTGATATATATATCCCAAACACTCCACTTGCCACTGCCACTGGCGCTTCAATCATGAAGAATGGAGAACAGACCATGTATAAGGTGCTGAATAATGTTTTTATTGTCCCATCAGCATGCCGGCCATTACGCGTTTCGGCTCCGTGGAGCCTTGATCAAAAACATCAAAAATTGACTCACTCCCCAGATCAAAGGATTGGCTGGAAATCACAGCGGCCATATTAGAGTTTCGAAAAAACGATAGACATTGATGTAATATCAAATCTCATGGCCTGTACAATAATGATCATAGTCAATACGCACATGAATACATTTTCAATATTTCAGAATTCATTGGAAAACATTCAATTCATGTACTTGGCACGGTGTTACTTCTATTGAGCCTATAATAGACTAACCACAATTGTTAGTGAATAGACATATGGTGCTAGAATACATTTCTTTTAACATATGTCGATCACATAGTTGGCTCTATTGTCATATTACGGTTTGTGACTATGTTGCAAATGCGTACCAAATTCTGTAACTCCTAGATCCGCTTATTATGCCCCATTGGGCCTTCGATTATCCATTTTTTTTTCCTGATAATCAGCTAGAGTCTCTATTTCTAACAACAAATGTGACACCACATCTGATAGATGTGAAGTGAAGCATCAGGAACAAGTTCAGGGCCACATTTTCCAAGGGAATATCAAATTATAAAGGAAACGTGGAGAAGATATCCGTCAAGGACCCGACCACCAGAATCACCAGGAGAAAGACAAGGAGAAGTACAAAAAGAAGGCGACACTGGTGGACCAGCTCAGGGCACAAAGAACAAAGAAACATTCTACTGAAAACAAATTATGAAAACATGACCATTATTAATTTATCACAAAGGGATCTCACACCTGTAGAAACATCTTTTCTAAGGAGAGGATTTACTTTTCGTCCCACAAGACATTGGGAGTACACACAAACAAGGATAGACATATCTTTTTGTGAGAAAACTAAAATTAAAAAGAATGTTTGCCATGAATCCAAAATGGGGTTCCATCAACACGAGTGAAAGAAACGTTACTGGTGAGACTTTAACTGGTGGCGATCTGAACACTCTAACTACCCTACACTTATTAGAAACTGGGTCAGAGGAGACAGCCAGGCAAGATCTGACTGATACTGTGGAGTTGCTGAAGGAGGTCTGTATAGAACAAAGGAGTGGCAAGTGCGAATTTAAAGCTAAGTAATGGTTCATATCCAAAGGTCCATTTGATGTGGTGGACTGTTTTCACAAGACTGTAATAAAGGACCTTGAAAAAACCAGGAGAAGTGAAAACTACACAGTTCCACCAGGGAAAAAGAGATATAATTTGAGCAAGGACAAGTAAAAGGCGGTAACCGTCTTGCAAAAAAGATCATGACATAGTCCTAAAACCCTCGGATAAGGGGGGAAATATTGTCATATTAACTAAAGAACAATCATGAAGAAGCCCATAGGTTATTGAAGGATGCAGAGAGCTACGTTAAGACCTCAAGAAGCAGATACAATGAAAGTGTGGTTGAAGTTGAGTCAACGATCAGGACCTGGCGCAATGAAGGCATATTGTCAGAGGAAGAGTTTGGGTTCATCAAGGTGGATTATCCCATAATACCGACCTTCTGTTACCTGCCTAAGGTCCACAAAAACAGAGAAAAAAAGCCTGGTTGTCCGATTGTTTCATCCAAAGGAAGTCTCCTGGAGAAGGCATCCATCTACGTAGACTCTTTTCTGTCACCACTAGTGAAGGATCTTAGCTCGTATGTACAGGATACGACCGACTTCATTCGCCTTACAAAGAACATTCAATGGGAAGAAGATCCGATCATGATTACAATGGACATAACGAGCCTTTATACCTGTATTGGTCATGAAAAGGGATTAAGGGCCATGGAGGACTTCTTAAAGAAATGCCCATTGAACTATGTGGAACACAATTGTATGCTCCTGCAAATGGCTTCTTTCTGCCTAAATAACAATATCTTTTTATTTTCAGGTCAACTTTATCACGTGCTTTGCCCCCAGTTATGCGAATCTTTTAGTAGGCTGGTAGAAGAAGCAAATGGCCTGTTCCGAGCATAATGAGCAGTGGGTCGAGAGGATCGTACTATGGACTAGATACATAGACAACCTCTTTATCATATGGAGAGGTACTAAGATTGAGGCGCAACAATACATCAGAGAGTTGAATGTCGAAGCCTTAAACCTGAATTTTACCTATCAAATAAGTACAGTGAAATTACCTTTTTTAGACGTATTGGTATTCATCGATAATGACAAACTCTGTACAAAATTATTTAGGAAACCAACGGCCGGGAATACGGTACTACATGCAGAAAGCCAGCACCCCAGATGCCTAATAAACAGTATACCTTAGGGGGAACTCCATAGATCTAAAGGAAATTGTACACTGGAGTCAGATTATGCACAGACAGAGAGTGAGGTACTTCATAGATTAAAAGAGAGGGGTTACAACAGTACTGTGTTACGAAAAGCAAGTAAACACCCCCAAACAAGAAGTAGAGAAGATCCCCTACAATACAGGGGCGCTTAAACTGCCAATTGGAAGAAGGAGGGCAAGACAGCAAATAATACTAGACCAATTGTGAGTTTCTCAGCAGAGTCAAAACAAGTATGAGACGCAATAGAGAAGAATTGGGGCATATTACAATCAGATCCGATCCTACAAAAAGAATTAAGCGATAAGCCACAAATTACATATAGGAGAAATGTGTCTCTGAAGGATGTATTAGTACATAGCAACTTCCAAAGTACACAGAACAAAGGAGTAGGAATTACAGGATTCTTTCCATGCACAAAATGTAAGGCTTGTAGAGGGAGTATGAAAGTCAAGGAATATGAAGTACCAGGAAGAAAGAACAGGAACATTTCCAAGTTGCTGAACTGTAACTCTGATTTTATAAGCTACTGTTTAGTGTGCCCCTGTAACAAGAGGTACATTGAGAGTACGTTGCACCAAGCTAAGAAAAGGGTCTTAGAACATGTCAGGGCCATAAATAACAAGGATAGTACCTATCCAGTGTCCAGACATTTCTCAGAAGTTCATGAAAGTAAAGGTGACAAACTGAGATTTTTCTGCCTTGATGAGGTGCAACATAAAGACAGAGGACGGGATAGAGTGAGAGCACTCAGACAAATGGAATCGAGGTACATCATAGATCTCCAAACCAAGATCCCCATGGGACTCAATACAAAGGAGGAAATGTGGATCCATGTAGGACAATAAGCAATATTAAGCCAAGATAGGAGAGGAAATCTACCAAGGAAATTAGTGCAGGAATAGTATTAAGATGGGAGTGAAAATCTAACAAAAGAGAATAGTGCAGGAACAACACCATCACTTCCATAACAACAAATCTCTCTGTTCAATTTCAGTGTATGAGTAAATACTTGTATATATAAATATGTTTTAAATAGTAACCCTAAGATATCAGTCAAGTGGCAACTAAATTGTCTATAGAATTTTCTTCCTCCCTCTTTCTAAACCAATCCCCCTCCCCCTCTTTCCCCCTTTTCTATCTTTTTATTATAGAGTTAATTTACATGTTTGCACCATTATAACAGAAAGGCTATATTAGACCTATAAGCACAAACCCTGCAACACTGTTTTCCCTCTACTCCTCTATCAGATGTGGTGTCACAATTTTTTTTAGAAATAGGGACTCTAGCTAATTATCAGGAAAATGGGAAATAGATAATCGAAGGCCCAATGGGGCACAATAAGCGGACCTACGAGTTACAGAATTTGTTCCGCCTTTGCAACATAGTCACGAACCGAAATATGACAATAGGGCCAACTATGTCATTGATATATGTTAAATTAAATGTATTCTAGCACCATACGTCTATCCACCAACAATCACAACTATTACAGGCTCAAAAGTAGCAGTAACACTGTGCCAAGTACATGAATTGAATGTTTTCCAATGAATTCTGAAATACTGAAAAGTTATTCATGTGCGTATTGACTATGATCATTATTGTACAAGGCATGAGATTTGATATTACATTAATGTCTATCGTTTTTTTGAAACTCTAATATAGCTGAGGTGGTTTCCTGCTGATCCTGTGATCTGGGGGGTGAGTCCATTTTTGATGTTTATTCTATTTTGCACATAGCACTGGGGTATTTATTTTGTTTATAAGCACAATGGCGCTGAAATTGAGAAAGGCCAGAGCACCGAAATGCATTTGTCAGCCAGGGGGACATGCTATGAAATTCAAAATAAATCTTGTCTGAAATCAAGCCTTGGAGTGGCCAGCGTTTGTGAGAAGAGGAATTGTTCACAAGTCATCGCATCCTTGGAGCACCCACCCTGCTGTGAGCGGTAGCCGTGGCGTGATTGGGAAACAAAATATGTGTGAGCAAGGTCTCCGTAGAGACCGAAACGCGTTAGGTGCTGCTGGCTTGCTGATAAATGAAAATAAATTTAAACCGATCCACTAACTTTGGTGCACGGCTGTAATTGAAAAGAATACCCGGGAGTGCATGGAGAAATAACTCCCCTAACTGGGAAACCGGAATTGATATATATATATATACACCACGGCTGTTCTCCTTTCTCCTTTTCACGGAAAGCAGCAGTCACGGACACAAAAACAGAGTTTGGTGCAGCAGACATCAATTCATTCAGCAAACGGGTCTGGCAAGAATTACACTTGACGCGTTTCAGGATCACTCCCTTGTTCACGAGTGTTTGATCCTACGTTGCTTTTCATTTTATGTATAACACGTGACACCTTGTCACCATAGTGAGTGAAAACAGACTAGGCTATTTGTAAATAAACTTTTCAGAATACGTCTTTCATACTGATACAAAAGTATAAATGTCAGAAATGGCTAAGTCTGAAACGTAAATAAAACTAAATACAAGCATAAGTGAAAGCATAAATCTGCATTGTGCTGCCGCTATTAACTGAACACAGTGTTTGTCTTTGCTGGTTGCGCACACTAAAGCTGTAGTTTAAAGAAACAGTGTTGCATAAAGTAACCAATTGCATAGTACTGATCACTTCTTCAATTTACGCATTTCTAAGTTGCCAAATGCCATGAGTTTCTAATCTCAGTGAATATGGACACCGAATTAACAAAATTACAGTTAATGCCCTTGTGGGCAAAACATCACTGTGCTTTGTTCCACGGATAAAAATTCTCAGTGTGTTGCTGTCTGTTGATTGAGCCCCAGTGGGCTAATACATCATCAAGACTGACCTCAGTGGCCTAAGCATCAACATTCCATTTCGCTGCAAAATGCACACAATTCTTTACTAAATTTCATTTCTTCAACTTATGCAAGTCAGATCTGAAAATAAACAAAAAAATCATACTAATAACGTGTCACCCATATGTAAAATAATAACCTAAATAATAAAAATAATACAGTACGATCAAAACAGTTAAAATCTCAGTTTGCTCTGTGGCATTAAATAGTTCTGGGCGTTCTAAGGAAGGTATTTGCAAACAGCAGAATGAACATTTGTCACAAATAGACTGGTTACCCGAAATGAACGGCTAACTCCTCATCACAGTTGTGGCCTGAAGGGGTAAGAGTTCTATATTGTATGATGAGCTTAGATTCTAATCTGCAGAGTTCCTTTAATCTGTTGCCTCCCCGAATATCTGCCTTAACAAAATCCAAAACTACAAAACTCAATAAATTGGTGTTCTGTTCGTGGTGACTTTGATTAAAGCAATTAACATTAAGTGCCTTGACAAATTCATTGGCTTCCTCTTCTGTTCCTCCCCATATACAGAAAATGTCGTCAATGTACCTAGTGTACATTGACGACATTTTCTGTATATGGGGAGGAACAGAAGAGGAAGCCAATGAATTTGTCAAGGCACTTAATGTTAATTGCTTTAATCTCCACCTTACATCACAATGGTCCAAGACAACATTGGAATTTCTTGATCTCAAAGTATTTATTGAAAACAGCAGAATTGAGAGTTGCCTTTATAGAAAGAGCACTGCGGGGAACAGTCTCCTGCACGCTGATAGCTGTCACTCCAATGCACTTATCCAAAGTATACCACTGGGGGAGCTCCTAAGAGCCAAGCATAATTGTAGCACGACTGAAAAGTTTGAAACTGAATCTAAAGTTATGACAGAACGCTTTCTGCAGCGTGGGTACACCAAAAAAACAGTCAATAAAGCATTGAGAGAAGTATCTAAACGTCCAAGAGAATCTTTGCTGGCTGATAAGACACAAGAGGAAAACGGAGGAAGCAAAGATGATAGAGATCAAGCTGTTAGATTCATAACTACGTACAGCAAACAAACGCATGCGGTGCGTAAATGTTTGAATACATTTTGGCTGGTCTTAGGAACTGACAAAGATCTGAGCGATTGCATAGGGTCAAGCCCGCAAATCACATATAAGAGAGCTAGATCCCTGAGAGACACCCTGTGTAGAGCTGTTGAAACAACTAAGACAGGGATTCCTGGAATTCAAGGGTTCTACACATGCAGAAGCTGTTAAGCTTGTAAAAACAGCAGAAATAGGAAAGAATGTATCTTGTCCTTAGAATGTAAGCCTTATGTGATTAAGAAGCACACCTTGGGCAATACAGAGTACGCAGTTTATGCGTTATTTTGTCCCTGTGGTTTAGCCTATATTGGAAGCACTATCCATAAGGCCAAAATACGGATTTTAGAGCATTTACGTGCAATAAAAAACTTGGACAAAGCCTACCCCATAGCCCACCATTTTCAAAGTTACCACGAACAGAACACCAATTTATTGAGTTTTGTAGTTTTGGATTTTGTTAAGGCAGATATACGGGGAGGCAACCGATTACAGGAACTCAGCAGATTAGAGTCTAAGCTCATCATACAATATAGGACTCTTACCCCTTCAGGCCACAACTGTGATGAGGAGTTAGCCGTTCATTTAGGGTAACCAGTCTATTTGTGACAAATGTTAATTCTGATGTATGCAAATACCTTCCTGAGAACGCCCAGAACTATTTAATGCCGCAGAGCAAACTGAGATTTTAACTGTTTTGATCGTACTGTATTATTTTAATTATTTAGGTTATTATTTTACATATGGGTGACACGTTATTAGTATGATTTATTTGTTTATTTTCAGATCTGACTTGCATAAGTTGAAGAAATGAAATTTAGTAAAGAATTGTGTGCATTATACCGCGAAATGGAATGTTGATGCTTAGGCCACTGAGGTCGGTCTTGATGATGTATTATCCCACTGGGGCTCAATCAACAGACAGCAACACACGGAGACTTTTTATCCGTGGAACAAAGCACAGTGATTTGTTGCCCACAAGGGCATTAATTGTAATTTTGTTAATTCGGTGTCCATATTCACTGAGATTAGAAACTCATGGCATTTGGCAACTTAGAAATGCATAAATTGAAGAAGTGATCAGTACTATGCAATTGGTTACTTTATGCACTGTTCTTTAAACTACAGCTTTAGTGTGCGCAACCAGCAAAGACAAACACTGTGTTCAGTTAATAGCGGCAGCACAATGCAGATTTATGCTTTCACTTATGCTTGTATTTAGTTTTATTTACGTTTCAGACTTAGGCATTTCTGACATTTATACTTTTGTATCAGTATGAAAGACGTATTCTGAAAAGTTTATTTACAAATAGCCTAGTCTGTTTTCACTCACTATGGTGACAAGGTGTCACGTGTTTTACATAAAATGAAAAGCAACGTAGGATCAAACACTCTTTAACAAGGGAGTGATCCTGAAACGCGTCGAGTGTAATTCTTGCCAGACCCGCTTGATTTTCGGGGCTGAATGCTGTTACCTACCAGGGCTCAAGGACCCAGGAGCAACCGGGCCACACCACGACACGACGCCTGAGCCCCTCCCACCTCCCACCAGCTGCTACATAACATCTCACAGCACCCGCTGTGCGGGTGCTGCATCGCAGGAGGTGCTTGATTTTCAGGGCTGATTGCTGTTACCTACCAGGGCTCAAGGACCCAGGAGCAACCGGGCCACACCATGACACGATGCCTGAGCCCCTCCCACCTCCCATCAGCTGCTACATAACGCCTCGCGACACCCGCTGCACTGGTGCCACATCGCAGGAGGCGCTTGATTTTTGGGGCTGATTGCTGTTACCTACCAGGACTCAAGGACCCAGGAGCAACCGGGCGACACCACGGCACGATGCCTGAGCCCCTCCCACCTCCCACCAGCTGCTACATAATGCCTCGCAGCACCCGCTACGCGGAACGCCTGCCGGGCGAAGCCCGGACCAAGGGCGAGCCCGTTGGAGACTGGGGGAGGCTGGGCTCCCCCTCTGATGCCCCCCATAGCAGACGACCAGGTGTCTTACTAAGTAAGTGGCCACTTAATTACATCTGGTTATTCTGTATCTATTGAATGAGAAATATCTGGCAGTGAGGGGAAGGGGAAGAAAGCTGCTGGTGTCGATTATGTAGCCGGGACCCTTGATCAATTTATAACGAGGGCTACATCTGTTCTGGCCCACGAAATTTCCATCACAGAGCGTCGCCTCTCAATGGATCCTGTTTTCACCAAACGTTCATCCCTGGGGGGTTTAAGGAGTGCAGGCACCCCAGAAAAAAAACCTCAAACAGTTCTTGCTTCCAGGTTATCAAGCCAAAGTACCTGCCAACTGCAAGTCATAGCTACTGGATCCCCTAACCTAGATGGCGAGTCCTCACAACTAGTGCCATTGTTGAGTAATCCACTATTGAATCGGACTAGTGGCCCTGTTACGCGTGCCACGGATGGCCATAAAGATGCCCCACAACTTTCTGAGCAGATGCAGGGTGCAATCCCCAAGAGGAAGCGAGGGGGTGCCCAGCAGAGGGGAAGAAAGCCAAAAAACAATAAACCAAATAAGTCTAGCACTATGGCAACCACGGAGTCCCCTATTATTGAAACACCTCAGGAGAGACGCTCTGCTGTTAACAGTATGAACAAGGCTGACACACCTAATGGATTGCCTCAGATAGAGGATGCCTATTGGCAAAGAATAGGTGGTCTTATAACATCTTCTTTACAGCCTTTAATAGAAAGACTTCTATCAATTGAGAACAGGCTCGAAAAATTTGAAGAACTGACATTGACCATCTTGGGTGGTATCAAGAACAAAATAGTGAACTGTGGCCAATCCAATGACTTAGCGAGGGAGGGATTAAGGGGTCCTGTGGCATCTGCCAGCTCTAATATCGCCTCGAATCCAAGCCAGGCTGTGCAATCGATGGTCCTCACAGTAGCGGGGGATGAAGCACTGGGTATGAGGGACTTAGTGGGCCCAGTGGTACCACGTGACAGGTGTCGCAACCATGGGGAATCATTGTTGGGAGCTGCCCAGGCTCAGAAAGTGGTTGCAACTCCCAAGGGAAAGAACTCTCATCCTCACTTAGATTTACCCCCTGATTGTGCACCATATGTTGCTGTTTTGACTGGTGTCCCAGAATTGGAACATGGAAAGGCTGAATCCTATGCCCATTTAAAAAACAAAACGATCCATTGGTTGAACAACAATAGACCCCTTCCTAGAGATGCCCAATGTCAGATCCTATTTGTGAGAAGAGTGAGTTGGGTAGGATGTAGATAAAAAAATATTTTAGGGGATTGCATTGCTATCAACTTTAAGGATCCTAGAGCAGTGGGACATGTTTGTGTGGGTTTTAAGTAATATTTACGTTCTACCATCCAGATTCGCAACCTAAGCTACTTCTACATCCAACCAGATCATATGCCCAACCATGGTCAGTATGAATGGACCAGGGGTAGGTCTAGGCGGCCGGTTGTACCCCCCGAGATAGTAAATGGGGGGAGTAGAGGACAATTGTCACCCGTACCATTCATCAACAGATTTAGCCTACTGGATATGGTGGATTGACTGACACCTACCGCTATCTGTTCGGACACAATGCCTAAACAAAGTGTTATTCCTAGGGATGCGGGGGTGGGGATTCAATCCACCATATATACCCTAATAATGAAGTGGGGGTCATTAATGATGGAAAACCACTCTTGACTAATACAGTGGGGGTGGCGGGGAACCTTACTGTTATGAATGTAACAAATTGTGGCAGTGGTGGTGTTGACCAATGTTTCGAGGGATTAGAGTCAGGCACTAATGGAACAGGTATCCAGGGATTGGCTGATAGATTTGAGGTAAATTATAGTTGTGGTAAACTATTTGCCACTGGTGGCTCAAGAATTTTATCTTGGAATATTACTGGCCTTGAGGCTAAATTAGATCAACCTGACTGGGGGATTACGTTGACTACCATGAGATCTGCTTATTCCAGGAGGCTTGTGCCGTAGACCCCCAATATAGAGTGGGGTTTGTGGCATATTGTGAGGCGGCAGTTAAGGGACCAAAGGGTAGACCATTGGGGGGGGGTTATGGATATGGGTGGGTTCCACCTAGGCTGTAAGATAAAGCGAGTAGATATGCATTCCCTAGATATTACGTGTTTCCTCCTGTCACACAGTAATCTCCCGAAACTAGCCATTATTAATGTCTACTCTAGGCAGTCCAGCATGGTGTGACCTCTTCGACCCTAGACTCTCTGGCAAATTTCCTCAGTACACTTGAGAGGAACATTTATTTTTTAATTGGTGGGGACTTTAACTGTCATTTTGAGCCCCTTAATGGCCTCATACAACCCATATCTAGTGATGAGGACGCCACATGGTCAATTCTGGCTACTAATATTTACCCAACCAGGGGGTGGATACCTTTAGTCCTTCAGCTAATATCTTTAACCCTGACTTTCTCCCTAAGGGCTTGCAAAGGACGGTTCCCGGGCGACAACCCGGGGCGCCCCACTTTTGAGAGACTTGGTCAAGCCTCAATAATTGATTATTGTTTGCTTAGCGTAGAGATCTGGCATAATGCGGCCGATTTCAGCGTCGATGTACGCTGTGAAAGTGACCATAATCCTTTGGTCGTAGTGCTAGATTTTCAGATGGGGGGGAACAGGACGAGCACGTGATAATGTTCAGCAAAATAACATGGTTGTTGTTGAAGGAGGGAGACGAAGTCGTTGGGCTACAATAAATCAATCGCCGGAAACGATGTCAGATTTGTACATGAGCATTATACCGTTGCTAGTGAAAGTTAGTTTTTTAACAGATAATATATCGACCTTAGGCCCTAATAGTGATCTAGGAAAAATCCACCAGGAAATGGTCCGGACTTTGGCAGACTTTTTCTTTAATAGTGAGCCTATTAATCATAAATCTGGCAACGATAAAAAATCCTGGTATAACAGGAACTGTAGTGAAGCAAAAGAAACCCTGTTGCTCTCACTTAAAGGGGGTGACAATGACTGAATTCAGGAAGCCAGGGCCGCATTTAAGAAAATAATTACAAAAGCTAAATCTGACTGGGAAGCAGATAGATGGCAGGCTATCAAGAACGCCTTATATCAAAAAGATAGTAGAAGTTTTTGGAACTTGGTCCACTCGGGGAAAACAGAGGGTAGGACCACTATCTATCCAAATATTGATGAGGAAGCCTGGCATCTATATTTTAAGGAACTATACTCAAGTACGCCCATTGATTTAAATATTAGTGAGGCTCTGTTTTAACTTTGAACCCTTACAGGATATACCCCGTGTACTATGGTTGAGGTATTATCTGCTTTAGCAAAGCTACAACCCAATAAAGCACCAGGATTGGATAGAATCCATGGGGACTTGTTTAAAAATGAGCAGACAGTGTGGGCCCCATATTTATTATCACTCTTCAACGGAATTCTTCATGGCCTTCCAGCACCGCCCACGTGGGCAGGCGCAGAGATTTTCCCTATTTATAAAAAAGGGTCCCCGATCCAGCCCGCAAATTATAGGCAAATCAGCCTTATTGATGTCACCCAGAAAATCTATGGGAGGGTATTACTAGGTAGGCTACAGGATTAGATGGAAGACCGTGAGGTACTAACCCCGTTGCAGGCAGGGCTTAGAGCCAAAATTTCAACTGTAGACCAATTGTTTAGGCTCCAGTTAATTTACTGGAAGCATGTGGTCTTGGAAGGTGGGAGCTTGTATCTTACCTTCGTGGATTTGAAATTTGCGTTCGATATGGTCAACCGTGACCAGCTGTGGAGTATACTGCTGGACATGGGAGCTCCGCCATATCTTTGTTTCCAACTTAAGCGCCTCCACGAGGCCAGAGTAAGATACGGCAAGAATGGCCAATTAACAGCGCCCTTCCCTGTTGGAAAGGGGATAAGACAAGGTTGCGTGTTAGCGCCCACCCTTTTTTCCTTCTTCCTGAATGGTCTAATTGAATATCTGCTTGCCGTAACGGATCTGGATTCCCCTAGAATATCATCACGCAAATTTCCCACACTAATGTTTGCGGATGACACCCTGCTCCTCTCGAAGTCACCAATGGGGATGCAGCGAGTGCTAAAGGAATCCAGCCAGTTCTGTAAAAAGAGGAACCTCGTCGTTAATATTAACAAAACAAAATATATGGTCTTCAATGCCAACTCTACTAATTGCCCACACCCATTGATGGATGATAGGCCGCTTGAGCGGGTTCATATTTTTGACTACTTGGGCCTATCGTTAACCCCTTCCATGCTGCAGCGATTTTCCCACTGTGCTGCAAAATCGCGAGTGGATGGGTTTATGACGGCCCCCAGCCGTCATCAGCACATGCTCACCGTAGTGCATGATGGATGGGGGCCGTCATCAGCATGCAAGGGGTTAAATGATAAGATGGGATGGGGCCCCAAATAAATAAGGCCAATTTGAAGTTAGTCCAGGCAATAGGGGGAATATTGAAAGTTCAGAAGAGCTGTGTTTCGAAGGCCATAAGCCCACCGCTAGAAAAGTACAAGCCAGGTCGGCTTCTTTAGATGGGGCCGAACTTTGGGGGCATAGTCCATCCAATGCCCTGACACTTACTGAAAATAAGTTCATCAGACAAATACTGGCTTTGCCAACAAATACACCCCTAGTACCGCTACGGATGGATTTGGATATCCTCCCAATGGTGGACTTAATCTCGACACGACCAATGCTTTACTGGCGACGGCTGTTGAGTACATCTGAGATGAGACACTACAGGGAGGAATTAAAAGCGGTAATGTTATTATTGGGGGCTGTGGGCAGTATACCTTGGCTTTTTTTTGTTAGGGATTCTTTTCGTGCTATGGGCAGGGAGGACTTATGGACTATTCCCGAAGAATCGTGTGTAGTTATCTCCAAAAAACACCTGGCTAAAGCAGTGAAAGAGTTTAAATTGACTAGCCTAATTCAGGCAGTCAAAACCTCGAGTCTATCGTATGGGTTCTTGGATTTTAAGTCACATTATCAATTTGAGCAGGTGCTAGATACAATACAGACCCTTCTATCAAGGAAGTTGTTTCTGCAATTTAGATATGGGACGCTCCTGCTCTTTACAGTAACTATTACAGCGCCAGGACACCGTTCGGTAACAGCACGCTCTATAAATGTCAAAAATAAAAAAATAATTATAATAAGTGGGCGGGCGCTACCCATTGCCGGGTGGAGGAGGAAACAATGATTCACGCATTGTTCTTCTGCCCGGCATATAAACAGTCCAGGTCTAAATGGATCATTCAACTGTGTAGAAATCTGGGTATCAGGAACCATTGCGAATTTTTTAGGATCCTCAGATCTGATACAAACCCAAAACGTCCAAAACGACATTTGGTATAAAACTTTTCCTTTGACTTGTATTTCCGTTGACAGTATTTGCCACATCAATGACTTTAGAATCTTAACACTTGTTGCCTTAAGGTGTTTTTTCTGTTCTTTTTGGTATAGCACATGTGACATGATCTTCAATAAAAGATAAAACAGTGTCATCCGAATCAGTTCTAAATTTGAGTGCATCCTTGATCCATAAAAGCATATGTATAAGAGGAGCAACTCTAGCTTGATACTTTTTATTGCAGATAAAAGACATCACAGCTTCAAACCTATGATTGAAATATCTGCATACATTTACAGGATAAAAAGAACACAATTCTCCAGGTGTCTTGTATTCAATATTTTTAATATTTGAATTTGCTTCTCGAAGAAATTCAAGTAAATCATCCTAAGTGTATTCAGCACAGCTTAGGGTAACAAACCACATAGGAGTTCCTAAGTTCCTTAGCATGCATTTAGGTTCTCCATGACGACGATACCAATACTCATTAGTACCACGCTGACATGCCATCAAATAATCAGTTGAGATTCTAAATGATCATCTCTCTAATGTACTTTATCCATAAATTCCTTTGCAGAAACATTTTGAAGATGTACTCCTGTTTTTAATATGTGGTTGACTGCATATCAAAGTCCTGACAAGTCACTCTCAAACAAAAGATGAAATATATATGGGATACATTGTCAAAATCTTGCATCTTCTGCATACAATCTTGTTGTCCGATATTCTGATGCAGGAATCTGTACTGATCGTTCGTCATATCGTCCACCTTTTCCAGTTGGGAACAGCTGCGGAAAACAACGAGCTTCCATACTTTTTTCCCAAACACTCTGGAGTCCCCTTCGCTTTCTTCATTTGGAATAATTCAATAGTATTCCCCATCACTTCTTTCGAATGAAGTGGATGTACACTATAATGTTCATAAACTTCTTCACTTTTAGACATATCCACTTTCTTAATTTGACCACTTGACATTTCACTATCATCTCCTAAAAGTATTTCTTCCACATACACATTTTTGTAGTAATCATTGTTTTTTATAAGATACTAGCTTACCCGTCGCACGTTGCTGCAATCTCCGAAGAAAGGAAATTCAAGGAAACTCATTATGATAACATTCAATTTACATTGTGTCATTTTTATTGAAACTTATTCATTTTAATATGGAAAACATTTCAAAGAGTCGTTTTAATTCTATTTATTTATTCGAGTGCTTGTAGATACACGTTTTGTTGTTTTTCTGTCTGGTGCGTACATCAGTATTCGAATGATTATGAGGGCCCTGGGGACCGATATTTAAAAAAGAATTATGCTAGAAACCTTTGCGGGAGTGTACTCAACAACTTCCCAAAGTTTCCTGGTGATCGGATGAATGCTGTTTTAATTCTATTTATTTATTCGAGTGCTTGTGGATACACGATTTTTTGTTTTTTCGTCTTGTGCGTACATCAGTATTCGAAAGATTATGAGGGCCCTGGGGGGCCGATATTTAAAAAATATTTATGCCAGAAACCTTCGCGGGAGTGTACTCAACAACTTCCCAAATTTTCATGGCGATCGGATGAATGGTGTAGTAATGCATAAAGGACAAACAGACAGACAGACATATATTCGTTTTTATATATATAGAAGATAGATAGATAATGTTGCCTTTTGCACTTTCCTGACATTCACTAATTCCTGCCAGATTTTCTTACTCTTAGTAGGAACACCATTAACTACAAAAACTAGTGGTTCACTTTCTACATTTTCTACACCAAAAGTTTCAAAACTTTTCTTTAAATTTAGAGGTAAATATACAACTCTACCTTAAAATCCTCTTTGTAAATCTGTAGGAGGCAATTTACCTGTTTTAGGCTCTATACAAACAATAGCCTGAAATGGGTGCACACATTGAATCAGAATAGACTCGTACGTGTTTAAACCTATCAGTTCTGGAGGAATAGTTACCAACTCAAGATTATTATGGACAGCTCCAGCAGGCATTTTATTATCGTGTAATTTGATATTACAATATTTACAAATACGCTGATCAGTAGAAAAAATCAAAGCAATTCTCTACCAACAAATAAGTTGCAAATTCCTTCCACATATCATTATTTTCTCTTTCACTTTTTAAATACAGATCAACAGTCCTAGTCTGATTTTTATAGTAAGTTCGTCGACAACAAATACAAGTATAATTTGGCCTCTCACACAAAATTACCTTAAACTTTGTAATTTGTTCTTCAAACTCCTCTGTACTGCTATTTTCCACATTTTCTTTAACATCTACTTCTATCAATGTCTCACTTTGTCCACTCTCTTCTTCAGGACTAAAGTAACGAAACTCTATTTCATCACAAACTTTTTTAACATCTGATACTGACCCATGCAAAATAGCACTGTTTAAGTCATTTAAAATTATTGCTGGACTTTTTGCGTAATACAATCTTCTCACTAACTTCAAAATTTGAGAATGGTGTACTGCTAGCATTCTAAAATGATGAAAAACACTTTGACATACTTTTCTTGAAAGACAAGCCAGTGAATAACCTTGCAAACCAGTAGTTTTTCTAACTCTTCAAGGATCTAGTTCTTTCAACATTTGAATCTTTTGTTTAACACTTTTTTTTACTATAGACTCGTAAGAAATTCCGTAAAATATCAAAAGATTCCTGTCGTATACTGCAAATATTACTACAATCCCAAGTATACACTGGGGCTTTAGTACATCTCCCTAGAACTTCATCAGCTATCACTTCTTCTACATTTCTGGGAACCACTTTTTCTTTTTCGATTGGACAACCGTTTTTAAACTCATAAGCACGACCACTGGTATCAACTCCAAGCAATAATGTATTGGTTTGAAAATAACTCTCTCCATTAAAAAAAGGCTCTGAACTTGAACTGTGTTTCCATTCACCCAAAAAAAGATCACAAAAGTTAGTTCTGTTAATTACTCTCTTCTTCTTACTTTTGGCCTTCATAAAATGTATTGGCTTATCTAGTGATCGAACTCTGTTTAAAACTAAAATGAATAATTTCCATTTTAATTCAAAAGCCTTCTCAACAATAGTTTCAATCTGTTTCTTCTTTTTATAAAATGCTGATATTCTTTTATATTTCTTCACCTCTTTCAACAAATTAAAGACAACTCTATTGTAAAACATTCTCTTTCTAATTTCTTCATCGTGATTCTTTCTCCTTTTACCATACATTGATTCTTTAAAACACATTTTTCCATTAACTTCTCTTTTTTCTTTGTATTCTTCTTTGCTGCTGGCGTATTCTTTCTACTTTCTACATTGTTCAGACTGTTTCTAGCCTTTGAAAGATTTGAAATAAATTATTTTGTTCTCTTACCACAAGACTTTTTCTTTTTCCCCACATGTTGTTGTTCATCTAATTCTTGATGTTGAGTTGTCTTCAAATAATAGTCCTTTTTTAGTTTTTTCCTCTTTTCTGTTTATCTAGCCATGATAAGTTTCTTTTAATGATTATGAACAATATCTGTTAAAATATATATATATACTAGCTTACCCGTCGCGCGTTGCTGCGATCTCCGAAGAAAGGAAACTCATTATGATAACATTCAATTTACATTGTGTCATTTTTATTGAAACGTATTCATTTTAATATGGAAAACATTTCAAAGTGTCGTTTTAATTCTATTTATTTATCCGAGTGCTTGTGGATACACGTTTTTTTGTTTCTCTGTCTGGTGCATACATCAGTATTCAAAAGATTATGAGGGCCCTGGGGGGGTCGATATTTAAAAAAATGTATGCCAGGAACCTTTGCGGGAGTGTACTCAACAACTTCGCAAAGTTTCCTGGTTATCGGATGAATGCTGTTTTAATTCTATGTATTTATTCGAGTGCTTGTAGATACACAATTTTTTGGTTTTCCGTCTTGTCGTACATCAGTATTCGAAAGATTATGAGGGCCCTGAGGGGCCGATATTTAAAAAATGTTTATGCCAGAAACCTTCGCGGGAGTGTACTCAACAACTTCCCAAAGTTTCCTGGCGATCGGGTGAATGCTGTTTTAATTCTATTTATTTATTCGAGTGCTTGTGGATACACGAATTTTTGTTTTTCCGTCTTGTGCGTACATCAGTATTCGAAAGATTATGAGGGCCCTGGGGGGCCGATATTTTAAAATAATTTATGCCAGAAACCTTCGTGGGAGTGTACATAACAATTTCCCAAAGTTTCATGGCGATCGGATGAATGGTGTTTTAATTCTATTTATTCATTTGAGTGCTTGTGGATACACGATTTGTTGTTTTTCCGTCTGTTGCGTACATCAGTATTCAAAAGATTATGAGGGCCCTGGGAGGCTGATATTTAAAAAAAAAATGTATGCCAACACCTTCCCGGTGTGTACTCAACAACTTCCCAAAGTTTCATGGCGATCGGATGAATGGTGTAGTAATGCATAAAGGACAAACAGAAAGAC
Source organism: Lissotriton helveticus (assembly GCF_964261635.1). Lineage (NCBI taxonomy): Eukaryota > Metazoa > Chordata > Amphibia > Caudata > Salamandridae > Lissotriton > Lissotriton helveticus. Next base: position 551,335,540 of record NC_136063.1, read on the forward strand.
AGACAGACAGGCAGACATACATTCGTTTTTATATATATAGATAGAATAGATAATATTATTAAAATACATCTATAAAATATACTATTCTATTACTAACAAACACATCTATCTATCTATCTATATATAAAAAAACAAATGTATGTCTGTCTGTCTGTCTGTTTGTCCTTTATGCATTACTTCACCATTCATCCAATCGCCATGAAACTTTGGGAAGTTATTGAGTACACTCCCGCGAAGGTTTTGGCATAAAACATTTTTAAATATCGCCCCCCAGGGCCCTTATAATCTTTCAAATACTGATGTACGCAACAGACGGAAAAACAACAAATCGTGTATCCACAAGCACTGGAATAAATAAATAGAATTAAAACACCATTCATCCGATCGTCATGAAACTTTGGGAAGTTGTTGAGTACACACCCGCGAAGGTTTCTGGCTTAAATTGTTTTTAAATATCAGCCCACCAGGGCCCTCATAATCTTTCGAATACTGATGTACGCACAAGAAAGGAAAAACAAAAAATCGTGTATCCACAAGCACTCGAATAAATAAATAGAATTAAAACAGCATTCATCCGATCGCCAGGAAACTTTGGGAAGTTGTTGAGTACACTCCCGCAAAGGTTTCTGGTATAAACTGTTTTTAAATATCGGCCCCCCCGGGCCCTCATAATCTTTCGAATACTGATGTACGCACCAGACAGAAAAACAAAAAAAAACTATATCCACAAGCACTCGAATAAATAAATAGAATTAAAACGACACTTTGAAATGTTTTCCATATTAAAATGAATAAGTTTCAATAAAAATGACACAATGTAAATTGAATGTTATCATAAAGAGTTTCCTTGAATTTCCTTTCATCGGAGATCGCAGCAACATGCGACGGGTAAGCTAGTATATATATATATATATATATATGCCGAATAGACCTGCGATCACTTTTAAGAAGGCGTTTTCGCTGCAAGACGCACTGGTTAAATCCAGTCCGGAGGTGATCCCACCTAAAAATTGGCTAGCAGCGAGCCGTGGTTTCAGGAAGTGTTCTAGCTGTAAAGCTTGCTCTCAAGGGCTTAATAAATCTGAGTTCTTGACAGCTTTCTCCTCAGTGCCCCGTAAAATTACTAAGCAGTTAACTTGTAAATCTGAGTATGTGGTGTATGTCCTGGAGTGCCCATGTGGCCTGCAATATATTGGTAGTACCAAATTGCAGGTCCACAAGAGGGTGCTCCAGCACATACGGGCTATCAATACGAACGATGCCACATATCCTGTAGCCAGGCATTTTAAGGAGTTCCATAATAATAACAGTGGGCTCCTTAGATACTATGCTATAGATGCCATCGGCCCACTCAGGAGGGGAGGTAACAGAGAAGGGATCTTGAGGGCTCTTGAGACCAGATATATTCTGGAGATGGACAGTAAAAGTCCCAATGGTCTTAATTCCACGGAGGACTTCTATACATGTTTATAGTACAAATTTCTGTCTGTCTTCCCAGTTTTTACTTATACCCCCCATTAGCTAAACTGCTTTGTGCTTGTGCTTGCCTGTTTTTTGCCTTGTGTGTCTGAATTATTGGCCAGGAAGTCTGATCACTCTTATATGTCTAGTCATGCCTTTTTACTGTAAAAATAATCCTCACTAGGTATATAGCTGCATTTTACAAACATCAATATCAGGAAGACTTGTGTTCTTCCCTTTTTTTAAATATTCACTTGTTTACTATAGTAGCAGTAACAACGATATTGGGCATTGGGGGCATCATTGATCTAAGATATGTGCCACTGTGTGGTTTTTTGGGTCGTTTGTTATCCGGTGTACATTTATAGACAAGTGTCCAAGTTTTGGCAATAATTTGTAAGATACTTATTGTATATAGATGTATATAGATGAAATTTGTGTATATATTTTACAATTAAGTTAGAGGGCCGTCTTAGTGTTAACTAGGGGCTAGTGCATTAGGTGTGGTGGTAATTTTGATTAAATTGTATTATACATGAAATTTCGAACAGCAACACGCATTGTAATGAATGAACATGCACTGTTGGGAATTCCCATTTAACCCTCTTTTTCAAAAATCTTAAATCTAGCATCTTACATATGTACCCGGATTTTTAGCACTGTATTCAAACAGACATATATTTTTTAAGACCTTACTTAAGATAGCCTTGGTTGCCCGCCAATGTACCTTTAAATGATTAATTTAACAGCTGTGTTGCATATTCCAATGGTTTCAGGAGCAACCAATCAATGTGGTTGTTGTTACTGCACTAGCACTTTAAATTCACGCAACTCTTTCGGTGCACCATGTGACCAAGCCCTCTGTGTAGGGCGAAACGTTATCCTGCCATGGTGTGCTGTTAATAAAAAACTCACCAGCACTCTGGGTCTTCCGTGTTCTTGTTGTTTGCCAGCCGAGGATTGATGGCGCGGCGTCTATGCAGGAGTACAAGTGCGGAATATATATATATATATATATATTCGCTCCACAAATCTTCCAAATTACGAAGAAAACGAGACACCCAGAGCTGGAATTCGAAGATATATTTGGCAGATGAACAAATCTCCACGACGCGTTTCGCCATTACGGCTTGGTCACGCTCATCTCGTGGTGCTGACAGCCATTTTTAAAACCCAACACCCAGTGCACATTGGTACCATCATGGAAAAGTGGCGGACATCTTGTAACATGTTTTTTCATCAAACAATTCATAAATTCTGTTATTACCATATCGTTTTGTAATTTCCACATATGATAATTTTCAATCGATATATAAATATCGTCGTATTTTACCTTGGTAAAGATATACAGTCAAATCCGATAAATGTTAATAAAACATATACACAATTCTATAGTCTAGCGCGAATATGGCTACATAATTCATTGTAGGTTTCCTAGTGTTGCTGTCTCGTTTACATTATAAAATATAGTAAATCCCACTTCATGTTTACTAGCGAGCAAAATACATGGTGCATGTAAAGGAGAGCGACAGGGTGGAAACTACCCAGGGTTCTCTACTGGTGTTTTAAATAATTTTTGCAGCACTTTAAGCCTGTACGTATTTGGCTTGTGTGAATATTCCCAGTTTATATATTCATGCCAATTTATCAGGGCCAGGGTTCTCTACTGGTGTTTTAAATAATTTTTGCAGCACTTTAAGCCTGTACGTATTTGGCTTGTGTGAATATTCCCAGTTTATATATTCATGCCAATTTATCAGGGCCAGGCTGTCCTTGGTCTGTGGTGACCGAGTAATTGTGGCAAAAAGAAACAATAAAACATGTCTTGTCAGTCTGTGGAGTCTTGCGAAAAAGTGGGCTGTTTTAGTCATACTATGTATTTGAGGCCCTTTGCTGTATCTGTATGAATGGCAGCGTTAATACAGCAAACTACTTTAACGTAAATGAGGCTTATTGTCGTGAAATTGGCAAATATACAGTTTTGAAGGTGGAGGAATACCACCTGTACTATTACTGTACCATAGTGCAAAATGTATCCTTGACTAACATACCAGTGAGCAAATGCTTATCAATTAGATGTACCATTAGGCACTATCATAGTATGGTGCCAGGGATACACTGAGCATTACAATACTGTATAGATAGGAAATACCTAAGGTTCCCATGGGAGCCTAAAATGTCTGTACTTTTGTCAGTGATCTATTGCTTCCCAGTTTGTACATATGTGTACAAGTAAATACACTCATTTAACATTAGCAGACACAGTGTGGTGGTTAGTCACACAGTATTGACACTCTTCACACAACTGCCTAGTGAAGAGTCTTCATCACACATTGAGCTCTAAGGACAGCCGGAAA